>NC_084480.1:217262258-217869937 GCF_030035675.1 Rhineura floridana
CCTGTTAAGTAGTCACAGCTGGCAGGGTAGGCTTCCTCACCTTGGCTTCCCAATGCAGCGTGTCACTGCAGGGTACCAAGAGAGAGGAAGGCGAGGCTGCAGGGAGCGCAGTGTGGTGAGCCCGTCCAACACTCCAGCCACTGCACCCACACCACGCTGAGCTGCTTGCTGCCTCACCCCTCCCCTACTTGTAACCGGCCGCAATGTGCAGCGCTGGGAAGGCAGGTGAGCAACACCACCATGCCTGCACCGCCGGCCACTGCTGCTCTCAAGATAGCATGGCTAACATTTGCATTATGGTTTCTGAGATCAAGGAGCAGGTTTTCATCCGTTTGGATACAACTGGATGCCACATTGAATCAAGATGGCAAATGGAACCTTTTGAAACTCCATTGATTTTTTTGTTTGTTTCTCAGAATTTCTGAGAATGCCAGGTATGAGGCTGCTACGGAGAAAAATGGCACACTTTTCAGGTTGCAGATTTTGAGAGCCATTCAGGGCAACAGAGTTGGAGATCTGTTCTGTGAGTGAGACACAAACTTTTCTGAAATCCTCCTGGCCATGTCCTTGAAACGAATGGGATCTGTGCAAGAAGAGCACAGTACACTTGCATGTTCATTAGTAGGAAGGAGGAGACTTTTTTTTGCCCTAGGCAACAAAATGTTAGGCTGGCCCTTATCAAATCTCTGCCATTTTCCAAGCCGGTAATATCTAACTTCCTTACCACTCTTGCCAAGCTGTTCAAAGCACCCCATCTGCAGCCATGATGTCATATCCCCCAGTCTCAGCAGCTCAGCCAGGGGCAGCAAAGACTGAAGAAGCTAGCAAAAATTTTCTAGTACACCAGCTGGCATACACTGCCTATGTGGAAACTGGAGTTTGTTCTGGAGGTCTTTGTTTCATTGCAACAGTCTCTGGGGAGATCTCTCATTTTCCTCTCTCATAGTATGGTACCCCACCAGTCAAGTGGAAGAGCAGGACAACATGCACTGCTTTTGGACTAGCCAGACCACTCCCTACGCCTAAATCAGTGAAGATGATCAGTAAATCAGCAGGTAAAGTCCCTCACTTGCTGAACATCACCCGTTAATAGGTAAGAACAGAGGAGCTGCTGCATGTCACAGCATTAGTGAGTCATTGCTTTTGACTGGGTGAAACATAAGAACATAAGAACATAAGAAGAGCCTGCTGGATCAGGCCAGTGGCCCATCTAGTCCAGCATCCTGTTCTCACAGTGGCCAACCAGGTGCCTGGGGGAAGCCCGCAAGCAGGACCCGAGTGCAATAACACTCTCTCCTCCTGAGGCTTCCGGCAACTGGTTTTCAGAAGCATGCTGCCTCTGACTAGGGTGGCAGAGCACAGCCATCATGGCTAGTAGCCATTGATAGCCCTGTCCTCCATGAATTTGTCTAATCTTCTTTTAAAGCCGTCCAAGCTGGTGGCCATTACTGCATCTTGTGGGAGCAAATTCCATAGTTTAACTATGCGCTGAGTAAAGAAGTACTTCCTTTTGTCTGTCCTGAATCTTCCAACATTCAGCTTCTTTGAATGTCCACGAGTTCTAGTATTATGAGAGAGGGAGAAGAACTTTTCTCTATCCACTTTCTCAATGCCATGCATAATTTTATACACTTCTATCATGTCTCCTCTGACCCGCCCTTTCTCTAAACTAAAAAGCCCCAAATGCTGCAACCTTTCCTCGTAAGGGAGTCGCTCCATCCCCTTGATCATTCTGGTTGCCCTCTTCTGAACCTTTTCCAACTCTATAATATCCTTTTTGAGATGAGGCGACCAGAACTGTACACAGTATTCCAAATGCGGCCGCACCATAGATTTATACAACGGCATTATGATATCGGCTGTTTTATTTTCAATACCTTTCCTAATTATTGCTAGCATGGAATTTGCCTTTTTCACAGCTGCCGCACACTGGGTCGACATTTTCATCGTGCTGTCCACTACAACCCCGAGGTCTCTCTCCTGGTCGGTCACCGCCAGTTCAGACCCCATGAGCGTATATGTGAAATTCAGATTTTTTGCTCCAATATGCATAATTTTACACTTGTTTATATTGAATTGCATTTGCCATTTTTCTGCCCATTCACTCAGTTTGGAGAGGTCTTTTTGGAGCTCTTCGCAATCCCTTTTTGTTTTAACAACCCTGAACAATTTAGTGTCATCAGCAAACTTGGCCACTTCACTGCTCACTCCTAATTCTAGGTCATTAATGAACAAGTTGAAAAGTACAGGTCCCAATACCGATCCTTGAGGGACTCCACTTTCTACAGCCCTCCATTGGGAGAACTGTCCGTTTATTCCTACTCTCTGCTTTCTGCTTCTTAACCAATTTCTTATCCACAAGAGGACCTCTCCTCTTATTCCATGACTGCTAAGCTTCCTCAGAAGCCTTTGGTGAGGTACCTTGTCAAACGCTTTTTGAAAGTCTAAGTACACTATGTCCACTGGATCACCTCTATCTATATGCTTGTTGACACTCTCAAAGAATTCTAATAGGTTACTGAGACAGAACTTTCCCTTGCAGAAGCCATGCTGGCTCTGCTTCAGCAAGGCTTGTTCTTCTATGTGCTTAGTTAATCTAGCTTTAATAATACTTTCTACCAGTTTTCCAGGGACAGAAGTTAAGCTAACTGGCCTGTAATTTCCGGGATCCCCTCTGGATCCCTTTTTGAAGATTGGCGTTACATTTGCCACTTTCCAGTCCTCAGGCACGGAGGAGGACCCGAGGGACAAGTTACATATTTTAGTTAGCAGATCAGCAATTTCACCTTTGAGTTCTTTGAGAACTCTCGGGTGGATGCCATCCGGGCCCAGTGATTTGTCAGTTTTTATATTGTCCATTAAGCTTAGAACTTCCTCTCTCGTTACCACTATTTGTCTCAGTTCCTCAGAATCCCTTCCTGCAAATGTTAGTTCAGGTTCAGGGATCTGCCCTATATCTTCCACTGTGAAGACAGATGCAAAGAATTCATTTAGCTTCTCTGCAATCTCCTTATCGTTCTTTAGTACACCTTTGACTCCCTTATCATCCAAGGGTCCAATTGTCTCCCTAGATGGTCTCCTGCTTTGAATGTATTTATAGAATTTTTTGTTGTTGGTTTTTATGTTCTTAGCAATGTGCTCCTCATATTCTTTTTTAGCATCCCTTATTGTCTTCTTGCATTTCTTTTGCCAGAGTTTGTGTTCTTTTTTATTTTCTTCATTTGGACAAGACTTCCATTTTTTGAAGGAAGACTTTTTGCCTCTGAGAGCTTCCTTGACTTTGCTCGTTAACCATGCTGGCATCTTCTTGGCCCTGGCGGTACCTTTTCTGATCTGCGGTATGCACTCCAGTTGAGCTTCTAATATAGTGTTTTTAAACAACTTCCAAGCATTTTCGAGTGATGTGGCCCTCTGGACTTTGTTTTTCAGCTTTCTTTTTACCAATCCCCTCATTTTTGTGAAGTTTCCTCTTTTGAAGTCAAATGTGACCATGTTGGATTTTCTTGGCAATTGGCCAGTTATATGTATGTTTAATTTAATAGCACTGTGGTCACTGCTCCCAATCGGTTCAACAACACTTACATCTCGCACCAGGTCCCGGTCCCCACTGAGGATTAAGTCCAGGGTTGCCGTCCCTCTGGTCGGTTCCATGACCAACTGATCTAGGGAATAGTCATTTAGAATATCTAGAAGCTTTGCTTCTTTGTCATGACTGGAACACATATGCAGCCAGTCTATGTCCGGGTAGTTGAAGTCACCCATTACTACCACATTTCCTAGTTTGGATGCTTCCTCAATTTCATATCTCATCTCAAGGTCTCCCTGAGCATTTTGATCAGGGGGACGATACATCGTTCCCAGTATTAAGTCCCTCCTGGGGCATGGTATCACCACCCACAACGATTCTGTGGAGGAGTCCGCCTCTTTTGGGGTTTCGAGCTTGCTGGATTCAATGCCTTCTTTCACGTATAGAGCGACTCCGCCACCAATACGTCCTTCCCTGTCCTTCCGATATAGTTTATATCCAGGGATAACCGTATCCCACTGATTTTCTCCATTCCACCAGGTCTCCGTTATGCTCACTATATCAATGCTCTCCTCTAAGACCAAGCACTCCAGTTCTCCCATCTTGGTTCGCAGGCTCCTAGCATTAGCGTACAGGCACTTGTAAGCAGTGTCTCTCTTCAAGTGTCTTTGGCACTTGTGGTTAGGCCTGTGGTAATTTTGCTCTTCTGAATTGATATCCTGTGCCCCTGCTCTCACAATGCCTACTTCTAGGCCTACCCCTTTTAAAATTTCATCATTTCTTTGGTTTTTATCCCAGGGGGGAGGTTTATTCCAAACCGGACCTTTCTCAGCTCCTGTCAGGTTTCCCCCCTCAGTCAGTTTAAAAGCTGCTCTGCTACCTTTTTAATTTTAAGTGCCAGCAGTCTGGTTCCATTCTGGTTCAAGTGGAGCCCGTCCCTTTTGTACAGGCCCGGCTTGTCCCAAAATGTTCCCCAGTGCCTAACAAATCCAAACCCTTCCACCCGACACCATAGTCTCATCCACGCATTGAGACTGCAAAGCTGGGCCTGTCTGGCTGGTCCTGCACGTGGAACCGGTAGCATTTCAGAGAAAGCCACCTTGGAGGTCCTGGCTTTCAGCATCCTACCTAGCAACCTAAATTTTGCTTCCAGGACCTCACGGCTGCATTTCCCCATGTCGTTGGTGCCAACGTGCACCACGACCACTGACTCCTTCCCAGCACTGTCTACCAAACTATCTAAACGACGGGCGATATCCGCAACCTTCGCACCAGGCAGGCAAAACACCTTGCGGTCTACATGTTAGATGGACCAATAGTCTGACTCAGCTTGTGTCAGTTGCTGGCTTGTGACGTTCTGCTCCAGCTGCAGTTTCCCAATTATTTTAAAACCTTATATTATAATTTGTTTTTAAATTTTTGGTGCCATGCTTCTGAAATGTAGCTTCAATTCCAGAGCCATAGTATGAGTAGAGTAACAGGCAGGCCCAGGAGTGGAGGTTTTCTTAAGGTGTTTATTATTGTTGTTGTTGTTGTTGAGCCAGTGTGATGTAGTGGTTAAGGTGCTGGACTATGATCTGGGAGACCAGGAATCCCCACATAGCCCTGAAGCTCACTGGGTGACCTTGGGCCAGTCACTGCCTCTCAGCCTCATGAAAACCCTATTCATAGGGTCACCATAAGTCAGAATCGACTTGAAGGCAGTACATTATTATTATTATTATTATTATTATTAGCATTATTATTATTAGCATTAGCATTATTAGCATTAGCATTAGCATTAGCATTAGCATTAATTTATTGCCTTCTACAATTGTCTCAAGTTGATGTACAATAAAGGCTATGGTCTGAAGGCACATAAGGCCAACTCCCTGCTGAAGCTAAGCAGAGTCAGGTCTGGTCAGTGCCTGGATGGGAGATTGCGTGGGAACCATATGTAAGCTGCCTTCGGTTTCAATCATGAAAAGAAAGGTGGGGTAGAAATGTAATAAATAAATAAATAAATAAATAATACAAACAGCTAAAAAACTTGTTAACATGGAAAACAGATAAATTTTAAAACAACACAAAGTGGAGACCCCCATGGCAAAGACCAATTCACCTAGCTGGGAACAAAAAATGTCTTCAACTGTTTCTGGAAAGTACAGGTAGTGGGCGTCTCTGTTATCTTGATAGGAATACTATTCCACAGAACAGGGACAACCTTAGATTCATCTAAGGTACACAATTTATCTAAGGCATGCAATACAAGAGCATGACAGCGGCACCCTAGACCTACTTGGCTGGCATGGAACTCCTTAATCAATGGGCTAGGGTTGCCAGGTCAGAAGCATCCCAAAACCTGAGATTTTAGGGGCGGGCCCAAGTGATGTCATGGGGTGGGCCTGAGTGATGTCACGGGGTGGGCCTGAGTGATGTCATTAAGCATGATACATTAAGCATCAATCACAGTTGCTTGGAGCGTACAATTAAAAAAAAATCTGACTGGAAATTAAGCTAGATATCTTAGCTAAAAGATGGAGCCTGGGTAGAGAACATTTAATCTAGCCTACTTGCTTTCGGCAAGAAGGGTTTAAGTGCCTTCAGGCCAGGCCAGTCACCAGAAGGTCACTGTAGGAAGAAAGGAGCCTAGTGTTGTGGAGATGCCAGATGGGAGCATTCGGGAGTAAAGATGGATGCTCCTGAAGGCTGCAATTCTAAACACATGTACTAAGGGACTAAGCTCCCATAGAACTCAACAGGACTTACTTCTGAGTAGATATAGTTTGGATTGTGCTGTTGGTAAAGATTGACTAGGGATACTCTGCAAAGACATCCATATCCAAGCAGGGTTGGCAACCCCCTGCCTGGAATGCCCTGCCCTTATCTTTTAATGTGGCTGCTCCAAACTTCTTTACAGATTTGACCCTTCACTTCAGAAAGAGGTCTGAGAAATGAGTAAGAGTAAGGAGATTCTCTACCCTTTCTGTCTGCATAGATGCCCTCATCCTTCACCTGCGCCCACCAGAAGCTCTGGCCAAGGCGGGACACAGTGGCATCTCATAGAGGACACCCTCCCCTTTAATGCGGTGTATGATTTGTCCTGGCCCAGAGCAGATTTTGGGGTGGGCACCCCCAGTTACTTATTTTTTCCTGTATGTTTTTGTCTGCTTTGATTTTGCATAGATGCTCTCCTCCGTGCCCTGCACCCAGCAGAAGCTCTGGGCCAGGCGGGACGCAGTGGCATCTTGTAGAGGACACCCTCCCCTTTCCTGGGGTATATGATTTGTCCTGCCCCAGAGCAGATTTTGGGGTGGGCACCCCCAGTTACTTATTTTTTATGATTTTATGACATCATTATGTATTTATGATAATATCAGAAGCCTGATGGTTTTGATTGCATAAATGTATTGTTATTCTTGATGGGGAGAGTCCCCCAATCACAGTGATATATCATACAGGGTACCCTAACATATATTGTGGGGTTCAGAGACATGTTAAGGTTGGTTTGAAGTTGCTGCAGCTGTCAACTCTTCTTCTTTAGTGTTTTGAACTTTCAAGCAAATAAGGAACTGGGAACTAGGAACCAATTTCAGCATCATATCAGTTAAATAGATTAAACAGTTGCGGGGGCGGCTGACGTTTTGGTGTATATCTCGGGAACCAGACCACCTAGAAACTTAATTTTTTTAAAATTGAAGCTGAGAGTCTGGAGATTAAGGGGTGCTAGCCGGAGAGCCGGAGGGCCCCCCAAAAACCAGAGACACCAGCCGAAAAATGGAGACCTGGTAACCCTACAATGGGCTGTTCTAGTGGGCACGTTTGCATTGCTCATGTTGCTGACTGGCAGGGGGCTTTAATGTTACTGGTACTTAGGCCTAGGCCTCAGAGAAAAGCTTATGTTAGTCGCAAAGTCATATCTCTATTCTGTTCCTAGTCCTCTGCTTCTCAGAGCAAGTATGTAAAAAAGCTTTAGAAAATAAAGTGTCAATGAAAGTTTCAACAGAAAAAATATGCAAAGTACTTTTAAAAAAGAACCAAAGCAGACAGCCCACCTGAAATAAACATAAGGCAAGGGACAAGGAGGACACCTTTGGATCCAGAGGCTGTATATGTGTCATTACAAGAGTGAAGGTGATGCAGCAAAAAAACCCCCAAAAACATATCTGCTGTTGTTTGAAAGGTACATCTATGCACAGCCAGAGTTTGCTATAAGGTTCAGCCAAAGAGTAATGGGCAGAAACAGCCAACCATCTCATCAGCATCCTCTTCTTGCTTCATTTTTAAAAAGACACCAGAACTTTCCTCTCAAAAACTCTTAATGGCAGGCTAGAAGTTGTAAAGGTGTAGACCCTCCATAGAGAATTTTCAGGGCGATTAACAAGATCGGTCCAGCTGATCTCAGTTCTCCTGGTGATCTTAGTCAAGAGAAATGTGATCTCTAAGGTAACCAGGTCCCAAGCCATGCAGGGATTTTTAGCTAGTATTACACAGACATTACACGAGGCTCTGAAGACTTTACTGTCTAAATGAGGGCAAGAGCTACAGGGCTGTGGATGAACACACAGAGGCATCTTCATGGGCTTTTGGTTGGGGAGCAGACAACAATCAATCAGTGATGGCCTACTGATGTCATCCCTGAGCATGATGACACCCTGAGCCTGTGGTGATGTGATAGTCGATGCCCTGACATTAAAGTGGCTTGCTTAACATCAGTGATCTTCCATTGCAATTGTTTAGAAAGTTGTTGGCTAGCAAAACGAGAAGTAACTAAGTGAGCAGGTGTGCTTGGAAGTCCCCATAGATTTGTAAGTGCTTAGGGAAACTGCTCAAGTTAAAGGAAGATGCACTACACAGAACTATTTTTCTAAAGATGAAATGGCTGGATATTTGTTTGTTTGATCAGCAGCTGTGAGGAGAGCTCTGTTTAGGCCGCGCTTAATGAAAGTAGGCAGAGTTGAGGGGCAAGCGGGCCATTGAGGCCCACGTATCTTCAAATGTACAAACTTGTATGTAATTGCCCAGTGAGGTAGCAGAATTATGCAAGGATCCAGTTTCAAAGATTCACAGCAAGGTTCTTCAAAGAAGCAATTTCTCACAATCAATTTCCACATGAATCGCCATCAAGTCCTAGGGAAGGCCATTTACTGGGGAATATTTTCTGGCTTTATTTGCGCTAGCTATGACAGCAACCTCTCTACAACCAAAGGCTAGCATTTCTTCTGGAGGACAGGTCTGCTGGGCAATATATCTACATGGGAAATAGGCTTTGTGTGTGACACACCCACACACATTCCCCTTTCTTGGAGACACACACTCCACCACTGGATAAAATAACACACAACCCCCAAAGAGTGAGAGAGAAGTAAAACCTGCTTCTGCTTCTGTGCTGGAATTGCTTTTTAATCTTTTAAACATTTTTTAAAAAAAGAACGATATGTTTTTTAACCCTTTTTTTAAAAAAAAGTCTTCAAAGCTTTTAAAAAACTGTTTTTAAAGTTGTTTTGTTTTAATGTATTTGAAGGTCTGTTTTGATGATGTTTTAAAGTGTTTTTAGTGCTTTTGTTTGCCGCCCTGGGCTCCTGCTGGGAGGAAGGGTGGGATATAAATCAATCAAACAAACAAATAAATAAATACCAAATGGAGTTTGATTCCCTCTCAGAAGGGGTACACAGAAAGCTGCCTTATACAAGGTCATACAATTTGCCCAGCTAGCCCAGCATCATTTCCTCTAGCCAGAATCAATGGCTGTCAGGTAGAGGTATTCGCAGATCTCCTGGAGATGGCTAGCTGGACTGGCTAGCTGACCTAGGACCCTCTACATACCCAAAGAATGTGCTCTAACCCTGAGTTACAATCCCTTCCCAAAATGCAGAGTGAGTCGATGGATGTGCATGGTGATGTCATGGGCACTATCCAGTAAAGGCTTGTGGGGCTGTGACACACTGGTGCACCTTCAGCTGCCATAACAAACCAAATTCTTGCTGAGGTAAAAATCCCTATTTTCCATTCATGCGGTGATTTAAACTGGCTGGGGAAAGGGGTTTCTTCTGCAATAGGCAAAACTGATTCACAGCTCCTTAATGAAGTCCCTCCAGGAAAGCCATTGCAGCAGGAAAGCAGGGTTGTGTGTGTAATCCACGCTTTGCACAAGCAGCAAAAAGCTGGAGTGTGATATAGAGAGCATAGAATTCATCTTCCAAATCCAAGTTTCTAGCCCTATATGGTGTGACTAATAGACTTCAAAGTGCGTTGCTTCAGAAAGCAGGTGAGCTCACTGACTAAAGGAAAGTAATAGCAGATAGAGACTTACAAGAAAAGGTGCAGAGGAACTCGTAAGGGTTTACCACCAGGGGACATGTCTATTTTTCAAAAAGTAATTTAAATTGAGGCCTTATCAATGGATAGAATCACATTTGTTCAGAATACATTCCAATGCAGTTATTCCATTGCTGAAGACATGGAAATATAAAAATAAACAAAACTCCACACCCAAGCCTTTTATCTTATGTTTAGTTGACTGTATAGCTGCTGGGTCATTTTCAGCAGGTGTTGTGAAGAAAGCACCTTAAAAATAGGTAGGAAAAGAAAATCCACTAAAGGAATGTATAGCTCACATTTCTTTGCAGCATGTATCTTATCATTTTAGACCTCTCTTTTGGCAAACAATTGCAAGAGTGTCAGGAATCAACAAAATGTGCATTTTCCGTTCCATATGACAGTAGAACAGCTGGGTCATTTCTGCATGACTTAGTTTACTGTAATAAGATTGGAATTTTAAAGTTTTCAGGCTAAAAATAATAAAGATGCATGACCACTTAGATAGCTGCACCAAAGAGTCTTTACTACCCAAGAGCCAACCATTTAAAAACCCAGAATTAATTAATTAGTGTCATAAAAAGGAAAGGAGGGGAAAAATGAGTTCCATACATGGACCACCATTCTATGAACGGTATTTTCAAAATTGAGACTCATCTTTGTCATGATTTCTGTTTTAGCAACTGCATGTCAAGTCTTGAAAAATATATACAAACAATTTGTCAGAATGGACCATGTGTATGGCTTCTGGTTCCTGGACTCAGAACTATGGGAAATGGTCCAGCAGTTAAACACATCTGATGGGGATGTAGCCAGTGGATCACATAGTCTCCATTGGCTAAATGGCCTGGGTATGCTGAAAGGGAAATCAGGAGATTTCAGGGGATAGTATCACCAACATTTGAACCCTCTCCAAATTTGAGTATTTGCCCCATCTATACATAGTTCTTAAAGGGCCAGGTTTGTCGCTTGGGAATACTCATGGGCTCAGCGTCCTGTTTGCCAGGTGATGGCTGTGGCCCACAGTGACTCCTCCCAACGTTCCTTGGTTTGCCATCTGAGCTCACTATTGGAGAAGAGAGACTTAACTAAAGGAGCCCATGACTTGGTGACTTCCAGTTTGAAATGTTTTAAGGCACTCTTGAAAATTGTTCACAAGCTACAGCTGGTACAGAATGCCACAGCCTGTCTATTGATAGGTATGGATTATAGAGAACATATTACACCACTTCTGAAACATTGGCAGTGTTTATAACATCTATTTTATTATTGCTTGAGACAATTCAGAGTGTTGGTATTGACAGTTAAAGCATTACATGACAGGCCTGTGGAATGTCTTTTCTTATGCGAGTCCTCCCCTGGTCTGGACTTTTAAGATCCGCCAATGGAGACCTGCTCCTGGTTCCATCCTCTTGGAAAGTTAGGATGTCATCCATTAGTAGCAGGGTCTTTTCTATGTTGGTCCTGGAATTGTAGAATGCACATCTCTAGGAAGTCTCCTTGTGTTCTTTCTGTTTGGCATAGTATTTAGAGTGTTAAACTAGAAGAAGAGATACCTAGGTTCCAATTCTCACAGCCAAGAAGTCTGTTGGGTGATCTTGGCTAGTCATTCTCTCTCACCCTAACCTACAAGAAAATCCGAACAAAAGAAGAGCTCTGCTAGATCAGACCAAAGACCCACTTGGAAAGTCCACAAGCAGGACATGAGCAGTGCACAATACACACTCTCCCACTGATGTTCCCCAGGAACTGGCCTTTAGAGGTATGTTGCCTCTGATCCTAGAAGAAACATAGAGCCATTGTGACTACTAGCCACTGATAACTTATTGTCCATAAAATGGGTGAAGGAGAACTGATGTGTACCACTCTGTGTTTCTTAAAGGAATATGCTATTTAAAATCCATTATTTTTAGAGATAAAGATATCTTGATTCTGCCAGGCATTTGGAAATTAACTGGAAGCTGGTTTTTATGGTTCCTTTTATTGCTTCTTTTGTGCAATGTCAAAATTTTTGTTTTATATCCATTTAATTGTTTTTCTTTTCCATATCTTATGGGGTTTTTTACATTTTATAAATTTAAGAAATTTTATTTTTTTCTTTTTAAGGCAATCATTTTGAAATGTCAAACTATTATTTTATAACATTGTTCATTTATAGACAATCAATGGGATAACACTTTACCCTGGTATTGTGCCAGGACAGATACATGAAATAGAAGAGGTATCCCCGTTTTGTGTTAAAATATCAGTCACAACCCATCCATTTCCAATATAAATAATGGTCTACCCAATCTCAGTACTCTTATCTCTGGCAGAAGGCATTCTAGATCATGGGGGAATATATGAGCGTGCAGGGTGCTGAGAGAGTGCTGCGTGCTGTTCAGTCTTGGTGTATATCTGTTGTCATTTCAGAGGCAGTTTCTGCTGTTGCTGGCAGCAGGAAGCCTGGCACTGTCATACCATCTCATTGCACAGATCAGCATTGGCACTTCATGCACACCAACTTGGAAGAAATGTTGTTGCAGCACAACATTTTCCATACACTAGCAACAAAACGCAAAACTTGGCAAAAATGATTCATGCTGGTTTCAGTCAAGGCACGATTCTTCCTTTGGGTTCAGAGTTTTAGGGCTGTTGATAGCTTGTTTACACCAACAGGGAATATTGTTTCAGGAGCTGTTGGATCAGAGGTGTTTTGTTGAATAATTAAACCTTTTAATGAGCAAGGGATCCCAGCATTTTTTAACCCTTGCCCATTATTTCAATCTATTCTGCATGGTTGCAGTGAACTGTGAACTCTTCTTACTCAGTGTGGTTCATCACCCTGGGATTTATTTATTTATTTATTTATTTATTCAATTTATATACCGCCCCATAGCCAAAGCTCTCTGGGCGGTTCACAACAAGTAAAACATCTGATATACAATTAAAACCACATATCAAGCAATTTAAACATACATTAATGATATCAAAAATTAAAGCATATGTATACACATACAAATGCATATTAAATATTAAAAAACTGAAGTACTAAAATACTAAAAGCTAAAAAACTAAAACGAAAATGCCTGGGAGAAGAGGAAGGTTTTTACCTGGCACTGAAAAGATAGTAATGTTGGCGCCAGGCGTCCCTCATCAGGAAGAATATTCCATAGTTCGGGGGCCACCACTGAGAAGGCCCTTTTTCTTGTTGTCACCTTCCGGTCTTCTCTCTGAGTAGGCACCCGGAGGAGGGCCTTCGATGTTGAGCGCAGTGTACGGGTAGGTTCATATCGGGAGAGACGTTCCATCAGGTATTGTGGCCCCGTGCCGTGCAAGGCTTTATAGGTTAAAACCAGCACCTTGAATTGGGCCCGGAAACATATAGGCAACCAGTGCAAGCGGGCCAGAATCGGTGTTATATGTTCAGACCGCCTGGTCCCAGTTATAAGTCTGGCCGCTGCATTCTGCACGAGCTGTAGTTTCTGAACCGTCTTCAAGGGCAGCCCCACGTAGAGTGCATTGCAGTAATCTAATTTAGAGGTTACCAGAGCATGAACAACTGAAGCAAGGTTTTCTCTGTCCAGATAGGGGCACAGCTGGGCCACCAGCCGAAGTTGGTAGAAAACACTCCGTGCCACCGAGGCTACCTGGGCCTCCAGTGACAGGGATGGTTCTAAAAGAACTCCCAAGCTACGAACCTGCTCCTTCAGGGGGAGTGCAACCCCATCCAGAACAGGTTGAACATCCACCATCTAGTCAGAAGAACCCGCTATTAACAGCGTCTCAGTCTTGTCTGGAATGAGCTTCAATTTATTCACTCTCATCCAGTCCATTATCGCAGCCAGACATCGGTTCAGCACCTTGATAGCCTCACCTGAACAAGATGAAAAGGAGAAGTAGAGCTGCGTGTCATCAGCATACTGATGCGAACGCACTCCAAAACTCCTGATGACAGCACCCAGCGGCTTCATATAGATGTTAAAGAGCATGGGGGACAGAACTGACCCCTGCGGAACTCCATATTGGAGAGCCCAGGGTACCGAGCGATGCTTCCCAAGCACTACCTTCTGGAGACGACCCGCCAGGTAGGAGCAGAACCACTGCCAAGCAGTACCTCCAACTCCCAAATCCGCAAGTCTCCCTAGAAGAATACCATGGTCGATGGTATCAAAAGCCGCTGAGAGGTCAAGGAGAACCAACAGAGTTACACTCCTCCTGTCTTTCTCCCGACAAAGGTCATCATACAGGGCGACCAAGGCCGTCTCCGTGCCAAAACCGGGCCTGAAACCCGATTGAAATGGATCCAGATAATTGGTCTCATCCAAGAGTGTCTGGAGCTGGTCCGCAACCACCCTTTCGAGGACCTTGCCCAAGAATGGAACGTTTGCTACTGGCCTGTAATTGTTAAGATTTTCTGGGTCCAGGGAGGATTTCTTCAAAAGTGGTCTCACAACTGCCGTCTTCAGGCAGCCAGGGACCACTCCCTCACATAGTGAGGCATTAATCACTTCCCTGGCCCAACTGGCGGTGCTATCCCTGCTGGCTTTTATTAGCCAAGAGGGGCAAGGATCCAACACAGAAGTGGTTGCTCGCACCCGTCCAAGCACCTTGTCAACGTCCTCAAGCTGCTCCAATTGAAACTCATCCAAAAAATCACGACCAGGCTGTGCTCTGGATACCTCATTTGATTCAACTGCTAAAACATTGGAGTCCAAGTCCTGACGGATGCAAGAGACTTTATCCTGGAAGTGCCTAGCAAATTCATTACAGCGTGCTTCGGATGATTCTATCATGTCCCTAGGGCTAGAATGTAATAGCCCTCTGACAATTTGAAAAAGCTCCGCCGGATGGCAGATAGAAGATTTAATAGTGGCAACAAAATATTGTTTTTTTGCTGCCTGCACTGCTCCAAAATACAACTTGGTATAGGCACTTACCAGAGCACAGTTGCATCCATCAGGAGTCTGCCTCCATCTGCACTCAAGCCGTCTCCTATACTGTTTCATCGCTCTCAGCTCTGGAGTATACCATGGAGCTGTATGAGCTCTACATAGGAGAGGGCGCGCAGGAGCGATCATGTCAGCTGCCCGGGTCATTTCAGTATTCCACAATTCGACCAGAGTTTTGACAGGAGCGCCAGCCCTATCAGCCGGAAAACTCCCCAGAGCCTTTTGAAAACCATCCGGATTCATTAGTTTCCAGGGGCGGACCATCTTAATAGGTCCCCCACCCTTGCAGAGGGGAAAAGCCACTGTAAGTCTAAACTTCAACAAGCAGTGATCTGTCCATGACAAAGGGATTGATGTAAGATTCCCTACATGCAGATCACCATCTCCATGTCCAGTCGCAAAAATCAGGTCTAGAGTATGTCCTGCCATATGCGTTGGGCCAGTAGCACATTGGGACAGCCCCGTGGTTGTCATGGAGACCATGAAGTCCTGAGCCGCTCCAGATAAGACGGTCTCGGCATGAATGATGACATCTCCCAGCATCAACAGTCTAGGGGATCTCAGCAGAACATCCGAGACCACCTCTCCCAGCTCAGTTAGGGAGTCTGTTGGGCAGCGGGGTGGGCGGTACACCAACAGAATCCCCAATCTGTCCCCCTGACCCAACATAAGATGCAAACACTCCAGACCAGTGGTTACATGGACATGGTGCTTGGAGAGAGAGATGGAACTCCTATAGACCACAGCAAACCCCCCTCCCCGGCCCTCAGATCTACCGTGATGCTGAACCATGTACCCCGGTGGGCACAGCTGGGAGAGACTAACTCCTCCCTGCTCACCCACCCAGGTCTCAGTTATACATGCCAAATCAGCTGCCTCATCCACAATTAAATCATGAATGAGGGAGATCTTATTATGCACTGATCTGGCATTTAAAAGCAGCATCCGGAGATCAGAGAGCTGGCTGATAGGGCAACCAACAAACCTGTGGATGTGTGGAGGACCGGAACACGGCACAGCCGTTAACTGCCTGGGCCGAGTTCCCCTCACCTGGCAAGTCCTCCGCACAACGTCATATCAATCTCTACCCGTCACTATCCTAATTGGGGCCCCATCAAATCCTCCCAGTCGGCTTTGGTTCCTCTCTCCCAGGCACATGATGCAAATCCCCACTGCACACACTCACAGCATACACACCCCGACACCCCACACAAAGCAAGAGCCGCTACAGAACTCTCTAGTAAAACCTCATCGCTGGGAAGGTATGACGAAGCGATTTCCTCACAACGGACAACGTCACCATCAGCTACTTCTTACTCCGTTGAAAATAGCCTAACCGTTGTCCTCGTCCACCAGATAAGGCGAAGAAAGACACAAACGGTAGGCGGCAAACGCTGCAAGTCCAACTATCGCTCCTGCCCACAGATTTCGAATGGAAGAACAACTCAACAGACACCAGCCAGGTCGTCTCGACGCCGAGTCCTGCAGGTCCACATAAGAGCAATGTTGGAGAGTCCAGCGCTAGAGAACAGAGAGTCCCCGTTTCATTCGTCACTTTGCCGACAGCTGCACAGAATGGAAAACAGGAAGCAGGAAACGGGGAGTTCTTCTCCCCGTCTGGCAGCACCCAAAGGGCGGCACCCAGAACCACACGGCGCAAGACGCCCCCCCACTCGGCGCTGCTTAATGCCGCGGAGAGAGACGACAACCACGTGGTCCAGACCGGCAGAAAATGCCTCTCACTGCCTCTCACTGCCCCCAAAGCTCCCAGAGCCGTGTCCTCCACAGCGTCCTCCACCAGTGGCGAAAGCGGGGCAAACGGACTGGCGAGCGGAAGGCCTCCAGACGGAAAAGCTGCACCGCAGCCCAGGCAACAAGGCCCACACTCCTCCTGACCCAGTCCGACCCCAATCGACATAGGAGGGACCCCCGAACCGTCCCACCTGCGGCTACGACTGCAAATCACCACAAACGCCGAGGTATGTTTCTCCATCAAACATTTATCCGGTGTTTTTGCCGGTCAATGGAGTCAGTCAGCGGAGCTCCTGGCTTAGCAACTTACTCGTTTGCCATCTTGAATTGGCAAGTTTCTTCTGCTCTTCGCGCAACCTGGGCCTTGCGGTGCGTGCCAGCCTCTTGAAGCAGAAATGACTCGAACCTGTAATCAGTCAAGGATGGGTGATGCCCCTGAGGCTCTATCTGACTGGCTTGGGATTTTTCCAGGTTTCCCAGGAAAAAAATCAATTTCCAGAGCCATTCTGAGGGTAAAGAAGGATGTCATCTCACTATCACATACTGCCTGCCTGACTTCTGCAACTGCAGAAACCCCTTGAGCACTTCATCTCCCATTGTTCTCAATGGCATGTCATGTTAACAAGTGCAACAGGCTGATGGAGGTGGAAAGAGATGAGGGAGGGAAAACCTGCCTCCGCTCTCCTCTTCCCGTGTTTTCGTTGCCACCAAGTTAAGATATGAAAAGCGAAGGGGAGGGGTAAAATTATATATTTCTATGATGGATTTCTACAGCCATACTACCCTGAACACGCCCAATCTCATCTGATCTCGGAAGCTAAGCAGGGTCAGGCCTGGTTAGTACTTGGATGGGAGACTGCCTGGGAATACCGGGTGCTGTAGGCTTAGAGAAAGGCAATGGTAAACCACCTCTGAATACCTCTTACCATGAAAACCATATGAATATATCCAGAAAAGATTCACAGGGTCGCTGTAAGTCGTAATCGACTTGAAGGCATATAACAACAAGAAATGATGGATTTCTTACCACTGTAAAATAATGTGAATAACTGGTTTTAATCCACAGTGGTGTGTGCAGACAAAGTGACAGCAGCATTCTACATGAGATAAATGGGACAACAGCATTGTTGCTTACACTACCTGGCCAGTAGCAATACCATTAAAATTTTCATTCCAACTAGGGCTAAGCCAACATTTCTCAAAAGTGATTTTTGGGCATTTTTTAAAAAAAGTTTTCTTTTTTGATATCCTTCTGAACAGTTACAGAATATCAGAATATTTGGCAAACAGGCTTCCCCAAATATGTCATTGCATTTTGGGTGCGACTGTGGATCCATTGTTCACAATCCATTAACATTAACATTGTTTAATATTATTTTACTATTGTTGAAGATAGCAATGAAGCATTTGATCCCTACGCCTTCCAGTCCTCTCTTAGCCGATTGCTTCCTTCATCCACCAATGTAAATTAATAGGAGAGCTTCATTCAACATTCAGTGAGCCAACATTTCTCAGAAGAGAACTCTCGGAGACAAAACTCTTGGAGAACTCCCACACTGAATATTCAACAAAACGCCCTCTCATTTCTCCAGCCACAAATGACATGGAGAATTTTGGTAGGCCATTCTTGCTTAGCCCTAATTACAATACATCAGGTGGTAAATAGGTTTGGACCAGCATAGCCAACTCCATGACAAAAGATACATCATCTTCAGCTAAGTCAAATTTATATCCATCTCGAGACCTCTGTTCCTCTTTCTGAACTTGTCTTTTTCTGAGCTACACAACAACTTTGCTTATTGCTGGTCCGCCAGCCAGCGCAAGGTGTGACATGTTGCAGGTGCTTCAATCTTTTCATCCCATTCTGTATCCTTATCACCCAGTTCAACTGCTCAAAGAGTTGGGCTCTAAGATTCATCCTTGGATCAGTCACTATCTAAAATACTGCATGAATCCACAGGTAGAAAAACATAACTAGCATGAAATAAACACTTCCCATGTTTCAAAGCTACCCTCCAGAATGGCATTTTTAAAAAATTCTGTTTCTTTTCACTAATATTTTCACAAAACTTGAAGCTGTATTAATAAACAACATTCCTTCTCTTAACTGCAAAATATATCTGAATATTGTGCCCTAGATCCAGTTGTCAAGCCTTTGTGGCAAGCACATTTTGTACCCACCATGACTAGAAGGTCAACATCCTCCCATTCCAACTGTCTTCATCCCCTCATAAAAGAAAGAAATGCCAAGATATTTCACAAATCCTAATATTTCCTCCAGGTAAAGGCACTAGGCCAGAAGCTTGGCACTTTTGTTTCCATTGCTTGTATTCCTTTTTTTTAATTGCTTTTCTGTTGTTGATGTTGTTGTTCCTGTTGTAAAACTAAAGTGTTGCTCAAGACAGAGAGCTTGGCAGCCTTCCCACAATTCTCAGCATGTGGGAATAGCAAGTAACAAAGTGTTAACACCTGCCAACTGGTGGTTAGGTGTAAATGTCTTTGTTAACAACAAACACTGCTGCTGGCAGTCATCGGAGCAAAGCAGCAAATCTGTTCCCTTCTCCGATGTGGGAAACACCAAACGATGACAACAAAAAGCCACCTAATTACTCGATTAAGATGTATCAATTCTGGTAACTACTGATCTAGAACATTGAATCGCTGACATTTACTTCACTCCTGATTAAACAGAGTCATTTTAGGGCCAGCTATTCCACAGACGTCTCAGAATGTCACATCTGCCTTTGTGGGAGTTGCAATGGTGAAACTTTTTCCAGCAATGAATGACCCTGATGGGAAGAAGGAGAAACAGATTTTGATAAGAGCAATGCAACAATATAAAGCAAGAAGCAAACCATAAAAGGGCAGTTTACAGAATAATGCATATTCATCTTCCTTCAGTTATAATTTTTATTCAACCTTTCCCCTTTATTAAATCTTGGCAATGCTGGTGATGATTTTTTTAATATAATTGGTGCATGGATTTGAGATTGTTGTCCATTCTACGGCCATTCATGAGTAAAATGTACACTGACACAAGCTCAGACCAACTAGCCACCGAGCAGATACTTTTCCATTTCATGGGCTCCAATTTGAACATTACTTCCACATATTCATCACATTGGCGAAATGTGGTTCAATCTCTCTGCAGCAACCCTCTTTTTTTACAGATATTGGGTTGGATCCAGACTAACTTAGTTGAACTTGGTTCCTGTTGGGATCAATAGAACTAACTTGTTTAAATAACAGGGTCTTGATCCAGCCCTTTTATATGACTGTGCAATGTAACATATGACATAATTTATGACACATGGTGATTATTTTTCATTTGGGATGGTTCCTCAGTATCAAGAAAGGTAGTTATCTCACCCTTTATCATGTTTATGGAAGTTTCAAATGATTTCACTGGAACTTACTCCCAAGATTACGTATAAACCAGTCCAAACCATGCTCACTTTGTTATGTGCCTTCAAGTCAATTATGACTTATGGTGACCCTATGAATCAGTGACCTCCAATAGCATCTGTCATGAACCACGCTGTTCAGATCTTATAAGTTCAGGTCAGTGGCTTCCTTTATAGAATCAATCTTGTTTGGCCTTCCTCTTTTTCTACTCCCTTCTCTTTTTCCCCTCCCTTCTCTTTTTCCCAGCATTATTGTGTTTTGTAGTGAATCATGTCTTCTCATGATGTGTCTGAAGTATGATAACTGCAGTTTCATCATTTCAGCTTCTAGTGATAGTTCTGGTTTAATTTGTTCTAACACCCAATTATATGTCTTTTTTTTTGCAGTCCATGGTGTCCGCAAAGCTCTCCTCCAACACCACATTTCAAATGAGTTTATTTTTCTCTTATCCACTTTTTTCACTGTCCAACTTTCACATTCACATATAGAGATCAGGAATACCATGGTCTGAATGATTTTTAGTGAGGCTCTCATCTAAGTAATAAGTATTCTGAAGACTACATTCTTGGGATTATAATTGCTCTTGAAGTACATTCCAGGTGCCTGTTGTGTCTGCGGTAATTTCCTCCATCCTTAGTTTACCTTTTCTCCTGCATAAATGGAACATCTGCTTTGTTAGCTGTGGCAACTATTTATTTAAAATATTTGTAGCCCGCCCTATATCCAAAGATCTCAGGGCACAGTACGGTAAAAAAAAACACAATAAAAATAAACAATCTGCAACAATAAAACTGCAGTCATCACACAATCTAGCTGAATATTAGTTGCCTCAGAAATAGCCAAGTTTTAAGTTGGCATCTGAATGTAAGCAGCAGAGGCACCAGCCAAATTGGGGGGGAGGTCAACAACCAGGGGCACCCTCACAGAGAAGGCCCTTTCTCATGTTATTTAATGTTGGGATACTAAGAAGGTCTTCCCCAGCAGATCATAACTCCTGGGGGAAACTATATATGAGAGGTACTTGTGATGTCCTTATATGTTAAAACCTGTAAATATGGTAAGTGCGGGTTTATTAAGGGATATATGGTAAGTGAATTGAATGAGGGGGGACAGCATGGGTTGGAAGGCTGGAGAATGCTGGATGATGATTGGCTGAGTGTTTGATGGTTGAAGGTATAAATGGGAGGATGACAGTTGAGAGGGGGTTGGTTGGTGAGAGTTGTTGGAGAGTCATTAGTGGAGAGTTATTTGGATGGGTTGGTTGGCAGAGTTCTGAGGGAGGGTTGGATTATATTTAGCTGATATTTAGACAGTATATATATGACCAGAAACATAAAGAGTGACACTATATGAAACCATACGCTTGTTAAACATTCCTAAAGTAATCTTGTTATTTCCTAGTGTTATCAAATAAATACTTTTATTGGTTTACCAAAAGCCTGATCCTTGGCTGGGGATATACAGACCAGAAGGGAGGGCAGAGTAATTACCAAGGCTGAAGGGAAACTGTATCTAATGGTGGCAGCGGTGAACGGAGATATTGTAACAACGTCAAGTATCCAGAGCAACCCAGGATTGTATGCTTTATAGACAGATACAAGGGGGTTGTGGACAGCAAGGGCACCCAGACACAAAGTAACAAGCTATAGAGAGACTGAGGCAAAGTCTCTAGCAGTATTGTTTACAGGGAGTGACTGGTGGTGCTGCCTAGCAGTGGGACCTTGTGAGATCTGTGCTAGAGCGGAGTGAGAAAAAATAAAAATGACGATCCTGACTGGTGGTGTCCTGAGGTGGTGCCTAGTGAAAGGCAGTAGCCACAAGCAGGTGGGAACCTGACAGGGGGAGCCAAAGTGGGAACGTCACAGTACTCCTTCAAATAGTCAGGTCCCAAGTCATTCAGGGCTTCAAATGTTTTCAAGAAAACTTTGAACTTGGACTAATTTCAGATCTCCACTATTGTGTGGGTGCTTTGGGTGTCTAGTAGACTTTGCACACTTTAGATTCAAATGTGCCTCAAACATGGAGCCCGATCAGGAATAATTTGGAATTGATCCTGGGTACCATTTAAGATTAAGTTCAGGGTCACTTCCTCTCTACTCAGTTCCATGACCAACAGTTTTAGGCTACAGTTATTTTGGGTACTTAGAAATTTTATATCTTCATTGTGACTGGAACACACATGTACCCAGTCTATATGAGTGTAACTGAAGTCACCCATTACCAGAGCATCTCTTCCCTTGAATACCTCCTTGATTTCATTCTCCATCACAAGATCACCCTGGGCATTTTGATCAAGGGAGCAATGGTGTGTCCCCACCATTAAATTACTCTTGGACCCTAGTATTGCCACCCATTGTAGTTCTGTGGAGGAGCTTGCTCCTTTGGGGATTTGTAGCTTGTTGGACTTTATGTCCTCTTTGACATATAGAGCAGCACCATCCCAGTAAGCCTTTCCCTGTCCTTGAGTTTATATCTAGAGATAACTATGTCCCACTGGGTTAGCTCCATCCCAACAGGTCCCCTTTATGTCCACTATATCTATGTTCACCTTTAAAACAAAGCAGCACTCTATCTCACCTATCTTGTGTCAAGGGCACTAAATGCATATAGATAGTGTCTCTCTATAAAAGTCTATGGTAGTGGTTCTTAACCTTTTTTGGGTCATGGATCCCTTGGAGAATCTGATGAAAGCTATGGACCAAATAAATGATTGAATGAATGCAATATATTTTATTTCACTGGAAATTGATTTTTTTTTTTGCGCCTGGTTCACAAACCCCCTGAAGAACCCCAGGTCTATGACATGTTTTACCCTATGACACTTTGGCCTCTTTGAATTGAATTCTTATGTTTCATTGCCTAGTTCTATCTCTCCCCCATTGGGACAATCATAAATATTTTCACCTTCATCCCTTAGGGATGATTTATCCCAAATTGATGCTCCTTAGTTCTGTCAACTTTCCTCCAGCAATCAGTTTAAAAGCTGTTCTGCCAGCTTTTTTTATTTTATGCACCAACAGTTTGGTTACATCCTGGTTCAAGTAGAGCCCATCCCTATTGTACAGGCCTGGTTTGTCCTGAAACATTCCCAAGTGCCTGACAAATCCTACCCACTCATGCTGACATCATTGTCTCATCCGTGCATTGAGTCCTCAACTCTGCCTATCTAGCTCACCCTGCATGTGAGATGGATAGTATTTCAAAGAAGGCTATGATTATAGTTCTGGCTTGTAATCATCTACCTGGCAACCTAAATTTTTCTCCCAGGGCCACACAACTACCTTTCCACACATCCATGCATCATGATGCCAGATTTCTTCCCAGCCATACTTTCTGGACAATGTGTGATACCCCAATCTTCACACCAGGCATGCAAGTCACTAAACAATCTGCATGAAGATTATCGATATCCCCAATAATCAAATACCCCACTACCAGGAGCCACACACACCTACAGGTGTATCCTCCAAATAAGAGGATAACTGTTTGTTCTCCCAAGAAAGGATCTGTCTATATATGACTTATCTAAGGTCAAGGGTCATTATATAAATTGAAAATGTGTAAGTTTGGATAGAGTGCTTGCAATACTTTTCAGCTGGGGTAGTTTTAGCAACAATAGTGACTTCCTTCTGCATGAACCAGCTTTCTGATGTTCATTTTGTCAGGGGTGCCGCCCTGGGCTCCTGCTGGGAGGAAGGGCGGGATATAAATAAAATAATTAAATAAATAAATAAATAAAATTTTTATACTTACTAAGCTACACAAATATTGCTGTTCTTAAAAAAAACCCTGAAATTGCTAAATAAAACTGCTTGAATTAACACCACATCTTTTCAAAAAAGCTCAGGCAAAGCAAGAACATGTACAACCACTTAGATATTACCCACAGTTCTGTGTCTAGAGACAATTTGAAGGTACATTTTATGATTCCTTGAAGGCAGCTAGTAGTAAGCATTCACTCTAGTTGGTCAAAGGAACGTACATTCCTCCCCTCCCCAGCCAACCATATTAGGCATCTGACTAATGCAACGGCTTATATGTGCAGTAGGATTTCTGAAATTTCTGATTACTATTAAGAAAATTAATGAGTTTGGAACCCACTCTTTGCCTTGATGCCAAGGAGCATTTGGAATTCAACATTTTATTCAATATTCTCCATGACAGAGGCAGAGGATTACTTAGGGAACATTAGAATAATTTTTGTAGCCTATACACAAATGGTTCAAGCCACTGCAGAAGTCCAAAAATGAATGTGTGTTCATTTACTTAATACTGTTTCTCTCCCATTTTTAAGGGCATATCTCCAACATCTCATGTGTCCACTTCACAAATTGCTTAATTTGAGGAGCATATAATACTATGGGATACTTTGTTTTCTAAATGCCAATACACCCGATTGACCTTTGACAATTTAAAGCATCTTCACATGGAAAACATATTTTGCTGGACACATTAATGAAATCCCAGCTGGGAAATTAGAAGCAGTTGAAAAGCATGCATATGTTTTGCTGTGGTTTGATTTTTATGCAAAAGTGTTATGTGGTATTTTTCATGTTCATTGTCCTCTGTCGTCTCATTTATCCTTTTGAAAAGATACACTTGCCTGACTAATGATAGTAATTGTGTTCTAATCTACCTTTTAAATCTTTGGGGCTGTGGGTCCATTCGTGTTTGTTATGTGCTTTCTTATCCCTATTTGTTTTTGTTATTTGTTGTGTCTAGGTAGAATATATGCTCTTGTACTTCAAACTAAAAATATAATATCTTTTGCTTTTCCATTTTATCCAGAAAACAGTAGAAAGTAATAGAATGCAGAGGTTCCAACAACAGTGACATAGTACAGCCACAAAAATAAGTTTCCAATGGGTGTTATAATTTTTCAGATTCCATCAGATTTGTTTTCTAATGCTATCCTATGCATGCCTACTCAGAAGTAGTTTTCGTCTTGTGATGAAGATGCATCTCTTTGCCACCACACCCACAAAGAAGACAGAGACATAATATTGGTGCAATGTTATATTTATTCAAATATAACAAACCCCTTTTGGAGGAACTGCAGTTGAATTGACCGAATTGAGCAAATTAAACCAAATCCAAACCAATTCAAGCCAAATTCACACTGCTCAGGCAGGTGAGGACTAAACTCTACCTGGTAGGGCAAAATCCCTCCAGTCCCCTGGGCATGTCAGCAGCAATTGGCTGTGGCTCCCCAGCCAAGGATAGGGAAGCAAATCCGTCCCTCCTTGCTGGCTGAGCCTTGGGTGTGTACCCCACCTCCACATTGTGGCCCCGCTGTCCTGGCGTTCACCCCGATGCACAAGTCACTGGCAGTTCCCTAAAAGTTGCCTTTTGCCCAATAATGCCTCAGTATACCTGTTGTTTACCCCTCCATCTTCCTCACCTGCCTGAACTCCACGCCATTTAAGGTGAGCTGACCTCACCACTCCGAAAGCCAAATAAATTAAATCCCTGCAGTATGAAGTAGGCAAAACATGAGGGAGCTGAAATCAGAATCCCATCAAAAAATTACAGAGAGGAAGAGTGGGTGCAGCGGAAAGTGAAGAGGCTGAGTTAGGGGTGGAGCTGGCTTATAAGCCACACCCAGCCCCTTCATAATTGGCCTCACCCCATGTCCCCGCTAAACCTTCCTTCACAGATTTATTCTTGCAACATCTTCTTAAGGGGGGGAACAAATGCATCCCCGCCAATTGTGGGAACAATATTACCTTGGCTTTTGATACCCGAGAGATATATATTTTAAGATCCAGCCTGTTCTCTTGACTGTAATCTGTTTTAGCTGATTTTAATATTGTATTTTTAAATTGTAACCTGCCCTGGCACCTCATGGTGGTGGTAGTGGGGAGAGAAATTTAAACAATAATAATAATCATTATTGTAACGATAATAATAAATATTGTATGTCCCATTGAGTTCAGTGGGGCTTACACCTAAGTCAGAGTGTGTT
Source organism: Rhineura floridana (assembly GCF_030035675.1). Taxonomy (NCBI): domain Eukaryota; kingdom Metazoa; phylum Chordata; class Lepidosauria; order Squamata; family Rhineuridae; genus Rhineura; species Rhineura floridana. The sequence goes on from NC_084480.1 coordinate 217,288,135, forward strand.
AACGTGTTAATTTAATCACAAGGACACCAATCCATGAATGGAGCAATGTGCAGGCTGTGCATTGCTGCGTGTGCCTTGCCACCCAACAGATGGTCCATGCTGTTTGACAGCTTTCATTCCCTTTATGTACCTCAGTCAATATACGGTTTTGCATTCATTTTCCAGCACTTTCTCCCCAATTCCTCTGGTGAAGGGCATAAATATTGATAATAAATTTTCAATTACTGCCTGCGAGCCATATGAGAAGACGGGGAGGAAACATATTTTAAGACTCATTGAATCATGATCATGATTTTTTTTAACCCTATTAGGAGACAAAATTATTGTGAGACAAATGACCACATTTAGCGTGACCTACAAAGTCCTCAACAGCTTGGGCCCAACATACTTAAGAGCCTGCCTCCTCCCCTATATCCCATTACAACTGTGAAGATCAACTGAGAATGCCTTCTTGATGATACCATCTGTGCACCAAATTTGTACACAAGAACACAGAAAGAGGCATTTTCAGATATTGCCCCACAATTGCAGAACTTCCTTGCCTTTGGAGACCCATAAAAACCTGAGCCTAAGCAATATCTGAAACTTTAGGACTTAAAAAATATCTTCGCTGTTTATTGGTAGCTTTGGGTGAACTGAAAGGATAATAGGGCTTGAACAGGGCTTCTAGACTCAAGTTTAATATAAGAATGTAAGTACTGTCTTGCCGGGTCTGACCAAGGTTCATCTAGTCTAGCATTACATTTCCAACAGCAACCAGACAACAACAACAAAAGCCCTGCCATGTTTTGGAATATTGCATCAGCTCAGGTTTTTGTTTTTTGACTCTGAGCACTCACATGCAGGACATGCAGATAATGGCTTCCCACTCTATGTGCCCAGCAGCTGACACTCAGGATTATTATTTTCATTTGAATATTTACAATATACAGTGTTGTTTAAAGTAGTTGTTCATCACATAATGGAAGCTAGAAATGTACACATTAAGCAATAAACAGACCATCAAGAAGGCAAAAGCTAACATAATCTGACTATTGAATTAGGAATTTTATAATAGGTTTTAAATGGTCATTACCTGCCTGTATGTTGCAGTTATTAACCATTGGCTGAGTTACCATGATGTCAATGAAAATATTCTAATCAGTATAGAGAAAGATGTTGACAATTCACTGACAGTGCAGGGTTTTTTGTCTGGAAAATGAAAAGGTCCGTTTTTCTGGGAGAAGGGTGATGGAGAAGAAGAGTTGCATGTTTTGGTAGGGGACTAGAAAGATGCAGAAAGCCTGAAGGCTATGAAGGTGGTCACAGGAAGAGGAATTAAGTGTAAGGTGGTCACTTATGCATCACCCCAAAAAAGAAGAAATGCATTATCATAGAAAAAGACAAAAGATTGGCATTAAATTTGTCTATGCTAATTTACATGTATAAATGCAAATGTAGAAATAATTATTATATTTTAAATAGCGATACAATACATTTCACCTTAGTGGGGAAGACTATGTGTGCCTGCTATATTTACTGTCCACATGCCAACTGTTGATGTTAATTCAGCAGGCACCTGTCTGCTGTCCAAGTGTAGACAGGCAACTTCAAGGCCCCTGCTCTTTATTTTTATGATTCTTTATCTTTAAACCAGAGTTGCAGTGAACAGCTCTCCAAAGAGATGACTCCATCAAATAGAGGACTGACCCCTGGCAACCCTCCAAAGAGAGGATTCAAGGCCAGCCTAATTAAGATGGATGAAATAGGTCATAAGAATGAGAAGGGTAGGTGGAGGATGAAGCCTGAGGGAGAGGTGTTATGGAAAGGACGGAAATTGGGAGTGGGGGGACAAGCCAAAGGCAGTAGTGGCTAGTGCCCATTAGGCTGGTTGCGTGGAAGGCAGAGAGGCCAACAGTAGGTGGAGCCAATGACAGGTCGAATCAATTAATTCTAGTTTTGCCCCTATCCTCCTCCCTCAGGTGTTCTATATGGGCAACACTGAACCTAAACAGGAGGAAGCTGACAGCCAGTGCTGTCCCCTAGACTGTTTGTAAGAAAGAAGGCAGGCAGGTGGGGGCTAGCTGACGGCAGACTGAAGTTGGTGGGGCAGCACCCTGTTTGCCCTAGTGGACTAGCCTCCACTGGCCAAAGGGAAAGCAGGGAGGCGCCCAAGGGGAGGTGTGCTCCTGAAATGGAGTGGATGAAAAGAGTGGGAAAGTGCCTGAGGTCTGAAGCTAAATAAGAAAAGGCCCAGAGACAGAGTATCTGAAGGAGACAGTAGATAATAGGTAGTGGGATGAGAAGCTGAAGCCCAAAGGAAGAACTGATGAATGAGACCATAACTCTGAAACAGAAGAGACACAGAGCATGAAAGGAAGGTCCAAGGATAAAAAGGTGTGAGGGACCTTTGGCAGCTACAGCATTGTGGGACAGAGAATAAGGTGGAAGAGGAAGGAGGATGTGAAAAATCACCCACATATTTTGCTGGAGGTTCACCATCGGAAATATGGTCTGGGGGAAAAAGAATTAAAAATAAATTTTGGAGAAAGGGTGCATCTGTGAAAACTGAAGCCAGTTCTCAATCTCCAAGGTAAGAAACAGCAGGCCCAACATGCCATAATGGTTGCCTCAGCTATAATTCGTGCACCCGTGTATACCCATACTAATGCTGTGCAGGATCATTCATAGTCTCATGTCAGCTGTTTGCATTGTTTTCCAAAGACCATGTAATAAAGCATTGCTCTCCAGCAGAAAGCAGCTCTCTGTAATTTGGAATCCTATTGAATGCACCCCATGGGAGTACAGCTGGCAACAAAAACACAGCTTTGCAAAGTTAACATCAGCCGACTTCTGGTGAAGTCGAAATTCTAGTGACACAAAAACCTATAGTCGCAGTCAGTGTGTCCTGCAGCTAAGCGCTGGTACAGAGTACGTTCTGTGACCCACACTGCCATTCTCATTTAGCCCAATCTCTTTTAGGTAACCGGGCGGGCACTGAGGAATTTTATCGGAGCATATAAAGGAAGTCATTTTTCTTGTAAAAGCCTCCCTAGCGAGTAGCTTAACATACGTAATTTCATTATAATTTTGGCCAGTGCTTTTTCAGAAACACTGGCAGGCGGTTGTCACACAGTTATTATGAAGAAACCATACTGTGAAGTGAAAAGCTTTCCCGCCCTCTGGGACAGGAAGCACAGAGTCAGCTGTAGGTTCTTCGCTGTGGGAGTTTCTGCAAAGGGGGAGGGAGGAAAGCCCTTACACACACACACAACACACACACACGTGCAGACACACACCTATCAACAGTTTTGCAAGCAATAAAAAAGGTGGCTCTGCACGAAACACAGTTTGCAAACAATGAACATCTTTTGTGCTCAGTGTTGGCAAAGCAATCGATTCTAGTTAGAGATTGGACCTGTGCCACTGCAGAAGCAGTTTGTCTTTTCTGTTCTGAAAAGTACAGTAATGAAGAGCTTCCAATGGGGCTTTTCTGTTATTCTACAAAGGCTGTGATTTCATTCAGCCTCTCTCCCCCTCTCATTTCATGTTACAAAATATAACATGGAAGCCATCGTTTCACTGTATTGGAGAATAAAATAACTCACTCAAGGACATCACAGCAGATGCAAAATGCTTTATTTCTCTGTTACACTGTCGTTACTTTGGCTCCTTTTGTTTTTCTTAGGAGTGAGGGTCTCCTTCCCCCATCTCATATACAGGGCATACCTCTACTTTGTTTGCATTCTTATATGTTGATATTCATTCATTCATTTATTCATTCATTCACTGGGATTCCTCTACTTCCAATCTAATAGTTCAAGGCATATAAATAGACCTAATTTGGATGGTGTTTTCAGGGGGTACATATTTCTTCCTACAAAAATAAATATGAAGGTCACTTACCCCATAGTGTTACCCTACAATAGCTTTTGTAGTTGCCATTTTGCTCTCGCAATTTCACCCACATGACATCACTCTCAGTCTCAGCAATTTTTTTTATGATTAGCCAATGGAGACTTGAATAAATATATTTTTATAATGGAATTAATATAGTTGATACTAGTATATTGTGCCTTTTTTGTATTTTTATATATGGTGAACTATGTTTTGGGGTTTTCTGCAAATAAAAAAACCTTAAGGCTGGCTACAAATTCAGTGATGTATGATGAACATTTCACAGCCCCCGCAAACCATGCAAAATGAAGGGGTTCTGGATTTAGAATGCCTTCACCCATTACTGGGTTTGTGGTAGTCTATACAACTGGGATTAGAAGTCTAGATCTGAACCCCCATCCGACCATTTGTTCATTAAAGCTGGAAAGAAAACATTTTCTTTCATTAATGAATGGCCTGTCCATAGATTTATTAATATGGTGATTCAAAATAAATATTGGTATCTCAACACAGATACACTGAAGATGCTTTCATAAGTGAGGCTAAGAAATCCTTATTATATATAATGCATATTTTAAACTTTGCAGGCGACCTTAATGCAGCATGAAATATGAGAAACAGAAATTTTTAGTTCAAGGATAATCCTGAGAAGTACTTGCACTGAATTCAAACAGTCTGATAGATGTTTCTGAAAATAGTTGCAGAATGAGTTTTTTGTCACTATTTTTTCAAAACAGAAAAGCACTGGCTCCCTTCCAAGAGACCTGAACTCTCCTGCACTAAAAAATGGTGAGGTGGCATTTGTCAGCAAGAGAGAATATTAACACCTAAACAGGTGCAATGTGATTTGGTGACACATCATTGTGACAAACGTGCTACATACTAAACGTAATCATCTCTAATAATGTACAGATAAATATTAGGTTCTTTAGTCTAGAAGATACACAAGATAGTGCTAGAAGATGAGACCCCCCAGGTCAGATGGCAAGCTACTGGGGAAGAATAATGAACAAGTATGAGTAGCACTCTGACTAATGATGCCACTGGGTCAAAGCCAAATGGAAGCCCAGAGGCTGATGCGAAAGGAGAGTCTGGAGTTGTACAACGTACATAATAGGAACATGGAATGTAAGAAACATTCTTACATCCAGGGAAAGTTACAAGTTGTCAAGCAAGAAATGGAACGCATCAACATTACAATACTTGGCGTGAGTGAATTAAAATGAACAGGAATGGGACATTTTCAATCAGGCAACTACAAAATATTTTATGCAGGAAATGAGAAATTAAGAAGAAACAGGGTTGCTTTAATAGTGATGTAGCAAACGCAATTAAGAGCTATAACACAAGGTCTGAGTGAGTGATATGAATGAGATTAAATGGGAAAGCTATTAACATAACCATTATCCAAGTCTACACTCCAACGACAAACACAGAAGAAGAGGAATTGGAGAGATTTTATGCAGAAGTACAGGAAGAAATTGATCACACACCAAAACAAGATGTGATGATCTTCATGGGGGACTGGAATGCAAAAGTAGGGGACAGAGAAGAACTAGACATTGTGGGGAAATGTGGCTTAGGAGACAGAAATGAAGCAGGAGAGAGACTTATTGAATTCTGTGGAGCCAATAATTTGTTTCTTGCAAACACATTTTTTGAGCAACCGAAAAGACAAATGTACACGTGGACATCACCAAATGGTCAATATAGGAATCAAATTGATTATATAATTGGTAGCAGAAGACGGAGAAGTTCCATACTTTCTGCGAAAACAAGACCAAGAGCAGACTGCAGTACAGATCATGAACTGGTAATATCAAAAATCAGAGTAAAGCTAAAGAAGAAGAACAAAGCAATCATAATGACAAAATACTATTTAAATAATATCCCAGAAGAATATAAAGATCAAATAAGGAACAGATTTGAGGCTTTAAACTGAGTTGATAGAGAACCAGAAGAACTATGGAGTGAAGTCACAGACATTATCAGGGAAGAATGCAAAAAGACAATACCTCTAGTTAAAAAGAGAGAAAGACCTCAATGGATGATTGAAGAAACTCTTAAAATGGTTAAAGAAAGGAGGAAAGCAAAAGCAAAAGGAGATAGAAACACAGTCAAAACCCTAAATGCAACAATACAGCGACTAGTATGTAGGGACAAAGAGAATGATTACAATAGTTATTGTACAGAAATAGAAGAGGACAACAAAAAGGGTAGAACAAGAGCCCTATTCCAAAAGATTTGAGAAATGAAAGGGAAATTTAAACCAAGAGTAGGGATGTTGAATAATCAACAGGGGAACACACTGACTGACCGAGATGAAATAAAAGGAAGATGGAAGCAATACACCGAAGAACACTATAAAAGAGATGCAAGGATGACAGATTCATTCACGAAGGAATCATATGATGAAGAACCAGAAATTTTAGAATGTGAGGTGAAAGCTAATTTTAAAATACTTGGAGGAAAGAAATCACCAGATGGCATACCAATAGAGTTGCTACGAGTTATTGAGACTTTATCTGTCCAAATTTTAACAAAAATTTGTTAACAAATATGGAAAAGAAAACAATGGCCCACAGACTGGAAGCGTTCAATATATATCCCAATTCCAAAGAAAGGGGATCGCAGGGAATGCAGTAATTATCAAACTATTGCCTTAATATCATGCAAGTAAAGTAATGCTCAAGATTCTACAACAAAGGCTCTTACCATATGAATGGACTGCCTTCAAGTCGATTCCGACTTATGGTGACCCTATGAATAGGGTTTTCATGGTAAGTGGCATTCAGAGGTGGTTTACATTGTCTTCCTCTGAGGCTGAGAGGCAGTGACTGGCCCAAGGTCACCCAGTGAGCTTGATGGCTTTTTGGGGATTCAAACCCTGGTCTCCCAGGTCGTAGTCCAACACCTTAATCACTACACCACACTGGCTCTCTTCTTACCATATATGGAGCGAGAAATGCCAGATGTCCACGCTGGATTTAGAAAAGGAAGAGGTACCAGAGATCATATTGCAAACATAATAATGGAACAGACCAAGGAATTTCAGAAGAAAATCATCCTGTGCTTTATAGATTACAGCAAAGCCTTTGATTGTGTAGATCATGAAAAACTATGGAACACTTTAAAAGAAATGGGGGTGCCACAGCATCTGATTGTCCTGATAAGCAACCTATACTCTAGACATGAGGCTACTGTAAGGACAGAATATGGAGAAACCGATTGGTTCCCATTCGGAAAGAATGTGAGACAGGGGTGTATTTTATCACCCTATTTGTTTATACGCAGAACATATCATATGGAAAGTGGGATTGGACCAAGATGAAGGAGGTGTGAAAATTGGAGGGAGAAATATCAATATTAAGATATGCAGACAATACCATCCTACTAGCAGAGACCAGTAATGATTTGAAATGAATGCTGATGAAAGTTAAAGAGGAAAGCACAAAAGCAGGACTACAGCTGAACGTCAAAAAGACTAAAGTAATGACAACAGAAGATTTATGTAACTTTACAGTTAACAATGAGGACATTGAATTTGTCAAGGATTATCAATACCTTGGCACAGTTATTAACCAAAATGGAGACAATAGTCAAGAAATTAGAAGGCTAGGACTGGCGAGGGCAGCTATGAGAGGACTAGAAAAGGTTCTCAAATGCATAGATATATCACTGAATACTAAAGGCAGGATCATTCAGACCATTCCCAATCTCTATGTATGGATGTGAGAGCTGGACAGTGAAAAAGTGGATAAGAGAAAAATAAACTCATTCGAAATGTGGTGTTGGAGGAGAGCTTTGTGCATACCCTGGACAGTGAAAAAGACAAATAATTGGGTGTTAGAACAAATTAAACCACAACTATCACTAGAAGCTAAAATGATGAAACTTAGGTTATCATACTTTGGACACATAATGGGAAGACATGATTCACTACAAAACACAATAATACTGGGAAAAACAGAAGGGAGTAGAAAACAAGGAAGACCAAACAAGAGATAGATTGATTCCATAAAGGAAGCCACTGACCTGAACGAATAAGATCTGAACAGGGTGCTTTATAACAGAGCTATTGGAGATTGCTGATTCATAGGGTCTCCATAAGTCGAAATCGACTTGAAGGCACATAGCAACAACCGTTTAGAAGGCCCACTGAAGACAATTGGAAGAATTCAGTGGAAAACCTACTATAGCAGTCAAACTGAGACATGGATGGAACTGACTGACAAAGGGCCAAGCAGCATTGTTCATATTCTTATTAGCAATATTTGTATGCTGCTCTGGAAGCCTTTGGAAAGGGCTTTAAATAAATAATCAAATTCATAATAAAAACTAAAATGCAACAGAGGATTAAATGTATTTCACATATATAAACACCTGAACTGTTTGAATAAGCATCCTCACTTCATTGCTCGAATGTAGTGTTGTTTACCACAGTGCAATATGCATCCTAAATAAAATCAATTGAAATCTTCATGCTTGCTATGCAGTTTCATTAGTCAAGCATGTTGATTAGTCTGTTAGAGCTGTCAGCCTCTCTTATGCACTGAAAGGTCAGGCCTTTGCCACATGTAACCAGTGTAACATATACTTGCTTGAATAAAATTTGTGGGCCCAGTTGCAGGGCTTATAACTGTACAAAATGGTGCCTAAATAAATGGAGACTACTTCATTGTGGTAAGAATGGATGACTCTATTAATTTTTGTTCCTCTCTGTTTCTCATTTATCCAATCATATGTTTGGTTCACCCCATTTCTGCATGCTTTTGTGATTTTTTTAAATAAACAGAGCCTACATGCAAAATTCATGTACAGTTTCATTTTCATTTCTAATATACCTATTTTTGTCTGCAATTTTGTCTAGTATATGCATTTTTGCAAGCTATTTTCCCTAATGGAATATGTTTTTGTACATTATTTTCATTATACACATTCCTGCACTCACTTTTCACTAGCATGCATTTTTGTATGCATTTGATTAGAGAGCTGAATCACAAAATGCAGAAAAGTGTTAATTTTGAAGGAGAGCTGTGCTTCACTTTGCATATTGGTCCAGGAAGCATGGATTTGGTATGTTCACATTGTGTTACAGCTTAGTCTCCTAAATTATGATTTTTTAAAAAATCACATTTCTTTAAAACAGATAGAGATTTCTTTCTACCACCCCTCCCACACAAAACTACAAAAAACAGATTTGGTATTAAGACTATCACTCTCTCAGTGACTAGAAATGAAATCATTATTAGTGTCATATCGATCAATTTCCCAGTTTGGAAATTTGCTCATGTTATTACTTTGATCTAGCCAGTATTATTACAACACACCTATGCTATATGATAAGAAGCTTTGGTCTAATTGGCAATTGAAACATCAGAGAACTGAATGTTTTTTCACAGGTTAGGCCGTGGTCTCCAGAGAGAGACTTTCTAGCTTATAAAAGAGGCTATCGCAAAGTCATTGCAATGTGCAAATCAAACTCTCTCTGATGGCTGTTTTCATTAGTTACCTGTGACCTGGAACTAAATCTCTGCCATATTGTCCTACAGATTGGGTCACCTCTGAGACCCCAAATGGCTTACAATGATAAATCTAATACGTACAAACGAGGTGATATCTTTACACTACATTGGTGAAATAGATGAAGACTTCTTTATTTCAATCTCCATTACATTTTGAGCTGGGGAAAAACTTAATCCAGCAGAATTGATCATTTGGAGCACAGATAATCATTGATACAATTTGCTGTAGTGTTATTGCTGATGCTATTGTTGCCAGAAACCTGCCTGTGTGAATGTTTCCCCTGCCTCTCAGTCCAGCTGCTCTGCCTCCTGGCCCACAGCCGCTCTCTAAGTTTTAGGGCTCCTTGCCTGCCCAGTCTGCTCCCACCAACAGCATAATCCTACCCTGGCCCTAACGTCAGGCTTCTGGCCCTTTACTCCTCAGTGTCAGTATTTCTATTTTAAAAAAAAATGTCCCTCCCATTCCTTTCTTGTTTTTTTTTTTCGACACAAGAAAGTATGCTTCATTATGAAAATACTGGACTGGATACTAAAACAGGGCAGTTCACAAAAGGAAAAATTCCTGTCTAGCCCTGTCCCCTACCTCCACCTCCACCCCCCCCCCAAAAAAAGCATCTCTGAAGGTCAGGGACAGGGAGTCTTCCTGAACATCCCACATTGTTCAGGAAGGACCCTGATATTTTGAAGAAGCTTCTGAGAGATGGTTGCAAGTGGTTGTAGGGAGGAGGAGGAGGGAAATGCTGTAGGGTTCCCTTGTGTGAACTTCCTGAAACTAAACTTATCCTAGGATCTAATCCACAGTTTGCAGTATATGCCACACAGACACTTTTCCATGTTTAAACTGGAATATGTATGTGGAAGTTGATATCCCAGTTTTGGTAAATGAGGAGCTATGAATCCTATCACTGTGGAATGGTTAAAGATGGGAGATGTCTTACGGGAATGTTTCTGTAAAGCATAATTACTAATGGGACTTCCTAGGAAGGCTAGGGTTAGGACTGAGGGTGGGTACAAAACAGTGATGCATACTGTCAGCAAGATTCAGCCCAAAGCACATTGGAGCTGTATGATTCAGCTAGGGTCTGAACCTGAATCCTAGTTTGCGCCTTCCCTATTCACTATTGTTTGTTGTTGTTTTATGTGCCTTCAAGTCAATTACAACTTATGGTGACCCTATGAATCAGCGACCTTCAGTAGCATCTGTCATGAACCACCCTGTTCAGATCTTGTAAGTTCAGGTCTGTGGCTTCCTTTATGGAATCAAGCCATCTCTTGTTTGGCCTTCCTCTTTTTCTACTCCCTTCTGTTTTTCCCAGCATTATGGTCTTTTCTAGTGAATCATGTCTTCTCATGATGTGTTCAAAGTATTATTGTGGAGGCATTTAAGAACAGCTATAACTTTTTTTTCTTTTTGAGAGATTTAAATTATTTTTTTAGGCATGGTAGCTCTTCTGAGTGGACCAAATGAGCCAAATTACAGAAAAATAGGCCCAGGGTTTTTTTGTGTGTGCTGGCCACCCTAAAATATGATTTTCTCCCACCCCAAGAAACCATCTATCTTTTTTATATTTTGGCAGAATTGGTTGAAATTTGCAGGCACAATCAGCCCTTCTGCGGGGATTAATCTTACCAGATTTCACAACAACAAATGCAATTGTTTTCCTGCAAGAGCAGCCTTTCCAGTTTTGTGTTGGTTAAAAAATGTTTCACTTAGTATCCCCTATCGTTTTATGGGCAATTTGTATAAGAGTAGCCTTTGTCACTGAAGTACACCTAGGTAACAAACCTGCCAAATTACAAACAAATAAATGCAGGGCTTTTGATGCTAGGCACGTTAACAGTTGATCTGGGGGTGGGGGACTAAAAGAAATTTTATTCCTTCCTCTTGGGTTTTGTGGGCAAAGATTTTATTATGAAAATGGTATGCATCATAGAGGTGCCTGTAGGAAAATAATCTGCAACATTTCAGAAGGATGAGTCCAGGGACAAGGGAAGTGTTTTGGAGGTGTCTGCTTTGGTTCAGAGTGCTTTGGAGAGATCCCATTTTGGCTCAGTCAAATCCAAGTTCTGTCCAAAGTGGCCCACTTCAGTTCAGGATTCATCTGGATCTGATGCACACCCCTAGTAGAAAATGGTGCTGGGGAAGAGTGAAAATTATGGGAGAATACTGTGTAATATTTGTCATTCAGTAGCACATATCAGTCGTTCTCAAAGTATGGGACAGTCTCATACAGACATACACACTCAGGTAAGTCAGAAGAATCCTCTGCAATTTGTGAGTTTCAGATGGTTTATGATTCATACAATTATTTTACGCATGACAAAAGGATAAGAAAGAAGGGGGACTGCACATATGGGACTCTGCATGGCCTTCCTGCACCCCATAATCTTTGACTGTAATGATGACAAGGATGCCCCCAAACTGAAGAAACTGTAACAACGTTAACAGTTTAAGTTTACATTTCCAGAGATGGAGTGTCAGTCATTTTATGTTTCTCCTTCCCAATAGGCCTTGGTGCAACCGGAAACCAGCATAACTCCTAACAGAACCTCATTTGAATATCTGCTATGTCATTCCACATTCCATCTTGAGACACTGACCTAATGCAGATTCCACTGCTTCACCACCACCAATTCCCCCTGCCCCTTGCTTAACCTGGTGAAGAGTTCTGAAGGACTTGAAAGCTTGCACGTTATTTTGTAACATTTTGGTTACAAATACGTATATGGGTTTGGGTTTTTTTCCCTTATGGGTCAACATAACTACGTTTCCTTTTTATTAGTAACACTGATGATTCACTGCTTACATGAGGCCTACATTTATTACACAGTGTCAAGATTTTATTTGCACAGAATTGCTGAAACAGTTGAACTGCCATTTGCAACAAAAGTGTTCTTTACACTTCTATATTTCCACTTTTGGAGAATGTGTCTGCAGGAGGAGAGGCATTCATGCTACCTGTTATGCAGACTTCCAAGATCTACACAGGGTCCCATAATTCTTGTGTCTTTTTCTTTTTCTTTGCTAATGGTTGCATACCTTTGATTAAACCCTGCATGGTGCATTAAAGACTAAAACAGATTATAAATGCCACACAGTACTTTACATTAGATCAGAGTTGATTAGAATTTTTGATGATCCAGCAACTAGATGAAGAAACTGCATGAGCAGCAAGTGAAAACGTTCAGCTGTTACCTTTGTGTGAGAAAATGGCTTTTGTGCAATAGAAGAGACAAAGAGGAACTAACGGAGCTATATTTCCTCTAAGGGAGCTAGCGGTTTTCAATGGCAAATGGCTTTCTGTAATTTATACTTGGGATATTTAATCACTCTGGTGGCATAATTCAGTCTTTTCAGAGCCAGTAGGCAGGGCTGCATTGGCATGAGTGGTGCACTGTGGATTTGCACAAGCCACACGCCTAGCAGGCTTCGTGCTAAAAAAAATTATGCAGCTGTGCTGGCGTAGAGCACAAGAGAATATTGGAGGGATGCAATAAAAGAAAGTATCAACAAGGAAGGAACCTTACTGTGGCTTGGGTTTGTGTCTGTTGTGAGCCAAGCAGGGAAGGGGTGGATAGAAGAGGGCGAAACAGAGGATGAGAACTTGGACTGGGAATCTGGGGAGAGGACAGATAGCAGGAAGGACTCACAGGGCACCCCAGCCCCCGTCTTGGACAGCTCAGCCCCCTCAGCTCCTGACCCCCCTGTGGAACCCCTGCCGCAGTCAAAGATTCAACCTTGCACGTCAGACATTTCCCAGCCAAGTGCTGGCCAGCTTCCCCCGCCCGAACTGTCAGCTAGCAGCCCCCCTCTGTAGGAGATGGAAGCTGAGATCAAACCACCTTTGCCCCACGCTCAGAGGCGTTTGAGGTGGGAAGTTCAACAGTCTGAGCTGTAGAGGAGCCTGCATGTACGCACGAGATCCAAGCCTACTTAAGGGGACTCGGGGAGGGACCCAGTTGTTGAGTCAACATCTTAGAGCTGTGAAGACATGCTTAGTCTGTGTTAGTTCAGGGCAAAAGTTCCTTGAAAGTGTAGTTAGGTTAATGAGGCACACTGTTTTTGATGTATCTACAACTTTAATAAAAAGAGAAAAAACCACAGACTCGTTTAAGACTGAGTCCTTTGACTTCAGACAGGACAGTTTGACTCAGCCACAACGTCCTCCATCCGACACCCCCATGATGGAAAATATGGAAGTGGGTGGTGGAGCTGGGGAGGACCTACAGAGAACTGTGGAAACCCTGATAACCAAAGTTCAGAATCTTTGAACCAAAACCCAGTCTCTATGCACCGAGAATCAGACCTTGTGCCTCCAAATGATTCAACTAGAAGCCCAGGGGATCCCCATGCAGCAAGCACAGGGACCCATCCTGCCCGTGCCAGCATCCTAAATCAAGTCTCCAGTGGGAATGCCTGCCTGCTACAGAGGGATAGTAGAGCAATTCTCCATGTTCATAGCCTAGCGCAAGCTTTACATACGAGTGTGGCAGTCAGAACTCCCCAACAATGATGTGAAGGTGGCATTCCTCATCAGTCTCTTGGAGGGAGAAGCTGCCCAGTGGGCCACCCCATTGTTGCTCTGAAATGTCCCCATCTTGTCCCAGTGTACCACCTTCATTGACGCCATGGCTGAGATCTTTCAAGACCCCCAGCGGAGAGAAACCGTGTCCCGCTAACTGGGAAACCTGTGGCAGGGGAAAAACCCGGTTGGGACTTATACTAACACCTTTCGTATCCTTGCTCAGGAAACAGACTTTAACTACTTTGGTTTAATGTACCACAATGGGCTCAGCGTGGAGGTCCTGGACAAGTTGGTCTATTTGTGCCTGCAGGTAGACAGCCAGCTTGAAGACCGTCACCAGGAGTGCAAAGCTGAGACGGCTCAATCCTTGCCTCCCATACCACTCTCCTGCAACCACATTCCCCCCAGCATGGGACCTCAATGCTACCAGTTATGGAGCCCATGCAGATAGGGGGCGCAGCCACATCTGATGGAAGTGGAGAAAGAGAAGTGTTGAAAAGAGGGGCTGTGTCTATATTGTAGAAAGGTGGGGCACCTGGCCAAGACGTGCCCCTCTAAGTTGGAAAAGGTTCCAATGCAGGAAAACTTCAAATCCCAGCCCTTGTAGAGGTCCATCAGCTGGGATCAACTGTAAGTCAGCAACCTCAAGTTAAGCCTCTCCCGCCGAAGTTTGCTTTATACTTGCCAGTCTGCCTAGGCTTGCCTACAGGGCAAGTTGTCAAAGTGTTTGCTATGGTGGATTCTGGCACATCCAGCAACCTTATGGACTTGAGCTTTGCCAAAAGGCACAGCGTGCCAATCACCAAGCTAGAGTCACTGCTATCCATGGAAATCATAGATGGATGGCCCCTAACTTCAGGGGTTGAGGGCGCATCACATGTATGCCAAGCTGGAGAAGTGTGGTTTCGACTTGACCACCCTGGACCTTCTGAGCTACCGTATCACCTCCACAGGAGTTGAAATGGATCTGGCAAAGGTGTGCTGCGTGCTCTCCTGCCCCCCCAAAACCAAGAAAGACCTTCAGCGGTTTCTGGGGTTTGCTAACTATTATCAATGTTTCATCATGGCCTTCTCTAACTTGACAGCCCCGCTCACTGATTGCTTAAAGGGACCAGGCCCCTTTCAATGGACGGAAGTGGCTCAACAAGCATTTGAGGATTTAAAGCTGCTGTTTTCCTCAGAGCCAATACTCCAGCATGCAGACCCCAACGCCCTTTTGTGATGGAGACTGATGCATCAGATGTAGCCATCGGAGTGGTGTTATTACAACCAGACCAAAAGGGGGGTGTTACGACCCTGCACTTACTTCTCTTGAAAGCTGAGTAGTGCAGAAAGAAACTACACGGTCTGGGAGGAGTTACTTGCCATCTGTGATGTGTTTGAGACCTGGCAACACCTCCTGGAGGAAGCTTGCCATGAAGTGGAGGTCAGCACCGACCATCAGAACTTAGAGAGCCTCCAGACAGCACGCAAACTGAACCAGCAGCAAGTGCAGTGGGCTCAGTTCTTCGCTAGGTTCCACTTTCTCATTAACTACATTCCACAGGAGCAGAACTACCAGGCTGATGCCTTATCCTGCAAGCCAGAGTATAAATAAGATCAACCTCCGTCCTCAATATGTTTTGTTATACCACTGGAGAAAATGGTGGCAGCTGCCTGTCCAGATCCATGGTTCGAGGAATTACATTGTGCTCAAGAGCAAGACCTTTATGCTCAGGAGAGGGTGTGAGAATTGGAGCAGCCCTCCCAAGACAGCGCTCCAGGCTTCTCTCAGAGGGGGGGAATGCTCTACAAAGCCCTTTATGTGCCTCCAGAAGAGATTTGAGCCAAGGTCCTCCATCAATGTCATGACTCCCCAACCACAGGGCATTTTGGAGTGTTTAAAACTTTACAGGAGGTCATGAGGGGCATCTGGTGGCCAAAGATCAAGCATGACATGGAAAGATATGTATAGTCTTGTCCCACATGCATGAGAGCTAAACGCACCCCGGGGCGGCCAGCTGGATTGCTGGAGCTGCTCCCCACACCTGAAGGACCATGGCAAATGGTGAGTCTGGACTTCATCACAGACCTGCTTGCTTCTCAGGGGAAAACATCAGTTTTGGTTGTCATGGACGCCTTTAGTAAAATGGCTCATTTCATTCCCTGTGTCGGACTGCCATCCGCAAGGGAGACAGCCCAGTTGTTTGTTCAACACATTTTCTGGCTACACAAACTCCCCACCAGTTTGATCTCAGATCGGGGGACCCAATTCACGGTGTGGTTCTGGCACGCCTTGTGGCAGCTGTCACAGAGTGCATTGAGGGTGTCATCCACGCACCACCCCCAGACAGATGGGCAAATGGAGAAAGTGAATGCAGCCCTGGAGCAGTACCTCTGCTGTTATGTGAACTACCAGCAAGACAACTGGGTGTCCCTGCTGCCCCTAGCTGAATTCACTTACAACAATTCGGTACATGCATACACTCAGCAGACACCATTCTTTGCCAATTTCGGCTACCACCTGTGCACTTTTGCCATCCCCCAGCTCTAATCCAGCTGTCCCAGTGGCAGCAGAGTTTGTGCAGGAGTTGCAAGCCATGCAGCAGCTGCTACAAAAATGATTAGCCAGGACTACAAAAGAGTAGTAGATCAGCATTGCCAGCTGGGTCCTGAAATACAAGTAGGAAACAAAGTGTGGCTCTCCACTTGTTATTTGCCAACACGGGTTCTCTCCCACAAGCTAGAGGCATGGAGGTTGGGACCCTTTGAAGTAGAAGCCCAAATCAACCCAGTTGCCTTCCACTTCCACTTACCCACCTCCTTAAAGATCCACCCAGTATTTCACCAATCCCTGCTAACCCTAGAGAAGCTGCCAGACCCCCACCGAGCACCAAAAGCTCTGCCCCCACCAGTCGTGGTTGATAGTCAAGAGGCGTATGAAGTGGAGCAGATCCTCAATGCCCACTGGCGTAGAGGAAAGCTGCAGTATCTGATTCATTGGAGGGGGCTCGGTCCAGAGGAAAGATCCTGGGAAGCGGCAACAGATGTCCACGTGCTGGATTTGGTGAGAGAGTCCCATGAAGCTTATTCAGACAACCCCAAGCCTCTGAGTTGAGGGGCGAATTGGCATGGGGGGCAATATCATGAGCAGATAGATGAGGGTGAAACAGAGGATAAGGACTTGGAATGGGGAGGGGGCAGATAGGGGGATGGACTCACAGGGTGCCCCAGCTCCCATCTCGGACAGTTCAGCCCCCTCAGGTCCTGACTCCCCTGTGGAACTGCCGCCGTAGCCAGAGATTCAAGCTTGCACGTCAGACATTTCCTAGCCGAGCACTGCCCAGCTTCCCCCGCCCGAACTGTCAGCTAGCAGCCCCCCTCTGTCGGAGTTCAACAGTCTGAGCTGTGGAGGAGCCTGTGTGTGTGCAAGAGATCCAAGCCTACTTAAGAGGACTCGGGGGGGGGGATCCCAGTTGCTGAGTCAATGTCTTAGAACTGTGAAGGCATGCTTAGTCAGTGTTAGTTCAGGGCAAAAGTTCCTAGAAATTGTAGTTAGGTTAATGAGGTGCACTGCTTTTGATGTATATATAACTTTAATAAAAAGAGGAAAAAACACAGATGTGTCTGAGACTGAATCCTTTGACTTCAGGCAGGACAGTGTCAGTGCTTTTGGGGGGAGTGAGGGTAGGGAGACAGTCGCTTTTCCATTAGCCCCAGAATGGACAACCCTTTCCTGTTGAGGACTGCATTCCTTTGGTAAGGGGGGGAATAATCTGCCAGAGGGCATGCTGGCAGTAGGCAGAGCCACAACTGATTATGGATCTGGCCACAGACAAAAATGTTCTGGATTACCTTATCTGGAATAAAGTCCACCGTGCTTCAATTTTCATCTTGGCTACCCCAGACTAGAATTCCTAATCATATACAAATCTACCCCAAAGTAAGCTCCCACTGGCGTTTGATGGGAGTTCCTCACAAATAAGCATACTGAGGATTTATTTATTTAGCACAACAGACCCATACAGCTACTGTCTTAGGTGGCACTGAAAAAAAATATGAATAAGACCACATTTTCCCTACTTCATATAATTGCATGCATGGCTATGGTTTTGAAATGTGTTAAGGAGCAGCACATGTACATTAAAATGTACTTCTGTGTTTCATGCAGAACTAGACTTAGATATAGATCCTAGATGTCAACACATAAGAGCCCTGTTCAGATGTTCTTTGAAAGCATGTGGGAATGCATGGAGGGGAAGTTAAGCCACATGTTGGCTCTACCCCAGCCTTCACTTATTGAATAGGAAGGTCTGAAAGGGGACCTTTGCCTAAACACACTTAGAATCCTCTCCACAATCTGGAATCCTAATCCCACAGAGTTTTCATTCATGGGAAGCATTCTATGCACATTCAATCAATCATAACCTTCAGACCTCTCTGCTCAGTTCATGAAAGTTTGTGGGGAGGGTGGATCTGACGAACACATTGGAGGCAGAAGCAGCACATGTGGCCCAGCTTCCCTTCCATGCTCATTGCCCCATGTTTTTGAAGAGTGTCTGAACAGATCTAAAACCATGACATTGCAGCTTTAATGGGTTTCTAGTTCTAATTGATGTAACTTGTGACGTATTGCCAATGCAGTAAAATTGCAGAGTTTTGACATGTACTACTTCTACTCTGGAGCACACCCTTATGCCCCTACCCCAGTAGATTATTTCATGTACTTCTCAAATGTCAGCACTAACATTATCCAGACTTCCCATCAATGAGCATGAACAGTTTCAGAGTGACAGCTTCTGACAATTTCCAGGCTCAAACTAAAGACAAGTGCTCTAACAAAGGTGGGCAGTAAGTCTGTAGTTCCATGCACAATAGCCACTTAATTCTGCCTTTGGTTGCATGGAAGAAATTGATGTAGTACTGAATTCAAAGAATAGTAGAGTTGGAAAGGCCGGCCTCCAAGAGGTCTTCTGTATCTTTAAAAGTTGTGGAGGGGGGAGGGAGAATTCCACCTTGTGGTTTTTCCCATTACAGAGTTGCAAGAACACCTGCACTTGGCTGACCTTCTCTTCTCCTAAAGATACAGGATCAGTCTCAGGCCATGGACCTGGCAACCCTACCTATAAGGCCATCGAGTCCAACCCCTTTTGAGTCCAACCCCTTTAAGAATACATGTAAAAACATGCATGTGATTTAAGATAGGGATGGAAAACCTGTGGCTCTCCAGATGTTGCTGCACTGTAGGTAATAATTTTATTTGTTTAGCTATAAGTCCAGTTGCCCCCCAACTGGCAGTTGCGGACAAGGAAGGGGCTGGCAGGTGCGGCAAGCTGAGCAGGCCCTAGCCAGCTGGAGAGAACTAACCTTAGAGGAAGGCAATGGTAAACCTCCTCTGAATACCTCTTACCATGAAAACCCTATGAATACAACCAAAAAAAGGATTCATAGGGTTGCCATAAGTAGGAATCGACTTGAAGGCATATAACAACAACATAAGCCATAACAAAACAGAAAGAACATTCAATGTTGAGCCACAAATTTATCTCTTAATTTCCTGGCTACCAGCACAAATAAAGAGACATGCAAAGTAGTATAGTTGATGGACTCACTCCCATCATCCCTGACTACTGGCTGTGCTGACTAGAGATGACAGGACTTGGAGTTCAACAATGCCTGAAGGGCCACAAGTCCCCCACCCCTGATTTAAAAGGAAAATACTAGTGACAAATATGAGGTAACATGGAATTCTTTCTGAGGTGTTTAATGTATGATGGCTCATTCACACGTTGGAGTCATCAAGAGTTGACTATGAGCTCATCCAGACAACTGCAAAATGTGTGACACGCCAGCTATGTGTGTTCATTATTTTTCGGTCGTCCAAATGACGTCTCGCGCTGTTAAGCATTTTCGCGGGTTAAATCAGCTCCTTGCAATGCTGGCAAAAATGCAATTTGCTGTTTAAAATCGGGAATCATCCGCTGTGCCTTCAGGAAGTAGGATGCAATACTGCGGACTTTACAGCTGATGGGTGGTTCTTGGGCGCTTCCCCTTGCCCCATCTCCTCATTCCAGCCAATCACGTATCTGCACTTTTGCGCATGTGCGAGAATAAGCCTGGGAAAATTGAACCAATCATTGCAATGGTGGGGTGTTGGGGGGGGGGTCTGCAACTACTGCACAGATGCATTTTATATTTTGCCAGCCTGCAAACTGGGCGGCTGCTCTGGGTGAAATCTGCAATGCACAGCAAGCGAGAAAGGCGCTGCTGGTCGGTTTCACGCCTGCCTCCCGAAAGCTTTGTCAATTTCATTCTACTGGCTGGGGTTTTTGTTTCAAATCATTTCCCTGCGGGAAGGAAAGGGAGAAGGAGGGGTGTGTGACACGTTTCTTGCTTTTTTGGAGAAATAAGTGCAATTGCCAGCGTGTGTGTCCTTAGAGACTGGAAAACCATAGAGAATGAAATTGACAAAGCTTTCCTGAGGCAGGCATGAAACCGACCAGCAGCCCCTTTCTTGTTTGTATTTGCGATATTACGCTTAAACGAATGTATGATTTTCTACCTTTATGGATATTTAAGGAGATACACATGCTGGCAATTGCACTTATTTCTCCAAAAAAGCAAGAAACATGTCACACATCCCTTCTCCCTTTCCTTCCCGCGGCGAAATGATTTGAACAGGTCAGGTTGCAAAGGGCGGCCAGTTTGGGCACTTGCCCGAGGGCCCCGCAGCTCTAGGACTCCCTGGGGGGCCCCTGAGGGGCCTGCCGCTCCCCTTCCACGATCCCACGGATCATAAGCCGAGCTTCTGAGCCGCCTGCCATCCCCCACGCTTCACCTACCTTTCTCTGCTGTTCGCGCAGGGTTGCCATCAATAAAGATGGCAGACAAGGTTTCCATAAGGGACTGAAGCCTCTGCCGCCATCTTGGTTGATGGCAGCAATGTGCGTGCTGCGTGCCATCAACCAAGATGGCAGCAAAGGCTTCAGTCCCTTACGGAAACCTTGGCCGCCATCTTTATTGATGGCAACCCTGCGCGAACAGCAGAGAAAGGTAGGTGAAGTGCTGGGGATAGCGGGGGATGGCGGGTGGTTCGGAAGCTTGTCTTGCGATCTGCGGGATCACGGAAGGGAAGCAGAGGGGCCCGGGGCAGGTTAATGCCCAAGGGCCCCCGCATTCCTGGAGCCGGCCCTGGATTTGAAGCAAAAACCCCAGCGAGTAGAATGAAATTGACAAAGCTTTCCGGAGGCAGGCTGAAACCGACCACCCCCCTCCTTCTCCCTTTCCTTCCGCAGCAAGAACTCCTTTACAGCCATATTGTGCTTCGTTGCAAAGGGGGAGAGGAGCATACGTCATTTTTTTGCTGACCAATTGGTTGATAGGGGGAGGTATTAGAGGCGGAGCTTGGAAAAAGCGAAAAGAACGTAGGGGTTTTACCGCTGCGTGTGCGGGTGCAAAAAAGCGTTTTTTTTTAAATTGGGAAAGAGCGAACTAAAAGGCAAAGTGAGGACTATCAGATGACAAACCGAATATGGAAACCGTGGATTATCCCGCTCCATTTGGATAAGCCCTATGTCTATCTAAACCAGTCTTTAATATCCTAAATTGTCTACCTCACCATATGCTTCCATTTAATGCCACGTTAGTTTAGCCTCCTGTGAAATATAGCCCACTGAGTCATTCGTACATAGAATTATCTGAACATGCTGGATATTTCCCAGGTCATTCAAATAAATGAGACTCAGCTGTAAATGTTCCTTTTTCTGGGACTTTAAGATTGAGTTCACACATTTAGCTTACAAATTAGGACTTGAAAAAAAAGAAAAGAGAATTACTTCAGGAACAAAACCTAAAGCTGATTAGTTAACATCTGACTGGTCTGTTAAAGGGCAATTCTATGTATGCCTACTCTACAGAGCCCCCATTTGCGCTATATATTTAAAGCAGTACTATACCAATTTATACAGTCATGGCTTCCCCAAAGAATCCTGGGAACTGTAGTTTGTTGAGGATGCTGAGAATTGTTGTTTGCTGGGCCCAATTCAAGGTGTTGGTTCTGACCTGTAAAACCCTATACGGTTTCGGCCCAGTCTATCTGAAGGAGCGCCTCCAACATCATCAGGGATGCCGCTCAACAAGATCAGCCTCAAAAGGCCTTCTCTCTATCCCACCAGTTAAAACAGCTAGACTGGTGGGAACTAGGGAGAGGGCTTTTTCAATTGTGGCCCCCACTTTGTGGAATTTCCTCCCAAATGATCTCCACCATGGCCCCTCTATGATGAGCTTCCGCCGGGCCTTGAAGACCTGCTCTTCAGGCAGGCTTTTGGGGTGGGTTTGGTTTTATTATTATTGTTGAGATTTTTAATGTTTTAATGTATTTGTATGTTTTTATTTTGTACGTCGCCCAGAGTGGCTGGACAGCCAGCCAGATGGACGACTAATAAATGTAATAAATAAAAAATAATAATTTAATAAATAAATAAATAGGAGACCCCAATTCCCCTCACAGAGCTACAATTCCAGAGTGGTTTAACAGTCAATCCACCTACCCAGGGAACTCTGGAAATTGTAGCTCTGTGAGGAGCATAGGGTTCTCCTAACAATTATTGGCACTCTTAACAAACTGCAGGTCCCAGGATTCTTTGGGAGAAGTCATGGGTGTTTAAAGTGGCATGATGCTGTTTTCAATGTATAATGTAGATGGTGCCAGAATTCACTGGGGCTTCCTCATAAGTAAGTGGCTTCTTCCCAAGCAAGCATGCGAAGGACTCTCTCTGTCTGGCCATTTTAAGACTTCCTACAAAGCAGGGGGGAGGAATCTATGTCTCATCCTCCATAATTTGACAAAAGTTTCTTATTCCTAGGCTAGCTAGTGATCCGATCACATGGGGATTTCTATACCAATCAAAACTATTGGTTACATTTCAGATTGTAGCAAATGCTGAGGCAGGAGTCATCATTGAACAGGAAGGCCAGCCCGGATACTTAGCATTGGCTGACTGAGGCTGAGTGAACCCCATACATTTAAAGGACATGACTTCTCCCAAAGAACTGCAATTTTCAGGGTGCTTGGAATTGTAACTCTGTGAAGAGTAAACAGTTCCCAGGATTCATGAGAGAGGGGATGTGCTTCAAATGTATGATGTGCATACAGCCTTATACTCAGCAGAAAATATCTGCCTACTAGCAGATTGAATGGATCTATTGAATACAATATGGATAAGCCAAGTCTGAAAGACCTTTGTCTATAGCACGATACACTATTCAAAAATTAAAATAAAATAGCTGCACTTTGAGCAAGAGGAATAAAAACATTAAAGTACTGAATGACATATATTGTTCCTGTACCATACTAAGTGACAAGCTAAGTGGAATCATCTCTCAACCTGCATCCCCTTGTTAAATAATTACCTGACATAAGAGACCACAGTGTGTGAGAACTAGCCCATTATGGCAGTTTTTACATATTCAGGTTAACAAATAGCAATTTTAGTTATTGCACAGGAAGCAGTGTGTGAACTCATCCTGAGTCAACAAGTTCAAAAAGAGCCCTTGACCTCAACCTTAACCACATAATTGTTCTCCTCAGCATGGAAACAGGACAATGATGGGAATTAACAACCCACTGTAATTCTGAATGTGATGGTCTTATGCCATTTGTTTCATAGGCCTGCTATTATTTAAAATGCAGCTTTCTATGTTCCAATATACCTGACACGTATTGCTTTGTGGTACACGCTCTCTCTCCTGTTAGAATAATAGTTTCTACCCTGTTGTCACGTCAAAACTTAGAATAGTCTGTAAGTAATGCCATTACATTGCAATGTAATTACCTTCAGTGCTACCTCTTTAAAACCCTCAAAATGAGCATCTTTTTGAGAATAAGGCTGTCATAAAAACTGAGATTAGTTACTTAACGCTATTACATCCTGTAGAAAGTGGTGTCATCTTTGTTGCTTTGGCAACTCCACTTCCGATTCCTGCCCTTGTAATTTCTTATAAATTTCAAGCTTCCAGGCACAATTTTCACTTCATTTTGGGACAGTTATTCCTCACTGTTCTCTTCTCCATATTTGCTTGCAAATAGCAGAGTTAAATCTACTAGCACCAGAGCAGATTTTCAATAATTGAGACAGGCCTCGGTCATACATAATCCTAAACTATAGTTTTCTGCAGAGATGGGGGACTTGATGTTGCTAAAATACAACTCCCATCAGTCCTAGTAAGCATGGCAAATAGCCAGGGATTATGAGAGTTGTAGTTCAGCAACATTTGGAGGTCCTAAGTTTCCCCACACCGATCATATGTGAACAGGGCAGACACATGACATGGATAACAAGTGTGGCTATCCTTGTTACATCTAGACAACATCCACACCATACATTTAAAGCACTCTTTATGCTTACCTCAAAAAGGATATTGTAGAGCTGGAAAAGGTTCAGAAAAGGGCAACCAAAATGATCAAGGGAATGGAGCTACTTCCCTATGAGGAAAGGTTGTAGCATTGGGGGCTTTTTAGCCTAGAAAAAAGGTAAGCGGTGACATGATAGAAGTGTATAAAATTATGCATGGCATGGAGAAAGTGGATAGAGGAATGTTTTTCTTGCTCTCTCATAACACTAGAACTCAGGGGCATCCAGTGAAGCTGAATGTTGGAAGATTCAGGGCAGACAACAAAAGAAAGTACTTCTTCACACAGTGAGGCAGTGATGGCCACCAACTTGGATGGATTTAAAAGAGGATTAGACAAATTCATGGATGATAAAGCTATTATTGGCTACTAGCCATGATGGCAATGTTCTGTCTCCACAGTCCAAGGCAGTAAGCTTCCTAATACCAGTTGCTGGAAACTGCAGGAAGGGAGAGTGCTCTTTGCACTCAGTTCCTGCTTGCATGTTTCCCATAGGGAACTGGTTGGCCACTGTGAGAACAGGATGCTGGACTTGATGGGCCATTGGTCTGATACAGCAGACTGTTATGTTATGTTCTTAGTTATGGCTTCCCCCAGGGAATCCTGGGAACTGTGGTTTGTTAAGGGTGTGGAGAGCTGTTAGGAGACCCCTATTCCCATCCCAGAGCTACAATTCCCAGAGTTCCCTAGGAAGAGGGATTGATTGTTAAACCTCTCTGAGAATTGTAGTTCTGTGAGGGGACTAAGGGTCTCCTAACAATTTGCAGCATCTTCAACAAACTATAGTTCCCAGGACACTTTGGGGGAGGCCATGATTGTTAAAAGTGGTATGATACTGCTTTAAATATAAGGTGCGGATGTGGCCCATGTTTCGCTCTTAGGCACACCAGATTCTTGAACATAACATACATAAAATGGAAATATTATGTGAAAAGAAATCAAGAGAACTACAATTCCAGGAAGCAAGAATTGAGATGAGTTTTTTAAAAGGACCTAACACCTCACAGAAATCAAGCAACCCAGAAATTCAAAAGAAAGTAAACTAAGTAATCTTAAAGGTTATGGAGATGATTGTTTTTGATCCCCTAAACTGTGTCAAATTCTGAATGTGTGTCCGCTGTATCATGATTAAAAACCCTTTCCCTCTTAGCAGTTGAAAGGATACACATTTAAAGGCATGCTATCTAGATTACATGGGTGAGTTATGAGTTTCGCTATGTTGGGAGCATCCTACTTTGATCTCACAAACAAGGTGATTGTTGCAGAGAGACGCTGTACAGCAGATGAGGCAGCAAAGGAGTGTCTTTAACTGATGCACACAGAAGGAAACATTTATGCGATTTCTCTAAAATTGCTTTGGGTTGGGGTTTTTCCCCCTCAAGTGTTTCATTTTGACTATAAATAGAACATGAAATCACATGACAAGCTGTAGTGACATAGTATGCAATTTATCATCTGTGTGCACATTTTAAAGCTTCCTCTCAAAGCTGCCATGTGGCTTGCGGACTATGGCAATTTTAATGCATTTCATAACAAATGCATCTCAAAAAGGAGATTGTAGGCAAACAGTCTACAAAGAGTGCTCCAAGTTTCTGTTTCCTGATCTAAAGTTCCTTGTGATAAATAAATCTGCCTGCACAACAGAAAACAACAGGGGAAGGGGGCTTGGAATAAACAGACCAGAGAAGTTGCCTCTCTGGTTCTCTGAATTATGTTTATTAAATGCATTGCTAAATATATTTGACATTTACCACATTTGCCCTGCTAACTTCACAGTGAAACAATCATAGACATATATGGAGAGATATGGAGTTATTTCTGACTGATTGTTGTGTGAATATCTGGCAAGAAAACTCTAAATCTTAGATGGCATAAAAACATAAAACTGCTTTTCTGGAACAGACCAGGAGTCCATCTTTGTTTCTAAAACAGGCCAGCCAGATAGCCCTGATAAGCTCACAAGCAGGTAGGGTTGCCAGGCTCAGGGTCTGAGACTGATCCTGTATCTTTAGGAGAAGAGAAAGTCAGCCAAGTGCAGGTGTTCTTGCAACACTGTAATGAGAAAAACCACAAGGTGGAATTCTCCCTTCCCCCTCCCCAACTGACTTCCCCCTGCACTCCCTTCCCCCTGCGCTTGGCTGACTTTCTCTTCTCCTAAAGATACAGGATCAGTCTCAGGCCCTGAGCCTGGCAACCTTACAAGCAGGTCAAGATAGAAATAACCATCCCAAGATGTTTGTGTCCAGCAGTTGACAATCATTGGTATCCTAATGGTGAAGCTCTCTTTGGCCTAACTGTCTGTGTGTTTTAAAGTTAAGAGACATCTCCACATCTTAACTTATATAATCAATTCTGTAAGTTAATTCAGGCATCCTGTGAAGAAATACATCCTTGTCGGCCTTGAATTTAAATGCTGCAGATCGACTGGGTTGGATGATTTCAAGTGATAGTGTTTAAGAGGGGAAATTCTTTCTATTTGCTGTCTCGACATCATTCATACTCTTCTAAATTTCTGTCTTGTTTGCCTTGAGTAAACTAAAAGGCCCCAATCTCTCAAGGTAATCCTTTTGTTGTAGGGAAGGCGCTTGAGGCTGCAATCCTCTTCACGCTTACCTGAGACTAACTCCTGAGTAGGGGATGGAAGGATCTGTCCGTTTTGGTTCTCTCAGTTTCTCATTTTTCAAATCTTAAATTCAGTTCTCCACATTTCTGCAGCCATTGGAGTGTTTTTTTTAAAAAGTCATGAAAATTCCTCAGCATTTTAGTGTGAATTTCTCTTAATAAATACATTTTGTATGCAGTTTTGACTAATACACACATTTTTGCAAAGCAATTTCTCCTAATATAATGCATTTTGTATATATTAACTAATATATTCATTTTTATGCACAGTTTCCCCTAATAAGTGCATTTTTGTAAATATTAATGTTTGGTTGAAGAACTGCATCTAAAGATTTAGATAAGTGCAAATTTTGAAGGATGTCTATGTTTTTAATTATTTCAGAAAGTGCAAATTTTATAGATTTGGCTTTAAATGTGAACTGAATCAAATTTCTTCTCCACCCCTACTCTTGAGTAGACTTGTATGAGACTGCATTATCAACCTCCTAATCATTTTAGTTGCCCTTTTTGAGGTACTTTCTCCAGTTCTACATTATGTAGAATTTCTGTGGCAGTACTCACAGTATTCTCCGTGTGAGTGCACCATAGCTTTATATAAAGCATAATTATTTTTGTATTATTTTAATCCCTTGTCTCGGTTATTTCCAGCTCTGCAGCTGCATACACATATCCCTTCAAATAGGGAGTGGGCAACCTTTGCTTCCCACCTATCTGTATGTGTTTAGCTTTTTGTTGCTCCAAGAAGTGAGAGGAGATGCGATTGACATAATCAATCAGTGACCACATAATCAGTGCTGTGCGTAGGCCCTTCAGCTGCAAACAGAAAGAAAGAATTTTCCCTGAGTTAAGCCTGCAGAGAAAATGGTGTATCTGCCCCATAATATGGTGAGGGCACTTCCACAGTGCACTCATTGCTAAAATGGGATTCACCCTGACTACGCCACAGACTACTGGACTGAACTAACGTTTTCTGTTAGAGTCCAAAATTGTTCCTGGAAAATGCCCAAGGTTTGGTTTTGATTAGCATCCAGAGCAGGGGTGGCTAACTGGTGACTCTCCAGATGTTGCTGAACTATCATCATGGGGCTGATGGGAGCTGCAGTTAGCAACATCTGAAGGGTCACTAGGCACCTCTGCTCCAGAGGGAAGGAACTCAATCATTGTGTAACAGACCCCAAGAACACCTCAAATGTGCCCAAATTGGAGAATTAAAGTGTTCTTAGTGCATCAGTTATTCATCATTTTACACCAGAGTCTCAATGCAACTTATAAAACTCAATACAATTCAGTAAGAATAAGTTACAAATAAAAAATATAAAACCACAGAATAATATGCTGAACCACTGCAAGGAATCACACAATAATCGAACACACCTCACTCAACAGGAGGTTAATTAACAGGAACAACAGAGATGTTAATAACTGAACGACTGAGAGAAAAGTAGGTGTTTGCCTGGTGTCAGGATATTAATGTGGGCACCAGGTGAGCCTCTCTGGGGACAGCAGTCCACAAAGAGGGAACCCTACTAGAAAAGCCCTCTCTCTTGCCGCCACCCACTGAACTTCTGCTGGACTCAGAGGAGGGATTCCTAAAGATGACCTCAGGGTCCAGATGGGTCATATGGCAAAAGGTACTCCATGAAGTGTTGGGGTCCCAAACCATGTAAGGCTTTATAGGTTAGGGCCAACACTTTGAATCTAGCAGAGGCTGATGGGGCATAGGGAGTCAGTCCTAAGATATGCATTACTTTTGATGATCCCTGCTTAGTCGCTTCTTAGAAGCTGTTTACATATTTCCAATGTTTGCCGAGTGCCAAGGTTTTAAAGGCACTTTCTAAATAAAATTGGGGGCCCTTGAGAAGATTCCTCCCCCATTAGTTTGCCTTCTTACACACGTCCCAGCTCCATGGACCTGTCTCTAGGACACTGTAGTTCCTCTGTTCAAGGCAGGAAGAGTCCAGTTCAAGTAGAGGTGCTGTGGAAGGTCAGCTTAGCTCAGCTCCATAGAGCTTACTTCTTGAAGAGCTGCTACCTCAGCCACCCACATGCAACAGCAGGGTAATACCCAGGTCAAGCCCAGAGGTTGTAGTGGGCCAATCCTGGCCACAGCCATGGCTGCCATGCCTCCTCAATGGCTTATAGGACTGGAGGAGTGTATGAGATGGCTTGCCTTGAGCTGAGGAGATAAATGCAGGAAGCCTCATTCATGCCTGGAGCTAAAGACACTCAAGCCCACAAAAGTGGTATTGCCACTGAAGGTATGCTGAGATTTCTTGCTCTCTCCATCAGCCCCCAAGGCATCAGAGGCCTGAAGGGGAGAAAGTGGGATCTACGGCCGAGGATCCATATCTCGTGCTGCCAGTGTTAGCTGGTAGCTTGAGGGAAGCACACAGGCACAGTTCTTGTTCCCTGCTAGTTTGTGGTTGAGGGTGGAGCTTCCTGGGTTTGGGTGGAGCTTTTTCTCCCTGCATTCCTCAGGTTTTTCTCTCCACCACCACAACTGTAGGGACCTCCTCTGGCCATCTCTCCTTACATGGGGCACTATATTAACAAAAGCAGTGGAGAGGCAGTGGCCATTTACAGAACTGTAAGCATCCTTGTTTAAAACATATGCAGAAAAATCTCCCAGTGGTATTGGGGGGGGGATGTCCTGCCCAGACAATATAGGGCTTATAGGTTGAAACCTGGAAACAATGGAAGAATCTAAATTTAAATTTGAATAGATGCTCGAGTGCAGGTAAAAGGTGCTGCTGGTGATCAATGTCCGTGAAGGAGTGAAGAGTTGAAGTTGCTGCAGGATGGGGTGAAGGGGGAGAGGAGGAGACGAAAACATTGGTCTGGGTTACCCTAAATACTATTTTAAATATTAAGTTGGTGAGGAAGTGGCATATCAAATCCTAAAGGAGTATCTGCATGAGAGGCAAAAAAAAAAAAGTATGAGGCAGATCTGTTCTGTGTGGACCTGGTTTACCAAAGCAAGTCCTTGGAAACGTTCCTGAGGCTTTTGACAAATGAACTTGGTGTAGGCTGCACAGCTGAACAGAGAGAATGCCTATTGTTTCCATCTGCCTTCGGCTTTTACATCTCCTCAGAGGCTTAACACTGAGGCAGACATTGTGTGGAAAGAAGTTTGTTGAGTGGGACATGCATGGGACAGGGGGAGGGAGGGAAGCTTGAAGCCTACAGAAGTAAAAACATTTTAAAAGGAAATAGGCATGCATTTTTAATCAAGTGGGCCCTGTGCACTTATTTATATTTCATCTCAATATGACACAATTTCGTCTAATTCCATTTACAACATTCCTATTTTCGTTGCAAACGTTTGGGCACCAGACAGTGTTCTCAAAAGTGCCCTCAAGCTGCTTGTATTCTGAATTTAGCTAAATGACTTATTCCCAAGCTTAAGGACAACTCAGATGGGGAATCTGTTGTTGAAAGGCATTTTCAATTGTACTAAAGTTCCCTGTTTTGTGCATGGCTAACAATTATTTAGGGCAGTACTACCTCATCTGTTTCTCTCCTGCAGCTAGAATTATTCTATCCTATTGTGGTTCTTTATGATGATCTGCATTAAGTTCAAGTTCCTCATTAGTTGTATACTCCATTCCTGACTGTGGCCTGCTTAAACATTACATCGAGTAGGGCAATTGCCACCATCTCCTTTTTTGCTCTCACACCATTCCAAGGTAGTTTTATCCAGAGATTTGGGATCAACTACCAATTTAGGACTCAATCCTCCTGATGTTTATGCCGGGCTGAGTGAAATCAGGATGCAGCATATGTCCAGGGAAGGAGGGAGGGTGTTGGTGCAGCCAGGCTGCACCAGCAGAAATCCTCCACCTGGGCACAGCCACAGCGCAGCCAGGGAACTCCCCCCCCAGTGCAGCTGAGGCTTGGCCAGTTCAAGGCCTAAAAAAGGGGTGTTCGGGGAGGGATGTCGGGGCATAATTGAGGGGAGGGGGACTTATGCTGCAACCTGGCCCCATTCAGCTCCTTCCTACAGCCCCCAGTCCCAGCAGACGCTGCCCTGGGAAAAAGGGTGACGGAAAGAAACATGCATTTTGTTTCTTCTCTCCAAGATCTGCCAGCACAGCAAGTGTATTTCCCTCCCTGGGCTTCTGATCCATGGTAGGATGTGGCAGCCCCTTATGCCACCTTCCCTTCCGCCAGTTTCACTCCTACTGGCATCCTCTTTGTTGGATTGCTCTGTTAGCCTGCTTTTTTTCCAATTTGTATCCATTCCTGGAGAACAACCTAGCCTAGGGGTGGGGAACCTCCAGCCTCTGGGCCAATTATGGCCCTTCAGGGGTCCTATTTGGCCTTCAAGGCCATTTTCTCCAAGCCATGCCCATCAAGTGACATGACTGGTGATGTCCCTTAACCTCCAAAAAGGGTCAGTGTGGGACAGGCTTTCAAAAAGAAACAGATCTGCTTATTTTTGCTGCCCATGCAAACAGAGCAAGCAGACAAGGTGTTTTCTTCATCACTGTGCAACGGAGCAGTCCCTAAGCAAGCAGACACAGTGCTGACAGGGACTGCTCCATCACACAGTGATGAAGAAAAAAAACAGGTCTGCTTGCTCTCGCTGCAGACGTAGCAAAAACAAGCAGACCCTTAGCCCATACGTGCTGATCCTTTTCAGAGGTTGAAGGGATCAGTGCTGGGAGAGCTTTCCAGACCTCCCCATGCCCCCTCCTTTGAAACTCTGATTGTGGAGCTTGAAAGGGGGTGTGGGGGGAGGTTTAGAAAACCCGCCCCATGCTTATTCTTTCAACCTGCAGATTGGAAGATTAGTGATGTCATGTGATTGACAGGTTGACTGACTGACCCGCCTGTGAAAGTTGGTCCATGGGGTGGGGCAGATAACCCCCCAGAGCCAAAAAGGTTCTCCACCTCTGACTGGCCAAATAGTCTTGCCCAAATAATGTCAAATTAGACCACTGTAATATACTCTTTGTGGGTCAGGCTTTGAGAAGCGTCTGAAAACTACAACTGGATCAGAATACATCCAGAATGGATCAGCTGTCAGGATAGTGAGCTACATTAGAACGGATAATGCCAATTCTTCCACAACTTCATTGCCTTCCAGTTTTTTTCTGGTCCCAGTTCAAAGAGTTGGTGTTGACCTTTAATAGCATGGACATGAGATAAACAAAATATTGCTTTCTTCCATCTGAACCATCAGATACAGTTACTCGAGGTGGCTACCCTTCTCAGTGGTGTCACCAATATTATGAAACTTCCCTTGAAGGTACACCTTGATTCTTTCTGGTAATTTTCAGAAGTGTGACAGAAACAATGTTATTTCAAAGAACTTTGAGGTCAGTCTATAAGTGTAATAATATAGCTGGTGATCTCATGACAATCCGTGGATTTATTTGCTGGGTTCCACATTATGGCTTTTTTTTAATATAGGTGTGACTTTTTCATTGTTGCATTATAACTTTATTTTAATTATTGTAAAATCACCTTGAGATCAACTGAATCAAACCAGCACTGTAGTGGTTAGAATGTTGACCTAGGACCAGAAAGACCAGGGTTCAAATCCCCACTTGGCCATCAAGCTTATTAGTTAACCTTGGGCCAGTCACTATCTCTCAGCCTAACCTACCTCACAGGATTAGTGTGAAGATAAAATGGAGGGAAGAGAACCATGTATGCTGCCTTGATCTCCTTGGATGAAAGGAAGGATATAAGTAGAGTAAATAAGTAAATGGCAATGTAAAAATGTGTTAATAAATACATTCTACCACCATGGTTAAGGAGATCACGTGGTCCTGTAGCATGCTGGTGGCACACTCTCTTGTGGGAGTGAACATCAACAGTGTGGTACAAAAACCATGCAAGTACCTCCCTAACTATGTGATCAGAAAAGGTCGGCGTTATTTGGAGTAGCATGAGAGCAGGCATAGAAAGGCTGCGAACACAACAGTCCAGGAAACATGTAAACAAGGCCCAGATACTCTTTTTCTCCTCTTACAACCATTCTTACACTCTGTCTGTCTAAATCTTCATCTGCCCCATGGTCAATCTGTCGTCCTCTCACAATACTAACTTGAAGGCTTTCTGCTACGCTGTTCATGTATGCAGCTGCACCTCTCTTAGCAAAGGGTCCCTGATCCATCCCAGGCTGACAATACCTAGGTCTCTCCTGCCATCTAAATTTCTCATATTCCTTCCCCGCTAAACATAAGTTAGTGTATGACCTCCCCTCTATCCTTGCTTTGCCTAATATAGAGTTGAAATACTCTTGACAGAGAACATGGAACATCTATGATTTGTTTTGACTGTGGCTGGCAACTAATTTTAATTGGGGGATCCTAGGGAGGGTGGAGAATTTCATTTGGTTGCATTTTTAAGTGAATTGACCTAATTCACACCTCCTGGACTAGTACATGGATCAGAACATAATTTTCCTTCAGCTTTTGAACTTTCCTGAATTTTGTGATACAGTTTTTAGCTCAAAAAAGTACTAAGATGTGAAAAAAGCATATTTTAGGATAAAATATGTTTAGAAATGCATACATTGAGATAAAATACATATTTAGATATGTACAGTATTTTGAGATAACAGTTATTTAAGTACTATTTAAATATGACATTTTTTACAGACTGTAAAAAATAAAAATTGAAGATTAATGCAGAAATGGGACGGAACAGACTTATGAATAAATGCATATGAAATGGACACAGACCAGAAGCAGACTGATCCATCCGTCTCTTGGGGACACTCTAATTGCAAGTGGACAGTAGCAGTCTGCAGGGCAGAGTAGGGTGAGACAATGTTGCTTACCTAGCTTCCAATGCAGTGGTCACTGCGTATAACTGAGAGGGAGAGAGGGGAAGAGGCTGGGAGGTTGGTACAATGTGGCTGCAGCTGTGGATGCAGCAGATTGGCTCCACCTTTGTGCCTGCACTGCACTGACCTCTCCGCCACCTCTCCCTTCTCCGTCTGAGTTACCAACAGCAACCTCCACATTGGTAAGCCATGCCACCCCATCCCACTCAGCCAGCCGCTGCTGCAAGTGGGGCAGCAGGACAAGGTTTCCTGTCCAGAATGTCCTATCGCCAAGGACAACCACCACGCCCCTCTCCATTCTCCATGACGTGAAATGGCTGGAGACAAAAGGGAGAATGTGGTTATGAACAAGATGAGAAAGAAGGCTTTTCAGTCACTCACACATGAACATATGCAATGTATGTATATTTAATGAGTTGATTCAATTGATTAATGAGACAGACAGCTATTTGGTGAAAAGGTAGAGTCAACAGCCCTCCCTCCCTCTCATCGTTGCATTCCTGAAAGCGATTCTGCCCAGCTGGAATCTTACAGTGGCTAATCTGTAAAGCAAACAAACAAATTGCTGGGACTCATCAAGCTTTCTGACCTGGAAGACCTTCACTCTATACATAAGAACAGTCCAGCCTCACCCAATGGAGATATCAAAACATATTGCCATTCATCAGCATTCTTGATTCCATAATGGCTCCCCATTTTAGTATATATTTATTTATTTATTACATTTATTACAATTATGGAATAATTGTGTGGACGAGGTGCACCTGGCACCAACACTGTTATCTTTCCTCTTCTCCCAGGCATTTTAGCATGTGTTTTTAAATTGTTTTAAATTGTTTTAAATTGTTTTTTTAATTGTTTTTTTTTTAATTTGTATATTTGTTTTTGTTGTTTTTAATTGCTGTAAACCGCCCAGAGAGCTTCAGCTATGGGGCGGTATATAAATATAATAAATAAATTTATACCCCACCTTTCTTTCACCATGGAACCCAAGGTGGCATACATGTGGTTCCCAGGCGGTCTTCCATCCAGGCAGTGACCAGACCTGACCCTGCTTAGCTTCAGCAAGGTGGTGGCCTCATGTGCATTCAGACCATAGCCTAGGACCATTTTGCCATATGGACAGGGAACCAGGTGAGGCTGAAGTGTCCACAGATATTGCCTGTCATGCTTTGATGCACCTGCATGTGCATTCCAAACCGCCATGCGAATTTGCCCTAAATGTTACGGCAAAACCAAGTCTTTGGAGATGCCTGAGTTTCTGAAAAAGGCAGCCAAGTGCAAGAGGATAATTTACCCAGGGAATGGCATCTGAGTTGCTGTAAGTGATGTAGAATTTTTCTAAAGAATTAGAATTATTCATTAGAATTAGATTATTAGAATTAGCATTATTCTATTAGAATTATTCATTAGAATTATTGGCAGCTTTTCCTCAAGCATTGCACACCCTTTTGGAGAATAAGAGAGGGATTTATCATGCCATACATCATTCAAAGATTACTGAAACTCTTCCAAAAGTCATATAACATTGTCACTAACTTGCAATGACACAAAAACATCATTCTCATGCAAAGAGCTGCTGGTCTGGAAGATCTGGAAGGGACTGAAAAAAAGGATTACATGTGGGTTTTCCTGACAAATGTATATATGGTCCAAGACTGCATTCCTATTTGCATTTACTTGAGTCCTTGAATTAAATGGAACTTAAATTCAAGTAAATATACATGATGCACAACTATAAATAAGCAAAATATGTCCTTTGTTATTAACTCATTGATTATTTTAGTAGTAGATTTCTAGAAAAGATTGTCCCAGGGCATGTCTACTCAGAAGTAAGTTCTTCTGTGTTCAGTGGAATTGTCCTTGGTAAGTGCATAGTTATCCTGTACATTTATCATCATCATCATCCAAATATCTCCAAGTAACTTACAACACTGTAAAAAACAAAAATAAATACATCATACCATAAAAACAAAACAATAAAACAACAACAACCCCTACAGCCACAGAACGCTTTGGCAGCATATTAATAACAAAACCCACATCATCTCAGTCTGTCAAATGCCTGGGAAAAGGTAAGTCTTTACCTGATACCAAAAATATAATGAAGGTGTCAGGCAGACCTCACTGGGGAGCACATTCCACAGAAGGCAACCCACAACTGGAAAGGCCCTCTCCCTTGTCACCACCCTCTGAGCCTCCCTCAGAGAGGGGACCTTGAGAAGGGCCTCAGAAGAAAATCAATGGTCCAGGTAGGTTCATATTGGGAGAAGCATTCCAACAGATATTGGGGTCCTGAGCCATAAACAACTTTATAGGTCAAAACCAGCACTTTGAATTGGGCTTAGAAGTGTATAGGCAGCCAGTATAACAGGGACAGAATTGGTGTTATATAATCTGTTTGCCTTGGTCCCATCAACAGTTGGGTAGCCGCATTCTGCACTAATTGAAGCTTCTTAAACATTTTCAACAGTAGCCCCATGTAAAGCACATTACAATAAACCAACCTTGAGGTTACCAGATTACTGTGGTAGATTATTGTCCAGATAGGGTCATTGTTGGGCCACTAGTTTAAGCTGATGGAAATCACTCCATGCCACTGAGGCCACCTGTACCTCAAGTAACAGCTATGGATCCAGGAGAAGCCCCAACCTACAAAACTGGTCTTTCAGAGGGAGTGTGACCCCATCTAGAGCAGGCTGCACACCGCTCAGGTGGTCAGAGGAACCACCCACCAACAGCATCTCAGTCTTGTTTGGATTAAGCTTCAGTTTATTGGCCCTCATCCAGACTATTATTGCAACCAAGCACTGATTCAGCACATCCACTGCCTCACCTGCAAACAATGAAAAGGATAAATAGAGCTGCATGTTATTAGCATACTTAACCTGTAAATCCCACTGAACTCAATTGGACTTAAAGTTTAATGTTTTTTGTATTGTTAACATTTATTGCTTTGTGAGGACATTCATCTAAAAAGCAGGATAAAAATATATTAAATAAAGAATAAATACTAATGAACAGGCATGCATAGGATTGATCTGTTAGTGCCATATTTAACTTTTAAAGACTGCTAACTGTTGGCATTTCAGCCCACTAATAGCATAGGAACCTAGACACGTTAGTCTCTCTGTATATATTTAAGCCTGATTGTTCCCCCCCCCCACAAAGTTGTTAAATCAATCTGTTCCATGTGCATATTTTCAAGGTGGGTAAAGGCAGCATCATTGCCAATAGCTAAGGACAACTGTATTCCCTTAAGTACATCTGTTGCTTCGTCCTTCGCAAACCTCAAGCGGGGAACTTTAGAAAACTAATTACAGTGTGGTGTTTACAGAACAGAACTGAGAATGAAAGCATGGTAGGTGAAAGCAGATTTTACACCAGGGAATCTATGTTCTTTTCTATAAATAAGAACAAACCATAAATCCTAAGACTGAGCGCTTGGCCAACAAGGTGTTTATCTGTTTCAACTTTATGCATTATCCAACCGCGTTTATGCCCCTAGAAGGCCCATTGATTTTGGTGAGAGAGAGTTTTGTGCATACTTAGCTTTCCTACTGTGTTTAACATCTGGCTGGTATGATTTTTCCCCTCCCCCTTTGCACAGATTCAAAATGAAAACAAAAAACATTAATATATGATAGAAAAAGTTATAAGGGGAGGAAATGAACTAGATCTTGATACAAATTTCTAGAAGGCGCCGTGTTAGGCTGGGTACACATTACTGACTGAAAATAGAGCTTGGTTGTTCTTTTTCTCAATTTGGATCTAAGCTAGTTTGGAGGGGGAATGTGTCAAAGCACAGTATTTCATAAGAAATGACAGGATAGATATGGATTGTGGCTACAATCGTGTGTACAGAGCTTCCCAAACCAGCAGTGGGAGTGCACTGGATGCAGAGTAAATGGGAGTGTGTATACAGCCTTAGGGTACTGACATACAGAGCATCTCCAGCTGTTTTCTGAAGCTGGAGACACTCTACACTAGTCAAATTCTTCCCCTTTTTACTTCAAAACCTGGAGAAATCCAGCTCTAGTGAATTTCTCCATGAAATCAGCTTGAAGCTGAAATGAAAACTATTTGGTAGATCAACTTGTTGCCACTTTGTGGTGTGTCCCAGTGAAAACGCTTTGCTATCGGTTGGGCAAAGACAGTGATTGGCCCAACACTTTGCTGTGGGCGGTCTGAGATCACCAGCAGGGAAGGGAGATTATCCAGCCATGAGTAAATGCATTTTAAACCAAAGCCAGAAAAAATGATCTGGCTGCTTTTTAAGCAGCTAGTATGTGTGCAGCCTTAGTCTGTTGCAGCAAAACCAACAAAGAGAAATACCTTAAAGACTAACCAAGCAAGTATAACCAGTTATGGCAGACCATAGTCTACCATAAAATGTATGAAGTGTAATCCTAAATTGACAAGCATGCATATACAGATGGCTGAGGTGTGTGGAATGGAAGGAGGTGAGGTCAAAGAGAAATAAAAAACCAAAGCAAAAAAAGGAAAAAACTCAACAACAGTGATCATTATTTCTTAATAGCAGAATAGAGTGACCAATTAACAAGGCAGTGTTTGTGATAACACCAAAATCCGGACATTGCTAAACTAATGAACACATTATCATAATCCAAGCCATAGGTGACAGAACTGAATTGTCTGATAAACTATAATTCAGTGGTTTCACACTGGACTTTCCCTTTGAAGTTCCTTTGTTCAAGGATGATCACTTTAAGATTAGTAAACGGTATCCTGATAGGTTGACCTTGTCTTGTCCTGGTTTCTGGATATTGTCATTTCTGATGTCAGAAATTTTGCCCATTCATTCTTTTGCATAGAGAATGACCTG
The DNA here is from genome assembly GCF_030035675.1 of Rhineura floridana. Classification (NCBI taxonomy): domain Eukaryota; kingdom Metazoa; phylum Chordata; class Lepidosauria; order Squamata; family Rhineuridae; genus Rhineura; species Rhineura floridana. The sequence continues at coordinate 217,326,719 of NC_084480.1, forward strand.
TCTGTTCTGTTAAAATGCAGAAGGGCACTGCTGGTAGATGATCAGCATGTGATGAGAGCATTAGAAGGTGAGCAAGTGAATGATCCCATAATGTTACAGCTGATTACAGAACTAAGACCTGTTATAACGTAGCCTGGGTAGATTTGGGCAAAGTTAGACCTTTTCAAGCATTCATTCTGAACACACAAGCACAAAAGTGTGTATATGGATTGGGGAGGGTCAACCCCACCTCCAGTGTCACTGGGTGCTCACCCCCGCTCCCAACTGGCATGTGTTTAGTGCAAAGATCTGAAAGGAGCTTTGCTGTGTGTTTGCCCAAAGGTGCTTACAAGTTTTCCTGCAGTCAAGAACTCTGCCTTATCATGGTTGCAGACTGTGGTGAGGCTTGAAGGTGCATTCAGCCAACACACTTACAAGCTCCCATCAGACTTTCACACTACGTACATGAAGGTCGGTGGAGGAGCAGGTGCACCCGGAACACAGGGGACAGGACGGCACCCCCATCTTCATATTTAGTTTTGCCCTCATGTGTCCAGGCTGAATGCCTGATGAGAGTTGTTGGCATGTAAGTGTTGCAGGGTCTGATCCCGATGTTCGTGTCTTTGTTACTTGGCCTCTTGTTTCTGGTATTTTGCTGTTTTGGGTTGCAAGGACAGTCTATAAGCAAGCACAGACCTACCATACAAGGCCTGTGAGAGAAGAGTGGCCATGGTGGGCTATAGAACATATGATTAATCTGAGGGGTTTCAGCTGGGAGCTCTAGGTGACAAGTGGTGTTCTGATAGTTGTATCGTAGGGCTGGGTGGAAATAAGTAAGTAGGGTGCTTGCAGCTGTTAGCAGATTTCCAATAGAAAGGTGAGAAGTTATAGTGTTAGACCCATTCACGATTACCAAGAGAGTCAATCTCATGTCAGTATTGTGTCAGTATCTGCAGATTTTCTCTCTCTCTCTCTCTCTCTGTTATTTATTTATTTATTTATTATACTTGTATACCACCCCATAGCCAAAGCTCTCTGGGCGGTTTACAGTAACTAAAAACAAATACAATTTAAGATACATCTTTTAAAAAACAATTTAAAACACAATTTAAAAATTTAAAACAATATAGTCAGTTACTCATTTTACTGGAGGGATAATTTAAGAAAAAGGGCACCATGCTGAGGTTCCTACATCTGCCTCTCTCATTTCACTACTACCCCCACCCCCAGGTGTCTGCCAGTAGCTGATGTAGGATAGAGTGAAGGCCTCTGCTTGGTATATTATCAGGAGCGGGGAAACTGTGCTCTGAAGGCCACACACAGCCTTTGGCCTAATTTTGTATGACCCCCAAGTTAATTTCATATAGGTGGGGGCAGCCCTGAGGAGGAAACAAACAGCATGTGACAAATCTCTCCTGAGGGAATGCAACCCTAAAACAAAAAAAGTTCTCCACTCGTGGTATGTATGCAGCCTCGTACCCAGCACTGCTTGGGAATTCTAATAAAACCAAAAAGTTGTCCCTTTCTGAAATCAGTAGTTAAGATCAGTGCAGTTTTTAAAAAGTTCAGTCTGCCATCTTGATTCAAAATGGTGTCCGAATGTATCCCAACATAGACAACAACCAGCTCCTTGATTTCAGGAAACATCCAGTTGAGCCTGGTCCATTAGCGCAAATGGGGCACAGCCCCACCAACCTCAGTCTGCCCTCAGTCAGCTTGCCACCTGCCTGCCTTCTTCCTTACTAGCAGTCAGGGGGCAGCTCAGCCTCTCACTGGCTCCATCTCCATCTACTGCTGCTCTCCCTGTCTTCTACTCTGCCACTGCCAATGGGCAGCAGCCACCACAGGAACCATCATGCAAAATTTGGTTACAATATTTTGAGATGTGTTCAAATTCAGAGCAAACAAATAACTTCCCAAAAGATATAGTCAATGGATGGACTTAAACTTTCTAAGTCTTGCCGCCTGCCTAGTGTTTCTTTCCTCTGTGAGAGAAGAATGCAGCATACATTGTGAAGAAGTTCCTGAGGGATAGCTTTCTGCTGAGCTGCTCTTATTCATTGACTGATTTCTTTCGTCACCAGGAGCTGTGTTGGGGTTTAGTGGCTCACCATTCAGAGTCTGGGGCAGTGAACATAGTAAGTTGGTGTTTAATACTTATGTCATCTCTAGCAGAAGCCTAAAAAAAACCCCTAAAACATCTGAAATGTGGACACATGCTACAGCCAAACTATCTCTGGTTGATACTAAAAAAAAAATGGAATTATTTGATTTTCTGGGTTTAATCAGGGAGGCAAAAGATAATGAGACCCCAGGGAAAGAAATGCATTCCAATAATAAAATGACACTTTTTCAGAACTGGCAACTATTAAAATTAAGTGCCCTGACAACATTTTAAAGGTAAGTATTCTTTATTTTATTTTATTTTATTTATTTGTTTCATTTATAGACCGCCCATAGCGAATAGCTCTCTGGGCGGTGTACAAAAGGTTAAAATACAAAATCTGACAATAAAATCAAGCTACACACAATAACGTTATAAACATTTAAACATTTAACAGTTAAAATGCCTGGGAGCATAGCCAGGTCTTAACCTGGCGCCAGAAAGACAGCAGCGTAGGCGCCAGGCATACATCTTCGGGGAGGCTGTTCCACAGTTCGGGGGCCACTACAGAAAAGGCCCTGGATCTAGTAACTATCCTCCGGGCTTCCCGATGAGTTGGTACCCGGAGGAGGGCCTTAGATGCTGAGCGAAGTGACCGGGTAGGTTCATAGCGGGAGAGGCGTTCCACAAGATATTGCGGTCCCACACCGTGTAAGGCTTTATAGGTCAAAACCAGCACCTTGAATCTGGCTTGGAAGCAAATAGGTAGCCAGTGCAAACGGGCCAGAACAGGTGTTATATGCACTGATCGGCTAGTTCCCGTCAACAATCTGGCTGCCGCGTTTTGCACTAGCTGGAGTTTCCGAACTGTCTTCAAGGGCAGCCCTACGTAGAACGCGTTACAGTAGTCCAGTCTAGAAGTTACCAGAGCATGAATAACTGAGGCGAGGTCATCCCTGTCTAGATAGGGACGTAGCTGGGCTACCAGCCGAAGGTGGTAGAACGCATTCCTCGCCACCGAGGCCACTTGTGCCTCAAGAGACAAGGAAGGATCGAAAAGAATCCCCAAGCTACGAACCTGTTCCTTCAAGGGGAGTGTAACCCCATCTAGAACAGGGTGAACATCCACCATCTGGGCAGGGAAGGCACTCACCAACAGTGTCTCAGTCTTGTCTGGATTGAGTCTCAGTTTATTAGCTCTCATCCAGTCCATTATCGCGGTCAGGCAACGGTTCAGCACATCCACAGCCTCACCTGATTCAGATGAAAAGGAGAAATAGAGCTGCGTGTCATCAGCACTGATGGCAACGCATTCCAAAACTCCTGATGACGGCACCCAGAGGCTGCATGTAGATGTTAAAAAGCATGGGGGACAAAACCGACCACCTGAGGGACTCCACAATGGAGAGTCCAAGGTGTCGAGCAATGTTCCCCAAGCACTACCTTCTGACGACGATCCGCCAAGTAGGAGCGGAACCACTGCCAAGCAGTGCCTCCAACTCCTCACTCCGCGAGTCTCCCCAGAAGGATACCATGGTCGATGGTATCAAACGCCGCTGAGAGATCAAGGAGAATCAACAGAGTCACACTCCCTCTGTCCCTCTCCCGACAAAGGTCATCATACAGGGCGACCAAGGCTGTTTCTTGAAGTGCTGTGAGAAAGCATTTATAGTTAGGGTTTTTTTTAAAGCACAAAAAACAGTATTTTTGTGTTAAAAGTTCTTTAAAATGGACACCCACTGAAAAACGCACACACATCCCAGCATGCCATGAGATCAGAAAGACGAGGGTGGACTGCCTGAAGGGTGTGATCCAATAGTTCTATAGGCTCCCTTGCTGGGGGAGGGGGTTACCCACCTTAATTCTGCCAGCCATTGTATGACCTATGGTACACAGGTGTGCATGTATCCCTTCCAGGGGACAATAATTTTGTCCTAGTGACACTGGTCTCCATATCACTCATATGAGGAGGGCCCTTTACCAGCATTAGCTGGTAAGGCAGCAACGGCCATATCTGGACCAAGATAGCCTGACCACTGTCATCCAGACACTGGTAACCTCCAGACTGGATTACTGCAATGTGCTCTATGTGGGATTGTCTCTGAGTTTGTCCCAGAAGCTAAAGCTACTGCAAAATGCAACAGCTAAACTGCTCACTGAGGCACACTATTGCCATCATGCTATGTTGCTGCTGAAAGAACTGTCCTGGAAAAAGGACTTTTATTTCCCACACTCATTTCCACTTGAAACATATTTTCCTTTTTTCTAAATTTTAAAACGTAAGGAAGGAAATCTCTAGGCAAATAACTGCGTTTGGGGACAAATTGCATTAGCCCAGTCAAATAATAAATGGCTGCTGGAGACAGCATCCTAACAATTTCATCCATCTCACCTGCAACAGCACCAGTAACCTCTCTGAAAGCCGATGAAAAGTGATAAAAGGGAGAGACATGCTTCACCAAAACTATCCTGTAGCCCTTTTTTGAGCATAAAATTTAATGGTAATCCTTTTTTTAACCTGTGCTAGAGTAGCAGTCATGAACTTCAGAACAAAGGAACATACCAACACAAAAGTAAGAGCTCCTTATAAAACTTCTCATTCCACCTGAGGAATGTCAGATTAAGGCTCCTGCAGATGACCTGTTTATTGAGTAATCATTCTTAACTGCTTGCACAAAGCTTACATGAAAGTTAGACTATGTCCAGTCTTTATTGAAGATTCAGTTTGATTTGTTTGCCGGGAGGTTTTATGACAATGAGCATTCATCCCGATTGGCTTGTGCAGTGTTTATGGAAATGGACTGCCTTCAAGTCGATCCCGATTTATGGCGATCCTATGAATAAGGTTTTCATGGTAAACAGGTATTCAGAGGTGGTTTACCATTGCCTTCCTCTGAGGCTGAGAGGCAGTGACTGGCCCAAGGTCACCCAGTGAGCTTCATGGTTGTGTGGGGATTTGAACCCTGGTCTTCCAGGTCGTAGTCTAACACTCTAACTACTACGCCACACTGGCTCTCGTGCAGTGTTTATATGTCTTAATTATTTGTTCATTTCACAATTTTCAGTACATTTCCGTGTCACTTCCCTACAACAGTCAATATTTTTAAAAGTGGATTTATTGCACCAGGGCAACAGAGCACTTTAATCCAGGTTAATTGCATGAATCTTAATTTTCTGTGTGCTCTGGAAACCCTCCCACAAAATTGTGAAGGTGTGGAAGTGACCTAAGTGAGGACTCTGTGTTCCTGCCAAACAGATCAAATTAAGGAACTGCTTTCCAACAGGAGGGAATTATCATGGTCATCTTCCTTTCTTCCCTGCAAAGTGTGGAGGAGGATAGGAACAGTCAGTGGATGGGGATCTGGAAAAGGGATGCAAAGGTAGACCCTAGGAAATGCAGCTCATGAATGTGGCTCTTTAACAATTTTCCCTTAAGATGCTAACTTTCTGTCTTCTTTTTTTGCATTTATAATTTTATTTGATTTTTGCAGTTCCATAATCCTCATTTGTTTTATATCAATTCCAGTGCAACAAAAGGTAACCAATTTTTTCTAAAACTCTTCACTAAATGGATGCTTTCCTCCCATAGCTACTTATATCTTGTTACTTTATTCATAATCATGCTCCCAAATTTTCCTCTTCCAGAGGTCTGTTACTAATACCATATCTGTTTTCCACATTTTTACTATTAAAACCCAAACAGCTATCAACATATGAAAAACCAAAACACAAGAACTTTGTGGAACCTGTTCTTCAATATTACCTAAAAGCATTGTTAAGCAGTCTAGATGTAAATTGGTGCCTATTATTTCTTTTATTTCTTCCCTGATGTTCCTCCAAAGATCATTCTACAGTTGCAGCAAATAGGTGCAAAAGTACCTCTTGCAGACATGCACTTCCAACCACAATCCAGCATTGTTGGAAACATTTCTTTTTGTCAGTTTTATGAGGATATGATACCTTCTGTGTAAATTTTTCTCTCATGCTTACCCTAAGAGTGCTCTAGGCACTCAGGTGCTGCTTGCAGGTTTCCCATGGGTATCTGGATCGCCACTGTGAGAACAGGATGCTGGACTAGATGGGCCATTGGCCTGATCCAGCAGGCTCTTCTTATATTCTTAATTACGTTTTTCATAACCTTGTTGCACACAAATCACCACAGTTCATCAATATGACTAACATTCAGTTCTCTCTTCCATTGTGGCTTACCACATTGTTGCTAAATTTCCAGGCCTAAGATCCATTTTTAACTGCAAGCTGCAAAATAGGACCCACTTTACCTTTCTCTTCTATATATTTCTTTCCTTTCTTTCTCTTTCCCCATCCCTTTCCTCAGTCCTCCATAAAAAAAAAAACACCTAAGCAAACAACACAAAAGAAGGGTGGTGTGATATTATTTGTGCAACCCACACTCGTGGGAGCTTATGAAGACCAGCGCTTGAAGGTGTTCATCATTCCCTCCAAAAACAGTAGAACTGGAACAATCATGGAGGATAAGGCTATAGCTCCTAGCCATGATGGTTATGTTCTACACCCATTGTCAGAGGCAGTATGTCTCTGAATACCAGTTGCTGGTAATCATAAGTGGGTTGCACTCGGGTCCTGCTTGTGGGTATCTGGTTAGCCACTGCAAGAACAGAATGCTAGACTGGATGGGCCTTTGGCCTGATCTAGCAGCGCTCTTTTTATGTTCTTAATCTGAGAGTGTTTAATAAATTGTATTTGCAAAAGTTGTGATGTACAGTACCTAGAATGGCCATGTGTCCTGCTTCGCAGAGGCCAGCTCTCTGTTTAAAGGAGTGTTCTATTTGAAGGGCTATCTGGTCCAAATATAAATAACCATAAGAAGAAGGAAGAGCGGAGGTTTTGAGGTTGCCCGTCAACAGTTCTGGATAGCAAAATGCCAGCATAGAGGTCACCTGATAACAGTCTTCCCTTCTATATTTATATAAATATAAATTAGCATATATTTTTATGTTTGCACATAATAATAATGATAATGATAATAATGATGATGATAATAATGATAATAATAATAATGATGATGATGATCATCATCATCATCATCATCATATCATAATAATAATAATATATCCTGATCTTTCTTCAAAAAGGAACCCAAGGTGGCTGTGTCATCATTTGTCCTCCCTTTTTGGTGATGCATTTTCTCTCTTTTTTGACAAATGCATAAAGTGGTTACTCCTACTACAACTACCTAGCTGAATACAGGGAACCAGGGCCTTGCCTTTGATGCCTATCTGGAATTACAAAATAGGGAGTTGGCATTGTCAATTACTTGCAGCTAGCAACACATGGCTGGTGGCCTGGCTTTTGCTTGATGTGTCACATGTTGTGCAGGCCTTTTCAAGAAGTAGCTCAGGGAGTTTACTTTGGCCATTCCAGCTCATAGCACAATATAATCTTGATTATCATATTTCAGTAGCCATCTGTCAGGATGGGAAGCCTGTGGCCCTCCAGATGTTGCTGGACTATACCTCCTATCATCCCTGACCCACTGGTCATGCTGGCTGGGGCTGATGTGAGTTGGAATCCAACAACAGCTGTGGAGGGCCAAAGGTTCCCCATCCTTGTTCTGCTCTGTTACAATGACTACTTTGTCAGACATGTTTGACTATGGAATATGCTGCTATAGCAAGGCTGACCCTCCACATGCTTGTGCCATCTTCACAAATCTGTACTGGCAAATATTGAACAACTGTGTTCTATGTCCACAATAAAATATCTGTATTTTATAAAATAGCTTCTTCTCTTCACTGCCACCGCACACATACACACTTGCATCGTGCAAGGTTCCCCCCTTCCTGTTCATTTTACCCACATTACAGCCAAAAGTAAATAGATGACAGACTGCAGCCTATCATCAGCTGACAGATCGCCCTGCATCAGCTCTAAGAAAACGGAAGAACTTGTCATCTGTCTGGTTCTCCTCACATTCTCTGTCAGCTTCGCTGCATTCGGGTTGTATGTCACAGTCATCTGAGCAAGCTGAATGTAACAATGTAAACATCGGCTTCGGAGCCAAATCAGTCAAACGTATGACTGCAATCACACAGGAGGAGTTGTGGTAGGGAAGAAAAAAACAGAGACTGAAAGGGGGCTTCCTGGGGCCCTTCAGTGTGCTGCTACTGACAGCTAATACTTAATACCTGTTCATTTAAATTCCTCCCCTGTTTGGGGGGCTCTAGCTATTGGTGGCTTAACTAGGAAAAGGAAAATTAAACAACTGTTGAATCCTACAATTGCTCCTGCAATGACTAAGCTTATCTGAGGCCAAGCACTCTCGTTCCTCTGCTAAGCTTCTGCATACCAACACAAGAGGAATATAATATACATGAAATTGTGGTAAATTAGTATTGTCATGTGAGAAGCCCAAAGCCAAGTTTTGTGGAGTACTGGTGCATTGCTTCTGTCAAATAGAAACCATCATCCATTCTATCCAGGTAGAATGGAACAACTGCGCTGATTATTCTTAGCTAAGCCAAGAACTTTCTCATGCTTAGTTCATCTCTGCATAAAACTTCCCACCGTTTCTGAGCTATCTCAAATCTACCCTCCTCACATACAAGGAGGTTGTCAAGGCCTGAGTTGGTAGAATGGAGCAGAGTGTAACGTTTGAGACTGCAGGCAGGGAAACATGTTTGTAAATGCTCCCCTACATTAAAAAAGGCTCCCTGAAGGTAGAAACGAATATACCAAGCAAAGTTAGAAAGAACCTTTCCCCTGATGTGCTAAAAAAAAACCTTTTTACATCTATGAGAGAGCCTTCAAAAATGACAATTTTTTAAAAGGCGAGGATGTGTCCTACTTCACAGAGGACGGTCCTCTGTTTGAAGAAGTCCACTGTTTGAAGGGCTATCTGATCCAAATCAGCCATGAAAGAGAGACCAGAGGTCTTGGGGTTGCCCATCAATGATCAGTACCTGCACAGCAGACAAAGTAGGCACACAGATCACTTGCTCACAGTGTTCTCCATCCACTATAGGGAGATCTAGTGTATTTCTAATTTAAAAAAAAATTAAATGCTTAATTTGTATCTATACATGTAAGATCAACACATGCAAATTTCAGCAAATCTGTGTCCTCTTTTCTGGTGACACATTTCCTCCTTTTTTGGCAACACTTAAGGGGCCATCTCATCCTACACCCAAGGGCTGAAGTGGTACGGCCACCTCCAGATTCTGCCATCTCACTCTGCTACATAGCAGGCCTAAATGAAATAGAAAGACTGGGAATTCTAGTAGAACAAGCTGGAACCCATAAGTTAGGATCTGTCATGGGTGAAGGGAGGGAGGGAGAAGCTGTGATCAGAAGAATGCAATCCTTTTTGTAACCTGTCTTGAGGGCTTGGGGTTACCTTTTTTCTGCTAATAGCTCAAGTCCCTTCTCAAGAAATCTGGAACCTCAGTTTTATATCTTCTCCAATCACATACCTGAGATTTAACATGTATTAAATATAAATACCCCCTAGTTCCCTTATCTTATTGTAACTCAGCCTGTCACTAAGCCTCAGTGACGTGTGCAACTTGAAACACAGTGCTTTCCTCTTTACCCACACCTCTTCTTCCTCGGTTGCTTCCCTTGGGTCAAATTTTAGATTGTAAGCCCCTCAGGACAGGAACCTTCCTTTTATACTCTGTAAAGCACCATGCATACGGATGGTGCTATATAAACAACAACAATAAATGACATCATCAACAAAGAAATGAACAAAATGAAAAGCCATTTTATCAAACTCAAAAACAGCATGAGTGTCCCTAACCTTATTGGCAACAGCTGATAAAAATCTATTACACAAAATTACAGTGCCGTTCAGCATTGACTTGCAAACAGAAAGTCAAGTTGTGTTATATAAGGTGGTTCAGAACAACCTAGGCCCCATCTGCACTATCCATTTAAAGTATTATCATACCACTTTAAACAGTCATGGCTTCTGCCAAAGAATCCTGGGAACTAGTTTGCGAAGGATGCTGAGAGTTGTTAGGAGACCTCTAGTCCTCTTGCAGAGCTACAATTCCCTGGGATCCCTGGGAAAAGGGATTGACAATTAAACCACTTAGGAACTGCAGCTTTGTAAGGGGAATAAGGCTCACCTAACTTTAACCAAACTTCAGTTTCCAAGATACCTTGGGAGAAGCCATGACTATTTAAAGTGGTATGCGACTGCTGTAAATGTATAGTGCAGATGGGGCCATAGTCAAGTAAGATACAAGGATAGCACCTCCACAATATTAAGATATAGAAACAAAAAATATAAAATATCTGCAATAAAACAGTTCAGTAGCAATTGCTACATCTACATCTTAATCCTCACTACTAAACAATCTCAAAAAAGTGATGGGGTAAAAGACACAAGTCAGCTAGAGATTTCAGCTCAAGAAAGGATACAGCAAGATAATATCAGTAGCTCTTTCCTACTTTGGTAGTTCATTAGGAAGACAACTTCAACAATAGCCTCTTTTATCTCAGCTTCCAACAACTGAGCCACAATCATATCCTTAGGTTTTCCACTAACAGTGTAGCTTCCAGGAAGAATCACTTTCAACCTGTTCCTCTGCGGTAAATTCTGCCCTCATCTTCCTGATGCCGTTCAGGGCTGGAGCAACAAAGGCCACTGGAAAATAGTTTCTTCCTCTGATAAGGGCACAGCCACAAATTGATTGTGTCACTATACTTTGTTTGTATTTCAAACCTCTTCACAGTTAAACATATAAGTATGTCCCACCCCAGCTATGCAGATCAAGTGCCTGCACAATCAATTCTGCAGACTGTGTGTTTCCTGCCACTAGGGGACTGGAAATGTTGAGCCTTGCCATTTCCTGAAGGTTTACATTTAACCTGCCAAGGGGCAGTCAGCTTTGCAGTATACTGGAATTTGGGGAGGGGGTGAAATACATTGGAGGAAGATGCATACTAGTAGCTGTATACCTTCTACCCTATCTCCTTTCCATCTCCAATTAAGATGGGAGCTTAGAACTAGTCATGCCTGTCACTTTCATTGACCCAAGGGCTCCCTGTGGCAGTGGCATGCATCCCATGAAGCCAAGCACTCCCATCTCTAAGGTTTTCAGAGCAAAGAGGGGAGCCATCTTGTTGAAGGCATCTTTTGATGGCTACCATCCTGCCTCATCAATCCTCTGCCTCCATTTAGATTCCTAGGCACCCAGGCATACTGGAGAGTATACCACTTCACGTCATTTTACCCTCATAACCTGTAAAGTAGGTTAGGTTGAACAATAGTGAGACTAACCATAGGGCCACATTTATGTCATATATTTATTCCACTATCAATCCACTTTAAACAGCCATGGCTTCCCCCAAAGAATCCTGGGAAGTGTCATTTGTGAAGGATGCTGAGTGTTAGGAGACCCCTATTCCTTTTCTATGTAACTACAATTCTAAGAAATTAAATTGTCAGTCCTTTTTCCCAGGGATCTAAATAAATAAATAATATAAATGCCAATCTCTTTTGGATACCTGTTTGGACATCTGGAGGGCTTATAGTTCATTTTAGTGGAAGTATCACAGTTTATTATATTCTTAGGGCAAGCTGACAGTGTTTTTTGTTATTGTGGTTTTGTTTTTTAATTGTTTTTCTTTCCCTTTTTTCTTCTTTGTTAAATTTTATACTTAATAAATAATAATAATAAAACACTCTGTGCAAGCAGGGCCAGTCGGGGTGTAATCTTAGAAGAGGGAATTAGGGCTGGGAAGAGTTCCAGGGTCTAGATGGAAAGCCCTGGAGGGCCATATTTAGCCCCCAGACCTGAAGTTACACCCCTGCTGTAAACCTAGGCTGTGGATATAATTATAGGAATAAGGAGATTCATTTTCTGTTTAAACTAATTTTGGCTCATTTTTTAAAAGATCTTATTCTTGCACCAGAAATATTGTTCAGAATGTGAAATAGCAATGGGAATGTCTCCAGCTCAGTTCCCCAGAGTAAGTTCTTGTGAATATTGAAGATTTAAGATTGCAGTCTAAGAGCTGCAGAATCATGACACAAAATCAAATCACCCAAGAATCATCTTTAACCTCTCCTATCCAGCTACTGAATTGTTGTGAAGGTCTGAGGAAGTTAATGGCAATGCCCATGACAATGCAAATGATAAAGTGTTGCTTTCGCCCAGCTGAAGTGGCATTTATGGGAATATTTTTCAGCCATGTTCCAAGAGAATAACGCTTGGTGTGCTAAATAAATAATGTCAGGGGGAAATGTCAGGAATAAAGCCAAAACAATAATGACTTTGTAGCAGTTATAGAAAGCGCTTTGAAGGGTAACAAAAACTTTAGGCCAAACAAAAGCAGACTGTTTGGTTTGCTCCCCCTGGTATGTTTAAGCATTGGGCTGTTTGAACAGCCTGTGGGAACTTAAGCGGATTCTCTGGGGCTGCTACAAGGAGACACAACCGACCAAGTTACAGGCCTACAATGGCTGCATTTATATTAGCTAGAGTTTCCCTAAATCTGTGATTTTAATCACATGGTCAAATGACCCTTGCATTTTTTAACGTATGTTGATTGCAATAGAAAGTGGGGCTGAATTTCTCTCATTGAATAACATAACTCCAATAAACTAAGTGATCCTAAGCTTAAGAGCTTAGCATCCCAGCATTGCCTAAGTCAGTGGTTTTCAGAGCATGTTATATAGTACCTTAGACATTCCTTGGAAGCCTATCAGAGATTCCTCAGTAAGGAGATCACTAATAGCATAGGCAGCTTACCCACTACTAGCAACCTTCCCCTGCAATGTACAGACTGTGCCGATGCAGGGGAACTGTTGGATTCATTCAGTTTGCTCTTAGCTGACATGAAGTGATGGTGAAGTCCAAGAGGTCTGGCAGTATTCTAGAGCGTGTTCCAGAACAGGGGGCAATGATGCCATGCCAAATGCTTCGGCCTTTCTTGACAGGAGATGTCACATGGAAACACAGGATGCTTCCTTATATTCAAAGCAGACCATGGATCCATCTAGCTCAGTACTGTCTACACCAAGGGGAGCCAATACAGAGTCCTCCGGATGTTGGAGTACATTTTCCATTATCTCTTGGCCATACTGGCTGGGACTAATGGGAGCTGTAATCCAACAAAATCTGGAGGGCATATGTTGGCTACTCCTGGTCCACACAGACTGGCAGCAGCTCTTCTAAGATTCAGGCAGCATCTTTTCCAGCCCTACCTAGAGATGTCAGGGACTGAGTGTGGGACCTTCTCCATTCAAAACATGTGAGCTGTGACCTTCCTCTGCCTCTGATGACAGAATGTTTGAAAACCACAATCCTAGGTAACAGACTATTGCCATTCTGAGTCATGTGGTCCACTTCTCTCAGAACTGTATCACACCAGACCGTGGAATGGAAGTTTGTACATCAGAAATAAAAGTTTTAGCCTAGGCTGCATTCACACCGCACTTTATTCTGTTTCACTGACCATTCCTTACCTCATAATTTCCACATTTTATTTGATCTTTCACACAATGTAAAAGCCAGTTCCAGAAAACTAGCAGAATATAGTGGAAGTTTAGTGTTCGTTCCCATGATAAATGATTCCAGAAATAATCTTTTTTACACACTTTGAACCTGGGAAATCATAAGAGTTTTGCGTTGGCTGCAGCTGCTGACAGGACAAGCTGAGATGCAGTATCCTGGTATGCAGTGCATTCCCGCCCTTCAGGCTCATGTCAATCCACCTGACAAAAATTGTGCCAGGATTTCAGCATACAGGGAACTGCACTTAGCATGTGAATAATGGGTGGGTGATGGCAACAAGTCTGTTCTTCATTATTGCATTGTGAATGAAATATAGCGCAAAATGGCACTATATCAGTCAAAAAGCCACAGCGCAACAGGTACTGCAGTGTGAAAGGAATGTTAGAAATTGGGACAGAAATGCTTTCATCATAATCAGCTAAACTAGCTCAATAAACCGCATGTCTGAATACAGCCCTAGTCTTATCATGACATGCTCACTTTTAATATAAGACAACATTTAAACTTCGTTCCCCACTTGCATTCTGAAATGGTATAGTCTTTTCATATTGTGCCATATGCTTTTTCTGTTTTATTGGTTTGGTTCAGGGGTAGCCAACATGGTGCCCTCCAGAAGTTGTTGGACTACAACTCTTATCATACCTGACCACTGGCTGTGCTAGCTGGAGGGCACCAAATTGGCTATCCATGGTTTAGTTATTGCCTTTTGAGGTGATCTTCTCCTCCACTCTTTCAATAAATACTCATTCACTATGTAAGGATCCTAACCCACTGTTCTTTAAGCTTTGGTCCCCAGATGTTGGACTACAACCAGGGCTGGTGTCAGGCTTGACTGGGCCCTTGGGCACCACCCTGCCCCGTGCCTGTGGTGCTCATCCACACGCCCCACCTACCTTTCCTGTTGTCTTGAATGCTGTGTGCGCTGTGTATGCATGGCTACCATCAACCAAGATAGCAGAGGGGGCTTCCCTAAAGGGCTGATGCCCCGCCACCCTCTTAGTTAATGGCATGCATGCGCGCTACACTACACATGCACATGCCTGCCATCAACCACGATAGCCACAGGGGCATCAGCCCTTTGGGGAAGCCTTCGCCACCTTTTTGGTTGATGGCAGATATGCATGCGTAGCGCACACAACATTCAAGACAACAGGAAAAGTAGGTGGGGTGCGCGGACGGGCATCGTGGGCCCAGGGTTTGTAGGGGGAGCTGGGAGCTCCCTCTGCAGCAGGGTTGGGAGTCAATGCTGTCGCGGATTGTGGAACAGGAGCGCTACTCTCCCACACTAAGGAGGGGCCCTTTGGGGGCCCTCTGAGCCACAGGGGCCCTCACCCAGGGCTCAACCTGGCCACTCTCTGGTGCCAGCCCTCACTACAACTTCCACTATCCTTGACCATTGGCTAAACTGGCTGGGGTGGATGGGAGCTGTATTCCAACAACATCTGGGGATCCAAGGTTGAAGAACAGTGCCCTAGCCGATGCTACTAAAAGGCTGCAAGATCCGGAGTCCTTAAACACTTTAACGCCTATTATGCAAAATGTATTTGTTTATGCTTACATAATATCCATGTGGCATTTATTCAAATTGCTCTCTGGTTTCCAGTTTTAATCCCAATATGCTAAAAAACCTCACACTGAAGATTTATGTATCGTATCTAAACAATCACAAAAGCTAGCTTTCCTATTTAAAGCAGATGGAGGAATGGATTGCTAAATCCAGAAATCAACAATTATAGTACCTTAAAAGATGTCCAACCCTCTTTCCAGTACAGCATTCTGTCTACAATGAAAGCAAACAGGATGCCCTAAAGGACCCCCAGAAAAAAAGCAGGAATAAAGGATGCCCCAAGGTGCCTCCTTTCTACCTCCAGTTCCCTACAATACCCACCATTTTGAATTTAATACCCATTCTTTCTGTTTCACACATGCACTTCAAGAAGATTTCACTTTTCCCACATACTGTTCCAGTATTTGTCATATCACATTCTACCAAGCATAGCTCAGTGCTGGCTTGCATGCATGCATGCATATACCCCAAACCCACCACCAACATATTCCTTCCAGTTGTTTTTCAATTGCCAGCTGAGTGCCTGGTTTTCTTATGAGCTGAGCCAGTAGGTCACCTGACCAATGTCTAACTTCCCCTCAGGTATGTTTGTTCACCTGGCTAATCCTCACAGACAGGCCATCAGTTAGAATTGGAGTTAGCGGTAAACATGCCTACTTGACACATAGCGGTAAATTTTGTTCAGACAGATTATGGATACTTATTAATATAGTTTTAGTAGAAACTGTGGTTATATTAATATGCTTACCAATAATAAATGCTTAAATCAAGTTAGACCTGGGCACAATTCTAACCTGTCTTCCCATGAGAAGGTCCACTGAAAAGCGTGGCTTATTTATCACTAGGTATATTTAACCTATGCTTGCTTACCTGACACTGAAGTCAATGGGCCTTACTTCTAACTAGGCATGCCTAGAACTGCGCTGTTAGTGACATTTGTCTTTCTGTAGAAACAGGGTGGGGCAGAAATGGGAATTACAAAATATTTCATGTATAGTGAGATGGGATGGGACATAGTCACATAACACAGATACAAAAACAAATCTGTTGGTGCTGTTTTCCACCAGAAGTAAAAAGTAAAGTAAAAGACAGCAAAAATTAATGAAATGTGGCAAATTCAAACAGTTTTGTGGATTGGCTTATACACTATGAAGTTAAAAGATTTAATTCAGTGTTTCCCTTTATTATTATTTCCCATTTTTCCTGGCCATTGGCCGTGTTTGCTGTGGCTCGTGGGAGTTGTAGGTCAGCAATATCTGGAAGGCCAAAGGTACCCACACCTGCTATATGGTTTTACTAAAGCACACATGTTAATATATCAAATAGTCTTTGAGAGTATACAATGGTGTGCTTAAAATTACAGGAAATTAGTTTATTTTCTACAACAGAAGCAACATTTTCAAGGCTTTTATGAAAGGCATCTTTACCTATATAGCTGACTTCTCATATTCTATTTCTTTACTGAAAGTATCAGTGGAGGCTGGTGGGGCTCCTATGAGGTCGTGCAGGTGGAGCCTATGTAGTCCCCATCCTCCTTCCTTGCAAAGAAACACTGAGCCCTTGGTTCCAAAGGGGTTCCAGCCTGTGGTCACAGTTGTGGTCATTGCTGCTTCTACACACACACACTAGGGTTGCCAGGTCCATGGCCTGAGACTGATCCTGTATCTTTAGGAGAAGAGAAGGTCAGCCAAGTGCAGGTGTTCTTGCAACACTGTAATGGGAAAAACCACAAGGTGGAAGTCTCCCTTCCCCCTGCACAACTTTTAAAGATACAAAAGACCTCTTGGAGGCTGGGCCTGGCAACCAAGAGGTCTTCTGTATCTTTAAAAGTTGTGCAGGGGGAAGGGAGAATTCCACCTTGTGGTTTTTCCCATTACACAGTTGCAAGAACACCTGCACTTGGCTGAATTTCTCTTCTCCTAAAGATACAGGATCAGTCTCAGGCCAAGAACCTGGCAACCCTCACACACGCACAGAGAGAGAGAGAGACTCATGTTTACCATGGGAACTCAGCTATGTCTGGCTGGTCCGGATTGTTGGGAGTAAAGCAACTGACATGAACTGGTGAGGGTCAATGACAGAAGGCAACCTATTCTTCCCCCTGCTGATTCATTTGCTAAAGTGTTTGTTGTTTTTGCAGGCTTTGATACTCCCCTTCTTTCCTTCTCTTTCTGTCATTGTTCTAAGTTAGTAATGGCTCCCTGAATGCAGGCCGCATGGCTGCTTCAGCATGTATGACTTTACCTCTTTGTAGTAATAAACCTTAAGCTTCTTTATTCTTTCAACTACTAGTTTTAACAAACCAGTTATTTCTCCACTGTGCAGCAGTACATATACAGTAGGGCCCTGTTTTGTGGTGGCCCACTTTGCGGCATTCCGCTAATACGATGGCTTTCAATTAGAGTAAGGCCCCACTCATACAGCGCTTGTTCCACTTTTACAGCATTTTTCGGGCGTTGGGCACCATTCTATTGAATGCGTTCCGCTTTTCGGCCAGTTTTGCTTTTAGGCAGGGGTCTGGAACATAATCCGCCATATGAGTGGGGCCCTACTGTACCAAAAACCCTAATGATGATTGTGGAAATATAGCTGTTAAAAGGCACAAGAATCCCAATGTTTTCCCAAATGCCGATCCTAAACCATATAGAAGAGATGCTTCCTCCCTTTCAAATTTGTGGGGCCTCTTCATTCAGTAAGAGAAGATTTTCTTCAGGCATCAGTTGTGTGTTTGTGTTTCCTTTTGGATTCCCATCCCTAAGAGGTTTCTGGTCCTGTCAAGACATCTGTTTGAGGGGAAAATTGTGTTTGTGATTAATATAGTATTGCTTTAATTATCCTAAATGTTTTGGGTATTCCCACCCCCTCAGCAAAGGTTTGGAAGTTTGGGTATTGACGTGGTTTATAATTTCCACCTATCTGAACAGGGTTAGACTTTGTCACTTTAAGTCAAACCTTAACATGCAATGATGAAAAGTGTGTTGAAAAGAGATGCTTGATTTTAAAACTTATGTTTTATCACTTATTATGACTGTCTAGTTGGATTATTGATCTGGAAACAAAGAGTGGGGTAAAATGTTTATTTTTTCTATCAGTTGTATCATATGCAAAATTAAAATCTTCCTGCTTCAGGATAGTAGGGCTTGCTTAGGTTCTTGAAGCAATGAGTTGTTTGTACAGGTTAGCAAAAATAAAAATAAACTCAACAAACCAGAAAGAAGCAATCTTTTCTTGAAAAGAGGGATTGGAATCCCTTTGAATATAATTGCTGTATCAAGCCGTAGGTCAATCTAGTCCAGCATCTTGCACCCCATGATGGAAACTACTCCCCCCAACCCCAGCAACACCAAGCAATACACACACACACAAAATCTACCCCTCTCTCCAAGCTACCTCACTACTTGCATTTAACAGAAGCCTTAAGAATTCTCTCTTCTCCCCATCCAACAAAACAATGCACAAATCACACACACACACATCTACTCTCCCCACCCCTCCCCACCATCCCCTTTAGGGTTATCAGGTCTCTGTTTTTTTCCCAGAGACTCAAGATTTTTGGGGTCCTCTCCAGGTCTCTGGGTGAGTCCCCTTAATCTCTGGACTTTCAGCTTTCATTTTTTTAAAAAAAAGTTTCTAGGTGGTCTGATTCAAGAGATATACACCAAAAAATCAGCTCCCCCCCGCAACTTCTGTTAAATTAGCTCATTGCAGGTGGCTCTAACCCCACCCTTTCAGGTTTGTAGCCAATAAGTGAAGTCAGGGTTGTGATTGACAAGGGATTTGTTGACTTCCAGGCAATAGCTAGAACCCATTGCAAGGCCAGAAAACTGTTTTTTCCTGTTTATCTGAAAATCTCAGTAGGTTTATAGCTTTCATCAATAGCAAAAGTTTCTCTCTGTTGTGCACAAGAAATTTTAATGCCATTGCAATATATTATGCTTTTCTAATTATGAGGAGTTAAATAAGTTTACATTTTCCTGAGCTGTTGAAGAGGGCAGTGTCTTGAAAACGTCCTAATATGAAGATTTAATCCTATACTCACTTTTCTGGAAGTATAGCTGCAATGCTAGTCCCACATACCGTTGAATTCAGTGGGACTTACTTTTGAGTAGACATGGTTAGGATTGTGCTGTAAATTAATGGGACTTTTGAGTGGACATAGCAAAGAATTTTGTTTGCATTGTAAATCTTTTTCTTCCCCTCCAATCCTATTTTAAAGCAATTAAGCAGCACTTAGGTGTCACTGCTTTTATTACATAGGAAACTATTACTGAATTTATTTTTTAAAATGTTTTTTTTTAAATGTTCTGCAATGACCAACTGGTTTTGACAACAAACTCTTATATAGGGTTAGGGTTGCCAGGTTCAGGGCCTGAGACTGATCCTGTATCTTTAGAAGAAGAGAAAGTCAGCCAAGTGCAGGTGCTCTTGCAACACTTTAATAGGAAAAACCACAAGGTGAAATTCTCCCTTCCCCCTGCACAACTACAGAAGACCTCATGGTTGTCAAGCCCAGCCTCCAAGAGGTCTTCTGTATCTTTAAAAGTTGTGCAGGGGGAAGGGAGAATTCCACCTTGTGGTTTTTCCCATTACAGTGTTGCAAGAACACCTGCACTTGGCTGACTTTCTCTTCTCCTAAAGATACAGGATCAGTCTCAGGCCATGAACCTGGCAACCCTATATAGGGTGTATGTATTTTACATCTCCAGTGTGTGTGTATATGAAATCTTTCCAACATCTCTGTGAGGTAGGGTTGCCGATTGGAAACCAACAAGAAGTAAATCCCTTTAAAATCTAATAACCATAAAACAAGTACAAAACAGTTACAAAACAGCTTAAAGTGGCATGATTCTGAATTTTGGGTGAGGTTGCAGTTCTGTGCATTCTTCCCTGTTTGAGTAAGCCCCATTGAATACATTGGCACTTGCTTCTGAGTAAACATGCATAGGATTGCACTATAAATATCTTTACAGGTTGTGTCAATAATGAACATATTTGGCAGTCATGCTGATATAAATATTTCTTCATACTATGTCTCAATAAGTATCTGATTTCACACTATGGTTGTACATTATTATTTCCTCTACATTTTAATTGTGATATGGGAAAAGGCAGTCTCTCAAATACACAGTTCATAGGGTGCTTACGGCTTCACATACCAGCAGGAAAACCTTAAACGTGGTCCAGTAACTACTTGGCAGCCACCGTAGATCACTTAACAGTGGTGTTACATGCTGGTGCTGCTTGGAACAGCAGCCTAGTTGCGGCATCATGCATCAGCTGTAGTTTCCAGACCAACTTTATGGACAGCCCACATAAAACATATTGCAGTAATCCAGCTTTTACTGGTGTAAGTGGTTAATTATACATTTTGAATATTTTTGCTTGATCCAATTGGGGAACACGTGTGTGGAAGCAGAGGTCCGAATTGGGCAAGGAATACTGCATGCAAATGGCTTCTACATATGTGTTTCCTCTCTCTGCACAGGTTGTGCACATTAAGTCATTTTTTAAAAAGCAATAATTTCACCTAGCAGCATTTAGGAGGCAAGGCAGAGGACTGATCAATTTCCTCAGCTAAACTAACAGCTGATCAGTAATGTTCTTGCTCTAAGTGTGAGGCCCACATCCCATGCAGATCTTGCTGGTTCTCTTCTTCCATATTAAAATGCACAGGATTATGTAGTAATTCTACCCACTCTGTTTGAAATTGTCAGGCATACACTTGTTCTGTCAGCAGCAATTTGTATTCCCTACAGACTTGCCAAGTCTGTTCCTCAGTGTGCATACCCCCAAAAGAAATAATCCTATTCAGTTCCTCTGTCCACTAGCAATCCTTGCATTTCTATGTTCCAGTGCCTTCATCTACCCCCCCCATGATGCTGTCTGAAATACAGTGCTTCACCCTGTCACATGGCAAGGCCAGCCCTAAATGGGCCCTGTGGCTATAGATCTGGCCTATAGTGTGTATATTTTTGTGAAGTTGTTTTAAATGGCTTTTTAAAGAATGCATTTTTAAATGGTGTAACCTACCCTTGGATCTCAGGATGAAAGGTAGTTAATTAATTAATTGTGTTGGAGACAGACTGCCTGGGACATCTGGTCTGTGTTTCCACCTTTCTACATATCTAGCCATTTTGCGTTCAGGTCCTCTTTTCCTAATAATTTTCCTGTAACAATAGTGTTCTTCAGGAAAAAAATCTGGAAAATGTGGTTATTTCCCCCTCAAAGCTGCTCTGCTTCACCACATTTTCCTCTGTGCCATGTCCATTTGGGCCATATGAGTCCCGCCCATAGCAACCTGGGATTTGCATCACCCTAAGCAGTGTAGCAAGTCAGAAGATCTGAAGAACGGCATTTCAGAGAACTATGCTTGGCGGCGCAACAATTTTCTTTTTCCTGTGGCAAGCATAGTAGTTCTGCACAAGAGTACCAAAAGACTTTCCCCCAAGAAAAAGCCCATTTCTCCTGCAAAATTTGCATGTGTTGATTTAGGCTATGGAAAAAAAATTCCTTCTGGCCTGCCCTCCCCCCACCTCAGTGATTCATAATTTGCTGGCTAATTTTTGTCCTTATAAATGATTATTTTTCACTGTACATGACACTGTAGGATCTAACGGTCTAATTTAATATTTTAGTTTTTATTATTATTCAAAGTAAGTGTGAGGAGCACTGAAAATATTTTATTTTCCTGAAGAGTGATTTGACAGCAAGCTGGCAGGCAGCTGAAATTCCTAGACTATAAAAATAATAATATAAGAAGAAAAAAATACTGGGGACCAAAACATACAGATGTGGGAAATGAATGGCTCACCTTTTTTTATATACTATAATGCTGCCATGGGGGGGGGGTTACTGTTTTATTGAAACATTGGAGCTTGATGAGGGAGACCCTCCCACCCCCATGCCATTTCTCTCAATCTAAGCCCTCCTTGGAGCTGCCATTAGCCCCAAAGTAGGAAAAAATACAGGCATGATAATGGTACCTGTACTTTTCCCCAGCAGGGTTAATAGCAGCTGTGGAAAGTAGATTTAGACTGGTAAAAACAGCATGAGGAAGGTTTAAACCTTCCTCCAGCACCAATACACTGATGAAAATCAGAGCATCCACACTCCTACACAACTGCTTTAAAGTAAACATTTTAAAAACCTTCCAAATATTTCCTGCATTGTGTCTGTTTTGGTTCTAATGGGATTTTTGTTTTATAAACAATTATCTTTTATGGTGCACTTTGTAGCATTTTTAATGTACAGCTACATGCCTGACCTGTTGGGGAATAATCTGTTTTGGTTCCAAAAATAATTGTTTCACCTGCTGTAGGTGGCCCAGCATGCAATCTAGCCACTGTGGCATCAAAATAAAAACAAAAGTTCAGGTACAATAAATCTTGAGCTTTGATAGTGTGGATAAAAATATGGAAATGAGCAGTGGCAGCTCCATGCCAGTGGGGCAGTGGAATCCACTCCTGGTTTTAGTCCAAACTTTCAAGGAGTTGAAACTTGAAAGTTCAGACTAAAACCTAGAGCATGATTCCACTGCCCCCCTGACATGAAGACACTAGCCGCCACTGGTTAGGACATCACCATCTGGGCAAGAACATGCACTTAATCTAGAGCGGCAAGCAACTTCATCCTCCTCCTCTAAGTCAGTTCCCACGATCCATACGTGTAACAAGCTCTGTGCTAACTAAATCTAAGCACATGCAACTGAAAGAATCTCATATTTATTTCCTGTTTACCCCAGACTTGACTTTCTCTATTGTTTTCCCTGGGTCAAAATTTAGATGGAAAGTTCCTTGGGGTGGGATCTCTGTAAAGCACCATGCACATTAATGGTGCTGTATAAATACATGGTTTTTCTGTGATGCCCTCCTATTTGTCCTACGACAAAAGCAATACCAATAGGCTAGGTACTTTAGGGTGCAATCCTATGCCAATTTTCCTGGGAGGAGGCCCTACTGAAATTTTTGAGTAGACACTTATATGATTGCATTGTCAATATGTACAATATTCACATTGCCATGCTTTAAGTGTGAATTTTATTGAAATCTTCTGTATATTCTAATGCATGGATTTCCTGTTTAGTTTGATGGCACCAGACACTCCTTTCACACAACAAAAGAGATAATAAAATAAGCAAGGAAAAATCCCAATGAAAAGAAAAGAAGGAAGGAAAGGTGGAGGGAAAGAAAAGGAAAAACACACAATAAAGCATTGTGCCCATACCTGGGAATAAAAAGACGAGACACCTGGATTAACTTGGGCCACAAACTTTATTAACTTTGAAATTAATAAACTCTGCAATGAAAGTTATTGCTTTGTGAGGCGCTAGAATAATGCAAGAGCTGCCTATGCAACTATCTCTGCATTGATTTTGGGATGAGACTGGCTCGATCCTGACTGAGAAATAGTGTGTTGCCTGTCTCTTCCCCTGAATAATCAATCGTATTTCACCCCACATCCCTATCTTTAGCCTTTTAGATAAGCTACTCTAATATCCTACTGTTCTACATTCTGTAGGTAATGACAACTAACAATCCCTTGAGCTATTCTGTTGTGGATTTAATTCTAGTTACAAAGGTGGGGCACATCTCAGGCTATAACTTCAGATTGATTCTGCAACAATCTGTTGAGTCATGTGAGTGGGGGAAATGCAGGGCCCACCTTTGGATGTGAAGTAATGTAATGGTAGCGTCTGTAGAGATTTGAGGTATGCCCGGGCATGTTCTTCTGGTCATGGACTTGATACAGGAAAGGAGGAGAATTAATTTTCCATTGCACGAGTTCTAACTACATCCTAGTTATTGTGGACCATTGACCTCTAATATGCCTAAAAAAGGAGATACCTGTCAAGTTTGCCAGGACTATTAAGGCCAGCTTTCCCTAACCTGCTACCTTCCAGATTTTTTTATCTATAATTCCCATCACCCCTGACCGTTGGCCATGTTGGCTGGGGCTGATGGGAGTTGTAGTGTAAAATATCAGGAGGGCCCTAGGTTAGGGAAGGCTATTTAAGGCAGTCACCAGCAGTAGTCCTGGCTCCACGAACCCTCACCTGTCCAAACTTCCAGTCTTCATACTTTTGTTACATACACTTGACCACTCCATCTGCCTACCAACACTTCCACAAGAAGAAATTAGTGACTTGGAAAAGCTTTCCCAAGCTCTTGCAATTTGTGGAGATTCTAAACTATTATTATTTATTAAATCTCTTAGTCACCTTTCTCAAAAGTGGCCTAAAGCGATTTACAGAAAAATAGTGCTTTCAGAAAATATTTCCACCCAGAAAATGACTGCTTAGCTTCCTCTGCAATCCTTTTAGTCAGAACATTATATTCTTATAGCAGGGTAATTTCTTTCAGGATTTTAATATACACCTTTCAATAATGGCCACAAAAGTGTCAGCTTAGGAGCCTATTGTCTGTTATTTGGAGAATTACATGGGGCTTTATGGAGCTGTCTGTGGCACAAAGGGTTATAGTTTGGGGATAACTCAACACTTTGCACCAAGTAGTACATTTATCAGGACATGCAAAACAAAACAAAACAAAACAAGAAAGCCAATATTCTTTATAAAAGGAGATGATAGTTACTAACACAATCACTGAAAGCTGGAAATGAGGATTGGAGCCGAGTTTTATATCCATTTTTCACACAGAAACCTCCAGCAATAATAATATTAAAAAGTCCCAGAAACGGAACAGATAACGTGGATTGTCTTGTAAAAGTATCACCACCACATATGCAAAGATCTCAAAAATAGCAGAGGGAACAAATAATTGCAAAAGCAAATACATTTTAAGATTGGACTGAAATCAATGTGTGGGAAAACATGTGGTCGTGTGTTCCTGGTGTTTTGAATTCATTTTGCAACTATAGCAAGTGCTCCCCTCCTTTTTTCCCCTTGTTACAAAGCCAGAGTCTGGCATACTGACATTCTTTTGTGGTAATGTGTGTCGGCTGAGGAGCTGAAGACTTGTGGATCTATTGTGAAGGTCCCTTTTGTCCATATTATCTCACAGCTGCAGGCTTTAATCAAAGATTATTAGATATAGGGATTTATGTCTAACATCCGAAGCATCATTTCTACCAAGACAGACATGGTCTGTTTTGGAACTTGAAAATTCAAGACAATTATATTAATCTTTGTATACCTAAAATTAATGTGATGCCTGGGATACTAAAGGGAGGAAAACCCTGGAAGACTGAAAGTGTACAATTGTTTTTCTAAGTTGATTTCAGAAACCAATTACAGCTTAGCTCAATGGTATTTCAAATGCAAGGACGACACCAAGGGAGGGGAATATACTAGGTGGGGGGGAAAGCTCTTTGTTTAAGGGAGGCCTTATCCCCCCACCTAGTATATTTTGCCCACTTAGAAATGTACTTTGGGCCTTCTGTCCATGCCCCCCCTTCAATGGTGCTGCACCCTAAGGTAGATGCAAGTTGCCCCTTCCCAGTCATGATCCATCATTTGATGAGTAGAGAGGAAAGTGGGCACACTCAATTGGTACCTGCTCCTGGCATGCAGCCCCTGCAGGGTTGACCAAGGGTGAATCTGACCCTTAGGCCAAAGGTTAGCCACTGTAGGAGCTCCAACTCTCCTCTTAATGAAGCTCTTGAGATAGCAGCTGCTCCCACTTTGGCATGCTGCCATGCTGACTTGATCAGAGTTGCAAGGCAGCAGCTATCAGCTTCCCTAATGGGTAGGGTTGCCAGGTTCCTGACCTGAGACTGATCCTGTATCTTTAGGAGAAGAGAAAGTCAGCCAAGTGCAGGTGTTCTTGCAACCATGTAATGGGAAAAACCACAAGGGGGAATTCTTCCTTCCCCCTGCACAACTTTTAAAGATACAGAAGACCTCTTGTTGCCAGGCCCAGCCTCCAAGAGGTCTTCTGTATCTTTAAAAGTTGTGCAGGGAGAAGGGAGAATTCCCCCTTGTGGTTTTTCCCATTACAGTGTTGCAAGAACACCTGCACTTGGCTGACTTTCTCTTCTCCTAAAGATACAGGATCAGTCTCAGGCCAGGAACTTGGCATCCCTACTAACAGCTGAGGTGGAGACGGGTGGGGGAGCCATACATTTTGGAATACAAGCCAGGGGCTTGCCCTTCATACAGGGAGACTAGGCGGTAGGAGGTATACTCAGAAAAACTCAACTGGAGACTCTGCTGAGCTAGACAGGTGGTGCGCAGCACCCAGGAGAGCGGTTCTACTCCCCAGGTAGCTACTCTGTTCCCTCCTCTAGCCGAGTGCTGCTGGGCTTCTCCTCAATCCTGCAGAAGTGAAAGAAGTTCGATGTTCGATGGGATGAGACTGCCCCTAAAGGACCAGGTCCACAGCCTTGGGGTTGTTCTGGATTCCAAGCTGTCCATGGAGGCTCAGATCTCGGCAGTGAGCCGGGCAGCTTGGTATCAATTACACCTCATATGTAGACTGCAACCCTACCTTCCTGTTCATCAGCTCCCATTGGTGGTACATGCCCTGGTCACCTCTCGTTTGGATTACTGTAATGCGGTCTACGTGGGGCTACCCTTGAAAACGGTCCGGAAACTACAACTTATACAAAATGCGGCGGCTCGACTACTTACAAATTGTCGTCGCCAGGAGCACATCACTCCAGTGTTGTTCGATCTGCACTGGCTTCCAGTTGTTTTCCGGACCCAATTCAAGGTGTTGGTATTAACTTTTAAATCCCTACACGGTCTCGGCCCAGTTTATCTGATGGAGCGCCTCCAACGCCACCAATTATGCCGCCCGACAAGATCAGCCACACAGGGCCTTCTCTCAGTCCCGCCAACTAAAACAGCTAGGTTGGTGGGGACTAGAGAGAGGGCATTCTCAGTGGCGGCCCCCACTCTCTGGAACTCCCTCCCGTATGATCTCTGCATGCCCCTTCCCTGAATGTATTCCGCCAGGCCTTGAAGACCTGGCTTTTCAGACAGGCCTTTGGGACTTCCGGGGAGGGTTAATCTCTATGACTAATTGCCTATTACTCTGAGCTGTCATTGTTTAATAATTTTTATCGTTTGTATTGTATTATTATGATGTATTTTATTGTAACTGAGTTGTACGTCGCCTAGAGTGGCCACTGGCCAGATAGGCGACACATAAATTAAATTATTATTATTATTATTATTAAGTCACCACCAGCTCAGCCATAACAAGGACTTGGAACAGAAGTCTGATTCTCCTTAGTGCCAGATATATCTTCACCTCCCTGGCTGCTTCAGTGATGACAACTGGAGCAGGCTTCTGTTTTTGTTGCAGTTTGCTTACTGTTGTTTAATTGTTTGTGTTACTTATAAGGAAGCTTTAAAGTTCCTTGTACTTACTACTTTCTATCATTAAAAGTAGAGAGGTTCTGCAGAACAACTCCCTGGCCATACTTTGACTCTCCCAGTGTAGGATTTGTTCTTAAAGGCCCAAGGTACATACATGGTCCAACAGCCACCGCAGATAAGAAGGATTTCCAAGTGTCAATAAACCCTGAGAACAGTGCCTCACTGAATCATCACACCTTGTTAGTTTTTACATTATATAAACTCATTATGCCTAACTTTTCCATTAGTCTACACAGAGGTCTGGCTAATCCCCAGACTTCTTCTCTTCCTGCTACTGCTTAATTATTTACATATTCCATTTATTAAATTGCTTATAATCTTCCCTAAAGCAAACCCTTTTGGGTATAGTATGCAGGGAGACTCAAAGCAAGCTTCCTACCCCACCCCCTTTCCAATTTGTATCTGCTTTCCTAAGACCAGTGAGCCAACCCACAGCACCCCCTCCAAAAAACAAAGCAAACCCCCACCTTCATGGATTTAAATGTATAATTCTAATCTCACCCACGAGATTTACCTTGCCAAAGGGGGAGTAGATCTGTTAGGATACAATGCCTGAATCATTCATTTTCAGAAAAAGTTATTATGCAAATAAGTAGCATCAAGTAACAAACCTAAACATCCAGAGCAGTATTGCAGAGTTTTAACTTAAATAACTCTGTTGCTACTGCTGCTGCTTCGTGTGCTGTGCTATGCTGCTATTCTGTCTTTGCTACAACAGTGGAAGAAGGGGTGATACCAGAAGGTGGAGACAATAAGAAAGGAGACAAGACTCATGCTGGTATGGTTAAAACTTTCACCAGTGTTATTTAAAGAGACAGGGGCAAGGCAGGGGTGGAAAACCTGTAGCCCTCCAGATGTTGTTGAACATGTTGTTAGCATGGCGTTGCTAACTCATCATCTCAGTCGCCATGGAGAAAGGATCTCTTCTCCAGGTCTTTCCCTCAAGATCCATTTCTTTGGACTTCTCCTGTGCCCATCCTTCTTCTCACCCACATTTATTTATTTATGTTTTGGCTACTGTAAATTGTGTTGTTTTATTGATGTATTTTGAAGTATTTTGATGTATTGATGTATTTTATTGATGTATTTTTATATTTGTGGTTTTTTTGTAAGCCGCCTTGAGGGCCTTTTGGCTGAAAGGCGGGGTAGAAATAAACAACAACAACAACAACAACAACAACAACAATAATAATAATAATAATAATAACTACGGCTCCCATCTTTCCTGACCATTGGCCATGCTGGCTGCAGCTGAGGGGAGTTGGAGTCCAACAACAGCTGGGGGGCTACAGGATCCCCAGCCCTGGTCTAAAGAGAAAAAAGAGATCCTGGGTTAGGACATACAGTATACTCTTACTTATCCAAACGGAGCGGGATAATCCACGGTTTCCATATTCGGTTTGTCATCTGATAGTCCTCACTTTGCCTTTTAGTTTGCTCTTTCCCAATTAAAAAAAACGCGTTTTTCACCCGCACACGCAGCGGTAAGACCCCTACATTCTTTTCGCTTTTAACAAGCTCCGCCTGTAAAACCTCCCCCTATCAACCAATTGGTCAGCAAAAAAATGATGTATGCTCCTCTCCCCCTTTGCAACGAAGCACAATATGGCTGTAAAGGAGTTCTTGCCACTGAAGGAAAGGGAGAAGGAGGGGGGTGGTCGGTTTCAGCCTGCCTCCGGAAAGCTTTGTCAATTTCATTCTATTCGCTGGGGTTTTTGCTTCAAATCATTTTGCCGTGGGAAGGAAAGGGAGAAGGAGGGGAGGTGACACGTTTCTTGCTTTTTTGGAGAATTAAGTGCAATTGCCAGCGTGTGTATCTCCTTAAATATCCATAAAGGCAGAAAAGCATACATTCATTTAAGCGTAATATCGCAAATACAAACAAGAAAGGGGCTGCTGGTCGGTTTCATGCCTGCCTCGGGAAAACTTTGTCAATTTCATTCTCTATGGTTCTCCAGTCTCTAAGGAGATACACACGCTGGCAATTGCACTTATTTCTCCAAAAAAGCAAGAAACGTGTCATACACCCCTCCTTCTCCCTTTTCTTCCCATGGCGAAATGATTTGCAACAAAAACCCCAGCCAGTAGAATGAAATTGACAAAGCTTTCCGGAGGCAGGCATGAAACCAACCAACAGCCCCTTTCTCGCTTGCTGTGCATTGCAGATCTCACCCAGAGCGGCTGCCCAGTTTGCAGGCTGGCAAAAAATAAAATGCATCTGCGCAGTAGTTGCAGACCCCCCCAACACCCCACCATTGCGATGATTGGTTCAATTTTCCCGGGCTTATTCTCGCACATGCGCAAAAGTGCAGATACGTGATTGGCTGGAATGAGGAGAAGAGGCAAGGGGAAACGCCCAAGAACCACCCATCAGCTGTAAAGTCCACGGTATTGCATCCTACCTCCTGAAGGCACAGCGGATGATTCCCGATTTTAAACAGCAAATCTCATTTTTGCCGGTATTGCAAGGAGCGGATTTAACACACGAAAATGCGTAACAGTGCAAGACGTAATTTGGACGACCAAAAAATAATGAACGCACATAGCAGGCGTGTCACACATTTTGCAGTCGTCTGGATGAGCCCTTAATTAAACACATAGGGCTCTTCATGTGACTTATTTACTTGAATAAGACTTTTGCGCAGTACTAGCTTGAAGCTTGCCTTCTTTCTCATGGTCTTTACTTCTGGTCAGCCCCACCCCCCAGCAAAAAAATATACTATGGAAGGATTATGGGTTGGATCCAAAGTTTGCGTGAGTGAAACTCAACTCATTGGATGCTCCCATTGGAGGAAAGGGGGAGGCACATTTTGCTGATTTCTCCCTCCCCCAGACCCTGGAGCTCCAGGGGTTGGGAGAACCTCCACAACAGCATGCAAACTTGTACAGGGTGAAATCAATGAAAATTTTCTTTCTCCAACCCCTCTTCTTCCAAGAACTTCTGCTGAATCTAAGTCCATTCCCTGAATGGAAGGAGCACTTCCATTCTGCGAAAAGCAAGTTTGGATCCAAGTATCTGTCATATTTGAATGATATCCCAACCCTAGGACCAAAACAGATGTGATGTGGGAGATCTATGATTGGACACCCAACCCTTTTTTAATATTTAAACCTCCACCTAGGCTTTTGATCATAGTAGTGGTGCTGGGGGAGGGTACATTCAGCTCTTTACTCCCAAGCATTTTCCTAATCTAAATGGTCCCTACCAACAGAAAAAAAACATGCATGCACACAATGGACACCTTTATTCTCTGCTGGCATAGTGGAAAACAGGCATTGTGCCCTGTTACTCATTCCCTGGGCTTTTTTGTAAACAAAATTGGAATTATGTCCAAGTAATTAAAACCAATCCAACCAAATTTAGGCTGCAGTCCTACTTGCCTGGGAGTAAATTCCCCAGTGAATTCAGTTTTGAAAAATTATAATAGTTTTTGAACATTTAAAAAGTAGGATTTATTTAATTATTTTATTTTATTTAGTAAACGTATAGCCTGCCTCTCAGGGAGAAGGGAACATCTGACATTGCAGCAAGCATAAAACCTTAAAATAACAAATGGCCCAGTACAAACAATTGACAATTGCATCAAAAAGGTAAATCAAATGTGCATTGTTGCCCATAACTAATAAAGGTCTGAAGATACTGTTAAGGTCTACTCACCACTGGCTTCATTTAGTCAAATATGAGCATCTGTGTAATCCCATGCCTACACAAATGGATGTAATCCTATCAGCCTGCATTTGAACAAACAGGGCATGTCTTCTAAAAAGCCATTTGGTCCTGATTGAAGACACCAGGTAATGGCAAACTTAACTGCATCCCTTGGTAATCTGTTCCACTGGTTGATTACCCAAAATGTTAAAACATTATTTCCAATTTGAACTTTGCTGAATTCCAGCCACAGGGTCTTTTTTTGGACCATTATCTAAGAGATTAAAAGAGACCTTTAGCAGATATCAGCCTCCTGTGTATGCAATTGTGGACTGCCATCACATTATCATGTAAACAGCTCCTCAATAAACTTTAATCAAAAGGGCCTCCTTAGAGTTACATCTTCTATAACATGAATGTGGCAATGAAGGAGGCAAAGGCTTACTTTGCATCCTCAAGTAACAGTGCAGTGGAGTTTTTCCCCAAGTGGTGAGAAGGCTATTGCAATCAAGCCCAGCTACTGTGGTTTTAGAGCCCTCTGACAAATGTGTGAGGTATTCACTCTGGACATTTGGAATTGCTCTGACCTTGATGTGTCAGTTGTTACACTTCATGTGGAGGTGTCCAGGGCTGACCAAAAGGTATGGGTTCTGTTTCAGTTTTTGTAGCCTGAGAATGTGGACAAGATGCTTGAATCTGTGCAGTCTACTACCTGTGCTCTTGGCCTTTGCCCTTTGTGGTTAATTCATTCTAGCCAGAAAGGGTGCAGCAATTGCATCTTGGCAGGGGCAGGTGGTGCCTACTGTCCATAAGGAGGTGGTGGTGATGCCTCTCCTCAAAAAGCCCATCTATTCCTCTTGGAGAAGCATTACCTTGGCCCATTTCAGTCTGGGTTCAGGCCTGAGTTCGGGGCCAAAACAGCCTTAGTCACAGCGATGGATGACCTCTGTCAGAAGAAGCAGAGGGGGAGTGAAACCTTGTTACTGTTTCTTGATCTGTCAGTACTTTTGATACCATCAACCATGATATGTTGCTGGACCAGTTCAGTGTGTTGAAAATTGGAGGGACAGTGTTATAATGGGTCCACTCCTACCTGCAGAATCAATTTCAAAGGTGGCATTGGAGGAATTCTGTTTGGTCCCATGGTAGTTGTACTATTGTATCCAATGTATATGAAGTCATTGGGTGAGGGCAGCAAGGGATTTGGGTTGAGGTGTCACTACTATGCAGATTACATCCAGCTCTTTTTCTCCATATGATCGGAATCAGGTGGTGGCTGTGACTACACAGTTCTGGCTAGGGTTGCACTCCCATAGAAAGAACAGTTTTGCCATCCGGGGGTGCTCATGAATCCAGCATCACTTGAGGTACAAATAGCCTTAGTGCTGAGGAGTGCCTTTTTCAGCTCCACCTCATCCACCAGCAATAGCCATTCTTGAAGAAGGATAATCTTGCTACAGTGACTCTTACACTGGTAACCTCCCACCTGGACTACTGTAATGTGCTTTATGTGGGG
The DNA here is from genome assembly GCF_030035675.1 of Rhineura floridana. Taxonomy (NCBI): domain Eukaryota; kingdom Metazoa; phylum Chordata; class Lepidosauria; order Squamata; family Rhineuridae; genus Rhineura; species Rhineura floridana. The sequence continues at coordinate 217,359,381 of NC_084480.1, forward strand.
CTGCTCTTGAGGATGGTTTGAAACAGTATAGAATTTGTTTAAGATCATATTCTTATGATTACAGTAGGGCCCCACTCATATGGCGGGTTACATTCCGGACCCCTGCCAAAAAGCGAAAAACGCTGAAAAGCGGAACTCATTGAATAGAATGGCGTACAACTACCAAAAACCGCAGTAAAAGCAGAACAAGCGCCATATGAGTGGGGCTTTAGTCTAATTGCATCTAATTGAGACCGCCGCATTAGCGAAGCGCCATAGAGCAAAGCACCATAAAGCAGGGCCCTACTGTACTTCTTTCCAGAAAGATGATATGACACTGTCCCTGTCCCAGAAGAGGACAGTCCCGCAGAGTAAGAGATTATCCTGTGGTGCTCTGTATCTCCAGCATTTAGCATCTGTCTGGGTGCTCACAAATGAATAGGCTGCGTAAACAGAGGAAGGAAAGATTCATGTCAAAATACCTGGCAGAATTTCTTCTACATAGACTGAAGAGTGAAAGGTTCTTCTTCCCCCTTGTACTACCCATCCCTCTACACCTTGTTTTGTATTACTTGCTTGTTAATTTAAGCCCTTTCCTGTCAAATCTTTCATTTTTAAAATATAAATACCAAAATAGTCAGATTAGTATATGACTGTAAACTATAACTGCACACCGTTGAATACACAAGACACAGACTGTAACACATGTCAGTGAGCTGAGGAGGTAGTGGGGAGAGGGAACCAAAGAAAATGGAGGCTTACTGATAGATGATCTGGACCAACAACACGGGAATTATTTTATTGAAAAAATCTCAAAACCATTCAAGAAACAAGAAACAACAACCCTAATCCCAACCTTTAGCAGCCAGCCATATTAGAACATAAGAATATAAGAAAAGCCTGCTGGGTTAGGTCAATGGACCATCTGGTCCAACAACCTGTTCTCACAGTGGCCAACCAGATGCCTATGGGAAGCCCGCAAGTAGGACCTGAGAGCAAGAGCACTCTCCCCCAGTGGCATTCAGAGGCATGCTGCCTCCAACAGTGGAGGCAGAACACAGCCATTGATGGTCTTATCTTCCATGATTTGCCTAACCCTATATTTTGTTGTAATAACAGAAGTTCATGTTCTCCTCCATATTATAGTTGAGTCTACCTATACAAAAAATGGTCCTCAGCACTGAAGCTAAGAAGTCCTAGGACAGCTATATGAGACAGATGTTTTTGAGTGAAAAGAGAAAGAGATGAAATGAGCTGACTGGACCTTTGCTTGGAAGGACATATGGTGGTTGATTGGTGGTTGATTCATATTTTGCAGCAGTCATGTTTGGTTGGGATACTTTGGTGTTTGTGCTTGTTGTAGCAAATGCATAAAATGTGGGTGGGAACTATGCATCTTTAAACACTCAAGAGCATACGGTGAACACAGGAATGATGCCTAATTCACATCCACCGCATGTTTACCGTTCTGCATCTTCCCTCCACACTGTGTGGATTCACATCAGTCATATACCAGCATAAGCATTAAAAGCAAAGGAAGCTGTGTTAGTCCATTAAAAAAAAATCCATAATCCACAGTTAGCCAATACCACATAAAGCATGAATCAGCCTCAGAGACCTCAGTTTACTGTAAACCAGCAATTCTTATTTCTTTTATTTATTTAAAATATGCATTACCTGCTCTTCATTGCATTCTTAGGGTAGGTTACAAAAAAGTTAAAATGCAACATTTATAATAAAACAACAAGAATAAATATATCACTCTCAATAAACAGAAAAACTAAAATAACAAGACACAGGAACTTATATCCAGCAACTTCCTGAGGTGTGTCCTTAGCTGGTGCAATAAAGTCCTAAGAACTGGTGCAAGCTGTATCTCTAAAAGGAAATAATTCCATAAGGGGCCTCACTCCCAAGAACACCCTTCCTTGTGTTGCTGCATAAAGTATCTCAGATGGAAGGCCTCCCTCATAGATCTTAATGCACAGATAGGCATGCATGGAAAAATGTGGTCCTTCAACTAACCAGGTCCTGAGTTGTTTAGGGCTTTATGAGTCAACATAAGAACCTTGAATTTACTTGGTAGCAAACTGGCAGACAGAGCAGTCCTTTCAAAATCAACAATTCCTAAGAGGCTGCACCAATTAGCAGCCTAGCGGCCATGTTTAAACAAGCTGCAGCTTCCAAACTAGCTTCAGTGCCAATCCCACAAAAGGTACATTACAGTAATCTAACCTGGAGCTCCCATGCATTGGTCATTATGACTAGGCTGTCCCTGTCCAGGAACAGCTGAAGCTGGTGCACCAACCAAAGGTGCTCTTAGCTGCTGAGACCACCTGCACCTACAGCAACAATACTGGATCTAGAAGCACCCCAGACTATGTACCTGTTCTTCAGACGGAGGGGAACCCCATCAAGAATAGGTAATCTGCCTAATTCCTGGACCTGGGAACCACCACCCACAGGGCCTCTGTCTTGTCAGGATTCAGCCTCAGCTTATTGGCCCTCATCCAGCCCACCAAAATGTTCAAACATGGGCCCAGGACTTGCGCAGCTACACTTCACCTCTGATATAGAGATTAGAGTATATGAAAACAGAACTCAGCTTTGGCAAGAAGTCCCAGCATAAATAACATCCTAGACATGAATTCGACAACTGGGAGGAAGTGTAGGTGTGTTGTTGCAAACCCAATTCCTGATTGAACATCTGCTAGATTTCTGCACAGATATTGGCAAACAGAAGAGGCCAGTGCCATCAATCTAAGCTAATGGAAGAACAGCCATTTCCACTTCTGGCCTAGACAATAATTGGCATCCTGCACCATCTGCATGGAGAGGGAGAAAAATTGCAAACAGGACCAAAGCTGTCATTCAAAAAGTGCAAGAGATAGAGAGAAAATAGCAGAATGCAAGCACATGATGTTCCCTTTATGAATGATGGTCACCAGCTTTAGAATCTCCTCCTTTCTACCATCATCTCAGGGGGGCAAAAGCCCTCTCAGACTTTTAATATCTGGAAGCTGAAAAACCAGTGAATTTATTTGAAAATACATGTCATAAGACGTTGTTACTCTTCAACTCCTTGTCGTTGTTATGTGCCTCCAAGTCGACTACGACTTATGGCGACCCTATGAATCAGTGACCTCCAAGAGCATCTGTCATGAACCACCCTGTTCAGATCTTGTAAGTTCAGGTCTGTGGCTTCCTTTATGGAATCAATCCATCTCTTGTTTGGCCTTCCTCTTTTTCTACTTCCTTCTGTTTTTCCAAGCGTTATTATCTTTTCTAATGAATCATGTCTTCTCATTATGCGTCCAAAGTATGATAACAGTTTCATCATTTTAGCTTCTAGTGATAGTTCTGGTTTAATTTGTTCTAACACCCAATTATTTGTCTTTTTTGCAGTCCATGGTATCTGCAAAGCTCTTCTCCAACACCACGTTTCAAAGGAGTTGATTTTTCTCTTCTCAGTTTTTTCATTGTCCAACTTTCACATCCATACATAGAGATCAGAAATACCATGGTCTGAATGATCCTGACTTTAGTGTTCAGTGATACATCTTTACATTTGAGGAACTTTTCTAGTCCTCTCACAGCTGCCCTCCCCTAGCCTTCTTCTGATTTCTTGACTATTGTCTCCATTTTGGTTAATGATTGTGCCAAGGTATTGATAATCCTTGACAAGTTCACTGTCCTCATTGTCAACTGTAAAGTTGCATAAATCTTCTGTTGTCATTACTTTAGTCTTTTTGACGTTCAGCTGTAGTCCTGCTTTTGTGCTTTCCTCTTGAACTTTCATCCGCATTCGTTTCAAATCATTACTGGTTTCTGCTAGTAGTATGGTATCGTCTGCATATCTTAAATTATTGATATTTCTCCCTCCAGTTTTCACACCTCCTTCATCTTGGTCCAATCCTGCTTTCCGTATATGTTCTGCGTACAGATTAAATAAATAGGGTGATAAAATACACCCCTGTCTCACACCCTTTCCGATGGGGAACCAATCAGTTTCTCCATATTCTGTCCTGACAGTAACCTCTTGTGCAGAGTATAGGTTGCGCAACAAAAGCAGGAGCTTTTTGCCTTTGTTATTGTCATCTGTCCAAATGGTTTAAAATATTAATTTTATTTTTCCTATCATAGGTAATTTCTCAGAAAATGGCCAAGCATAGCCAATAGGCAGGGATGATGAGAATTGTAGTCCAAAACATCTGAAAGGCAGCAGGTTGGGGAAGGGCCATAGCTCAGTGGAAGACCATCTCCTTTGCATGCAGAAGGTCCCTGGTTCAATCCCCAGCTTCTCCAGGTAGGGCTGGAAATGTCCCATCTGAAACCATGGAGAGTTGCTGCCAGTCAGTGTAGACAATATTGCTCTAGATAGACCACTAGTAGTCCTACCCCTGCTATAAGAAATAAGAGGATTTTCAAATAAAATTACTGTGTTTCTGTTGTGTTCTGTCACAAGAAGCCCTGATATAAAGACATTTATTAATAAAATAAATGTGCCTATTTGTTTTAATTGCCTCTTAAGTCTGCTTCCATCCTAGACTTTCTAGCTTGACTCTTGGGGAAAATAAGGGAAGACAAGAAATTATTCACCCCACCCTGATGTTGTAATTACAACAAGGTAGCTTAGGCTAACGAACAATGACTGTCCCGACGTTTCTCAATCTTCTTGGCTGAGCAAGGACTGGAATCCAGTTTTCTCCTGTCCTAGTTAATCACTACACCACACTGGTTTTCCATGAGTGGTTGACATCAGCACAATGGGGTGTCTTTCCCTGTACTTTTACTGAGTAACCTCCAGGCCATGCGGTGGAGAGGAGAGGAGAGGAGATAGAACTGAGGAGCTCCCCTAAGCTCTATGACATTCAGATGAAAGCCACAGAAATGTTGCCACTAATTATTATGTTTGGCTTTGGCTTTTAAAAATATGTTTTGCAGAAGGGAAAAGCATGGCCTTTAACTTGCAGCATAGAGCTTATGCATTTCTGCTGCATACACAGCCTTGAGCTTTAGCTTTGCCAGCCACTCTGCTTCAGTGAGGAACAGCGCAGAGATCTAGTCTGCACATGATCACAAGTGACCATGCTGAGAATATGCATGTACCTTTTGAAAACTGGAATACTAATACAAAGTTGTGACTGTAATTCATGAAAGTCTGAGCGCTAGTGATCAAGCATAACCTTACCACTCTAGCATTTGAAAGATGGGTGCAATAAAGAACAGTGTATCAAACCTGATGGCTTGCTGATTGTATCTTAACCTATTCATCACAATAGTGTTTTTTCCCCAAAGATCTGAGCAGAATACAGTGTTGTTTAGACTTTATTTCTGATATGGTCATCAGAAATAAGTAATGTTGCATCTCATCTGAAGTCAGGCACAGCAGATAAAATAACTGAGCTGCATATTTAAAGCATTCAGTCTCAAGAAGACAAGCAAAACATCAAAGAAGAGCTAAAATGAGCCCATATTGAAAACTTGTGTGTGAGGCCAATTAAAACTCAACCTTTCATATGGTATTTTCAGCCCTTTCTCTTGAAAAGTCTCTGCTATACTGTGATAGCAGGGTAGACTGTTAAACAGTCAGCCAGGGGCTTAGTTTCAGCTAGTGCTCATTAACACATTCATTCATTTCATTAGCTCCTTTCAAGCTAATAGAGCTCTTTATAAAGATTGGTCATGAAAGACAGGAAGAAGAGAGTGCTGGTGATCCTAAGTAGAGCATGCTTTCTTACGGCTCTGTAGTCCATAGCCAGCCCACAAGCATATTGGGTTGAATCCTGAGGACTCTCATTAGGAAACTAAACATCAAGACTAGTTTCAGAGCCTATCCTCACTTATTTGGCATTTAGGTTTTGCTCCCAAGGTGGAAAATATGGTTTCCTGACCAGGACAGAAAGTGTATAAATGCTCAGAGTGTGGGAAAGTTTTCAATCATAAGGAAGCTCTTAAGAAACAATAAAAGAAGTCATACAAGTGTTTTGTGAGGGAAACCTTACAATACATGAGATAATCCACAGTGGAGAGAAATAATTTAAGTTCACAGAATGTGGGAAAACCTTCAGTCAGAAGAGAAAATTCACTAAACAGGAGGAAGGGGGGAAGCACACTGGAGAGATGGTTATGTGAGTATGTATAACCATCTATTTTCTTTATTGAATAAATAGTGATGTGTAAGATACTGCAGAGCTATCACTCTGGAATAGAAAAGGAAATATCTGCAATTAGCTCACAAGATCTTGGTAATTCAATTCCCAACCTTCCAGAACATTGGCATTGTTGACAGGGGCTGATGGGAGTTGGAGTCCAACAACATCTGGAGGACACAGCTTCCCCATCTCTGCACTAAGGGCCAGATTATAATCCAGTCCACAGAATCAAGTGGTAAAGCTTTTCCTGGACTTTACCAATTCAGACTGCAAGTAGAGCATCACATGTTTACATGCTCCCCCATGTAAAAAGAACTCCATGACAATTATAGAACTAGCATGTTAGAGAGAAGGGTTTATCGCCCCATGATCTTGAAGCTGGATTCTAAAAGCTAGTTGCAAAAGTGGTGTCCAACAGTTTGCCAGATCCAATGACCTTGAAAAAAGACACAGTGGGTCCAGTCACAACAAAGTGAATTTAAGTGGGATATTAGAAACATTCTTTTAGTTGTAATAAAGAGATGAACAATTAAATCTATCGCTGAGGGAATGGAATATTTTTGTCTGGAGGTTTATAGAATTTCTCACTTATATATCTGCCATAGATAAGCCAACTCTAAGAAAACAAGTAAAAGGTAGGTTTTCTTTACCCTTGTTATGATTTTCAGTTGGGATTCTATTCTATGATGATGTATTTTGCCATACAAAGATCCTTAAGCATTAAAGAAACATGCATTTGAAATAATATAATTCAGAAAAGTTTCTAAGCTAAGGTAAATTATATGCAGCTGGAAACTCTGTGATAAGAATCTCAGCCACCGAAAAGAGCCTCCAATTGTTCTTCTATGTCGACGTCATCCAGCTGTTTTGCAAGTGCTTTTAGAAGACTAAAAAGATCTCTCCTGCCCGCCTACACACCACCAGGTCACTGTTGTAGAACGTGAATGTGCCCTGAAAGAAGAGATCAATGGGGCAGGGGAAGGTGATGGAGCTGTCCATGGTTCCATCTGTTCACAACCTATCAGGGCAGACTGGTTTCACAGGAGATATAAGTTGTTGCTTATTCTAACTTCTACTGACTTCTGTAAATCAGGCAAAGAGAATGTGCCCAAATTGTTATTCTATGTTCTTGGCCATACAAGAGCTGCTTCAGTTATTATTTTTTTAAAATATACATGGATTTCAATACTGATGATATTGCTGAAATTTGTTAAATGCAGAATCTGGGTCAAAGCTTATGAAAAGCAAACTGGTAGGCAGGCATATCAAAGTCTGGTTTCTTTGAGTCCTCTGCAGAATCATGCAGAAGTGTTCTAGTATTTTTCACAGCATAGAATTAAGTGTTCTGCATTCTTGCAGTCTCTTTATTCTCACAGCAATTTAATGCTTTCGTATCGATTTACGTCCTGTACTTTGGTTGAATCCCACAAAAATCTAGATGTTCATTCTCTAAGTCAGTTACAAAAGTACTTAATACCACAATCTTCTTGATACGGTATAACCACAAGTTAAATACACAGTTAAAGAATGACTATTGATTACATGTTTCTGCACTGTAATGACTACAAAACCCTGTCAGGGCTAACAACATGAAATTTCCAGTATTTTGTTTTCTAGTATGTTGTACATATTCCCACAAGAAGCCTATTTTAATATACACTTCAGCATCATTTCAGATTGTTTCAGTATGTGAGTATTTTGTGTCAATTGACTGGCCAGAAAGAGTTCCAGGTTTCTCTGAAACAGTTTCCCTTAACTGTGAAAATGATATAATAGTAACACAATTCTTTTACCATTCTATATTAGGTAGGAAAGGAATATCTGAAACAACATGCAGACTTCATGTCAAATTGAGCATTTTAGCTTGGTTGCAGTATTGAATAACAATCTTGGGAATGCAGAAAGCTGCCTTATTCCATTTATCATTCTAGCCCAGTATTCTCTCTCCTGATTGGCAGAAGCTCCCTAGGGCCTCAAGCAGATGTCTTTTCCATCACCTGCTTCATTTTACCTAGACATGCCAAGGACTGAACATGGAATCTTCTACATGCAAAAGAGAAGCTCTACCGCTGAGCTATGGTCACTCCCTAAATATTATAGCTAAGAATCCTTAGTGTTTGGATATTAAGGGAGTTTCAGTAGGCATGAAATGGTGCCAGAAATTGTGGACCTATGAAAATCAAAAAGCTGTGCATGAAAGAAAAAAGCCTGGTCTCACTTGTGATCTGCAAGTGCCTTAAGACAAAAAGGTTTTCATGTAATTCCAGCATGATATTCTGTGCCAGATGTATTGAGTTCATTGGAACTAAGAGTTACAATTTAAATCACTTTCACAGAATGTACCTAATTATGTCATCTCAAAGCTGTAAGAACACAGACTACAGCCAATAACGTGACATCATGCACAACATATGCTTAGCGTCTCTGTCTTCCAGGGGTGAGGATAACATCTTTGTTTAGCAACAATGGCAAAAAGAAAATAAAAACATATTTGTTACTGTACAATTCATTTTTATGTAATAAAAATGATTTCATCCTTCCCTCTGCTCTAGAACTAACTTGATTTCTCTAACACCCATGATAAAAACAACACCAATTAAAAAAAACCATCAAGGCCAAAATAAATAGCAAATAAATGATAAATCTGAAAGAGATATCAAATTATTAGAGACCAACCTACCAAAAGAAGCATCTAAAGCAAACTTCTCCATCCTGATGCCCTTACATCAGCTTCAGCTAGTATGGCTGAGGTTGATGAGACTTACACTCCAAAAAATCTGGAGGGCACCAGGTTGGAGAAGGCTGACTAGACACGTAAGAGAGCTGAGATGTGCAAGAACAGGGAGGAAAAGAGGGAAGCAAAGGGGAAGAGGGCCAAGGGATGGACAGCCTATGCTGGCCTGTTTTAAATAAACAGTCAACGATAAAGTCAGAGCACCTAGCGTGGGAGCCTGCTCCACGAGCTAGAGGGAGCCCCAGCTGACAAAGCGTCAAGGCGAGTTAAGCAGCAGAGCGAAAAGAGGGTAAGTAGCTCCCATTTATTCCATTATTTAATTGAATTAAAACAGCTCAGAGAAATAAGCAATAAGGGCAGCCTAAGGTCACCCTGAGCTAGGAGCCAAATCCTGAAAGAACCTATATCTTAGGAGACAGATCCTAGGAGAAGGAAGCCTATAGAAAGCTAGTGTTCAACACCACCCTAGCAGGAAAGCTTCAGGGGACACTGTAAATAAGGCTAAATTCCAGTCGGAGAGAAGGGGAAAAAGGAAACTCCACCGATACATACAGGGAGAGAGTCAGCTCAGTCCTTGCTAAAAAGGGCAGCTTCAGTCTTCCTGAAACACAACCACAAGCTCTGTTTCCCTAGGTTAAAGAAAGGTCAGGCTGTTCTAGGTGGGAAAACAACAAACACAAAAGACTTGCCTGGAAGTCGCAGCCCCTTGCTGAGATTAAAAGCAGCCAAAAGCTTAAACAGCCCCGCCCCTCACTCAGGAAGGAAGCCTGCCTTCCTGCCTTCAAAGGAAGGAAGCCTGAGATAATACTAAAGAGTTAAGCCCCAGCTGATAGTTGAGCCATCAGCCTCAAGTAACACATCATTGGCTGGCAGCAGTAGCTGGGAGGAACCAGCCACACATATAAAGTCAGAGCACCTAGCAAGGGAGCCTGCTCCACGAGCTAGAGGGAGCCCCAGCTGACAAAGCGTCAAGGCGAGTTCGGCAGCAGGGCGAGTTCGGCAGCAGGGCGAGTTCGGCAGCAGGGCGAGTTCGGCAGCAGGGCGAGTTCGGCAGCAGGGCGAGGAGGCCAGGGCCCCCCACTCTGCCCTTCTGTTCCCTGACCTCAACTAAACCACAGTCTCCAACCTATTGACGTAATAAACCTCAAACAAAACTATGCAGGTAAGAAGCCAGCAGGCGTGAGGGGGCTTTCCAGTGTTTTGCACAGCCTGCAGCATGTACAACTATCTGCCTGTTGGACAGCAGTCGTGGGTGTGCTCTCGGTGCAATGAGCTCCTGGCTCTCCGGGAACCACTTCATTTCCTTGAGGCCAAGGTGGCAGACCTGGAAAAGCTGAGAGAGGCAGAGAGGTGTGTGGAGGAGGCCTCAAGGGACGTTCTAGCTGTGTCCCACTCCAGCGATGATAGCTCTCCTGCTATCATGGAGAACGATGGTCTCGGGGAAGGACAGCATCCAGCTGAGGAAGAGGGAAACGATTCCTTAGAAGGGACCCATTCCTTGGGGGATGAGCAGCTATCCTCTCGTGCCGAGGATATATCTCCAGGGGGTGGAGGGATCCTTGTAGTGGGTGATTCGATCATTAGGAACATAGACAGTGGGGTGTGTGATGGGCGTGTAGACCGCAAGGTGTTTTGCCTGCCTGGTGCGAAGGTTGCGGATATCGCCCGTCGTTTAGATAGTTTGGTAGACAGTGCTGGGGAGGAGTCAGTGGTCGTGGTGCACGTTGGCACCAACGACATGGGGAAATGCAGCTGTGAGGTCCTGGAAGCAAAATTTAGGTTGCTAGGTAGGATGCTGAAAGCCAGGACCTCCAAGGTGGCTTTCTCTGAAATGCTACCGGTTCCACGCGCAGGACCAGCCAGACAGGCCCAGCTTTGCAGTCTCAATGCGTGGATGAGACGATGGTGTCGGGTGCAAGGGTTTAGATTTGTTAGGCACTGGGGAACATTTTGGGACAAGCCGGGCCTGTACAAAAGGGATGGGCTCCACTTGAACCAGAATGGAACCAGACTGCTGGCACTTAAAATTAAAAAGGTAGCAGAGCAGCTTTTAAACTGACTGAGGGGGGAAACCCGACAGGAGCTGAGAAAGGTCCGGTTTGGAATAAACCTCCCCCCTGGGATAAAAACCAAAGAAATTATGAAATTTTAAAAGGGGTAGGCCTAGAAGTAGGCATTGTGAGAGCAGGGGCACAGGATATAAATTCAGAAGAGCAAAATTACCACAGGCCAAACCACAAGTGCCAAAGACACTTGAAGAGAGATACTGCTTACAAGTGCCTGTACGCTAATGCTAGGAGCCTCCGAACCAAGATGGGAGAACTGGAGTGCTTGGTCTTAGAGGAGAGCATTGATATAGTGAGCATAACGGAGACCTGGTGGAATGGAGAAAACCAGTGGGATACGGTTATCCCTGGATATAAACTATATCGGAAGGACAGGGAAGGACGTATTGGTGGCGGAGTTGCTCTATACGTGAAAGAAGGCATTGAATCCAGCAAACTCGAAACCCCAAAAGAGGCAGACTCCTCCACAGAATTGTTGTGGGTGTGATACCATGCCCCAGGAGGGACTTAATACTGGGAACGATCTATCGTCCCCCTGATCAAAATGCTCAGGGAGACCTTGAGATGAGATATGAAATTGAGGAAGCATCCAAACTAGGAAAGGTGGTAGTAATGGGTGACTTCAACTACCCGGACATAGACTGGCCGCATATGTGTTCCAGTCATGACAAAGAAGCAAAGTTTCTAGATATTCTAAATGACTATTCCCTAGACCAGTTGGTCATGGAACCGACCAGAGGGACGGCAACCCTGGACTTAATCCTCAGTGGGGACCGGGACCTGGTGCGAGATGTAAGTGTTGTTGAACCGATTGGGAGCAGTGACCACAGTGCTATTAAATTAAACATACATGTAACTGGCCAATTGCCAAGAAAATCCAACACGGTCACATTTGACTTCAAAAGAGGAAACTTCACAAAAATGAGGGGATTGGTAAAAAGAAAGCTGAAAAACAAAGTCCAGAGAGTCACATCACTCGAAAATGCTTGGAAGTTGTTTAAAAACACTATATTAGAAGCTCAACTGGAGTGCATACCGCAGATCAGAAAAGGTACCGCCAGGGCCAAGAAGATGCCAGCATGGTTAACGAGCAAAGTCAAGGAAGCTCTTAGAGGCAAAAAGTCTTCCTTCAGAAAATGGAAGTCTTGTCCAAATGAAGAAAATAAAAAAGAACACAAACTCTGGCAAAAGAAATGCAAGAAGACAATAAGGGATGCTAAAAAAGAATATGAGGAGCACATTGCTAAGAACATAAAAACCAACAACAAAAAATTCTATAAATACATTCAAAGCAGGAGACCATCTAGGGAGGCGATTGGACCCTTGGATGATAAGGGAGTCAAAGGTGTACTAAAGAACAATAAGGAGATTGCAGAGAAGCTAAATGAATTCTTTGCATCTGTCTTCACAGTGGAAGATATAGGGCAGATCCCTGAACCTGAACTAACATTTGCAGGAAGGGATTCTGAGGAACTGAGACAAATAGTGGTAACGAGAGAGGAAGTTCTAGGCTTAATGGACAATATAAAAACTGACAAATCACCGGGCCCGGATGGCATCCACCCGAGAGTTCTCAAAGAACCCAAATGTGAAATTGCTGATCTGCTAACTAAAATATGTAACTTGTCCCTCAGGTCCTCCTCCGTGCCTGAGGACTGGAAAGTGGCAAATGTAACGCCAATATTCAAAAAGGGATCCAGAGGGGATCCCGGAAATTACAGGCCAGTTAGCTTAACTTCTGTCCTTGGAAAACTGGTAGAAAGTATTATTAAAGCTAGACTAACTAAGCACATAGAAGAACAAGCCTTGCTGAAGCAGAGCCAGCATGGCTTCTGCAAGGGAAAGTCCTGTCTCAGTAACCTATTAGAATTCTTTGAGAGTGTCAACAAGCATATAGATAGAGGTGATCCAGTGGACATAGTGTACTTAGACTTTCAAAAAGCGTTTGACAAGGTACCTCACCAAAGACTTCTGAGGAAGCTTAGCAGTCATGGAATAAGAGGAGAGGTCCTCTTGTGGATAAGAAATTGGTTAAGAAGCAGAAAGCAGAGAGTAGGAATAAACGGACAGTTCTCCCAATGGAGGGCTGTAGAAAGTGGAGTCCCTCAAGGATCGGTATTGGGACCTGTACTTTTCAACTTGTTCATTAATGACCTAGAATTAGGAGTGAGCAGTGAAGTGGCCAAGTTTGCTGACGACACTAAATTGTTCAGGGTTGTTAAAACAAAAAGGGATTGTGAAGAGCTCCAAAAAGATCTCTCCAAACTGAGTGAATGGGCAGAAAAATGGCAAATGCAATTCAATATAAACAAGTGTAAAATTATGCATATTGGAGCAAAAAATCTGAATTTCACATATACGCTCATGGGGTCTGAACTGGCGGTGACCGACCAGGAGAGAGACCTCGGGGTTGTAGTGGACAGCATGATGAAAATGTCAACCCAGTGTGCGGCAGCTGTGAAAAAGGCAAATTCCATGCTAGCGATAATTAGGAAAGGTATTGAAAATAAAACAGCCGATATCATAATGCCGTTGTATAAATCTATGGTGCGGCCGCATTTGGAATACTGTGTACAGTTCTGGTCGCCTCATCTCAAAAAGGATATTATAGAGTTGGAAAAGGTTCAGAAGAGGGCAACCAGAATGATCAAGGGGATGGAGCGACTCCCTTACGAGGAAGGGTTGCAGCATTTGGGGCTTTTTAGTTTAGAGAAAAGGCGGGTCAGAGGAGACATGATAGAAGTGTATAAAATTATGCATGGCATTGAGAAAGTGGATAGAGAAAAGTTCTTCTCCCTCTCTCATAATACTAGAACTCGTGGACATTCAAAGAAGCTGAATGTTGGAAGATTCAGGACAGACAAAAGGAAGTACTTCTTTACTCAGCGCATAGTTAAACTATGGAATTTGCTCCCACAAGATGCAGTAATGGCCACCAGCTTGGACGGCTTTAAAAGAAGATTAGACAAATTCATGGAGGACAGGGCTATCAATGGCTACTAGCCATGATGGCTGTGCTGTGCCACCCTAGTCAGAGGCAGCATGCTTCTGAAAACCAGTTGCCGGAAGCCTCAGGAGGGGAGAGTGTTCTTGCACTCGGGTCCTGCTTGCGGGCTTCCCCAGGCACCTGGTTGGCCACTGTGAGAACAGGATGCTGGACTAGATGGGCCACTGGCCTGATCCAGCAGGCTCTTCTTATGTTCTTATGTTCTTATGACTGGCTGCAGGCACAGTCAGATACATCTTGACTTTTAATAAATCAATTTAACCAAGTCCCAATTTGTATATGTCAGTACCACTTCTGATTAATGAGATAGTTAATGTGATGGCAGCCTATCTGAAAAGGTGTTTAAAATATGACAAAACAGAGAAGGCAAAAAAAACCCCAACAACCTGGTTTCAAAAGCTTATTACTACTAAGTTCATCTCATGATGCTGAAGTGCATCATTAAGCTAAACTCAAGGTTTTAGGAATACCAAGGAACCTATCTGTGCTATTCAGCCCATGAATGAACTGGAGCTGTTGATTTATACATACAAGATTCTATATATCAGTGTAAAGGGAAAAGCTTTGAGCTGTGGAATATTTTGAAAATACTGAAAGAATTATCTACCAAACCTAATAGGTGTGTGTGCGTGTGCGTGTGTGTTATGGTAAGCAGTAAATGCATGTTGATTCTTTCAGAAAATGTTATCATATACTGTGGTTTTAAAACACTCTAACACTATAGCAGACTTGTAATGTGAAGCAGCAAAAGGTTAGCTGGTCTGTTTGGAAGAAAATATTTGCCTTTAAAAATGTACCCAAAATGGACACAGCAGTAAATTACCACATTAATTTCGTATCAAACTGCTTTTGTTCAAGTGTGAACCACATCGTGGTAGGAGCCTCCAGGAAACCACCAATGTGAACACACCCATAATTTAGTTTGACCCTAAAAAACCTATGAACTTTTGTGGTAAAAAATATGCCAATATTTCACAGCAGAGAAGATGAAGCGTAAATATTTGGCACTGAGGATCCCGTGTGTAGTGCAGGAGATATACATCCTGCAGGGTTTGTCAGAAAAACAATATATGGAGTGTTCTCCTTTGACCTAATATTAACACTCATCTTTTCTGTACAAATGTAATCAGATAGCCTCTTGGAAAAATGTAGCAGTCTCCTGGTAGCTGGGAAAGAGCGAAGATAGCAATTGCAGCCAGACAGTAGGAAACCTTACACAAAAGCAACAAGATTGCCCGTCCCCCTCCCTCCAGGATTTGAGATAAGCGTGGTAGCACATGATGTGACTAGTTTGAAAATCATTTCTTTCCACAGTAAGGGATGTGAAAGTTGCTATCTTCTTGTAAACATATCTGGGAGCAAGTTTTTAAATGCAGCTGCATTCTGATTTAAGTACACAGTTTTGTTTCCTTTATTCAGAGATGCTATTTTATGTATGTGTTTACTTTGCAAAGGTGGGGCCAGCAAGATGTTCTAGGAGCCAGCAGAGAGGAAAGGAGTGATGGGGGCTTCAGCATGTCATGAGGATAAAGAACTCTGTTCTCATTAATGCTTTCTGGTCTCTTTTCCTTGACACCGCCCACGTGGCCTTCCTTTCTATGGAACCCTTCCTTCAGTGGATGAATACTAGTTGTGATTTCTTAGTGGTGAGGAAAAGTCAACCTGCATATGCATATACTCAGTCTTCTTGCTATGTGACTGCATATTCCCCTTGTTCCAGCATATTGAGTAAGGATACAAAAAGACCATTTATCAAAGCAAATTCCTTTTTTATTCAAAGGTTTCTTTTGCACCTGATTAATAGGCCATGGAGCAGGTTCAAATCATTCTTGTTTTCCTCTGTCCTCCCCATCCCTTTTGTCCTTTCACCAAGTCCAGCCCAGTACTCAAGACAGGGAGCTCTGTTGTCCTCGAGGCCTTTCCCAGGTTGGGAGGAGCCTGGGACAGCCAACTGGGACAGGAGTCTAGCATTTCTCCAACCTCTCTGGACTCTTCTTCTGTCCCTGACTGCATCCAGCAACCTCAGCCTGACCTTAATGCCCACTCCCATTCCCAGTCTCCATGCATGTGTCCCTATTTTAGCTTGCAACCTATCAACACCTCCTAGTGATGTCAGATCCAGATACTGAAGGCCATTGTAGAATGGGCTCTGGAGCAGGTAGCATAGGCCTAGAGAGCACCTGGCTGATTTGAGGGTGAGGCTACATATTACTACTCTGTACCTTTCAGAGCACCTGAGCCATCCTATTAAAAGAGGCGCAGCAGGACAGCAGTGTCCTGGGAAGGCCTGGCCCAAAGTCAGTCCTCCTGCTTCCAGCAAGGCCATTAGAGACAAGGAGGAAAGCAAACTCGGAAAGGCTGAAAGTGAGAAGTGAAAGACGTGGAGGGAGATATTGAGAAGGAAACAGCTAAGAAAGGAGGTTTGAACCGAATGCTGTATACACACCATACATTTAAACAAAATTTAAACCATATTACCACCCACCAAAGAATTCTGGGAACTGTAGTTTTCCTTTCACAGAGCTACAATTCCCAGCACCCTACAAGCTACTGTTCCCAGAATTCTTTTGTGGGATGAGCAAGCAGCTGAAGACAGATGCATAAAAGAAAGAACAAAAAGATTAAGTCGAAAGTAAGATGGACCAGGAGAGGGTAGCAAAAAGGACAAGTGTGTGTGTGTGGGGAACTCGCAAGATTGGAAAATGAAGGAAATACTAAGAGGAGAAATGAAGAATAGAAAGAT
Source organism: Rhineura floridana (assembly GCF_030035675.1). NCBI lineage: Eukaryota > Metazoa > Chordata > Lepidosauria > Squamata > Rhineuridae > Rhineura > Rhineura floridana. Next base: position 217,376,065 of record NC_084480.1, read on the forward strand.
CATGAACGAAGTGTGATTATGAAAAAGTATTAAATGGATGGAATAGAAGAAGAAAAGTAGAATCAGAGAAAATGCTGGATTTTAAAAGAAATGGCACTGGAGTTGCTTCATTGGAGTTGTTTCATTCTTAGTGTTTTCTAAAAAGATAATGGGTTTAGGTAGAATGTTAGGACAGAAATAATCAAAGAAAATGACATCTCCATAACCTATAGCTAGAAAAAAGAAATGCAAACGACAAGCAGAATCAAGCAGAAGCCAAAGTCCATGAGAGAAGCCCTTGTAAGACCAGTCTCCCATTCCCAGTTTCCAGGCAGCTTGAGTCACCTCCATACAGTCATCCCCAGACCCAGCCTCCCCCTCACAGGCACCAGTAATGGGATCCAACTGGACTCTGGAGAATAAGAAGGTGTCATCTGTGGCTAGGCCCCTACCAGCTCACCTCCATCACATTTTTTGAGCACGGCAACTGAAGCTACACATAAGTGTTGTGGGGCAGAGAGAGTTAACTGAATTGGGAAAGGAATATAGTAGGGACTAGGCGAGGTATGAGGAGGCAGCACACATAGGAAGCAACTTCGTTCCCTCTTTAGGAACTGGCATGCCAATTATTAGGCCCATTATCTCTCCCTGCCCCCAGGTTCCAGTGCTTACTGGGTACCTGAATTTTTACACCCCTGCATTTGCAGTATATTTTCCCCAAATGGATCAGAAAAGCCCATTGTGAGGAAGCCTCAAAGGCAAATTAAAGCAACCATCACGGCTTGCACAGGAAGTGCATTTTCAGACGAAAGAATTTAAGTAATGGATTCCATCAAGAGAATAATCAATAATGCAGAAATATTTGCTCCTTTCTCCCCTAACAGGAAAGGATGAATGATAATTAAGAACCAACAACCATCATCTTAACATTTTAAAACTGCTGACGCTTTAAAATGTTCCCAGTTGTACTAGCTAGCCAGCCAGCCTCCTGCAATCTTTCCTAGATGAATTCTTTTTTGTTGCCATCATAGTTAAGATTATTTATTTTAGTTGTAATTATTTTTGTAAAGTTTTATGTTTTTTAAGGGGCTGTACATAAACGTGCAGCAAATAATTAGGTGAGCACAGAGTTTATAGCTTCAAGAATATAAAGAGTAATGTATTGCAGCAGCAGGGATAGAAGGGGGAGATTTAAAGAGCATGGAACTATAACAACTAGTTTTGAAGGGGCTTGTTGTGAAGCCAACCAGAAAATGATTATTCTAAGGCGATAAATACACAGTACTAAAACAAAGTCTCTAGCATTGTGAAAAACTATAAATAAAAAAGACACCCCCAAAAGCATTTCAGGGAAAGTATTTACTGTGGCTATAAAATAGCGAATTTGTTTTCTTTATATTAAGTGTAGCTTTGATTGAATCTGTAGAATTAAACTGTAATGTTATTATAAGTTAGAACTGGAATTTCAGCCTGGCACCAAATCAAGCAAGAAATAAGTGTGAGTCACCCAGTCTGAAGATGTGATTTGCCTTTATATGGCTTCGTTAGGGTTACTTCGGATGCATTGGAAAATAAGAGTATTCCTGACATAAAGAAACAAAAATGTTTCCTCTTTAAATACACAGAGAATGAGGCCCATGCATCAGTGATGCCTGTGTATATATAAATCTCTTTACAAGCACAAATAGATTATCATGTTTAGCACATTTTCTGTTAAGATTAACATGTTGGATGAGGCCATCCACCCACTGGCTATAAAGCCAAACCACCTTCCTCTGATACTATTTGATTTCCCAGTGCAAAGAAATGGCATCCTTTCTACTTTTTGCTATAACCTGTTAATTGATAAGTGAACCAGCAGCACTCATGATCAGTCAGGTCCTATGCCTGTTTATTCAGAAATAAGTTCAGTGATGCCCATTTCTCAGTGTTTAAGATTGCAAGGCTTAATGGGCAGTTTGGTGGTTCTTTGCCTCAAGCTACATCAAAATGTATTTTGAGTAACACCTCAGAGGATAGGACTGAACATGGCCAACATATTCTGGATGCCAATCTACATCTGATGAAAGAGAGATGCACAGTGAATAGCTTTCTGTCTTTTTAATCTTTTGCAAACAGCAATTGGGGGGGGAGGTTTGATCCCATGCAGGACCATGACACAGGAGGACAGGCAACCGCATCTTCATGGCAACATCAAAACCTACTGTATACTGGGGTCATTGCAAGACCAATGAGGGTTGTGCAATCTGTACAGGTGGATTCTGTCTCTGTCAGGTAAAGGCATATCTGTGTCGTCGTCCCCCGCCACCGCAGCCCCACTGGATGCTTTCCATGTTTCTGGTTTAGTATTAATTTGTTGGACCGCTTGTGTGCTAATTTGTGGCTGTTTTACAAGTGCGACCAATCTCTACTCACTTGTCGAGACAAGTAGCCATCTGGAATAAGAAACCTGGTATTGCTGATTCCAAATTTTCCGAACTGAATGAGCTAACAACATGGAATCATGATGCCAATTTAGAAATCATATGGCTAGCAATAAAATACACTTAGGCTGCAATGCTAAACCCACTAGTCTAGAAATAAACCCTATTGAATCTATTGGGGCTTACTTCTAGGCAGACATGGTTAGAATTGCAGCCTTATAGTCCAGTTCCTTAGATCATCAGTTGATCATCAAAACATGCATAACTGGAGTTAAAGTTCCCTACACGATAGCTGTCAAGGGGACACTTGTAATTATAACAACCCTCTTACAAATTGCCCCCCTCGCTCTGTTTGGTGTATTGACACACACAGATCCATTGTAAAACTCCAAGGGAAGCACAGAAAAAGTAGAACATGAGGGAAAATATTTCCAGCCAATGGTTTTGGGGGTAAACCTGGAAGCAGAACAAAGTTGGGGACAGATCTCAGAATTCATATGATGCTTTGCTAAACTTTTCCAGATGTTCTCCTGGAATTTGACAGTAGTTTCATGTCATATCTCAACAAGCAAGAAGGAGTTGCATGAAGATTTAGCTTCACAGGTGAACCTTGTTTCAAGTGTCAGCAGAATTCTCTCTCAGTTGAGGTGGCTGAATCTACTGAAAAAGCATTTGTGTGTTAGCCCTGTGAAGAAATACTTTTTTAAAAAAATGTGCTTACTGATGATTCAGTAGATCATTTAGACCAATGTATAAATGCTTGGCTGGTTGAAACTCTTACCTGAAGGAGCCATGTTTTGTGCTGGCAGAGAATAGTTAAAAACTGGACAAAGGTAAAGAAGGCTCTAGAAACCCTCCATACTATGACATAAGAAGGTGAGTTATATTGAGTCAGACTATTGGCTTCATCTAGCTTAGTAGTGTCTATGGTGACTGGCAGTAGCTCTCCAGGTTTTATGAGAGGAAGGCTTTCCCAGACCCATCTGGAGATGCCGGGGATTGAACCTGGGATTTTCTGCATATAAAGCAGATGCTCAGCCACTGAGCTGCAGTAGGGCCACACTGCTTGCCCCTTCTCTGACGTTGCAAACCTCCCTGTCCTCACATGCTGACATCCAAGAATTGAGTGTGGACATCTGAAGAGAGGAAGCCTACATGCATACCTTTCACACAGGCTGGAACTCCCATCACTCCCTGATGTATGGAAGCCTATGCACATAGCCTTCTCCTCTTCTGACATCCGCACTCTTACATGTGGAGGTGCTTGATGTCAGAAGTAATGACAGAAGCATGGCCCCAATTTCCTATTAATAATGTCGAGCCCTTTCTTGCGTATGATATGTGAAGGGTGCTAAATTACATCTCCAAAACAAGATGCTCAGAGCATTTGCATGGAAGCAACAGGGCTAAGGAGTACCGGGTAACGACAAAGATTAATCTGAGCCATGATGTCCCAGTTCTTTATCCCAGGTGTTGTAGGAGTTCTTCCAGGAATAAGTTAAACCATTGTCAAGACTGTGTTCAAAAAGGCCAACAAAATTAAGGAAGTGATAGAAAAGGAGAATTAAAGAAGGCTATGCTCCCAATTACATTGCTTCTTTCCCCTTTTCCTAAAGTTCAACAGTGCTTCGGTCATAATGGTTTGTATTTGGGTTGGTTCCCCAGCCGCAAATGTCTAAAACCTCCTTAGTATGTATGTCTCCATCCTATAATAGACACATGCTGCCTTGGGCTCCTGCTGGAAGGAAGGGCGGGATATAAATCAAATAAATAATCAAGAGGACAGAAGGCTTCCAGAATTTCCATATTGCCCATGATTTCAGCTCAAGATATTTAAAGCCATTCATTAAATGCATATAAAGATGTAACAGATGTCGAAGTACACCTTGGGATGCCCCTATGCCCTCTCCACCTCTGTGGAATATTAATCATGCTTTCATAGAGCCCAAAACTAATTTGCGGTGAACGAACAAGACCGTACTTACACCTCTTCTGTTATTTCTCAGAGCTTAGAACAGCAATGGTGTATCGCCTTTATGGCAGGTATGTCAGCTCAGGACAGGGAGTCATTTCAACACTCTTCTAGATAAGGATCCTGCCCTAGACACACGTTTGATGCTTATACATGGTCTCTTGGCTGCCTGTGCTGATGCCCATCTGGTGGGATGGCGTCACGCCAGCTTATGAGGTAGCATGCCAGCTTCACTTGCACAAACATGCCAAGATTCGGATTTGTTTCTAGACACTCTGTCTTCATTATGTTGTGGATATCCTTTCCCCTGAGAATATTCCTATTAGGCTGTTTAAGTGGCAAAGGGAAAGGGCCATAACTGATCGTCACTTCTAGTCCTAGGGCAGGGCTCTCAGTTTATAACCCAAGAGCCAGGGGGTAAAACTGGAGTTCTCCTTGGTTTGACCTGGCAGAAGGTGTTTGGTAAACCCTGGGATGACTTAATGCATTTTGAGTGTGCTGCTGTGGCCAGTAACGGCCAGTGTGGTGGGGCCCTGCCACAGAGCCACCCTCTTGAGACTAGCATTGCTGCAGCTTACCTGGACAACTCTGGCATGGGGCAGGGCAGCAGTGAGGTTGAGGCTGTGCAGACGCACCAGCAGAGCCAACCCAGCACTCCCACCAATGCATCCATGCAGCCTCAGTCTCACCTTGCTACCCCTCCCCAGCACAATCCAGGTAAGCTGTAGCAATGCCAGTGTTCGGAGTGGGGATCTGCAGCCATGAGCCCCCTCCAGCAATAACAAATTCTTACTGTTCAGCTGGACCATTCTCTCACGAGTCAGCTCATAAGCTGTTGAGACAGTAGCTATATATATTGCCTGACACTCTTCAGTCACATCTCTGGATTTTTGTAGTCCTTGACCAATATGTGCTTTGCTGGGCTAAGGCTGCAGGAGCTGAAAGAAGGGCTGCTGCTCTACGGGCTTATAAACATGGGAACATTACTTTGTACTAAAGAGGCTGATTTTACCTCCGTTTTTTATTTGCACAGTCCACAGTATGGGGTGAATGCCAGCTGCAAACACAGTGTTTTCTATTCACACCAAGGGGAAGGATCAATCACAAAGTTTCCTAATGACCATGCCCTCTAATTTAACATTTCCACTACCTCTGGTTACTTGGCAACCAAGCATGCTCAGTTGGTTCTACCAGTTAGTTTCATTTAAAATACAACAAACCGTAAGAGCAATTATTTGTATTTTCACTGGTACAATATAACTGAAATACAAATCTTTGTTTGAGCAGTGTTATGCTTTTGTGCACAAATTAGGGGGGAAAGAAAAATAAGGCACTGCTTGCAGCAACATAAAAAAGGCTTGCAGAATGGGGAGAGCAGCCGGAAGTTGTTTGGCAGCCCACAGGAAATGAAATGAAAGAAGGGAGGAGGAGGGAGTGGGCATAGAGAGGGGAACGACTGACACACCCACCTAAAGCATGGGAGCAGAGTCTGCAAGCACTAGAGAGACAGAGTGAAGAAGTTTTTCCTTCCCTTTTCATATTATCAGAGGATTGGGTTAGTATGGATCTACAGGGGGGAAACTGTGTGATAGCTTCTGTTTGTCAGTAACATCATGTGAACCATGCAAATTAAAATAATTAAAAGTAGCACCAAACACACACTAAGCCACCATGTAGATGAGGCCTACATCACTTGCTTCCTTTGCTAAACTTCTGGGGGTGCTGAAAACATAAAGTTTCCTACCAGCTTAAAACTATGTCAAAATGTCCAAAACGTTTAATCAAACAGTGTAAAATTTAATCGTTGTTAAAAGTTGCTCTGGTATATTTAAAGGCCAGACATCACCATTTATATATATATTGAAAGACCTTGCCTCAGCTAACACGCATAGGTTAAGGTCCACCACCAATCAGGGACACTGGGAATGCTGCCAAGTACTGCCATTCTGCCATTTTTGTTTAGCCTTGTGCTCCTAGTAACGTGGACAAAGCCAGGAGACTGTTCACCAGAGTAGGGTTCTGTTGCTGGGACAATCAGGCAGCCAGTAGGGAGAAGGGGGCATGGTGACATTGGTGGCCTTTTAAAACCAGACAATGCTTGTTGCAACAGAATCTTCGACTGGTCGACCAGCCAATTGCTCTCTGATGAAGTGCAGTTCTGCTGCCAATCAATCCAATACTGACAGCAGTGTCTCTACCATCCCAGTACCATCACGGTGCTAGGAGAGGAATGGGCCATGGTGGAGGAAACCCGAGACCAGGAACTATGTCAGCTTTGCAGCAGAAGTTCCTATACCTGCCTGCCCATCCACAAGTGGGGGACACAGCAACTGACAGGACTGTGTGTCTGTGTGGCAACTGACAGGACTGGACATGCTTTCATACACACACGCACACACACACACACACACGTGTGTGTGTGTAGGAGATGGGGGGGATTCTGGCAAATAAGGGTGGGTATTGCAGAATAAAACCTAAAGCCAATCCTGCCCCCAATACCCATTTTGCAACCTGTCCAGATTGTGCCCGGGTCAGATGTTTCTTTCAGTTTACCCTTGGAACATAAGAAGAGCCTGCTGCTAATTACACTGCTGTACAAGGACTCTGTTCTGGATGTAACTGAACTGAATATTCTCCAGTAAACATTTTCAGCATGAAAGAGGGCCTCAGGGCCGGTGATGTTTCCTGAAAGATACCCTAAAGTTAACCTTTTAAGTAACAGTGATGTCATCATTGCTGATGGGAACAAAGCTGATTTAAAGTGAGGGCAATGTTTTCTGAGCAGGCATTGCTTTCACCCTAAGCTTTGTTTCTTTGCCCTCAGTGGCATCAGCACATAGCCATATTTGTTTGGAGAAGAAGAAAGCTGATTTGATTAAAAACAAGACACCAGAGGATGTATTGCAGCTGATTTGAAGTGCATTGTGGGTCTTCCATCCATCCATCCATCCATCCATCTTTACACAACTCACAGCAGGGATGGGGAACCTGTGGCCCTCCTGATGTTGTTGAACTACAGCTCCCATCATTCTTGACCATTGCTGATGTTGGCTGGGGTTGTTGGGAGCTGGACTCCAATGACATCTGGACAGCCCTAGGTTCCCCATCCCAGCCTTATAGTCTAGACAGGTAGGACACTTATTGATGGGGAATCTAGCAATATTTATAGCAGGAGAGGCCTCGCTTGTAAACAGAAGTACAGAAATTCAACAGAAGTAATGGTTCATGGGCTGGATGCAGCTAATAGGCCACCAGTTTGCCAACCATGCCATATATTCTGCCAATGAGAAGGGGTTATGTTGTCAATGAGCTTTCCAATCACATAAGCTGTATGGGGACAGGACATGTTTCTGGGAGTAATCATAGCCAAGCAGGAAGCAGGCATCTCTTGAACAATAACTGACAAGCAAAAACATATCTGGCCTCTAAAGTGCTCCACACATCACCTTTCTAAAAGGCATCCTCTGTGACTCAAGCCTGCTTGAAGCCTGACCTTCTTAGGAAGTTTTCTATGAATTCATGTCACCTTTTAATAACCTCTCATTGCAGCTCCCACAACATAACTGGTTTCATTAAAATTGCTGTCACAGTGCCAGGATTTTATTTGGAAACATCTATTTATTTTGGTCTTTCAAGAGGAAAATAAATGGAAACAGTCATTTTGTTTTCAAAGGTGTCCAGGGACAGGGACATGATTGGCATCCCATAGCTGTTTCTGAAATTGTATAAATGGATACTTCCCTGATGCTTGAACATCTAAAAAGGTGTGTGTGTGTATGTAAGTATGTGTGTGAGTATAGATAGATAGACAGATAGATATAGATATGCATTTTTTAATAAATGATACTCTATAAAATATCAGAGAGAGAGAGAGAGAGAGAGAGAAATGTCTGACATACATTGCATAGCAATTGAGGGCTAATGAAGATCCAGGTATTAAATCAATTAAGAAGTATCAAAAGCTACCTAATCATCAAGGAACAAAATTGGCACCACAATATGTAGAGAGTATGGGAAAGCCTAATTTACTAAACATACCCTGCAGTCACATAATTGCATGTAATTTTACCAGCATAATTAACTAATTTAATTACCACTTCTCAAGTGCATCAATTATTGACATTACAGAGTTTTCAGACAGCGGAATTACTGCATGATACATTCAGAGAATGCAAAATGTTCCTCATGCTTGCTTCTCTAGTCACAGACAGCAATCGAGGGAGTATACAAGAAGCACCTCATTTCTCTCTGCTGTCTTCCCACCACACACCCCTTTCGCAATGAGAAAATGCATTGCAGACTGGTGCATAGCTGGGTAGAATTTAAGACAGAATGAGGTTTATGCCAGATATAAGGGCTGGTATTCAATACTAGTCCTACTCACAGTAGACACATTGAAGTTAGTAGACATAACTATCTTAGATTCATTTCAGTGGGTCTACTCTGAGTAGGACTCAGTTAAATATAACCTAAGGCTTTGTACAGACAACCACTTTTAGATACTTGCAGGTAGAATGTCCAGAGTAAACATAGTCTTTTTCAGCCCTGACACTAGCATGACAAGATTTGGACAAACAGATTTTGGAAGCTTTTTAGACCTTCAAGAACCTGCCAAACCACTGTGATGACAAAATATAGCAGGGCAGAAAAAATTGTGAGGGTATACCCCAAAGGCTCTTCAAGTGTCTGAAAAGCAATTATCTGTCTAAGTCAGGGGTAGCCAAAGTTATACCCTCCAGATGTTGATGGACTCCAGCTTCCATCAGTCTTAGCCAGCATAGCCAATAATCAGGGGTGATGAGAGCTGGACTTCAACAACATCCAGAGGGCACCACACTGACTACCCCTGGTCTAAGTCTCTAAGTGTTAGAAAGAAATGACAATAGTGAGTTGAATATTCAAAAAATGCAATAAATACAGCTTCTACAGTATAAAGCAGTATTATAACACTTTAAACAGCCATGGCTTCTCTTAAAGAATCCCGGGAACTGTAGTTTGTTAAGAGTGCTGAGAGTTGTTAGGAGACCCCCTATTCCCCTCACGGCGCTACAGTTCCTAGAGTTCCTTGGGAAAAGAGTTAAACCACTCTGAGAATTGTAGCTCTGTGAGGGTAATAGAGGGTCCCCTAACAACTCTCAGCACTCTTAACAAACTACAGTTCCCGGGATTCTATGGAGGGAAGCCATGACTTTTAAAGTGGTATAAAACTGCTTTAAATGTATAGTGAAGATGGGGCCTTAGTAACACACAGATACACTTGCACCAGGCTTCAGCTGAAATAACCCTCCTTTATGTCAGTGGGACATAAGCAGACACTCCAGTGTAAGTGGTGTGTAGCTAATGAATGTTGTTTCTACAGTAAGTGAACACAGACACTTGTATGCAGGCAAGGTTACTTCAAATGTGCTTTCATCTTGAGTGCCAAGTTGGAGATTAGTGTGATCGTCAAAGCATGGCCATGAACTCATAGATCTGAAAGGCATCTCAATGTCATCTGAAACTGTTGCTCAGTGTCGCTGAAACCCATGTGGTATTTTTAATGCTCAGACATTATTATTCTTATTATTCTTATTTCCCACTTTTCTGCTTAGAGGACTCATAGCAGCTGATGACAATGAAAATAGAATACATTACAAAAACATTTACTTTTCTTTTAAAAAATTATGTACTCTAGCACAGCAATAATATAAAATCTAGAATTACACATAGAATTTGTGGAGTAAAATATCTTCTACAAAGGAAGAAAAATTGCAAAGACAATTGCCTGGACTTGCTAGCATTCCCCATTTCCAACAGTGTTTGGCCAATGCTAGAGAGCATGTTAAGTATGTAGAATAGAAATTGTCTAATCTTCCAGTAGCTCCCAAATTATGGAATGATGCTCCTGATGAGGTGCGCCTGGCGCCAACACTGTTATCTTTTCGGCGCCAGGTCAAGACTTTCCTCTTCTCCCAGGAATTGTAGCATGTGTTTTTAAATTGTTTTTAAAAATGTGTTTTTAAAGTTGTATATTTGTTTTTAATTGTTGTAAACCACCCAGAGAGCTTCGGCTATGGGGCGGTATACAAATGCAATAAATAAATAAATAAATAAAGGTAGGCACCCACCATTTGGATATATCTCCAAAGTATGTTTATGCAGCCAGGTAATTTCAGTGCTTGAAGCAATGCTCACATGCCGAAGGTCTTATATCCTATACACACTGGATGGTATTCAACACTAGCCCTACTCAGAGTAGACCCACTGAAGTTAATAGACATGAATAACTTAGGTTCATTAATTTCACTGGGTTTATTCTGTGTAGGACTTCACTGAATACAGCCCATTGACCTGAGAGGAAGTCTCATTTAACACAATAAGAGATATTTCAGTGTAAACATGGATAGGATTATACTGTAAGAGTGCAAACTGTGAACCGGAAAGTCCTTGATTCAAATCTCATGCTTAATTCCACCTGGGCTTCCATACATTCACAGGATGCCAAAAAAGAGTTGGAAGGAACCTTCTTGAGGAGGGCCAGGGGGGGGGAAGAGGGTGATGGTGGTAATTTTTGGTGACTTTAATGGGGGGCACCATTATTTAAGGCAAGATGGATGAAGGTTTTGTCTTTCCCCCCTTCTTTCTTAAACAAGGGGTGGGAGCTTTGTTAGCAATTCTCCAGGCAACACACCCTTCCAAATCCACACCTCTCACGAGCCCTGCTCAGCACCCTTATTGAGTATTGCCTCGATGAAATGTGTCTTAAACTGTGATAATGCCTCTTGTGTGTGTGAGAGAGAGAGAGAGAGGGGAGTAAGTAAAAACCTTCTGTGTGGCTAGAACATACTACACAAAGGTGAAGGGCTTATCCACATGGGGGCATTACTTCGTACTAAAGAGGCTGTTTTTACCTCTGTTTCTATTTGCACCATCCACAGTAAGGGCTCAATGCCAGCTGCAAACACGGTATTTTCTATTCATACTGAGGGGAAGGATCAATCACACATTTTCCTAAAGACTACGCCTACTAATTTAACATTTCCACTCCCCCTGGTTATCTGGCAACCGAGCATGCTCAGTTTGTTATACCAGTTAGTTTCATTTTAAAAAAAAAACAACCCAGAAGTTTTTTCACTGGTACAATACAGCTGAAAAACAAATCTTTGTTTGAACAGTGCTTTTGCACACAAGATGACTTCTCTTATTGGATAAAAACCTGAAAGGATAGGGATTAGAGCAGCCGGTACTAACAGAAGTTGCGGGGGGAGCTGACATTTTGGTTTATATCTTTTGAACCAGACCACCTAGAAACTTAATTTTTAAAAAAATGAAAGCTAAGAGTCCAGAGATTAAGGTGAGTCACCCGGAGACCCAGAGAGTACCCCCAAAAACTGTAGTCTCTGGCTGAAAACCGAACATCTGGCAACCCTACAGCAGAAGGGAGAGCAGCCAGAAGTTGTTTTTCAGCCCACAGGAAATAAAATGAAAGAAGGGAGGAGGAGGGTGTGGGCATGGAGAGGGGAATGATTGACACACCCACCTAAAAGCATCGGGCAAAGAGTCTGCAAGCACTAGAGATACGTAGTGAAGACTTTTTTCCTTCCCTTTTCATATTATCAGAGGATTGGGTTAGTAGCTTCCGTTTGCCAGTAACATGTGAACCATGCGAATTAAAAGGGGATGTAAGTTGCACCAAACACATATTAAACCACAATGTAGATGAGCCCTAAGAGTCACATCTGCTGCTCTCCCCACTTTTGCCTATGGCCCTGCCTATGGCATGTGACTCCCCAAAGGAATGGGCCCAGAAAGGAATGTGCTCCTTGGGCTGAAAAAGGTTTCCCATCCCTTTCTTAACTACACCACCTGATGAAAATTAACAGATTTCTCTCAGCCACTGAAGAATGTAACAATCTTTGATGGTTGAGAGAAAGAAATCTGTTAATGGGGGCCAGGGGGAATCTTCAAATATTATGGTCCAGCTTTTAAATCTTTATTTAAAGGAAAGGAGGGGAGGGAGGGAGGACAATGGCTGTGAAGAGAGATGTTTATCCGGACTAAATTTTTTGCAAAAAACAGGAAGCAGAGTGCTACTTGGGGATAACTACTGACAGGTTAATCAGTGACACCATCATGGGATAATGTAAACTGCACCAATTCTCCACATAATTTTCAGTGACAAGTTGCTGCACCCATTTTCATGCAGGCATATCGTGAACCTCCAACTTCATATAGTAACTGAAATTGTTAGTCTCTGGACATGCCTTCAAAAGAGACCCTCTGAGTCAGAGTACAAAATCCTTACCCATGAGTGATGATAGCCAACTTCTATGCATCTAGGACTCAAAGGCAGGGTTCAAAAGGTCTTAGAAGGCACAGGTTTCCAATAAACTTGACTCCCAGATTCCTTTTTTAAAATATGTTTATTATATTGTATCTTTCACAGGGCTGACAGTGATTTCTCATCCAGACTGCTGATCAGCATGACTGCTTAGTGTGAGGCATTCCCAAACCATTCATTATATGTTATTCCAGGACATGTAGAAAGTAATGTATAATTTGCAATAGATCGATGAGGTTTTCTGACTCTCAGTAACAAGAAGTAAAATAGCAGGTATAAAAAAAATATCTGCCATATCTAGCCTGTGTTAATTATTAAGCTCTCCGCTATAGGATTCCTTGCCTTAAAACCTGAGCATTTATTGATTGCCTTTGATCAGGCATCATGCAGCTTTGCTGGCCGGTATTAGAGTTCTGTTTTAGTAGTACCTCCGATGTAGATTTGTACTTCTGTATTCAGACCCATGGTGGAATGCAGAAGGTAACTGGCCCCACCCCCTAAGCCACCATTTTGCATCTGGCTCCACCCTCTGCCACTTCTTTGCACATTGGATCTAGTTAGTAGTCTGGTCTTTAGGATTCTAGCAAAAACCCAAAGCTGAGTGCATAAGCCTGAAGCCTGCCCACCCTTGACTCAGTTCCATCCCACTCTTCATTAATCAATCTCATAGGCATAACCCAGTAAATATTCCTTTAAAATTGCCTTCCATGTAGGAAGTTGGTGGGCCGGTGATGCAGCTGGGCTCTAAACGACATTCACATTTCATTATCAGTCCTCCCTGTTCAACAGCCCCTTTCCAGCTGGGATGGCGGAAAAATTCAGATGGCTTTTTAAAGGCAAATCTACCTAATGTGCATTTTCCAAAACATGATGTGAACCGAAACACAGCCATCCGCAGAAATCCACACTTCTCCAAATTTTGCTATGCAGTTCTCCAGCCAAGTAATATGTACAAAAATGCATATACTAAAGTGAAATGTGAATAAAGATGCATATGGGAAATAACATATAAAATGTATTATATTAAACGTATAAATATTATACATTTAAAATATAAATATTAGGAAAAATATGCTTTCCAAAAGTATGTATATTAGGCAAAAATGTGTATATTCTGAGAAATTTGCACTAAAATGCTGATGAATTTCCATGAGGGGGAAAAAAAAGAATTTGCAAACTGATGTGGAAATATGGAGAACTGAACCTATGACTGACTGAAAAAATGAGATGCTGAGAGAAACTGAAATGGACAGATTCAGCCATACCTATTTGCAGTTGAGGATACCACTGAGAGGCTTTGTGAATGGCACAAATGCAGAAACACAACCCCTCTACTAAAAAGCATGTAGCAGCAGTATGTAAATCTTCACCGAAAAGTGTTCCATGTCAGCAATGAGCTTTTTAAAGTCAAGAGAGATGTCAGTACTGGCTCCCTCTGGAGCCCTAAGAATCAGTGTCAGTAAAAAAAAATGGGCAACGTCAGTAAAAATTATGCCCCATGTCAGTAAATTTGTTAACAGGGTGGTTAGAAACCCTGGAAGCTGTGATTTTCTTTTCACATTGCGCTCTTGTACTTGACCTTTGCACAGCTGTTTCACAGTATCTGGAGATGACTGAACTGTGAAATAGTGATTACCGGAAAGGAGTATTTTAATGAGACAATGCAATCTGGATCAAGAAATGCAAAAGGGCCATTCTCTTCACTCTGTCAATCAAGATATGTAAAGTCTGCTTCTTAATCCAGATTAAACTAAGAACAATTACATGTTATCCAATTAAACCATAATTGCCAGTTATCGTGGTTTTTTTTTTTACATCAAAACAGAAATGGAAGCTTTCACTCATTTAGCATTGTAGCGATTGTTTCAGATAATTTTAAAGATGAAATGAAAAGAAACAGGGTTGTATTACAACAATAAAACAAAAATATACATGCATGCAAGGATTACCAGGCTGGGTCAGACCAAAGATCCATCCAGTGCTACATTCTTTCTCTGACAGAGGCCAGATGCCTCAGTAATTCCAGGTCACAGCGCTAGAACAGTGTAATCCTACACATGGGCAGAGCTTGGAAAAGTTACTTTTTTGAACTACAACTCCCATCAGCCCAATCCAATGGCCATGCTGGCTGGGGCTGATGGGAGTTGTAGTTCAAAAAAGTAACTTTTCCAAGCTGTGCACATGGGTACACATAAACCCTATTGTGGCCTATATATACAGTTACCTGAGAATAAGTGCCATTGTAGTCAGTGGGACTTGCTTCTGAGTAGACATGCACAGGATTGTGCTGCTGGTTGCCAAGAAGCTTTTGGTGTTATCTGAAGTCTCAAACATTCATAAACTCAATGCAATCCATATCAAGGGGTTACCTGTACATTCAGGATTCAGAGGTTATCATATCTACATTGTTAGCCTGCTCCAAGAATGCCCTATTTTCACAAAATCAGGTTTTCAGGGCATTTTTCAACCACATACTTGCTAATTATTTTACTATGGAACTATATTAGCTCTGCAAACTTCACCCACCAGAAATAACATACTTGCTATTAATCCATAGACAAAATAGAAGTGGGGTAAAATAGTTTTCCTGACATAATTTATTTTTGTAAATGACACCTGTAGTGTGAAAACCAGGTGATTTTTACGTGCAGACCCTCCCACTCCCTAGCTCTTTCTGGGGGGACAGAACAGTCTATATAATTGAAGCACAGATATCTACAAAACAATCATATCAGCTCACATGCTGAGTGAGTCCATTTCAGACTTATCAGAAGTTGTCTTAAATGATCCTAGAATTGTCAGCTTCTGGTTATTTTGCTCTGTGTTTTACGGACAGGATCCCTAAGCGAAAGGCACAATTGGGCCAAAGTAAAATTGGAAAAAGGAAATAGATTTCAAATGTTTCTAGAGAGTCAAAGATTTATTCAAAACTTTACTCTGGGCTTTTTGGTTGCTGTTTTCCACATCAACACCTCTGGTTTATGTTGTAGTGCTTAGCCATCACCTTGATACAATGTAATGGTAGAGCCTCAATAAAGCATGGAATTGATGAATATAAGCCACAATGATTTCACTACAGCTTAAATGAGCATAACTGGACACTGAATTACACTCTGACTTGGGTTTTCATGGTTTCTAAAGACTTCTTTAAGCATTCAGCCTGGACAACTGAGAGCAAACGTACGTTAGAAGGACAGGGGGCATACATTGGCCCCACCCCCAATGTCATGGGGCAGACTCTCTCTACTTCTACCCTTTGCATGTTTAGTGTTTAACCTTGCTTTACCGAGGTCCCCAGTTCCGAGGAGGCTTGTAGATGATATATTTAGGCAAGCATGCTAACAAGTCCTCTTCAGACCCCTGTAATAAATACACAAAGGTGTAGTTGTGCATGTCCCCATTCTCCCCCACAAAGAATGGGGAAACTGTGGCCTACCAGATGTTGTTTAATTACAACTCCCACCATCCCTAATCATTGGCCATCCTAGGTGAGGCTGATGGTAGTTGGAGTCCCACAACATCTGGAGGGCTGCAGTTTCCCTATTCCTGCTCTACACACTTTTGCCCTTATGTGGCCGACCTGTATGCCTGAAGAGGACGTAAGTGAGAACAGCAGACAGCTTCAAATATTGCATCCATACTGAAGAAAACATAACAATCAGGAGGAAAGATTTGGCCTTTGCAGTGCCCTTCAGTTAACTCAGCTGCTGAAGAAGTCCCGGGAAGACAAACATTAATTACTAGCTATTTTTCCCCCAATTGTGTGTGGGGGTGTGGTGAAAATGAGCTGAAGTTAATCTTAATGAAGTGGTGTAAATAAGATGAAGGAAAGTTAGATTTCTCTTGGGAGGAGTAAAGTTTTCCTTAGTTCCCATCGTACCTGGTAAGAAAAGCCTTAAGAAGATGCAGGCATACAAAGCTCCAAGCCACACAAGGGAACCATTTGGCATTCTTTGGAGTTGTTACACTATTGGAGAGTAAAGAAACCACTAAAGTGAAAAAGTTAAGCACCTAATTATTTATTATGGGAATTTATATCTCATCAACATGGCTCTAAAAAGGCCAGAAAACATAAAACAAAAAAAGCATTTCAATAAAATATACAATTCCACATATTAAAAAGAAAAAGCAGTGTCATCTTTTTCATATCCACAGCACCCAATACATTTCCCCATATATTGAGTTTGAAGTAACAGTAAATTCTGGACAGCAGTTTATTACCTCTGGGTCAGTGAAAATTAATGGTCTTCACTTAATTTCCTAAAGGCCATGATCAAAATGGCCTGTTAAAACTCTCTGGAGAAGGAGCACCATTAAAAAGCAATTCCAACACAGACGCAGATTAGGGTTGCCAGGTCGGAAGCATCCCAAAACCTGAGATGTCATGGGGTGGGCCCTAGTGACATCACGGGGTGGGCCCTAGTGACATCATAAAACATGATACATTAAGTATCAACCACAGTTGCTTGGAGCATACCATTCAAACAAAAAAAATGAATGCCTTTCCTGTCCAAAACACCTTCTCTCAACTTCTGTGCAAGAACCCAGTAAATTCTTTGCAAACTTCAAGAGATGGACACCTAGGGATATTGGGAGGGGTGTGTGTGGGGAGAGAGAGAGAGAGAGAGAGAGAGAGAGAGAGAGAGAGAGAGAGAGAGAGAGATTCTCTCAAGGACAGATCTGTCCTGTTTACTTGCCGCCCTGGGCTCCTGCTGGGAGGAAGGGCGGGATATAATAATAATAATAATAATTTTAAAAAATGAACATTATCACTAGCTCCACCAAATAATATAAATTAATGACATATTTAAATCACTCATTGCATCTTAGAGGAATACAGGAGCATGAAATATGGTCTATCCAGATAATAAATTTAATCTCTTGCACAAATACCTAGACATTCAGATTTGATGAAGATCAAAGTACTGCAGGAATTATTTTAGATCCTTAGGAGAAATAGTTCTTCCACTATATACACCATGTTGTACATTCCCATTACCCTCTGCTTAAGCCAATAACATTTTTCTAAATCCTGTGATGTTAAAATCTAAAGCTCTCCTATAAACTTTTACTACATTTTATAAGTGATATATTATAGATTAATTATAGAACTTCTGAAATATATTTTCCTTATGCTGGAAGCACTAGTAGTCTCATTTAAAAATCCCTCCACTTTTTACATTTTCTAGGTTTATTCACTCTCCCACACATGCTTCTTATTT
Organism: Rhineura floridana; assembly: GCF_030035675.1. Lineage (NCBI taxonomy): Eukaryota > Metazoa > Chordata > Lepidosauria > Squamata > Rhineuridae > Rhineura > Rhineura floridana. The sequence goes on from NC_084480.1 coordinate 217,393,981, forward strand.
TAAAATGTGTTGTCCTGGAGTGCTCCAAGCACTAGAGAGCTAAACCCAAGTATGGAACACATCTCTTCTAGTCTAGCACCGGAAAACACACCAGCGCTTATAGATATGCCATGCATTAATTAGTGCATGGTGTGTGCATCACCAACGGCATCTTAAGGCAAAAGGAGGGGCCATGTACCTGAGCATCAATGTATGAGGTGCAGTCAATGAAGGGGGAGCATACGGAGCTGCCTGCCACCAAGTCAAACCCTTGGGTACATCTATCTCTGTCCTACCTACACTGACTGGCAGCAGCTCTCCTGCGTTTCAGGCAGGGAGTCTTCCCAAGCCACACCTGGAGATGAACCTAGGATCTTCTACATGCAAAGCAGGTGCTCTGCCCACTCAGCCACAGTCCTTCCTCAGGGAGTGTGGGGAGTTCCAGAGGGGGGAGAGGATGCCAGGGGTGGCCCAAGGCATGTCTGAGGGAAGAGGAAAACCGGGGGAAGGGGGGCTCTTTTGGCAGGAGCCCAAACGGAAGTCAACCTGCAAGAAGGTGTGGCATGAGGGGGTGCCCACCTGCACTGACCCAAGTGTGCGAGGATGGTTTGGTTCAGTTTTGTTTTTTGGGACGGGGAGGCAGGAGACTATCAGAGGCTGGTTAATCCAGGCAGCGCCCTATCAGTCCTGGGGAGGGAGCAGCACCAGGGATCAAGGGTGGCTCTCTAGTCCTCATGGAGGATGGTGGGTTAAGAACCTAAGAAGAGCCCTGCAGTGCTGGATCAGGCCAATGTGGGCTCATCCAGTCCAACACATCCTCTTCTCACAGTGGATGACCAGCTGTGGGGGCCCTGTGCTCCCATTCCGCAATCCGCAGCAGGATAGCAGGGCAGGAGCTTCAGAGCCACCCACCATTCCCCTGCTTTACCTACCTTTCTCTCTGCTGTTTTTTGCGGCACACGCAGGTTTGCCATCAATCAAGATGGCGGCCGAGGTTTCCCTAAGGGGCTGAAGCCTCTGCCGCCATCTTGGTTGATGGCAGCAATGCGTGCGTGTAGCACGTATGTGCGTGCCATCAACCAAGATGGTGGCAGAGGCTTCAGCCCCTTAGGGAAACCTCGGCCACCATCTTGATTGATGGTAAACCTGAGCACACCACAAAAAACAGCAGAGAGAAAGGTAAGTAGAGGGGGGGAATGGCGGGTGGCTTGGGATCTCCTGCCCTGCAACCAGCCCAGCTGGGCAGCCATGCCACACCACGCCAAAAACCAGAGATCCAGGGACAGGGGTGTGGTCTGGCCGGGGAGCTGGAAAACACCCCCAAAGCCGGAGACTCCAGCCAACAGCTGGAGATCTAGTAACCCTAACACAGACTGGGATAAGGTCTCTACTTAAAAGGCTTGTTGAAAGAGGAAGGTCTTCAGTAGGCTTTGAAAAGAGAACAGAGATGGCACCTTTCTAATATTTAAGGGGAGGGAATCCCAAAGGGTAGGTGCCACTACACTAAAGGTTCCTACACTAAAAGCCCTTGAAGCAAGACCCAATCTGACAACCTTATTGTGTGGCAAGACTCATAGATGAGGATATGGCTCCCAAGATACTCTGATACAACACGTCTGTTTATATGATATCAATCAAAACCTCATTCACATTTGGCATACATGTAAATGTGAATAAAAAAGACAGAGCCCTTCTCATTGACAAATGGAAAGAAAATCTGGCCTGAATAAGTCTGAAACCATAACTGTCACAAGCTTGGATCTCAGTGGTCCTTGAACTGGATGAGCTGGATGGGGAGGAGTGGGGATGCTGCCTTTGATCCTCTGTTGTGTAATAAAGCAAGGGATATTTATATTTAGAGGCGGGATGGGCCATCCAATGTCAACAGAGAGAAGGGCATAGGCTGTGCCCACATAATTTCGTCAAAACTGCACTGCTATTATATTAACATAATGCTTAGTCCAGCTATCTCCCCTCAGTCCAGTCAAACAAACAGATTGCCATTCAGGTTTTGTTGAATAAATTGGACTCAAAAGAGTGGGCATTTATATATTTATTTCATTTCAATATTTATGAACTTCATTATCATAGAAAACATAACAAGGCAGTGTACAACATGAAAACATAATACTACTATAATAATATTATTAAAAGCATCAATAGCAAAAGTGGTTGGTAAAACATTTCAAATTCCAAAGGCATGTCTGAACAGCACAGTTTCTAAAGGAAAGCAGAGGTGACTTCCGTGGGACTTCTATGGACAAGAAGTTCCAACAGGCAAGAACTGCTGCCCTAAAGGCTTGACCTCCAGCAAAGGCCAACCAAACATCAGAGGCATGGGGGACCAAGCCGATGTGTCCCATCAAAAGCTTTCAGTGATCAAGGGGGAGCATAAGGAATCAGGTGGAATCAGGCATGTGTCTGTGACTTCAATATATATTACCAAATTGACAGTTTGTTCTCAAGTCTGAAAACTTCTTGTGTCTGGTATTGTCCAGCAGGCCTCTTGGACCATGAAGCAGGATTTGTGTAACTCTGTAGCAAACAAATGACCTGGGAAATTTACTCAGTTGTAAATTGGTGTATGAGCCTTACTTCTTGACCCTCAGGAATAAGAAAGGGCTGTTTGTAAACTATTACTCCTTGTCATACATTCCTGTTTCTTTGAACATGTCAGAATACCACTGAATCCCCAGGCGTGTGAGACTATAATAATTCACTTCGGTATTACCAAAGTGCCATTAAGTTCAGTCAAATTATGCTCGTTTCTATCTGCTGATATTTGACTATCAAGATATTGGGTTTGTTTTATTTAATCAAAGTATTTATATGTTGCTTTCCCACTTTGGAGTCTTTAAAGTAGTTCACAGCCAAAACCAATAAAATTACAGTAAGAAATCCAAATTAAATGAATTATAGCAACCAATAACTATGTATTTTAAAAATTGAAGGCCAAAAGCATGACAAAAAAAAAAAGACAAAGTGGAAGGTAGACTGAACTAGCAGCCATAACAGATAAAATGCTAAAATACCAGCCATCTTTTTTTTAAAAAGTACAACAGCAGTAAAATAATAAAATAGCCGAACAGTAAAAAGTTAAAGTAGAGCCAGAGTTCAGTCATTAAAAGCCTGAGGATATAAAACAATCTTAACTTGGCACCTGGATGATAGCAATCTTGGTGCCCCGTTAATATGTCTGCGGAGAGTTTTCCTCAGATGGGATATAATCACTGAGAAGGCCCTGTCCCCAATTGCCAACCCGATCAAGCAGGCACATCCCAGTTAACAGTCTAGCTGCTTTACTTTGGAGCTTTTGAACTTTCAACATAGCCTCTAAGACGGCCCCATTTATAGGGCATTATGATGCTCCCTGAACATTGCCAACTGTGGCAAAGCTACTTCTGTTCAGGAAAGGCCAACTCTCACATACCAGCCCAAGCTGGTAAAACACATCTTGTGTCATACTGGAACAGATGCTACCTGAACATCCAATGTAAGGGTCAGATCTAATAGCATCTTCAAGCTGTGGACATCCTCTTTAAGGGGAAGTCTCTCTTCTGTGGGCTCTCTAAAATAACTCACCAAAAAAAAGTCACATGTGAATTGCATGCTTTTTTATGCACTTTCCATAAAACACAATTTTCCCTTTCATTTCAATGATTTTTAATCCATTTCCCCCTCAAATATGATTTTATACACATTTTGTGAGAATTTAGGACATAATTGCATCACAGTTGGTGCAGCTCGAGGAAGTGGACAAGGTGCTTGGAATGGTGCGGGCGACCACGTCTGCCCTTGATCCTTGCCCATCTTGTCTGGTGAAGGCCAGCAGGGCTGTAACCACCGGCTGGGCCAAAGAGGTGATAAACGCCTCCTTGAGAGAGGGAGTAGTCCCTGGTAGTCTCAAGGAGGCAGTAGTGAGACCTCTTCTAAAGAAAACTTCTTTGGACCCAGATATTTTGAACAACTAAAGACCAGTGGCGAATGTCCCTTTTTTGGGCAAGGTCCTGGAGCGGGTGGTCGCCGGCCAGCTCCAGGCGCTCTTGGATGAAACCGATTATCTGGATCCGTTTCAATCCGGTTTTAGGCCTGGTTTTGGCACTGAAACAGCCTTGGTCGCCCTGTATGATGACCTTTGTCAGGAGAGGGACAGGGGGAGTGTGACCCTGTTGATTCTCCTTGATCTCTCAGCGGCGTTTGATACCATCGACCATGGTATCCTTCTGGGGAGGCTCGCGGAGTTGGGAGTTGGGGGCACTGCTTGGCAGTGGCTCTGCTCCTACTTAGCGGATCGTCGCCAGAAGGTAGTGCTTGGGGAACATTGCTCGACACCCTGGACTCTCCATTGTGGAGTCTCTCAGGGGTCGGTCTTGTCCCCCATGCTCTTTAACATCTACATGCAGCCTCTGGGTGCGGTCATCAGGAGTTTTGGCGTGCTTTGCCATCAGTACGCTGATGACACGCAACTCTACTTCTCCTTTTCACCTTCTTCAGGTGAGGCTGTTGATGTGCTGAACCGTTGCCTAACCGCGATAATGGACTGGATGAGAGCTAATAAACTGAAACTTAATCCAGACAAGACTGAGACACTGTTGGTGAGCTCTTTACCTGCCCAGATGGTGGATGTTCATCCTGTTCTAGATGGGGTTACACTCCCCTTGAAGGAACAGGTTCGTAGCTTGGGGGTCCTTTTTGACCCTTCCTTGTCGCTTGAGGATCAAGTGGCCTCGGTGGCACGGAATGCGTTTTACCATCTTCGCTTAGTAGCCCAACTACGCCCCTATCTGGACAGTGACGATCTCGCCTCAGTTGTTCACGCTCTGGTAACCTCTAGACTGGACTACTGTAATGCGCTCTACGTAGGGCTGCCCTTGAAGACCGTTCGGAAACTTCAGCTAGTGCAAAATGCGGCAGCCAGGTTGTTAACGAGGACCCGCTGGTCTGCGCATATAACACCTGTCCTGGCCCGCCTGCACTGGCTGCCTATTTGTTTCCGAGCCAGATTCAAGGTGCTGGTTTTGACCTATAAAGCCTTACACGGTGTGGGACCACAATACCTTGTGGAACGCCTCTCCCGCTATGAACCTACCCGTTCACTTCATTCAATATCCAAGGCCCTCCTCCGGGTACCAACTCATCAGGATGCCCGGAGGATTGTTATTAGATCTAGGGCCTTTTCTGTAGTGGCCCCCGAACTGTGGAACAGCCTAGCTGTGGAGATACACCTGGCGCCTTCGGTATTTTCTTTTAGGCACCAGGTTAAGACCTGGCTATACTCCCAGGCATTTTAATGTCCAATGTGTTTCATTTAATTTTTTTTTTTCGTTTAACTTGTTGCTGATTTTATTGTAATTTTATTGTAATATTGTATTTTAATCTTGTTTTGTTCACTGCCCAGAGAGCTATTCGCTATGGGCGGTTTAAAAATGAAATGAAATAAATAAATAAATAAATAAATAAAATCAGAAGTACACAATCCTGTTGACAGTTATATTCTGACCCACAAGTAATGCAAACTAGTTTGGGAATGTCAAATTGGATCAGTCCACTGTGAAACATAGACCAAACAAATCCTTTCTCCATCCCTAGTTTGAACTTTGACCTTCCTAGTGCATGTTCTTTCTTTTAAAATATAGCAAAGAAAGTAAGATAAATAGATTAGACTTCCAAGGTACTGGTGTATAATGTATTTTTGCTGGAGCAAAGTTTTTCAAAGTGTCCAACTTCTGTTCAGGGAAACGTGGCCATTTACTCACACATCCTTCAGAGGTGGGGAACCACATGTTGTTGGGCTCCAATTCCCACCAGTCCCAGCCAGCATGACCAATGGTCAGGGATGATGGGAACAACAGTCCACCAACATCTGGAGGACCATAGATTAGCCCTCTCTGTCCTAGGCCAGTATGTCTGCATCCCTTCACTGAAACGCAAAGCAGAGGGTGATCTGCCTCCATCGTAATGACTGGAAGTAAAGAGAGAAAGTGATGGATTACTCAGTCCTTTCCCTGCTCAAGTGTGGTCCAATATCAAGGCTGTCACAGTAATTTTGTACTACAATACTTCTTCCCTATTGTTTAAAAGTCTAGTCTCAAAAAGGTAGGCTAACATTTGTTTTTTAAAAAAAGGGAAGATTCACTGTGAAATTTGCAAAAAGAAGAAGAATACTAGTGTGGGTTTTGGTTTTTGTCAGCAATATTACAAAGCATACAATGTCTTGGCTCAGAAATCCAGGGACAGAAATAAAGGCAATGTAACTCAGTCACATCAGTTTTGTTCAGTCCAGACATTTCCATTTTTGATACCCGTGAACTGCACCCACACAGAATCCTTATCATTAAAGTAAACAAGCTACAACAACACATAGTGTGTAGTATAAATGCTGGGGGTGGGGCGATGAAGAGATAGTAAATAATCATGTATAGAACTCCTTTTACCTTGGGCTAGACTCCTTACTTTGAAGCTGAAATGTGGTGCCACGGGTTCACCAATGCAGTATAGTAGGGCCCCGCTTTACAGCACTTCGCTTTACAGCGTTCCACTAATGCAGCGGTTGTCAACTGCAGAAAGGCCTCGCTCCTATTGTGCTCGTTCCGCTTTTACGGCATTTTTTGGCCACCTGGCGCCATTTTAGTCAATGTTAGTCAATGAGTTCCGCTTTACAGCGGTTTTCGCTTTACAGCGGGGCTCCATAACGTAACCCGCTGTATGAGTGGGGCCCTACTGTACTGATTTGTACAGACCCACATTGTTTTTCAACTCTGGTTTGTGCCAGCAGAGAAACCAAAATACATGTTGTCATCGAATAACAGACTCAAAGGAAAGCACTACAGTTTGCCTGTAGAAGATAGTATGAGTGATGTAGTTGCTAGCACAGGGGTGGGGTGAGAAGCCTCAGGTCTGGAAGCTGAATGCAGCTCTCCAGGCCTCTCTATCCAGCCCTTGGAACTTTCCCCAGGCCACACCCCTCACTGGCCCTGCTTTGCACCCCAAGCATTCTAGCCTGGCTGGAATGTGTCTGTGAACTCTTGCTTAACTAGATGGAGGATATGTTGTGTTTATAGAAACAAGCCTACTGTACAAAGATAAAATTTGCTGCCCTGGGCTCCTTTGGCAGGAAGGGCAAGATATCAATTTAATAAAATAAATAAAAACAAAATGTACATTTATTGCTCTGCCCACCACTGGCATGTGGCCTTTGAAACCAAGTCCAGAAGAGAATATGGCCCTTGGGCTCAAAAAGGTTCCCCACTTCTGAGTTAGAGCCTCTGACTAGGCCTGGAAAGACCCAGGTTCCAATCTCCACACAGCCATGAAGCTCACAGAGTGACTTTGGGCCAGTTACTCTCTCTCAGTTGAATCTAGCTCACGGGATTAGTGTGAAAATAAAAGGGAATAGGGAGAACCATGCATGCCACCTTGAACTTCTTAGAGGAAAAGGTGGGATATAAATGAACGAAATAAAAATTAGTAAGGCGGAAAAAGCAGCAAAGGAACAGAAGTCTCCAGAGCCACCTGCATAAGTTAGTCATTTGAAGAACATTACATGTGAGATGCACCAATGATTGTGACTCCCCCTCCACACAAATACTGGCTGCATGACTTTAGCTGAATGTCTCCCCTCACCACATATTTTCACACTTCCATGTTTCTCATGGTTATAGCGTTTCTCAATTTTGTAGGTTTCCCCAACATTTTCTTTAGTACTGTTGCAGGACAGAATTAAGCTTAGTGTGTTGGCTGACGAGGCACAATTGTCCTTGCTGTGTGGCATTTACATTTTCTTGTACTTTCTAGCTTTACTCTGCACTTAACAGAGCTCGTCATTGAATTTATCTCAGTTTTGAAATGCCATGTGTTAATTACACAAGTGCACACTACAGACAAGTATGTCTAGGTGATGCATACTATTAAGTGAAAGCATTATCTTGTGCTGATATTTGGGATACTGGATTTCCTTTCACCACCTTTTCCAAAATGTCCACCTTCCCTTCCTCATTTTTGCCCCCAGCATTCTCATTCGGTCATTGCCTCAAATAAACTGAGCGTACCCCAGTTCCCAACAATCTGCCCCATTCTCCCAGTGTCTAGAACACTCTCGTATGACCAAGAAAACAGAACACAGAGTGGAGCTATACAGTAATACCTCAGTTAGCAAATCCTCCAGGGAAGAAGCTCCTTTTAACAAAGTTTTCTGTGGGTGTGAGGGGCATGGGGGGGGCACACACTCTGACAATCAGAATGTGGCTCCTTGTCTACTGGATTGCGGCTGCTGCAGGCAGCTGTCATGCATGCTTAGAATGGTAATGTTGGCTGAAATATGTTGAACTGCTCTTCTTTTTTGTGATGTAGGAACCTGTCTCTACTCTTTCCATGTTATTCCTACCCTCTGGTACCAAAGTTTCTGTTAAAGCAGTAATGTTAACTGAAGCATTACAATACTATGAGGAGGAGGAGGAGGAGCAGCAAAGGGTTGGATCCAGACTATGACAGCAATCCTATAATACTTACCAGAGAGTAAGCCCCACTGAGTTCAGTAGGACTTACTTCTGAGTCATGTATATGTTTGCATTGCAAGTTATACCTGCTTCAGGCATTCTGAATAGGGGTTAAGTCAACACACAAGGAGGAAGAGTGTGCATGAGCACACTAGCTGTGCTCCCCATTCTTGTCATCATCATCCTCCATGTGGTCCAGGGTGCGTGTCTAGAGTTGGAAAGCCTCCAGGACTTATGAAAGTTTCCACACATTCTGGAACCCAGATTTTCCATGGTTCCAAAATGTCCAGGAGCCTCCATAAACAAAGGAGGGTCGCCCACTACGAACAGTAGCTGGGGAACAAGCAGATGGCAATCAAGATGGGGGTGTGGAGCTAGCATCCTCATACCCACTCTCCTGTCCTCATGTACATAAGCCCTATTCAGAATGCCTGAAGTCAGTTCCCGCTAAAATCAGCAACACCTTATTTAGTCAAAATTTAACTTTTTATACTGATTTCAGTGGAGTCTAAGTGTAACTGTACACATTTTCCTGGGAGTAAGGCACATTTAACACAATGGGATTTATGTCAGTGTAAACATGCCTAGGATTGTGCTGCACATCTGAATACAATCTAATGATGATGATGATGAAGGTTGTTATAATTTTCAAAGAGTTTCACATGCAAATACAGAAGCCCTTATAAGAAGAGTCAATATTATTATCTCCATCCTGCAGCTGAGAGCTGAAGTTGAGAATGCACCAAGTTCATGGACAGTGTTCTGCATAAAAGGTATGGGTTGTATCCAACGCGGCTGTTCTGCTCATGCAGCAGACTTCCACATGTGCAATGGAATTTCTTCTCCTCTCCCCTGCAGCCCATTGCCAGAGACTAGAGGAACGGGAACTCCCATTGGAAACAGCCCTATGAGATCAATATTGGACAATGGTAGTTGACAATTCTAAACATGAACAATGACAGCTACTCTTACGCACATATTACTGGCGTTATTGACTGAATTTCAAATGCAACTTACTGCAACATATGACTTACATTCTTTTGACAATAAATTTGAACTTTCAGACTTAGTTCATTTCAGAGGAGTTCAATATTGCAGCTGAACTTTTGCCTCTTTTTTTAACCATGTCAAAAGAGTGGCAAGTGCTGTTATTCATTAATTTTTATTTCATTATATTTAACTCATCTGTTTGTATCTCCATGCTATTATTATGCATTGTTCTGAAATTTAAATTAATGAGAAGCTATTAAAAACTTAAGCAGTTCTCATTAGTATACATCACCTTGGGACTTTCAGTGTTGTGTTCTGGATTATAGCATTGACTTTTCAAACAGCATTAGAATCATAAAGAAAGATTCCCAAAAGACAGAATCAGCTCATCCCCAGAGTGGAAAGTCTAACTAGTTCAGCTTTTGCAGGACTGTCATTTGCTTTTCTTTGCCCTATCTTCTTCTTAGTTTCCTACTAGATTCACGTCAGAATATACAAGCAGATGCATTAGAAGTTGAAGAAAACATGAGGACACACATGTGTTTTCAAATCTTGGCTATTACTTTACATTGACCCTTAAAAATACTAAGCAATAGAAGACATGTCCTCATCAGTCAGAATCCTTCTGCAGATTTAAGGAAAATTTGCTGATCTTATAATAACAGTATGTAACTTGTCCCTAAAATCAGCCTCCATACCTGAGGACTATAAAGTAACCAATGTAGTACCAATTTTTAAAAAGGGATCTGGAGGTGGGGGGATCCTGGAAACTACAAGCCAGTTAGATTAACATTTGTTCCAAGAAAACTGGTGGAAAGCATTGTTAAAAATAAAATTGCCAAGAATATGAAACAAGTTTTGCTGAAGCAGAAGCAGCATGGCTTCTACAAGGGTAAGTCCTGTCTCACTAATGTTTTTCAGCCCAAGGCCCACATTTACTCATGGGCAACCTTCCAGGAGCCATGTTCCAGTGGTACGTGTGGCTAAAATGAGTGTGGTCAGACACACACCACTCTCCATCCTTCATCCAGGCAAGCAAGAGGTATTATCACAGTTCAAGACATTCCAACCAAGTAAGATCACTAGAGGAGGGTGCAAAGCAAGGCCAGTGAGATGTGGTCTACAGCATGGCCTGGGTAGACTCCCAAGGGCCAGAGCGGCTGGGGGGGGCTGCTTTCAGCCCATGGGTCTGAGGTTCCCCACCCTTGATTTAGAATAACAAGTCTTGCTGAAGATGAAGCAGCATGGCTTTTGCAAGGATAATCATTGCTTCAACTAACAATTTTGAAAGTGACAAGCATATGCATAGGGGTGATCCAGTACGCACTGAATTTTGAAAGCTTATGATAAGGTGAATTCCATGTTAGGGATCCTTAGGAAAAAGACTGAAAATAAAACTACCAATGTAATGGTGCTATATGAACCTATGTTACAGTCTTGGAATAGTGTGCACCGTTTTGGTTACCTCAAAAAGGAAATTGTAGAATAGGAAAAGGTTCAGGAAAGGGCAATCAACTGTTGTAGCCATTGCTTCATAATAAGAGAAGCATGCTGGTCCCATATACACATACATAAACATTAATGTAACGGCACAGATAACGGAGATTTCATCCCCCCTTCACAAAAAAAACTTTCTAAATAAAATACCCCCTTTAGGACGCACACCTTAACATGGTTAGGGGATTTGAGTGTGTTGAAGAAGCTGAGAACAATGCTGTCAAAAGTCTAGACCAAGAATCTAGACCCCTAGCAGGGGCACCCAAGGCGGAATGGTCAAAGCTGAGAAACCAGACTAAACTACATCAAGACTCAAAGGAAGGCAATGGTAAACCACCTCTGAATACCTCTTACCACGAAAATCCTATGAACAGAGTATCCAAAATGCAACATGAGATAGTGCTGGAAGATGAGACCCCAAGGGCAGAAGGCACTCACCGAGCTACTAGGGAAAAACAAAGGACAAGTACAAGTAGTGCTGTGACAACTGACGCAGCTGGGTCAAACCAAAAGGAAGCCCAGAGACTGATGTGCACAGATGTGAAAGAAGAGTCTGGAGTTGTATGATGCACACAAAAGGAACATGGAATGTGAGAAGCACAAACCAGGGAAAGTTAGAAATTGTGAAGCAAGAAATGGAATGTATCAACATTACAATACTTGGCATGAGTGAAAAAATAGACAGGAATGGGACATTTTCAATCAGGCAGCTACAAAATATTTTATGCAGGAAATGAGAAATTAAGAAGAAATGGGGTTGCTTTAATAGTGAGAAGTGATGTAGCGAAAGCAATCAGGACGTACAATGCAAGGTCTGACCGAGTGATATCAATGAGATTAAACGGGAAACCTATTAACATAACGATCATGCAAGTATATGCTCCAGTGGCAAACACAGAAGAAGAGGAATTGGAGAGATTTTATGCAGAAGTACACGAAGAAATTGATCACATACCAAAACAAGATGTGCTGATAATCACAGGGAATGGGAATGCAAAAGTAGGGAACAGAGAAGAACTAGGAATTGTGGGGAAATGGGGCTTAGGAGACAGAAATGAAGCAGGAGACTTATTGAATTCTGTGAAGCCAATAATTTGTTTCTTGTGAACACATTTTTTGAGCAACCGAAAAGACAAATGTACACATGGGCATCACCAAATGGTCAATATAGGAATCAAATTGATTATATAATTGGCAGCAGAAGATGGAGAAGTTCCATACTTTCTGCGAAAACAAGGCCAGGAGCAGACTGTGGTACAGATCATGAACTGGGTGTGTTGAAAATCAGAGTAAAGCTAAAGAAGAACAACAAAGCAATCATAATGCCAAAATACAATTTAAATAACATCCCAGAAGAATATAAAGATCAAAGAAGAAACAGATTTGAGGCTTTAAACTTAGTTGACAGAGAACCAGAAGGACTACGGAGTGAAGTCAGGGAAGAATATAAAAAGACAATACCTCTAGTTAAAAAGAGAGAAAGACCTCGATGGATGACTGAAGAAACTCTTTAAATGGTTAAAGAGAGAAAGAAAGCAAAAGCAAAAGGAGATAGAAACACAGTTAGAACCCTAAATGCAATAATACAGCAACTAGTACGTAGGGACAAAGAGAACTATTACAATAGTTATTGTGTACAAATAGAAGAGGATAACAAAAGGGGAAGAACAAGAGCCCTATTCCAAAAGATTAGAGAAATGAAAGGGAAATTTAAATGAAGAGTAGGGATGTTGAATAATCAACAGGGGAACACACTGACTGACCGAGATGAAATAAAAGGAAGATGGAAGCAATACACTGAAGAACTCTATAAAAGAGATGCCGGATGACAGATTCATTCACGGAGGAACTGTATGATGAAGAACCAGAAATTTTAGAATGCAAGGTGAAAGCTGCTCTTAAAATACTTGGAAGAAACAAATCACCAGGAATAGATGGCATACCAATGGGGTTGCTACAAGCTACTGAGACTGAATCTGTCCAAATTTTGACAAAAATCTGTCAAGAAATATGGAAAACTAAACAATGGCCCACAGACTGGAAGTGTTTCATATACATCCCAATTCCAGGGATCCCAGGGAATGCAGTAACTATTGAACTATTGCCTTTATATCCCATGCAAGTAAAGTAATGCTCAGGATTCTACAACAAAGGCTCTTGCCATATATGGAGTAAGAAATGCCAGATATCCATGCTGGATTTTAAAAAGGGAAGAGGCACCAGAGATCATATCGCAAACATACATTGGATAATGGAACGGACCAAGGAATTTCAGAAGAAAATCACCCTGTGCTTTATAGATTACAGCAAAGCTTTTGACTGTGTAGATCATGAAAAACTATGGAATGCTTTAAAAGAAATGGGGGTGCCACAGCATCTGATTGTCCTGATGCGCTGTAAGGACAGAATATGGACTGTAAGGGACAGAATATGGAGAAACCGATTGGTTCCCAGTCGGAAAGAGTGTGAGACAGGGGTGTATTTTATCACCCTATTTGTTTAATCTATACGCAGAACATATCATACAGAAAGCAGGATTGGACCAAGATGAAAGAGGTGTGAAAATTGGAGGGAGAAATATCAATAATTTAAGATATGCAGACAATACCATACTCTTAGCAGAAACCAGTAATTATTTGAAACGAATGCTGATGAAAGTTAAAGAGGAAACCAAAAGAAGGACTACAGCTGAACGTCAAAAAGACTAAAGTAATGACAACAGAAGATTTATGTAACTTTAAAGTTGACAATGAAGACATTGAACTTGTCAAGGATTATCAGTACCTTGGCACAGTCATTAACCAAAATGGAGACAATAGTCAAGAAATCAGAAGAAGGCTAGGACTGGGGACAGCAGCTCTGAGAGAACTAGAAAAGGTCCTCAAATGCAAAGATGTATCACTGAACACTAAAGTCAGGATCATTCAGACCGTGGTATTCCCGATCTCTATGTATGGATGTGAAAGTTGGAGAGTGAAAAAAGCGGATGAGAGAAAAATCAACTCATTTGAAATATGGTGTTGGAGGAGAGCTTTGCGCATACCATGGACTGCCAAAAAGACAAATAATTGAGTGTTTGAACAAATTAAACTAGAACTGTCACTAGAAGCTAAATTGATGAAACTAAGGTTATCATACTTTGGACACATTATGAGAAGACATGATTCACTAGAAAAGACAATAATGGTGGGGAAAAACAGAAGAGAGCAGGAGAGGAAGGCCAAACAAGAGATGGATTGATTCCATAAAGGAAGCCACAGACCTGAACTTACAAGATCTGAACAGGGTGGTTCATGACCGATGCTCTTGGAGGTCACTGATTCATAGAGTCACCATAAGTTGTAATCGACTTGAGGGCACATAACAGCAACAAATAGAGTCATTTTTAAAATCTGTCTTCTACAGCAGCTTTTTATTAGACTTTAGTAAGATACTTTTCAACATGAACCACTAAGTTCAGTATGAAAAGCTTGTGGTATTCAATGTATTTTGAGCAGTTTCTTCTTCTGTAGGAAAGATTATATAGTATGCCTTTTTCCTCAAGCAAAATAATTCATGTACCACCCTTTGAGCTAGGAACAGTGTTGTGTGTGCCATTTAAATATGCTTCACACACACACATAGTCCTGATGTAATGTGTGAGTGTGGCAACTGGTAAAATCCATTCACAACCGTTACCACATGGGGGTCATCATGTGTGAGATGAATGGGGAACTGCTGAGGATGCTTAATCCTTGCTAGGCTGTTTGGGGTTTTGTTTGTTGCCTTGTTATGTTTGAATTTTAAAACATTTCCCCCCTGTAAACCCCTGGGTTCCCCATGGAGTAACAGAAGAAGTCCTGTAATGGAGCAATAACTGATTAAGAAATGGGAAGCAGAGAGAGGGAGTAAATGGCAGTTCTCCCAATGGAGGGAAGCAGAAAGTACAGTCCCCCAAGGAATGGTATTGAGACCTATGCTTTTTAACGTGTTCATAAATGATCTAGAGCAGTGAAGTAGCCAGGTTTCCTGATGATACCAAATTGTTCAGGGTGATTAAAACAAAAAGTGTGCGCAAAGAGCTCGAATAGGATCTCTCCAAACTGGGTGAATGGACAGTAAAATGGCAAATGAAATTCAGTGTAAACATGGGCAAAGTGATGCACATCAGGGCAAAAACCCTTAATTTCACATATATGTTCATGGAGTCTGAACAGAAACAAGACTTCAGGGTCATCGTGGATACTGCAATGAAGTAGGTAGCCCAGCTGTGGCAGCTGTGAAAAAGGTGAATTCCAAGCTAGAAATTATTAGGGCAGGGACTGAAAGTAAAACTGTCAATAACATAATGCATTATACAAATGCATGATGTGTACAGTTCACTTCATCTAAAAAAGGATATTGTAGAGTTAGAAAAGGACAACCAAAATGATGAAGGGGATGGAGCAATTCCCCATGATGAATGGCTGCAACATTTGGGGCTTTTAGTTTAGAGAAAAGGCAAATAAGAGGAGACATGATAGAGGTATATAAAATTATGCATGGTGTAGAGCAAGAAAATACAGAAAGGTTTTTCCCTCTCTCATAATATTAAAACTAGGAAACATCTGATCAAGCTGAATGTTGAAAGTGTGAGGGCAAACAAAAGAAAGTACTTCTTCACACAGTGAATAGTTAAACTGTGGAATTCGCTCCCACAAAATATAGTGATGGCTTTAAAAGAGGATTAGACAAATAATGTATTATTGTTATTATTTATTACATTTGTTAGTCATTTTATACAAAGAAAAATGTCATAAAGTGACTTAAAATAAAAATCATGGAGGATAAGGCTACTAGCCACAATGGCTATATTCTACCCCCACTTTAGGAGGCAGTATGCCTTTGAATACCAGTTGCTGGGAATCACAAGTGTGGAGAGTTTTGTTGCACTCAGGTCCTGCATGTGTACTTCCCATAGGCACCTGGCTGGCCACTCAAAGAACAAAATAGTGGACTAGATGGGCTTTTGGCCTGATCCATCAGACTCTTCTTATGTTCATTGCTCCCAACGGAGGGAAATATTTAAAAGTTAAAAAAACCAGAAAATGATGAAGGAGCACAAAAGCACTGCTTGTCCCTTACTTCCACGCTGCCAGTGTGGCCTGGCAGGGCACTGGACAAGACGGTTTATGCACCTTTGGTTCTTCTCCCACCACCACCAAGATTGCATCCAAAGTTTTAGGAAGATTGGTGAGGCTGCATCAGTCTATATAACTTCTTTGCAAAACTCTACTATATTTTTCCTTTCTTCCATCATGGAACTATAGGTGGAGTACATCGGATTCCCAGGCTGCCTCTTATCCAAGCACAGACCCAAACTTTTTTAGCTTCAGCAAGGTGCGCGCACCATATAACAACAACAACAACAACAACAACAATAATAATGAGGAAATCTCCCACTGGCACCAGTTTAATGTCAGGTCTAGTTTAGTTCCAAGACAATATTTTAAAAAGAATCCTCAAAACTGGGGAAACTGGTTTTCATGATGTACATATAAAGTGGCTCTGCAGCAACCACAGCATCATGAGCACCAGCGTCTGACCATTTACTGTGTTAAATGTATTCCTTCGGCTTACCTCATCTGTGTTTTAATAGGGTTGTCTTCTTTCTCCCTTAAGTGCAGATATAGCTCGTGATAGCTTCTCGCAAACTTTCTCAGCTAACAATAAGTAGGATGCCTTTTGACAAGTGTAACTACAAGCTCGCAACACCCAGCCCATCTCCACCGTCCTGTCTGCAAGGGACCTTTCTTTCCACTACAGATCTAAAAGTGCCGTCTTGATACTGTTACAATTATAAGAAAAGCAAACAATCCAGTGTAAGAAGGAAAATGAAATGAAAATGCAGAGATCATATTAACTAGATGAAGGAAACACTTTTCCAACTACAATGGTGGCTGAAACCCATAAATATTAAATGACTGAAGTAATAAGACATGTGAAATGGCTTTTAAGTTCACTACCAGCTCTGTGCAATAAATTTCCAGTGACATCCAAGCTTTTAGTGGAGGGCATGATTTATTGCCATCTACAAGAAGAGAGTTTTCATGGATTATCTCTAAATTGGCAAAACTCTATTCTGAATTTTTCAAAATTAGTGAAGCTATATGAATGCTACAAGCAAGCAAGTTCTCAAGTCTTCTTTTTTATTTTTATTCAAAAATACTCCTTATTAACATGGATAGAAGAGGTTCTTTAGAGAAGGGGTGGGCAGAAGGTAGATTAGGATCTACTTGTAAATCTTTTAGTGATTAGCGGTAGATCAGCCAGGATTTCTGTCTTCCAACTGTTTAACAATTGAAGATGAAAGTTGTCCTTTAAGGCGATTCAGAAAGTTCAGCTGGTCCAAAATGCAGCATCCAGATTCCCAGCTAGGGTTCCATTTAGAACTTGTTTAAAGCCCTAAATGGCTTATGGCCCCAAATATCTGAAACACCACCTCCTTCCCTACAGACCCTCTCTAGGGTATTGAGATCAGCAGAGAAGACCTTCTTGATAGTTCTTCTGTCCTCACAAGCTGGGGGAAGGGAGGAAAAGCACCCAGGAGAGGGCATTTTTTGTGGCAGTGGCCTAAACTGTGGAATTCCCTCCCCACAGAGGAGCATCTGGCACCTTCACTATACAGCCAGGCCTGGGGGGGTGGCAAAATCCCTAGGGCCTGGGCCTCTGGAAGCCTAGGGCCTCTGGGAGCCTGGACCTGAAAAAAAAAACAATACATAAACCTCAGCATATCCAAGTCTTCTATAAGCACCAACATCTATTAATATGATTGAGACATGGCAAAGCACAACATACACCTTGAGACCAGAACTACCAGACCCCAGTAGTAGGCCTCAGTTAGGGTTGCCATATTCCAGTTCCACAAATCCAGGCAGGCTAATTTGCATATTATGCAAATTATTTGCATATTAATATTTGGATTGTCCAGTTGTTTTGTTTTTGTGCCTAGGAATTACCACCAAAAACTGGGGAAAGATGTGAGAAATCTTTTTTTAAAAAGCGACATTTTCAGCCTTAAATGCCTAGACTCTAGTTTCCAACACTATGGAATATTTATTGATTAAGAGGATTTATATCCTGCCCTTCTGCTGTTAAAAACAGAGCTCAGCACAGCTTACAAATATAATAAAAACAATAAAAATACACAATCAATATAAAAACATAATAAAAACAAAAAATAGCAACAAACAAAGTAAGTCAGGGCAGCAGTATGGTTAACCTTTGCTGGTCATTGACTGAAATAAACCTATCTACATTTTTTAGTATGGTTAACCATTACATATACGCTATATTTCAGAGATGTGGTGGGTGGAGAAAAACAAGAAGCCAAAATGTTAGGAAAAGGAGTCTTTCACACCACATGCTCAGTTCTAAATACTGTTGCAGCAAGTTTTACAAGTTCCTCCAGTATTCCACTGGTGCAGGCACTCAGACATTCAAAGTATCTGTATGTTTCTTAGGTTTTATAAAAGCAGAGCTTTGCTTAAAATTTCTTCTCCCTTTGATCAACCACATCTACACAGGTTCCACCTCCATACTCAAAATGAAACTGGGCCTGGAAGTATGCAACAACCCCACACATACCTTGCTAATTAGATTACCAATGCCAGGATGTCTGTCTTATCGACTACTCTCCTGCTACCCCCCCCCACACTGGGCATCATGAAAGACCCGGTCCTGGGCTCAGAAAGAAAATAAATATCTGGTCCTCTTCAAAGTACTCATAAGCCTCTTGTTTTAATTAAAATAATAATTATAAATTCTTGCTCTTATCACTAATGAGAGTTAATTACCTTGCATATGCTGCTGTTGCTTCTATGGCTGTAACAGAGTGAGGTTAAAGATAAGTGAAATGCAAATAGGAAAAAAACAACACAAAAGGCAGTAACACTTTCCTAAATGTAATACCATATCAACCACAACAAGATTCCTACGAGTAAGGCAGAAAACTCAGCATCCCACCAGTCAGGATTCATAACCAAAAACCCAAACTAAAAAAATCCTAGCAGCCAGTCAGCCAAGGTCACAGAAATCCCCATGCAGCACAACCTGACCTGGGGACTGCAGTTAATGCAGAATGCTGCAGCACAATTGCTGACATGAGGGAGATCCTATCAGCACATAATACCTCTGCTCTGAAATCTGCATTGGTTGCTGATTTGCTACCAGGCCAAATTCAAGCTGTGCTTTCCATGTTATGGGTGCCACATAGTACAGTACTTGTTCTGCTCTTGTAAGAAATCAGTCCTGTAAAGTGGCAGCACCTATGCTTTGGAACTCCTTGCCTATTGACATTAGGCAGACGCCTCTTTTCAACCTGCTAAAATCAGTTTTCTTGAGGCAAGCCTTTCCAGGCATGTGGAAGCTATTGTGTTTTTAAATCTGTTTTTAACTCATTGTTGGTTTTATTATTTTGAATGTTTTTAAGCATCTGTTCTTAACGCTTTTGCCAATAATTTTATTGTTTTAATTCTTTCTGTAAACCGCTTTGAGATTTTTTACAATAAAGAGGTATATAAATGTTGTAAATAAAAATACATAAATAAATGTTGGAGTCACTGTGGCCCTTGGGTCTCTTCCCACTTTTAGGAACTAAGGAATCTGCCTTATACTGATTCAGGCCATTTCGTACCAATGCAACACCATACCAACCACAACAAGATTCCTATGAGTAAGGCAGAAAACTAAGCATCTCACAACCAGTCAGGATTCCTAACCAAAAACCAAAAATATGATATCAAATATATTTATTATTTACACAAAAAAAGATATTTCTAGTGCAATCCTAGGTTTATTTATTCAGAAGCAAGTCCCAGTGTATTCAGTGGGGCTTACTCAAACAGGGACAGAACTGCAACCTCAAGTAATAAGCAACTTCATTCACACAACCCAAAATTCCGAATGCCACTTTACACTGTTTTGCAACTGTTTATACTTGTTTTTATGGTTATTGGATTTTAAATGGCTTTATTTCTTGTTGTGAGCTGCCTTGGTTTCCAACCCTACCTCACAGGGTTGTTGGAAACACTCCATACATGCACACACACTGCAGATGTATAAATACATACAGCCCATATAATAGTTTATTGTCAAACCAGTTGGTCATTGCAGAAAAATCAGTATTAGTTTTTAAAAAATCAGTATTAGTTTCCTACAGAACAAAAACTGTAATACCTAAGTAAGCCCTGCCTACTTGCTTTAAAATAGGACTGGAGGGGAGGAGACAGAAAGAGTTAGAACACAAACACAATTCTTTTTTACATTCACTCCAAAGTCCCATTGATTTTCAGCACATTCATAACCATGTCTACTCAAAAGTAAGTCCTATTGAATTCAATAAGATTTACTCTGAGCATATGGGATTAGCATTGCTTTTACAAAAGCAAGTATTGGGAAGGTTTTCAAAACACTGCCCAGGATCTGACTCCTGCACACAAGAGGAAAAAAAACTGAAATGTATATACTTACCCAATTTATGAGATTTTCAGATAAACGGGGGGAAACCACCATTTTCTGGCATTGCAATGAGGTTTTTTAGAGTGACACTGACTCAGGTCAACCAAATGCAACCCTGGCTTCACTGATTGGCTGCAATCCTGAACAGGCAGGGTTAAAGCTACGAAGTGCTATACAGTACTTTTTAAAGAAAGATTTAACAGTCGGGGGGGCGGCTGATGTTTTTATGTATATCTCGAGAACCGGACCACCTAGAAACTTTTTTTTTTTAAATTAAAGCTGAGAATCCGGACCACCTAAGGGGCTAAACGGGCACTGGGTGGCATGCAAAGAATCCGGGTAAAACCCGGCTAACCGGGCAATATGGCAACCCTAGCCTCAGTTCAGTTTACAGAACTACCAGGCCCCAGTGCACATATACTCAACAAGCAGTTCCTACAGTGCTCTTAAAGGAACAGTACACCACAGCAGCAGATAAAGAGAAAGTTAATGCATGGGAGTGTCACCTCTTATCATTTGGTCTGTGACTACAACACACTGAAATCAGCCTGCATGCAATTTGGCATTGTTTGAAGGTGAAAAAACATTATGGAGTACAAATATAAGTCAGGAGCACAGAGAAAAAAGAAAAGCAAGTAAATAAAAAAAGCAAAAAAAGGTCAGGCAAGTTTATTCAGCTTGGGCTTTGTTTCAAAATCATCATGTGGTGATAGGGTTGCCAGGTCAGAAGCATCCCAAAACCTGAGAGTTCAGGGCTGGGCCCTAGTGATGTCACAGGGCAGGCCTGAGTGATGTCACAGGGCAGGCCCGAGTGATGTCATTAAGCATGATACATTAAGCATCAACCACAGTTGCTTGGAGCATACAATTACAAAAAACATTTCTCTGATTAGAAATTAAGATAGAAATCTTAGGTAAAAGATGGAGCATGGGTAGGGAACATTTAATCTAGCCTACTTGCTTTCAGCAAGGAAGGTTTAAGTGCCCTCAGGCCAGGCCAGTCACCAGAAGGCCATTGTAGGGAGAAAGGAGCCTAGTGTTGTGGAGATGTTAGATGGGAGCACTCAGGATTAAAGATGGATGCCCCCGAAGGCTGCAATTCTAAACACACTTACTAAGGGACTAAGCCCCATAGAACTCAACAGGACTTACTTCTGAATAGTTATAGTTTGGATTGTGCTGTTGGGAAAGCTTGGCTAGGGATCCTCTGCAAAGACATCCACATCTGAAGAGGATGCTTTAAAACAGATGCTATTGGAGGTCAATGATTCATAGGGTTGCCATAAGTCAAAATTGACTTGAAGGCACATAACTACAACAATGAAATACAATGCAGGAAAAGCTTCACCTGTTGACATTCTGTCAGTCACCTTATTACTTGTGTGCAGCCCCTCCCACCTCACCAACACAAGAGCAGGCAAATTTGCACCCTATTTTTTGAGTGGGGCAAGTGCCTGATCCACATACAGTGTCCAGGACCCAGAAAATCCTGCTGGCATTCCTATTAAGAAGTGCCTGGCTCAGATGTTGCTAGGGTTTCAGTCAGCTCCACTACATCTCTGGCTGTTAAATCTCTGAGAAACTCTATGGGTTGTAGTCAACTAAATCCTACTCAGAGCAGGCCTATTGAAATTAATAAACTTAAGTTAATTGTGCCTATTAACTTTAAATGGGTGTACTACAAGTAGGACTGCCATTGAATTGCCCTATGCTTTTGAATGACTACAGGGCATACTACAGCAGCAGCCTACAAAAAGGCAGCTGGCCCCACAGAGGGGATAGGGTGGCAGCAGGGATCCTCGGTAGAAAAACAGAGCTATTACAAACCAGGCAAGGTCCCCTATTTTCAAGGGGGTGAAAAGCTGGGGGTATCTTGCCTAGACCTTCATCTGGCATTCAGCACTTCCCTGTCCCTCACGCTGCCCATCCTGCCTACTTGAAGGAAACTTCAAACTGCATCAGCACATATCACTTGCTCCTGACCTTGCCACTTGCACTTGATAAATAGTTGTGAAGAACATCAGTTTCTGAGTGTGTTGAATGCCCTCCTCCATAGCTTAAACTGGGCTTGAGGCTGCTGGTGCCCTGTTCGTAGGCCCAGGTGCTGGTGGGCTGAGAGGACACAGCGGTGGCAGTGACCGAAGCCAGCGGATCAGGGTAGCTGGAGTCCACCGGGTAGTTCCTATCCATCATCGAAGTGGCAACAGAGGGAACTCCGAGGCTCCACTTAGGGCCTGGGCGCACGAGAAGGGAACGGAGGGGGGCAGCTGCAAGGACAGAGCAGGGCAGGAGCGACTCCCCCTTCCCTCTCACAGAAGGAGGGTGGCAGCGGCCACCCCCGACCCGGTCCTCCCCTCAATTTCCGCTACAAGGGCCGGGAGGGCGGTTTGGAATCAGGGGAGATACGGCGACGGATTTGGCGGTGAGGGCAGCAAACAGCCCAGCCAAAGACCTATGTTGGGCTGCAGCAGCTGTTTCCCAGGATGCCCCTCCCACCCCTCCACAGTTTACTAGAGCTCCAGAGCAGCAGCCTTGGTAGCGGCGATGGCTGTTGCTGCTTTTCCTGCCGTCGCTGATGATGATCACTACTTGCAGTGGTGGCAGGAGAAGAGGAGGGAACTTGATCTATAGAACAGAACTGGGAAGGGGTGATGCATGCAAAAGGGAGAGGAGGAGACCATTAGAGGCGGTTGGCACCCCTCCCCCTTCCATCCCCACTGAGGTGGAGGAGCAGCATGTGCACATGCAAAAGAAAGAAAGAGGGAGACTGTTAGGAGCGGTTGGCACCCCTCCCCCGCCCGTCCCTGCTGAGGCAAAGGAAAGAGGCGACCAAGCGGCCATGAAGGTGGTGAGCCCTGGGGGAATTTGGCGTATGCATGGCTGGAAATCAAACACACATGCACAGCTGGGCAGGAGTCTGGAAAACTGGAGATTCTGGCATTTGGGGGTGCTTTGACCGGAGACTGGAGAGGGCCCCCAGATGCCGGAGTCTCCGGCTGAAAACCGGAGATCTGGCATCTCTATGTGGTGATGAGGGAGATCATGAAAGCTAGTCATCAGATGCTCAAACATTATTAGAAGAAGAAAAACCCTGGAACCAACCACTGAGAAGGCCTTCTCTTGCTTCCTTACCAATGTGTTTCTGAGGGTGGTGGGACTGAGAGAAGGGCCTCCTGTGCACATCTCAGAGCCCTGGCAGGCTTGTATGGGAGAACATAGTCTTTCAGATCATGTAGACTCAAGCCATTATTTCAGTTGTTAGATTATATATTAAATAAAAAATATATATTATATTATGCTTTGCAGACACACACTTCCTCTTATACTACAGGTAGTAGTGATAGGTTTCCCCCCATGAATTTGTCTAACCTCTCTTTAAAGCTATCCAAATTGGTGGCCATCACTACATCTTGTGCTAGCAAATTCTATAGTCTACTAGTGAAAAACTTTGTTTGGTGCTGCAGAGTGTCAGTCAAGCATTTTATGGTATCAATTTTAAAACAGCCATCATGATATAGATATCCAAAATAAGGACTAGCAGTCTCCCTCAATGTTTTATTTGTAAGATTCTCAGCAGCATTAGCAAACACAGTTGTTGCATATGTGACAAACTCTCTGTCTCAGAAGACAATATATTTTCTGGGCCTCAGTAACGTCTGATAATTCTACCTGAGAGATGTCTGTGTGAAACGGCTCTTAGAGAGAGGCTATGGGCTGCTTCTTCATCTAGACTGCATAAACTGATCTGGGGGAGGGAATGAATCTGGTTAGTGGGTTGCAAGGAAGGATTTGAAGAGGTGTTTGGTCTCTTCCAGCACTATCAGGCTCTGAAAAGTGTCTGAGACATAAACAGCTGCTGATACTTAAGCTGCCCATGCCATTAAGTGATTCTTTTTGGACTTTAACTGACACATATTTCTCAGAAGGCAAAAGCAAACCACTATTGTAGTGGCCTCAGGATGAGTGAGTGTTCCTTTGCTCTCATGCCAAGATAACCCCAGGCCAATCACTTGCAATGTGTGTGTTTTCTATTTCTTTAAACACCTATAAATACACTCAGTGAGATAGCACAATTCTTTATAGGAATGGGGTGAAAGATTTACAGCCACCCAAATCCATTATCAAAGCACAGTGCTAAGTATGGATGAGTGACAGGCTGCTACGGTGACATCATAATCCAAGAGAAGCCTGTCATTTGAGATTACACCTTCTCTTCAACCTAACTCTCAGGGAGGTGATAAACCTGTGCCTGGGCTGTACCACTTCAGACTGCAGGTAGAGGGCTGGCATGACTGAATGCTTCTCCATACAAAAAGATTCCCTAGATACAGAAACCGAGATATCGGGGCAAGGCCATGTTAGTTTATTATGAACTGGGATATATTTAAATAGTTATATTTGTATAGGTGAGCACTCACTCATGTGGGCTTCTCCCTGCAATCTAAAGTAGTGCAGTCCAGACACAGATTTACCACCTCAATGAGAGAACTATGATTTTTAAAGAATTACATAAATAGTCAAGCATGCATGCCAAGAATGCCTGAGTCTAAATTCAACCGAAAGCTTCACTTGGAACTGTCCAGGGCACTACATATCATTCATTTTTAAAATAAGTCAACAGCATTTTGCCATAAGTCAACCACATTTGTTTGTTTGTTTATTCAGCCACCTATGTAAAAGGATCTCAATCCAAGACATCTGCAAAACTCTTTCACAGTTCAAATCCTTTCTGAAAGGAGAATTTAATAAACATTCTGCAGTAAACCCAGAATGCCATCTTGAACAGGCTCTTGCTCCCTGAATATTTTAGACTGAATTCCTCTACTGACTAAGTACACACAACTTCCTCCCTGCTAAAAAAGCACAAAGTGATTTGGGGCACTATATTTGTCCACAGATCAACAGGAAGCCTTTTCTCCCTGAGAAATGAAAGTAGAATGTAGACAGAATGTAGCTCAGGTTTGAAATTAGCCTGGAGACAGATAATAGTTTTTAAAGAGGATTACGTAAGAACCACCCTGCTGGATTAGACCAAAGGTCCATTTCCTCTAGCATCCTCTTTCTGAAATGGTCCCTCATTTGGTTCCATTTTTTCTCATTCATGCTGAAACAAAGACACACCCATAGTAAATGTTTTGTGAACTACCCAGCTAACATATTTATTGGCTACCAAGTACATCAGAAGCATCTTGCAAGTTCAGAGCAAAGATCCATCAAGCCCAGCATTCCGTTTCCATCAGCAGCCAGCCTGCTGCTCTGAAAGCTCACCACCATAGGGGACAAAAGTAATGGTTATCCCCTGTTCTCTGTCTCCAGCATTGAGGATATGCTGCCCATGACTAATGTGCAGGTTCCATTTAGCTATCATAGTTTACAGTTGCCTCTAGACCTATCCTCCAGGAATTTGTAGAATCCCTCTTTCAATGCATCATTCTCTCCATATCTGATGTTCAGACTGTGAACATCAGTGGATATGACGCCAAAACAGTACCACATGCACACACAAGAAAGGGGAGGTATCAGCAGGCTTTGGGGAACCCTGAAGTTTGCAGAAGAACAAAAAGTTTTTTGGAGGGAGAACAAAAGGATTGTTGTTGTTGTTATGTGCCTCCAAGTCGACTGCGACTTAAGGCGACCCTATGAATCAGCGACCTCCAAGAGCATCTGTCACGAACCACCCTGTTCAGATCTTGTAAGTTCAGGTCTGTGACTTCCTTTATGGAATCAATCCATCTCTTGTTTGGCCTTCTTCTTTTTCTACTTCCTTCTGTTTTTCCCAGCATTATTGTCTTTTCTAGTGAATCATGTCTTCTCATGATGTATCCAAAGTATGATAACCTCAGTTTCATCATTTTAGCTTCTAGTGATAGTTCTGGTTTAATTTGTTCTAACACCCAATTATTTGTCTTTTTTGCAGTCCATGGTATCCACAAAGCTCTCCTCTAACACCACATTTCAAATGAGTTGATTTTTCTCTCATCCGCTTTTTTTCACTGTCCAACTTTCACATCCATACATAGAGATCTGAAATACCATGGTCTGAATGATCCTGACCTTTGTGTTCAGTGATACATCTTTGCATTTGAGGACCTTTTCTAGTTCTCTCAGAGCTGCTGTCCCCAGTTCTAGCCTTCTTCTGATTTCTTGACTATTGTCTCCATTTTGGTTAATGACTGTGCCAAGATATTGATAATCCTTGACAAGTTCAATGTCCTCATTGTCAACTGTAAAGTTACATAAATCTGTTGTCATTACTTTAGTCTTTTTGACATTCAGCTGTAGTCCTGCTTTTCTGCTTTCCTCTTTAACTTTCATCAGCATTCGTTTCAAATCATTACTGGTTTCTGCTAGTAGTATGGTATCGTCTGCATATCTTAAATTATTGATATTTCTCCCTCCAATTTTCACACCTCTTTCATCTTGGTCCAATCCTGCTTTCTGTATGATATGTTCTGCATATAGATTAAATAAATAGGGTGATAAAATACATCCGTTTCACACCCTTTCCAACTGGGAACCAATTGGTTTCTCCATATTTCGTCCTTACAGTAGCCTCTTGTGCAGAGTATAGGTTACTTATTATCAGGACAATCAGATGCTGTGGCACCCGCATTTCTTTTAAAGCATTCCATAGTTTTTCATTATCTACACAGTCAAAGGCTTTGCTGTAATCTATAAAGCACAGGGTGATTTTCTGCTGAAATTCCTTGGTCCGTTTCATTATCCAACGTATGTTTACGATGTGATCTCTGGTGCCTCTTCCCTTTCTAAATCCAGCTTGGACATTTGGCATTTCTCGCTCCATATATGGCAAGAGCCTTTGTTGTAGAATCTTGAGCATTACTTTACTTGCATGGGATATTAAGGCAATAGTTCGATAATTACTGCGTTCCCTGGGATCCCCCTTCTTTGGAATTGGGATGTATATGGAACACTTTCAGTCTATGGGCCATTGTTTAGTTTTCCATATTTCTTGACAGATTTTTGTCAATATTTGGACAGATTCAGTCTCAGCAGCTTGTAGCAACTCTATTGGTATGCCATCTATTCCCGGTGATTTGTTTCTTCCAAGTATTTTAGGAGCAGCTTTCACCTCACATTCTAAAATTTCTGGTTCTTCATCATACGGTTCCTCCATGAATGAATCTGTCATCCTGGCATCTCTTTTATAGAGTTCTTCAGTGTATTGCTTCCACCTTCCTTTTATTTCATCTCGGTCAGTCAGTGTGTTTCCCTGTTGATTATTCAACATCCCTACTCTTGGTTTAAATTTCCCTTTCATTTCTCTAATCTTTTGGAATAGGGCTCTTGTTCTACCCTTTTTGTTGTCCTCTTCTATTTCTATACAGTAACTATTGTAATAGTTCTCTTTGTCCCTACGGTACTAGTCCCTGTATTGTTGCATTTAGGGTTCTGGCTGTATTTCTATCTCCTTTTGCTTTTGCTTTCCTTCTCTCTTTAACCATTTTAAGAGTTTCTTCAGTCATCCATTGAGGTCTTTCTCTCTTTTTAACTAGAGGTATTGTCTTTTTGCATTCTTCCCTGATAACGTCGGGGAACAGGAGCACTCCACACTGCAACATTTTGGTGCAGGTCTCACTTGGTCATCATTTTTTGATCTTTTGAATTCTGTACATGAATTGTCCCAACTTTGACAGCCAGTTTCTTGCCTTCAGCACTTAGTATTAACAACAATGCTTTGAGAGAGACAGTTTAACATTTTTGGGGTAGGGAAAAAAGAACACCAAACTAAAATGATAGAACTGTAATAATTTTCAGAGATGCAAGGCAGATAAGATAATGGCACAGAAAGAATAATGACAGGCTTTGCACTAAGAGGCACAAAACGTGCCATGATAACAAAAAAAGGGACTATGGGTGGTAATAACAGCAGACTACCATATAGTCACACAGTGAATGCAGCCTCCTAGCAACCTAAGATCACCACCCTTTCCTGAACAAAATGATACAGAAGCAGCACATTCACATCCACACATTTATCGGACTAGCAAAGATTCTGGCCCCAGAGAATAAGATGCAGATAAACTGAACTGATGAAAACTCTAATAAAATATTCCTGCAGAAATAGGATGGCCTGAATTGGGAAGTAGCAGAGGAGAAATCCATCCTATATTTTTTAAATTGTGATATGTGCTGCATTTAACATCATTCACAACAAAGCTTTAATTTTAGAAGTTATAGAATTTTAGAGGTTCTCCTTCAATTTATCACAATTTCCCAAGCTAGCTTTCTTACGTTTATATATATCTATATGTATTCTTCTCTATATCTGATATAAAACAATCTGAGAGTTAAAGTGTTTTCCTCTTCAAATAATCTTCTATTAAAAGTCCATAGCAAGAGCTTATTACATACAGAAAATGCCCTGATATGTGCAATACAGAATCTGATTACCCTTCCCCAGCCTTCAGAATTTATTTTTATTTGCCCATGAATTATAACCCATCACATGGTTTCAAAGAAGCCTCTCCTCAGGGGAGCTTGCAGCATTTATATAATAATCACTAAATTACAACTAAGTACATTAAAATCCAGACACAGTGCAACAATATAAAGTTATACTAATAAAATGAATCAGTCAGGATGTCATTTGCAAAGCTTTTGTTCTCTTGCAAGAGCTATCTTGCTTCTAAATTTTGCTCTGAAGCTTATGAGGTTTCAGGATCTGCCCACTCTCCTTTCCCCCCCTATTCTCCTCTTTTTTTGAAACCTTTGCAAACTGCACAATATTTTCTTACAGTTTTATTTCCAATCCAACTAAATCCAATTTAGATGTAATTTGGAATTAAGTACTCCAGTGTAGAAGACTCAGTAGCAAAACGTTCTTCAAGCTATCACATTTTAACTATGTTACATTATTATACCTCCACCAACACAATCACTTATGAATACAGTGGTGACTACATCAAGGACAGCCAACATGGTGCCTTCCAGATGTTGTTGGACTATAACTCACATCAGCCCCAGCCAGTATAGCCAGTCATCAGAGACAATGGGAGTTGGTGTCCAACAATATCTGGAGGGCACCACACTGACATTCTTTGTAAAACTTTCTATACCACCAACATTAAGGAACAATTATCATGGTGGTGAACAACATAAAATCAATAATAAAATTACATCCATAAAATAAGTACAAAATACATCACAAACCAGTAGATCAGCTTACTATATAAAAATAGCTGGCTAACCCTTCAAGGAAAGCCTGGATCAACATTAAACAGGTGTCTAAATGCCAAACCTGTGGATGCCCACCTTATGTTCATGGGAGTTGATTCCAAAGGTCTTCTGCTCACAAATTGTCACTT
Organism: Rhineura floridana; assembly: GCF_030035675.1. NCBI lineage: Eukaryota > Metazoa > Chordata > Lepidosauria > Squamata > Rhineuridae > Rhineura > Rhineura floridana. Next base: position 217,423,748 of record NC_084480.1, read on the forward strand.
TTTGCCTCCATCAATAGGATTAGAATGTTTTTTTCCCCCTCAACTTGTATATCAGGTGCAACTTTCTATGTGTCTGCAGCAAACCTGCAGCCACAGCCAATATTATAGTAGCAGCTGCTTTGCTATACTGACAGTAAGTAATTTAGTAATACACCTTTTTTCCATGGATTTTCCAAGAACTGCCCAACAGTGTAATACCTTAAGATAAGAATATCCTTTCTGAATGAAAATTCTATAGATAATCTTGTCATGGCATATGGTGACCTTTCTTAGATGTCTAACAAGGAAAAGCAACTAATCTGTTTCCTTTCAATTGGTTTAATTGCTCTCCATGATTTGATGGTAATTTGAAACTGCCAGTGACACTTGCCTACTTGATCTTATTTAGTTGTGCCTTTGCATTAAATGGATTGACTTTATTTTCACAAGCAGCTTTGATTTAATACTCTGGAAGCTTTACTTTTAAAGGGATAACTCTTGACTTCAGATGAGTAGCCTCTAATACACTACTAACATCTATTATTATTATCATCATCATCATCTCTGCAATTATGTTCAGTGTGCACAAAATAGAATCCTATGAAATTTCAAATTTAAAAATGGAAATTCTAAGCTAAGATATAGGAATTTGTGTAAGGCTCTCCAGTGGATTCATGGGGGATTGGAGATTTAAACTCAGCTTTGAAGGACACTTTTGCACAATAATTTAAAACTGGGAAAAGTTGCCACATGATACCTTTTTTCCAACTTTTCCTGTGATTAAATTTCCTTGAAATGACATCCCCCTAATAAATTCAGAACAGATGCATATTTCACCATGTATTTCTAATTACTTTCACATATAAGTTGCTGCAAAATGTGAAATATAAACCTGGCTACATGTATGAGACGCAAAATAGCCATTAGGCATAAAATTGTAAAATCAAAATAGCCATTAGGCATAAAATTGTAAAATCAAAAAATTGTCTTTCGAACCATATGGGGTTACTCTCCTCATATTCTTTCTCTGGCATTCTGTTCCATAACCTTGGGCATGCCTGCATAACAGGTGGTATAAACATATTTAAATATATAAACAAACGTATTGTCCTTTGTCCTAAACCCAACTACAACTTTGCTCCCAGCCTTATCTGCAGCCCTTATTTCCCATTAACACTCTTTTCTTTGATCATTGAACTTTACCACCATCAGTTCTCTTAATCAAGGAGCGGAGAACATCTTTCAGCCCAAGGGCCACATTCCCTTCTGGGCAACATTCTGAGGGTTACATGCCAGTGGTGAGTGGGGCCAGAAGCAAGAGTGGGCAGAGCAACTAATGTAAATTTTACCATTGTATGGCAGGTGGGTTTCTACACCCACTCACACACCCCTTTCTATGCTCCATCCTGACAAAAGATGCATTATCAAAATTGAAGGACACATCCCAGCCAAGTAAAAATTCTTGGGGTGCAGTGTCCAGAACTGGATGTGGTATTCAAGATGAGGCCTAACCAGTTCTGAATAGAGGGGAACTAGTACTTCACACTGTTTGGAAACTATACTTCGGTTAATGCAGCCTAAAATACCATTTGCTGTTTTTGCAGCCACATTGCACTATTGGCTCGTATTCAGCTTATGATCAACAACAATTCCAAGATCCTTTTCGCATGTAGTATTGCTGAGCCAAATATCCCCCATCTTACAACTGTGCATTTTGGTTTCTTTCCCCTAGATGTAGAATGACGTATCCCTGTTAAATTTAATTCTGTTGTTTTCAGCCCAATGCTCCAGCCTATCAAGGTCATTTTGAATTTTGTTTCTATCTTCCAGGATATTAGCTATTCCTCCCAATTTATCATCTGCAAATCTGATGAGCATTCCCTACACATCCTCATCCAAGTTATTAATAAAAATGTTGAAGAACTCTGGACCCAGAACCGAGCCCTGAGGTACTCTGCTCATTGCCTCCCCTGGTTTGAGAAGGAAACATTGATAAGTACTCTTTGAGTAGAATTATGTAGCCAACTGTGAATCCACCTGATAGTTGTTCCATCGAGCCCACATTTAGCTAGCTTGCTAATCAGAGTATCACAGGACACTTTGTCAAAAGCTTCGCTGGAGTCAAGATATATTATGTCCACAGCATTCCCATAGTCTACCAGGAAGGTTACACAATCAAAAAATGAGATTATTAGTCTGGCAGGATTTGTTCTTGACAAATCCATGTTGGCTTCTAGTAAACACTGCATTGTTTTTGAGGTGCTTACAGACTGACTCTATTCTATATAAAGTTATGCCACAATACATTTGTTAATATTTAAGGTGCAACAAGACTCGTTGTTGGTTTTTTAACAACCTAGACTCACAATCTTGTTCCATGCAGTGTAACACATACTTAGAATAATGCAATCAAAGAGATATCTTTTTTTTTAAAAGCCTGCATCAATTTCCATCAAAAATTTGGAAGTTTGTAGTAAGGTTGGAATGTGGCATAGGTCATACATAGTCTGTGTTATGACTAGATTAGCTATTCAGTTCTGCTATCCAGAGTTCAAAATTCTTTCCTTTCTGTTAGTAAGAGATTGGAGCCATAACCATTATTTACCGTAAGAAGCCCTCGCCGCATGAATATCAAAATGGTACCTGGAGCCATGAGTGGGATAATGGCTAATATTCAAGGTCAGCAGCTCTCAGCAGCATTATTCACATACTGAATCCTTGCTATATTACATCCAAATCAATGATACTCACAATTTATAACGAAACTTTCATTCTTGCAAGAGACAGAACGAGATTCAAAAATGCTCAGATCCTTTTTTCATACCCAGCTGGATGCCATGAATTATTTACATTTCTTGGTATGCCTCTTTAAAAAAAACCTTTCCTTTCAATTCAGCAGTTATATATCATGCTGTATTTACTCCTGAACTCCCTCCCACACACACACACACATAATCTTTTGCAATTCTTGGTCCAAGTACTGAGACCTCCAGCAAATACTGTTTTTCCAAATGAAAAACTGTATGGCTGCATACACTCCATACATTTAAAGCATTTTTTTCCTCACCAAAGAATCCTGGGAACTGTAGTTTACCCATCACATAGTTACAATTCCAAGCACCCTTAACAAACTACAGTTCCCAGGATTATTTGGGGAAAGTCATGTACTTTAAATAAAAGGTGTATATGCAACCTCAAAGGTGTTTTTTTCCCCAACCACCTACTTTTTAATTTTAACTGTATTGTTCATAAAGTGGCTGTTTATGTAGCAATTCTATATGGTTGTTTCCAGCTCCATTAACTACAAATTCTCAAATCAGGCTTTTCCCCAAAATGTATGCCAAAGCTTAGGACTGTTTTGTGCCACATACCCTGGGTATTGTGCAGCCACCCACAAGTGTGTATTGACATCAAATCCGGCTTCATAGTTAATGCTCAAAAAGCCAACAGTCTGATGTTGGTTCGAGATGATTTAAAAGGTAATCTCTTATTGAATGGGCCAATCTGAAAACAGCACATGTGAAATTTGTTGCCTTAAGTGAGCAGCAAAGCCTCTCTTCCCAATAATGATGGCTGGTCAATTCAGTTTGGTCCTGGAGGAAAAGAACCTCACAGATATCTTTCCTCTTTCCTGGCATTACAAATAAAAGAAAATCATCATCATCATACAAATTGTTGCCCTTATTATTCATTTAACTTGTTGCAATTCCACCACATACTCAATTGCTGTGGCACAAAATTAGCACAAAATTTTGGCATACCTTTGGAGGAAATATGAAAATGTGCTATTTTTTGGATGTTCACTAGAAGTCACCACACAGTATGTCTGTTACATGCCTGCGGGTAGCATGAAAAACCTGAAGTGTGACGCACAAAACTTGGGCACAGGTTTGGAGTAGAGATATAAAGACCAGGAAAAATTTGGGGGGAGAGATAGGTTTTTTTCCTCTTTCCTTTTTTTCCCCAGCAGGAAAAAAATGGAGAAAACCAGGGGAGGTTCCACTCTTACAATTCCCCCCCCCCGAGCCTTCACATCTTTAGTTTGGAGGAGATCTGACAATGTTGATTTTGGGGGCATTAACTATGAACCCTGATTTGATGTGTCAACACACACTTAGGAACAGAGGAAGCTGCCTTATATGGAGTCAGACCATCTACCTCAGTATTACACTGGCAGTGGCTCTTCAGGATTTTAGGCAGGAGTCTCTCCCAGCCCTATTTGGAGATGCCATGGAATTTGTCTGCAAAACAGATGCTCTACCACTGAAATATTGACCAGATTTGGAGATCTGTAGTTAATGGACTTGCTGTTACTGACTACAGGCCTTGAGTTTCTATTACATCAGGCTTCAAGTAGTTAACATTTTCTGCAGCACAGGTCTCTTGCATAACCTGTAAGTCTACTCACCTTTTAGATTATGGCTATTTGAATTTGGAGACAGGAAAACTATACATTATTTCCTGCTCCCTGGCAGGAAATGATGGTCGGTCAAGAAGCACTGGATATGTGGGTTTCTTTGACTCCAGAACCGAATTTGGAAGCAGGAAAAATCAAGACACCACCATGCCCCATAGGAAAGGATGCTCCTGTCCATGGGCAAGGGATCATTTAATGTTTAGAATAATTGTTTCTAGCCAAGGGCAAGTAGTTCCAACTACAAGACCTCCCCTGTATAGTGAACATCTCCTTGCTGCCACACACATCCCCCTTGATTGCTTGCTTGGGAAGGGAAGGAACTGGCCATGTAGGGCTGGCTAGCAGCAGTGTCTACAGACAAACCCCTTCATGAGCTGGACCTAAACTCAAAGGGATCTGGCCTAACTCAAGATTGCATGAAGCCATTTTGAACATTTGACAACCCACTCTAATTTGAACTTTGCTCTTCATCACTAACAAACAATGAATCAAGTTGCCTGTACCTTTATTGTAGCATAGTTCATCATTAACTATATCCAGGGTAACATTTCTAGGTATTCTTGTCAGCAAAAGACGTTGTTTGTAACTGCCTCAGTCCTGCTGCTGTTACCTCTCTCTAATTATATTTTATAATCCTCCTTCGCACACAATAAGTCAATTCAGTCCCTTCTCAATACATTAGAATCCTCTTCAAACCCATTAGCTGTATCAGAGTCTTCACAGTGTCACTCTCTCTTCAAAATATTTTATTATGAAGTTAACTGTATTACACAATTGTGAACTATGAATATTTTAGCACACTATATGTAGCAAGCTACAGAAATCAATCCTACTCTTTCACTATATCAGCAAGATCTTGAAGGCTCTTGTGTGCTATGTTAAATACATTTCATTTCCTAACCAAAGAACACGGATATGTTATAAAATGTGCCATATAGTTGGATTGGAAATGCTACTTTCCTCTATTACATGTTAGCTTCTCTCAGGTTTGAGACTAGGACTTAACAGGACAAAACTGACATAGTACAGGCCAGATCATCAACTGTTTCAGACTCAGGATCTTCCATGAACCCCCACCCACAAGAACTCCCCTATTGTTTCAATTACATCATCCGTACACACAGATTTGTATGCATCTGTATCCATAGGACTGAGGATTTAGTGGGAAAGATTATCAGCCATCCACATACTGATTAAAAACAAAAAAACAAAATCATTTGCTTTGAGGGAACCCAGCTAGGGTTGTAATCCTACAGACACCTTCACGGGGGCTTATTTCCTAGCCAACATGCATACAACTTAGCTGCAATCACCTGGGAGATGATTCCTCCAGTGGACAAAAAGGCAGCTGCCCACTTGAAGGAAAGGAGGAAGAGGAGGTGATGACAACAACAACAACATGGCTGGAATTTGTCTCTGTCTTTTTCTTCTTCCCTTCAGTAGTATAGTGGAAAATTCTGAAGTGCAGGCACTCTTCATGACAGCCCTACAAAGCCATGTCCCTTCTAAGTCCTAAGTTCAACTAAGTCTTGCTCAGAGCAGACCCATTAAAATTAATAAACCTGTTAGTCATGTCTATTAACTTTGACAGGACTACTCTGAGTAGGACTAGCATCAAAAACCACCCTATGTAACAAAAATTTATTTTTGACTGTTCCAGACATTATGAATTCTATACTAAACCAGATTTTTTTCCTTACTCCTGATCCTGATGAAGAGTTCTGATGGACTCAAAAGTTGCTTACTATTCTATAACATTTTGGTTGGTCATAATAAAGGTACTTTAGAAATTTTCAAAATAAAAGTGGCACACACACGCACACACATAACCTGGTGAACTCTTCATCAGGCTGGGTTTTTTATTTTATTTTAATTTTGCAAAGCAAAAACTAAAGGTGAAGAAGAGAAATATATTACTGAATATATTGATAAAAGCCCTGAGCTGGAGTTTGTAACAACCATTAGATGGAATAGAAAAGGTGTTTTGCAAACTCAGTTAAACTAGGCTGTACTTGGTCTAAACAGATGTAGGCTGCTGCTAAGCATGCTGGGACATATATTAGATTCTTCAGATTGGCTAATATAAAGGCTTTTCTTTACCCTCTGCCTTACAAAGGATCTGTAAGCTCTGATGAATGCTAGAGGTGGACTTAAATAACTGTTGGCCATTTTGCTTCTGTTGTTCCTGATCTGTACAAGCATGTGCACTGATTGTACAAGGACGGCAAAGCTTCTTCTATCTGCAGCTGCAAAAAAAGATGCATGCTACAATGGGGTTCTCTTGACAACGGAGTTCTTATTCCCTCTACATAAGAGCTGTATAAACACTAAGAAAATCCTGTCACATGTGAAAACGAGGACAACAGAGGTCTCACACTATGATTTTTCTTACCATGCAAATGATAGGAGACCATCTTAGAGTCTGCACCTGGATACACGAGTTGGGGAATCTTACTTCTCCCTGCAAGGCTCCCACAGTAAAAACAATCAGCAAGAATTGGGGGAAGGCCAAGGGACTAGGATAAGGGGGGGACTTCTCAGCTTTTAATAATAATAATAATAATAATAATAATAATAATAATAATAATAAATTTAATTTTTGTGTTGCCTATCTGGCCGAAGCCACTCTAGGTGACGTACACATTAAAATGCAGTAAAATACAATGTAATACAAAATAAAATACAATGCAGTCAACACTAATGTAGCAGTATAAAATCATGTAGGGCAATCAATAACAATTATAAAACAATCACAGAAAAATTAGCCCACCCCGGAGATCCCAAAGGCCTTTTAAGAGTTTCATAAAATTCTATACAGTATATGTCCATGGTGCGGCCACATTTGGAATACTGCAGCATAAAGTCCTTGTTGCCTCATCTCAAAAAGGATACTGTAGAGCTGGAAAAGGTGCAGAAAAGGGCAGCCAAAATGATCAAGGGCTGGAAACACCTTCCCTATAGAGCAGCCCTATGGCCAGCCTTCCTTGTTAGGTGGGGCAGCCACATTTCTAGGTGGGGCATTTGGGGGGGAGGTGCATAGTGCCAGCCAATCACTCACTCACTCACTGTCTCTCTCACACACACCCAGGTGGAGAGTGAGGGCCAGGCGAGAGGAAGGGAAAGGCAATGACCTTCCCCCTTATTCCTCCTCCATGCAGAGAGTGTGCTAACTTACTTATTGGGCTACATAATGGCCAAGTGAACAGAAAATTTAGCAGCAATTAAATGGCTGGTATATTTTTTGTTTAATAAAAAGAACATGTTACGGATACAGTGAACAAGGTGATGCCAAAATATGTTCTCCTCTTTCAGGATCCCTCTGTCTGGTCTTGCTCCTGACCTTTAGATTTTCCTTCCTGTTGGGCAATCAAAGGACAAATGTTTAACTGGTTGCTATATAAAGGACGGACTAAGCAATTGGAAACTAATTCTGGAAGGCAATTGGTGTTTTTTTACTTGTTGCTAGGTTCATTTTTCTGCCAAGAAACCCTGAAACGGTCTTATGCAGAGTTGCACACATTGAGAAAATAAGAAATTAGCCCTGAGTTACAGCATATGTGACCAGCCAGCTATGTAACTGTAGAGTGCACAGCAATATTTCTGTTCCTCCATGGCTGTTTTTGAGAGCCAGTGTGGTATAGTGGTTAAGGTGTTGAACTACAACCTGGGAGACCAGGGTTCAAATCCCCACACAGCCATGAAGCTCACTGGTTGACCTTGGGCCACTCACTGCCTCTCAGCCTCAGAGGAAGGCAATGGTAAACCACCTCTGAATACCACTTACTATGAAAAACCTATTCATAGGGTCGCCATAAGTCGGAATCAATTTGAAGGCAGTCCTTTTCATTTTCATGGCTGTTTTCATCAAGTACTCAAGAAAAAGAAGGAAAAATTAGCAACTATGATTTTGAGTATAGTGAGGGCTTTAAAAGAGTAAAGAGTAACTTAGGATAGATATTTTTTCAGATCACCTTAAGCTATCTCTTTATTTCACCTTTTCAGTATGCCTAAAAGCACCAAATCCTGCTGTACACATCATAATAAATCTTGCTTCTTACTGCAGGCAGGCAAACATGCTTCTTTATTGCAGGCTGGGTAGAGGACACAACTGAAACAGAAACTGAAAAGCAGAGCAACGGAAAGCCCAAAGAGTGGAGTCTGATTCTAGCCCATAATACAAAGTTCCAATATTTAACTCTTCAAGGGTCATGTTGTTATACAGGCTGTTTTTTCAGTCTCACTGAAGTAATTATAGGGTGATTGTGATCATGAACAATCCATCCTCAGTCATGGAAAGTCTTGAGCGAGCAGACTTTTCAGGGCTCTTCCATAAGAGGCTTTTATTGTGCACTCACCCTGCCTGATTCACTGAATTTTTCAGAAGGTCCTATTCTTAAATTGCTCCTGCTCCCCCCAGAAAAAGCTGCCATTCTTTAAATGGAGGCTCTTATTGTCTGTCATGTCACAAATTAAAAAGACAATTTTCCAAACAAATCCTGGAGGCAGCCCAGCTCTAGAGGGTCAGTGCACCCCTTTTGCCCCTCTAGAGTGCTGCCATCTGTGCACACCAGAGTTGTTATCTCAAGTTAACAAGTCTAATAAATAGCCTATGAATCTGGAATGCATAAGCAAGTTTGGCAGGAGTTGTGGAGCCAGCAATATGGTTCCACTTACACCAGTATCTTTGGCTTTGATAATTTCAGGTGTTGTGGCAATAGTTTTGCATCAGACCTATGTCCATGAACAAGTTTGGAAAGTCATATCCTCTGAGAATTCTTGAAAATTAAATGCTTGATCTTGGAGGAAATATTAATGCACCTTTTGCAAATTTATTAAAGCTGATTGTCATATCACATAGCAACCAGTTTCAGAAAGCTGAACAATCTTAACCTTTGTGATACAGAAGCATCAATCACTTCTGAGGTTGGTCTCTGATAAGCATACAAAACTTCTTACATTTAACTCGCATCCAGATTTCCTCTTTGGAACTTGTTGTGTTACTATCAAAGGCTTGAGTTGTCCTTATCTCATGCATTTCAGCTTGCCCCTCCCTACACACATTTTCTATTGACTGTGCTCAGATAAATTGGGGGGAAAGACAAAAAAAGCCAGCAGAATCCCCTTAAACCACCCTCCTTCTTATCAAGTGAATTGTAAAGAACACATTTGCCATACTCACATGTCTAAAAGCATAATCTATACTATTTCTTTTTGAAAACTGAAACAAGCAAACAAAACTCCAACAAAAAGCAATATATTGTGTTTTACATTAGCATTCATGATGCACATTTGCAACATTTCTTCTTCTCCCTCTTTTTAGAAAGCTCCGTTTTGTTTATTTGCATTTTGTCTTTAACCCCAACTGCTGTTATACTGTCTTGTTAATACATTAGCTAACAATCCTATGCAGGACTACTCAAAAGTAAGTCCCACTGAATGCAATGGGGATCACTGGTAAGTTAACACAGGGTTTCAGTCTATATCAAAGATAAATTACAAAACGAATTAGAGGCCCATTTCATCCACCATTTGAGTTTTAGTTGATTTACTAGGATACTGGGATTTAGTTTTTAAGTATGTTTCTAGGTCTCACAGCAAATTAGAGAAAATGTGGAAATGTTGGAAATTCAAGCACTGCGCTCTGAATGCTAACACACTGGAAGGCAAATCAAAATTACTCCATTTCATTCAAACCCTCACCCCACCCTGGTCAACTAGTGTTGTGATGGTAGAGGGAACAGTATGTAGTTTGATTCACTTGCCATTGCCTGAGTTATCATGCTATTTGTTTGCTATGTACAAAACACAGTTCACACTGTACTAGTGCATAATCAATCAGGATTAATCTGTAAGGGCCTGGCCTGGTATACGGATTGCTCTCCTCAGGGTGTCAGGGTAGTGTTTGTCAAAATAAAACTCCACCCCTTCTAGCCCTATAGTTGTATGCATTATAGAATGTCCTAATTTCAAAGCCCATTTTATTACAGTTTGGCTTGTAATTATGACAATTTTGTGTTAGTAAAAGCAAAACTCTCAACCAGCTTAGCTGGTATGAGAGATTGATGTGGCAAAATTAGGCATGTCAAAAATCACTATACAGTTTTTTTATGAAAATGAAACCCTAATTCAAGAACTTGCCTCATCCTACCCAGAAGTTAACTACATCCCTCAAGATTGAGTTGGCTATCTCACCTTCTGTTTTAGATAGCAGAGCGTTTGAATTCTTACTGTGCAGGAATGCGAATTAGCAACGTATCCAAGATAGTGGTCAAGGGCAGAGAGTGGACCCCTCAGTAAAGGGGATTCCCAATCTCAGGTTTTGAGAAGCATGCTCCATTCATTTTACTCTTTATGGTAGGGTTAGCCAATATGGTGCTTTTCTGATGTTGTTGGACCACAGTTCTTATCATCCCTGAGCAATGACCATGCTCACTGGGGCTGATCAGAACTGTATTCCAGCAGCATCTGGAGAGCATCATTTTGGCTATCCTTGCTGGTATAGGATATCTCTAAGTCAGGGATAGCCAATATGGTGCCCTCCAGACGTTTTGGACTATAATTCTCATAGATCCTAGCCATTGGCCATAACGGCTTGGGGCTGGTTCTAGTTTTATCTATGGCATTTGGATGGTGGCATGTTGACGACCCTTGCTCTAGGTCTTCATAAGTAATGTACAATCTGCTGGTTGCTTCTGAGCTATTTTAAGAGATGTTATTTTACTCAAATAATTATGTTCTAACATATATCTGTTGGGAGTAAAACACCAACACATGTTACAAATTACCTGGACCAGTGGAGGTGATAAACAGAAAGGCAATTTATTCGTCCCTCTGCTGATTTCTCCTCTAAAGTGTTTGTTGTTTTTGCAGTCTTTGCTCCTCCCTTTCCTCCCTTCTCTTCCTGTCTTTGTTCTCAAATAGTTAGTAATGGCTCCCTGAGTGCAGGCCGCATAGCTGCTTCAGCATGTATGACTCTGCCTCTTTGTACTAATAAACCTTACATTTATTTATTCTTTCAACTACCAGTCTTAACAAACAGTTATTTCTGCACTCCACTGCAATATGTATCTACAAAAAAAACTCTTAACAATACCATTTGCTGCACCAATGGCTATGGCCCGGCAACCACCATATCAATTTAAATATGTATTCATGGCTATGCAAATTAGCTACAACCCTCACGTTCATGCCATACTTCAGATTTGGCCATCTGTGTGGAACTGGTTTGTCTCTTCTGTTCTGTATCACTACATGTCCTAAATATAGATCCGTCAGGATAGGTGCAAATGTGAAACACTGGTGAGGAATTCTAGGCGTCTCTTCAGTAGATGCTGTGGAATTCCACACTCAGTTGAACAGACTTCATAAAATTCATTAGACTACACCTGCATATAGCAATGGGGTGGAAATGTGGGAGGGGGAATGCCATGCCTTTAAAGACTGAGGATGCAAATTTTACACCTAATTTGTGTTTAAAATATGCCCAATAGAAATAGCCTGCCTGTCCAAAAGAGAAATAAACACATTAAATATGTCTTTTGTTTTCTTTTGTACTTGTCAGGGTAGGAAAAAACCCTTAAAATTAAACTCCTTTTTTCAGACTCAATAAGAAAAAGGAAAAAACACATTTCTAATGATTATACTGATAGTGAAACATTTTCCAAGCATAACAGCAGCTAAAATAGATCAGATCATTAGTCTGCCATATTCTTTCTTCTTTTACTAACAGCAGCTGGCTTCAATGGAAGCCATAAAAATACTGAGGAGCAGATCTGTCCCCTGCTGTTCATACCCAAAATTTGGCAGCCAGAAATTTGGGGATATTCTGAATATAAAGATACATCAGAAGGGGGCCCAGCATGAGTGGCCTTCTTGAACCAATCTCTGTGTGAGTGTATGCATGTTTTTTTTTTAAAAAAACCCAACATATAGATGCTTCAGTGTCAATAGCACAAATTCATTTGTTCCATGTTTTAAGTAATCTGGCCTAATCTGCATTTATTTCTTAAATTTATATCCTGCCCTTCCTCCCAGAAATAGCCTAAGGCAGCACTTCCCAGACTCATACATGGATCAGAACATAATTATCTTTTTGGATTTTGTACTTCTCTAAATGTTGCAGTTCTCAGCTAAAATAAAGTGCCAAAATGCGTTAAAAAATCCTCTGATATGCACTGCATATCAAGGTAGTATTGAGATAAAATATTCATTTAAATAGTATTTTGTGTGTGTGAGAGAGAGGTAAATCCGTATTTTATATGGATTTTTTAAAAAAGGAAATTAATGCAGAAATAGAATCTAATGGACTTATCAATAAACACATCAAAAATTGACACAGACCAGAAACAGACCTATTTGTCCATTCCCGCCACTACATGCTTGTGTACAAGACCTTATGACATGAAAGAGCATAGAGAGGAACAAGGTGTACTAAAAAAAACACAACCCACTGATAGTAAGATGTATAGCCTATTAAGTCTCACTTTGAGATTCAGCACTGGACACCAAACCTAAGATGTTGGTGCTCAGATTCTGATACATCTCCAGGTGAAGAGTGTTACAAAAGTGTGAAGCAGCCACCTCGCACCCCCCCAAAAAATCTTTGTACCTGTTTTACAAATGTGATGTCTGAATTGCGTATTCAGGAGGGAACTTGGATTTATTTTAGACATTATGACAGACACGGGGGGTAGTCCCTTAATTTTGTTGGGTTTATTTGCCAGTGTAGATACCTGATCCTAGTTACCCTTACCCAGTAGGAGATGACCAAATCAAACTTCCAAACAGTTATCAAGGACAACCCCACACAGAGCACCATCTGTCAGCTATGGGAGGATATGCAATGTCTGTTGCTGAAATAATTTACTTTGTATTTGTAAAGAGATCATAACAAAAAGGAAACTGTATGTCATAAAGGTTACAGAGATGTCATAAAGGTTATAGAGTTCACATGTAGCAATTAAAAGTAAAAAAAAATAATATCAATAAAATATTCGGAACTATTCATCTGTCACCACACAGCTCAAGTTTAGAGTCAAAGTCTCAGTTTTTTTGACATGATTTAGCTGCAGCAAATGCAAAGCCAGTCACTGAACTATTGTTTTTTGAGTTTATCAGCAGGTAATCAATTTTCTGCAAATATGACCAATGTTATCCCTTCCGTAACTTACAACCAGCTTCCATTGCAGCATGTAATGACAAATGTCTTCCACAATTCTCTCCCTGTGTAAAAAAAAAAAATCTCAAAATAAAGATTTATGTATGTTGCATTCTTACCTGACACAAATGGGGGGGGAATACAATTTTTGCCTCTCATTGAGAAAATAGGAACCAATTTGTCAAATTGGGTTAGAACCAGGGCTGAAATCACCCATGAAACAAAATCCAACATATCCTCCCAAGTCTATTAATGAAACAGAAATGCAGGTAGCAAATCAACAAAGAGAATGTATGAACAGAGGAAAAAGTAAAAAGTATGACTTTGCTCTCATCTCAACACACATACACAGTCAACTCACTAAGAATCTTTGGAATCTGTCATTCGTTTTTTCTCCAGAACACAATAATGTGATCTACCTTTTCATTCTGCCTTCTGATTTAAAGGCCTTCAGCTTGTGCTATGGACCTTAGCCTTGAAGCCAAGTGCAAATTAGGTTTAAATCAGTGAAGCTGATTAAAGCTTCATTGTGACTGAGCCCTTAATAGGAAGAAAAAATGAGAGGAAAGACCCACTTGAACACAGCAAGAGTTGCCTCTTGTAACTTGGCACACATGTAGTGCTTTTTGGTCTGCTTTGCTCAGACAAAACCATGAAAGGTTTAAGGCTATTTACCTGCTGACAGAATGGAACCAACTTTCCAGCTTGGGGAAAATAAAGCAAAGCAAGAATCAAAGGCATTACCGTATTCACTGCAAACAGTAAACGGCTTCTTTAAGGGGAAAAGAAGAAGGGTTAAAGATGGACATCAGAACAATTCAAAAGGTCAGAGTGGCTCACCTGAATATAATGCCTTTACTGCATTAAAAACACAGCAAGACTAGCTCTAAGAGTGTGTATTTGGGAGAAAGGGAAATATATGAGTTATATTAAAGGTGACTGTTCAAAAAAAGTTTACAAGTTTCTTGCTTCTAGCATTGCCTTTAGCAACCCACAAGAATCAGTAAAATCATGGCAAAAGTTCCCAGATACAGCATTCATTTTCATGGAATTAATAATTTGTATTCTTTCTGCATTGCTGTTGTATGCTGCTTGTTTGATATACAGAATGTAAGTATTCCCTTTGTTGCCTATGGAAAATATTTTTAATGAAAACTTTAAAAATCAACTCTTCAACCAAACCAAAATTAATTTTGATTGGAGAATTAGTACATCTTAAATCCCTTCCATTAAGAGATTTAAAAGTTAGTATCTTTGGTTAAATTAGCCTAAAGTGTTTTATTCATCAAGGGCCTAATTTTATGAGCTTATGTGCCGATAAAGATATAATTCATTTTATACTTATAAACCACTTAGAAGCCATTTTGGCTTGTAAATGGTATATAAATATTATAACAACAACAATGTGTGTGGATAATTGCCCATTTCTGGTTTGGTTTTTAGCTGAAGTGCAACACTTTGCAAAAAGGATTTTCAATCTATTGCTGGCCTTCCTGTTCAGTTGCATTATGACAAACAGTGCTTGTTGTTTGTTTATTTCAAATGTTCTTTTTGTATTGGTTATGAAATGGGCATACTGTAACTCCATTGTGAGAACAGTCAAATCCAATTATTTGAAGAGATTTGTGCTATATAGAGAAGTAAATTAGGGCAATATTATGCATCAAAGATTAATCTTTCTAAAATAATACAGAGAAAGCCTGGAATCTAAATCAGAGATGGGTAACACAGAGAATTATGACACCATATTTGGTACCAGCTCTCTAAAAATTGTAGTGTGTTTTGCCTCAAAAATGTTGTTTGCAGCTTGTTGATGTTGGCCTATGGACTGTCCACTCTCTATAAAGAAAGCTGTGTCTCCACTTCTTACAGTGCAAACACCTATCATGGCAATGCTTTCAGATGGATGCTGACTGCTTGTATTCAGAAGCTTGTCCACATTCTAATGTGAAAGATTTCCATAACATGCTATAGCTCCCATGACAAAGTCAAAATAAATGAAGAGAGCCTCCTGTAACCAGGGATGTAAAACATAAGATCTAGGGCCCTTTAGAAGTTTCCAGTGGGGCCCACAGTTTTCCTATCCTGTTCAACAAAAATCATGACGCTACTATGTTCAGAGTTAGCATGTACCTGGGACAGGTACTAATATATACTTGTTTGGATAATTTGCTTTTGGAAAAACAGCAAAGCTGGCTCCATGGTAAAAAGCAAGCCAGATGTGTATGTAACTCATACCTTGTTATTATTGTATACATGCTATAAATATTTTAAGAACAGATACCTTGCCAGGGGTGCAGAAAACGTTCCTGATTTTTAAAATGTTAGGGTCTGATGGAGGCAGGTTCATGGCAAATTTGGATGGAGTTAATATTTTTTATTTTAAAAATACAAGTGTGGCTCTCCAATATCTGCTAGGTGTGGAGTCTGGCCCTTCAACCTATTTGAATTTGACAATCCGTGTGCAGACTACTCACACAACTTTCTTTGTGCAGGGGAAGAGAAAAAAATACTTTTTAGAAAGTGGGTTGACTTTATTCTGCCATTCTGTTTGAAGCAGTGCAGGATGAGAGATCATTCACATATGTTCATTGCACATTCAGATATGACAATGCCCTCAAGCAGCTGTGTGCTGCTTGAAACACAACTGTTCAAGGGCGTTCTGGAGCCAAGGCTGTGGTGGACATATACACATGATTGCAGGGGCGTCACTAGGGCGGTGCGGCGGGTGAGGGCCGCACCGGGTGACACCACGAGACGGGGGTGACACCCAGAGCCACCCCCCGCCCTAGGCATCGCCGCCGGGAAGCAGCAGGCGGAGAGCTGCCCTGCCCGCGCTAACAACACGTGGAAGGCGTTGGCGCGGCGCGCGGGGGAAGAACAGGAAGCCCACGCAGCCGTGGAAGGCACGGGGGAAGAGCAGGAAGGAAGCTAACAGGCGGAGAGCTGCCCTGCTCCCGCCCTGCGCTAAACAATCCATGGCTGCCTCTCTGCAAAAAGCTGCCGCCTTCCACCTGGGGCCACAGAGACTGTTCAGGGTTCCCACTTTAAGGCAAAGGATCGATTTAGTCTCCTAGTTGTTACTGTGATCCTAACAGGTTAGCTGTTTTAGTTTATATTGATGTGTGTGTGGGGGGGGGTCTTATCTAATTGTTTTGTGCAGCTTTAAAATGTGGAATTTTAATTTGTATTTTTTGTGTTGATTTTGTGATATAAACCACTTAGACTGCTTTGAAGTTTAAATTGTCTAAAGAAATGAATGGCTGCTGAGAAAAAGAGTGGTGGGTTTGAGAATGGGGGGTGGGGTACAAAATCTACCAGGAATTTATTATCTGCAAGCCTCGTTGAAATGAATGGGAGGCTGGGTAAAAGCACCAAGCCCAGTGGATTGTGGCCCTGGTGGATTCATTGGTGGGAGGGGAAGGTGCTATTTGGATTTTCCACGCATGGCACCAATGTTTGGGATCAGCCCTAAACTATGATTTTGCAGAGGTGGTTTCTGTTTTGCTCTCTGGCAACTGAGAGACATTAGCACACCTCGTTCCATCTCCGTCAACCCATGCAGACAGGCGCAGACTCTTTCCACCATTCTGTGCACCTGCTGAAGCAGACTGTTGCCTCCCCAAAAACCTTGTGCAAACAAATCAGGATGCATACTCAGTAAAACAGGTTGTCTGGAAGCGACTTCAGAAGCTGTGCAATGATGGACTGGAACAAAAGGAAGAGCAGACTGGGCAGATGCCTGTGTACTCCCAGACTGACTTGCACCCGTGTTTGGCGACTGGCCACAGCAGAAACTGTGTGACCATAAAAGTTGCTCTGCGCAACTTTGGGGGCCCATCCCAAGAATTCTCTGCAGGCGGCTTCAAGCGGTTTGTCAGGGATGTGGCTTTATTGTCTCAGTCAGGTCAAGCAACTCTCCCTCCTGCCCAGGGGAAGGAGCCCCCTGCCCTCCCCCACCCCTGCAGGCTGAAGGGGGAAGATCCCACAGAGGCAGGAGCCGCATGACAGGGGCAGGACCAGAGGTTATGTTTTTCAAATGCTTTTGTCTTTAAGATACCATCGGTACATTTTGTTCTGGCGATGGAGGGTTGTGGCATAGTTTGCATTGGCCTCGTAAGTCCAAAAAGGTACACCTTGTACTTCACTAGCAAAGCAAAGATGTGTGTTTTGGAATCTTTCTATCCTGAGGTGGAATTTCAAAATGAGAGAAAGAAAAAACAAACCCAGCAGGTCTGTTGAGTCCAGGTGTGGGGAGCCTTTGGCCCTCCAGATGTTGCTGCACTACAACTCCCATCGTTATCCCTGGCCATTGGGCACGCTTGCTGGGGCTGATGGGAGCTGTAGTTCAGCATGGTCTGGTACGGGAGGAGGTCCATGGGGGTGACACCATGAGTTACCGCACCGGGTGACACCAACCCTAGTGACGCCACTGCATGATTGGTTACTGTGAAGTCATTCAAGTAGAACTGACAATGAAAAATACAATCCAGTTTGGAAAAACCGCCTTTTCCCAGAGTAATCTCAATCAGCCTTCAATTAAACGACACAATGAAGTAAAATATTACAAAATAGTTACTTCCGAATGTATGTGCTGCTATTTTGCATGGATGCAAACATCCTTGAATTCTTCAAGGAAGGATACACAAGACTGTCTTTTTAGAAGTGCAGGAGAATTACAACAGCAATGCAGTAGTCATCAAGCATACTCTGAGAAGCAGCTGAGACTTTTTAATGTATACAAAAGATGAGAACAGAGTACTTTCTATATATGCTAGAGAAGCCTACAGGCATGGCTGTGATGAAGAATGAGATGACAAAAACAAAGATAATAATCACTCACCATGCAAACGAGGCCCTACTAGCAAGAGAGCAGCTATAGAACTGCTGCTAATGTTAAATGATAGCTCTAGCCCTTTCTTCGGCAATTTGCCGCTATTTGTAGGTGGTCCATATGTTTGGGTTTTTATCATTTCATTTTCCTTTTTACTACCATAAATCACTAAAAGAGAAAAGAGGCAGGTGGATTACTCCAATCCGAATGTTTAACCAAACCAAAGCTTTCACAGCAATTTTAGTGACAGGAAAGGACGTTTCAGATGCTGACAAGTTGCCTCTTCCTGCAAAATGGCGCTGCCAGCAACTAAGGCTGCAATCCTAAATACCCATACTAATGGGTACACCCCATTACACACAGCGGGACTTATTTCTGCATGCACATGTTTGGGCTGCCTTAAGATTGCACTGCTGGCCCCAACCCTGACATCCTCTTTGGTAGTGGCACTAGTCATGCACACACACAGTATTTGCATACATGTGAGCAGCTGCACTTTCATGCAGCTGGAAGCTCTGCATGATTGGGGCATCTGATCATATCCTGACTCTGAACAGCCACTTGTGTGTAGCCTTACTTTATGCAGAATTCCATATGATATGCGAGACATCCAGGGATTGTGTCCACCAGTGCCATGCGGGATGTCAGGGGTGATGCTGGCACCTGCCCCTTCTCCAGCCCTGAGATTTACATGTGGAGAATGCCCATATAGGGATTTTGCTTGATTATGACTAATATGAACAGTGCATAAAAATCTGGTGACAGAAGGAATTTTGAGTTGTCCTTGCCCTCCCAACTTGTTCATAAATGATCTAGAGTTAGGGGTCAACAGAGGGATGGCTAAGTTTGCTGATGTTACTCAGTTGTTCAGAGTTGTTAAAACAAAAAATGATTGCAAAGAGCTCTAAAAATACCTTTTCAAACTGAGTGAATGGGCGATAAAATGACAAATGCAATTCAATGTAGACAAGTGTAAAGTTATGCATATTTGGAGCAAAAACCTTAATTTCACATATATGCTCATGGGGTCTGAAGAACTGACAGTGACTGATCAAGAACGAGACCTTGGGTTGTGGTGACAGCTCGATAAAGATGTCGACCCAGTGTGTGGCAGCTGTGAAAAAGACAAATTCTACACTAGGGATCATTAGGAAAGGTATTGAAAATAAAACTACCAATATCATATGCTGTTATATAAATCTATTGTGCAGCTGCATTTGGAATACTGGGTACAGTTCTAGTCGCCTCACCTCAAAACGAAATTGTAGAGCTGGAAAAGTTTCAGAAAAGGGCAACCAAAATGATCAAGGCTATGGAGTGACTCTCCTGTGAGGAAAGATTACTGCATTTGGGGCTTTTAGGTTTAGAGAAAAGGCGAGTAAGAGGTGACATGAAAGAAGTGTAATAAAATTATGCATGGCATGGAGAAAGTGGATAGAGAAAAGTTTTTCTCCTTCTCTCATAACACTAGAACTCACAGACATCCAATAAAGCTGAATGTTAGAAGATTCAGGACAGATAGAAAAAAGCACTTCCTCACACAGTGCATAGTTAAACTATGGAATTTGCTCCCAGAAGAGGCAGTGATGGCCACCAGCTTGGATGGATTTACAAAAGGATTAGATAAATTCATGGAGGAAAGGGCTATCAGTGACTACTAGCCATGATGGCTATGCTCTGCCTCCATAGGGAGAGGCAGGAGGGGAGAGTGCTCTTTGGACACAGGCCTTGCTTGAGGGTTTCCCATGCACAACTGCTTGGCCACTGTGAGAAGAGCATGCTAGACCATATAGGCCATTGGCCTGATCCAGCAGGCTCTTTTTATGTTCTTATCCATCTAGTTCCCACATCTCCATCCATTTGAATGGACTCTACATATATTTAGTTAAGCCCTTAATGTGCAAATATATGTAATGAAAATCCAATGGCCTGTGTTTTGTTTTTTAGAAAAGCTGATTTAGGGATGGGGCACAGAAGAAGTGGGGGAGGGGTGGTGTAACTGTCATTTCTCTACTTCAAATTCCCTCCCCCTCTCCCCTCCACCACCTCCACTTTTCCTCCTGTTGGGTTCTCAATGCGTTTATCAGGACAAGCACATGTTTGGCATCTTATGAGAGAAAAGTGGCTGGAGGCAGGTAGAGCAGAGATAGGCAGGGAAAAGGTTGAGCACCTCCCTTTCTCTCCTCAGCTGCCCTCTTTTAAAATGTCTCTGCAGAGAAACATTACTTTGAATGTAATGCTTAATTTGGCTCTAGGGGACAAAATAGTCCAGGAAAGGTTGCTAAAGAAACTCAACACCTTTTCAGAGCTCCTTTTTTCCTATAATAATCTCTTGACTATTGTTAAAGTTAATCATTTTATTTTATTTACAGTGCAGTCCATGTCTACTCCCAAACAAGCCACATCAAAAGGAGTTAGGGGTGCTTTCACACTGCACTTTATTCCATTATTCTGACAATTTATTTCCTGTTAAATTGCGCATAAAATTTGAGCTTTCACACGACATAACGGGTAGCTCCGGAATTCTGGTGGAATGTAGTGGAAGTTTAGTGCTAATTTCCGCAATAAATGATACCAGAAAAATTCCGATAGCAGGCTGGGAACCCGTAAGATTGCGGGAGTTTTGCGCTAGCTGCCGCTGCTCACGTGACAGCCATCCCAGCATGCAGGGCGTTCCCGCCCTTACCAACAGCTGTCCCAGCATGCAGCCTTCGCGCACTGCTGCGCTGCCACTGCCGCACCTCCCAGCCGATCCCAGCTGAGCAGCCTGTGCTGCTACTGCTTGTGCTCAACCAGAGCCTCGGCTGCTGCGCTACCACGCCTCTCAGCTGATCACGATCGCGTCTCTTTCAACCCCCCCCCACGCAGAAGGAACAAGCAGAGCTTTTGAATAGAAAAGGCGGGAAAAGAAGCAGTCTTCTAACGGCCGCGGTAGGTGAGAGTGCTGTGTGAAAGACCATTGCACGAAATGCCGCTAGTATTCTGTTAATTTCACATGATGAACATTAAATTGAAATGCAAATCCTATTCCACTCTAAATTCACTCTGTTGCAGCCTTGACTGCTGCAACATGTATGGGATTAGTAGATTCTTTAGAAGTCTGAAGGATGGATGGATGGTGTGAAAGCCTTGAAATTGAATGCTTAGGGTGAGAGTCTTCCTGAGACTTTAACATGAAGTTTGTGCATAATCAAGAAAGTGCTGGTGCTTGCTCTCAGCACTGAACATAATGAATGCCAAACATCAGTAGGAAACAACTGTTTGAAATGGTGGAAAAAAACATTTTGCCATGTAAGCACTCCGCAACCATGTGATTTTCAGGGTAATGGGATTAATGCAATCTTACTTGCAAGAGCTTGTTTGGGTTTAACTTAGCAGCAAACATATGAAAACCATTTCAGATTGATGGCATGCTACTGTTTCTCAGCTTCTCATATTATTATATCAGGGCTTTTCATAGCAAAGCCACTCACAGAACTCATAACAGCTTCTCTTATTTCCTTTCCATTCTTCATTTTGCGTGGGAGAAGCCAAGGGCTACCTTTTTTCTCCTTTTAAGTTGACATTTCATGATGTCTCAACAATTGATTCTTCCAAGCAAGAATGGAATACTTGAATATCGGATGTGTTGTTATAGGCCTTCAAGTCGATTACAACTTACGGTGACCCTATGAATCTTTTGGATGTATTCATAGGGTTATCATGGTAAGAGGTATTCAGAGCTGGTTTACCATTGCCTTCCTCTAAGCCTACGGCACCTGGTAATCCCAGGCGGTCTCCCATCCAAGTACTAACCAGGCCTGACCCTGCTTAGTTTCTGAGATCAGAGGAGATTGGGCGGAATGTCAGATACACCTCCCAAATTCAGGGATGAGTTTTATAAGCTTTTAACTGTACATAGACAATACAGGTTGCATCCAATGTTGCATCCTACTTAGAGTAGGTCCATTGAAATTAATGGGCATGACTAATTTAGGTTTACTAATTTCATTGGGTTTACTCAGAGCAGAGTTGCATACAGCCCAGTAGCAGAGGTTCTGTAACATTTTTAAATAGGACAAGCCAAGTAAGCCTTTGTGTCCTGATGACCTCAACTCTGAGGTCTTATGACTAGAAGCATGGGTTACGTGGGACACTCCAGCATGACTGGGTTTGAGGGCAATAGAGGTGCATCATGGATAAATTCTAAATTATTATATTTTGATTTTAGACTGTACAGTTTTGTGTACAGTTTTGTGTTATTTTATTGTATTTTTAATGTTCACCGCCCAGAGAGCTGTTGCTAGTCGGGCAGTATATAAGCTTAATTAAATAAATAATAAATAAATAAATAAGGGACAGCCCAGTATTCTGACCCTTTACTGTGGGATGGAAATCCTGCGACCCTAGACATTGTTGAACTCCAACTGCCATCAGCCCCATCCACCATGGTAAGTGGCCAGGAATGATGGGAAGATAAATTTAACAACATCTGGAGGGCCACAGGTTCCTTATTCCTGCTGTAATGAGAGGATTGGGAGGGCTGAGACTGTATGGTCATTTCAAAGATCATAGGAGCAGCCAAATCTGACAGGTCTAGTAATTCCCAGATCTGATGTGCAGAGGGCACTTTTAACTATTTATTATTTATTTATTTTATTTGCATCCCACCCTTCCTCCTAGCAGGAGCCCAGGGTGGCAAACAAAGCACTAAAACACTTTAAAACATCATAAAAACAGATCTTAAAATACATTAAAACAAAACAGCATGAAAAACATTTTAAAAAAACTTTTAAAAAGGGTTAAAAACATTATTAAAAACATGTTAAACAATTCTGACACAGATGCAGACTGGGATAGGTCTCAACTTAAAAGGCTTGTTGAAAGAGGAAAGTCTTCAAAAGGCGCCGAAAGATAGCAGAGATGGTACCTGTCTAATATTCAAAGGGAGGGAACTCCACAGGGTAGGTGCCACCACACTATCTCACTTCAGGCACCCAAATAGCCCAAGCCTGGCCCTGGCATGCCCATTTCCTGGAAAACTAGGAAAACTGGCCTAGGGAAAAGTGGTTTTTAAAACACTCAGCTGGGATGTACTAAATCCAGTGTTAAGAACTGTGTAACAGATTTGTGTGGTTTTCTCTGCTGCGAGAATGGGTGTGATGCTTTCTGGCAAAGAAATTGAAAACTCATACCTTGCTGACAGCTTGAGAACCTTTGAGAATCTCACCTGCAGAATATTACATGATGAAGGGTGAAGATTTATAATTCAAGGCTAAGGCCACACCAATCAAGACATTTGCTAGGAACATTTCTGTCCACAATTCACCTCTACTCTGGCACAGATAGAAGATTTATTGTGGCACATTTTACCATTATAGTATTCACTAAAACATTTTTTTTAATTAATTAAGACTCAAACATAAAAACGAGGGTGGCAGCAAGTGAAGCAGAAAATGGCATGGGGTGGGGGAGGATGTTAAGGTGTGTTTGGATTTGCTCTTCACACTTCAGTAATAATTCCAGATATTCAGAAATGTAAAGACCTTCCTGAAGACTTGGATACTAACTTCAAGCCATTCAGGACCCTCATTAAAAATAAAGATGCAATCTTTAAAAAAAAGAAAAGAAAGAAATTAATACTTTTCTTCAGCAGCAGACATTTTTTAAAAATAAAAAATCTCATTTCTAATATAGAAGTTCCTTCAAAATTAGCTTTCTCGCAGATATAAATTAGTTTTCTTTGTGATCTAAAATTGACTTGCCCTTCACTACTTAGTCAGTAAATAGCTAGTGAAAAGGCCCGGCCTCAGAGCTTTTGGACTGTGGACTCCTTTCATCCTGTAAACAAATGCTTCAGATTTAAAGCTTTCCCATAATTGTTATGCTAACCTTGGAGTGAAACCTCTCCATTTGCATTTGAAGGAGCTAAATATTAGGCAGGAAAGAAAGTGCTCTTTTTAAAAGCATGAGAAAATGTTCCTTCTTTTGGGTCCTCAACCATCTGGGCAGGCTCTGTTTTTCTCTCTCTGGCAAAGGCAGAAGAAGAGGGAAAGGGACATGGATGGTGGTAATCTTGCTCAAATAAATAAAAAAAGAATTAAGAAATTCCTTCTAACCATGAATGGAAGAATGAATGAGACTTCCTATAGGAGACGGGAAAAACAGCGTTCCTGGAGGATGTGAGAGAAAGTAGGCGGGAAAGGAGGGGTGGGGGAAGGAGCCTCAACTAAAATCCTAGGTTAGTTCAGCAGTGTAAGATACACACAAGAAGTGATGCGTTTTGTCTAGGTGGAGCCTTGCTTTCATAGCCAGATTTCACAGCCACAAACCATACACTGGAGAGATATTAATGATATATATTACAGCCTTGATTGTTTTGAAAGTTTTAAGAACATTTAGGGGAGTATGCCAAAGAGAGAAAGAGGCAAATATGTGATATATGACTTTGGCCTAATTGCTTGGCTTGCTTGGGAAGCACTCCAGCCAAAATTAAACACTTTTAGGATGCAATTCTATACACACTCATCTGGGAGTAAATGCCGTTATAGTCAATGGGACTTACTTCTAAGTAGACTAACCTAGGATTACACTCTCATCTGAGTTTAATGTGAGAGATTTAGACTGAAATCATATACCCGCTTACTATAGGCCCCACTGAATTCAAGCAGAACTTACTTCCTGAGTAGACCTGTAGGACTGCACTGTAAAGCATGAACACAAATATACTTAAAAGTATTTTAACTTTGGCTTTGTCATGCCCACAGAGTTTACTTAACTTAAAACTGAAAGCTGACTTAATCTGAGCCTGGTCTCAGTTCCAGATGAAGTAACAATATTAAAATTCAGTGCAGGTGAGAAATAATACTAAAGTACTTCTAAGCATGTGTAGAATGCATTTCTGTCAGCATCCAGGACAATTAGGCAGGCTCTACAGGTTTGGTGTTCTTAGAAAGAAAAGAAGAAACACCAAAATAATCAAGAAAGGGGGAGAAAAGGGGGATTCACCAATGATAAATTATATCATTCACATAAGTGGAATTTTATCATATATAAAAAGATGCAAGATGAACTCCCAAAACCCTACTGAATGAGAGTCTAATACAATCATAATTGTTTGAGCCAAAGGCCCTGAGAAATACACACGGCAACAAATCAGTACAGTAAAAAGGCTTAAAATTTCAAACCCTGCATCATAGCAGGAATAAAGAGATACAAAAGGAAGAAACTTTAATTCAGATTAAACCTTTGTGTATCTACAGCAATTTCCAGAAATTGTATCTGGTTCTGCGTTTCTGATATTTCTTACCAGCAAGACAAAATGAGGCACTATGTATGTTATATGGGCATTAGTATTACTCAAGAACAAAGGGTAAAAATACACTCACTGTCTGCCAGTTCCAGTGCATCTCCACTTCTCTCTTTGGAAACGGGGGCACACTTCATTAGTCAAACCCCACCTCTTTTTACTGTAAAACCTAGTGAGAGCAGCTTGAGTGCTTTTAAAAAAAAACCAGCTTCAAAGAGATTTTGCAGCTGATCCACAGATCAACCCATTCCCCCTCCAGGTGTGGCTAATGGAAATGCTTTGATCTGGTGACTAGTGTGTTCACAGCCAAAGTTCTGTAAGGGCACCCAGAACCCAGAGGTGAAGAGAGCATGCACCATTAGTACTGCATTGTGGAAAAACAATACACACACCAGTGTGTCTTGAAAGAGGAGAGTGAATCCACCCTTTTAACGAAACTGATTGTAAATGCAACAGATGATCAAACAGCAGTAAGGGTTAACTAATCTATTATTCAATTCATTATAGGTACCCCTAAACACCATTATTGCTCACCTATATTAAATGGGTGGAATTACACATTATGAGTAAAACTCCAAGTCCATCACTTCTGTTACGTCTATTAAGCTGCAGGCTGCCATCATCACATTGTGCATTTCCTCACTCTGACATTCCTAGTTTCAGCTCACAGGGATGACAAAATGCAAATCCTAAAGAGACATAGGTCAGTGTCATTCAATCTTACAGAAGGGGAGCACTCTACATGGAGCTCTTGTTTTTGATAGTGCCCCATATCTATTGCAATGTATTACAATTCCCTTTTAATGTAAAGCGTGCCTCAAAACATGTGGTTGTGCCCAAAGTGTGCTGCATATACACAGTGTTTTCTAGAGGAATGTCACTAAGCATATGTGCACATATGCACAAAAAGCACATGATCAGCTCCTCTTGAATATCACCATCAGATGCTTCAATGTATTACTGGCCTATCATACCCAGGCAGTGTTACTGTGCTTAGTAAAGAAACAGTGATTGCTATCTCAACTGAGGTAGGTTTTGTTAGGATATGAAAACGATTCTCAGCTCAAGGGCTTTAGTTTCACTCAGTTGATCCTTCCCCCCAAACCGAGGTGTTCTTCAAAACTAGGCTTCGGCACAGAGCAGGAGGAGGGGGTGTCCACAGCTAATCAATTGCTGTATATATTCAGTATTCAGCCATTAGGTAAGAGCAGTTTTCTTTGAATGGTGCTTACACTCTAAACTGGGTTAAGGAAGATGGGTTAAGAGGTTTGTTTCCTGTGCTTTGTTTTCCTGTTTGCCTTCACTCTGATCTGATGCCTTTCTAGAGGTTCTCTGTTACAGAATTCCTGCTAGCCCAGTAGTGAGGGACTAGCAGTCAGCTGCCTATTTGGGTTAATAAAACACTTTGTTTCATTGCTGAAGGCCTGTGTGTCAGCCTCCCAAAGCACAGGAGTAGTTTTGCTCATGAACCAAATATGATCTAATGTGATTTTGAAGGGCCAGCTGCAGTAAGCAGGACAACCATCCTTTTTTCTTATGAAGGTCACCTATCTCTTAATTCTATGCGGTTTCCAACTTCCCTCTAGAACAGGAATGGGGAATTGGCGGCTCTCCAGCTGTCGGATGGGCTCCAACTCCCATCAGCCCCGGCCAGCATGGCTAATGGTCAAGGATGATGGAAGATGTAGTCAAATAACACCTGGAGGGCCACAGGTTCCTTACCCTTGCTGCGGAAGGCATAGTTGTGTCCTCTGTAGAGAGAGGAAGAAGATCACAATATAGCAATGGTATAATTGACATATTGCCCATAAATCCAGGTATTACTTAGAATCAAGGAACATGACTTAGGATACCCTTAGTTAGGTTGGGCTGGGCTGGGGGTGGGTTGAAGGTGTTGGGGTAGTGCCCCATTTATGGTAATGGACCAGCCTCCACTAGCTTCATTATATTGTTAAGGTCACTGGCTCTCCTAGTTTTGTCCGGATATGGTATCTATTTAAAATATGATGATAAACTGGTATGTGGTAGGGCTTGTTGAAGATTAAAAAGGGGGGCAGAATCCCTCTGGTTTGAGCTAGGCTTCTCTAATCTGCTGCTTGGGTAGCTGTGAGAACCTGCTCAGACCCACACAAAAATTTGTCTGAAAAGAGTTCTCACAGCTCCCCAAGCAGCAGATTAGAGAAGCCTAGCTCAAACCAGAGGGATTCTGTCCCCCCCTTTTAATCTTCAACAAGCCCTACCACGTACCAGTTTATCATCATAATTTAAATAGATACCATAAGCAAGTATAGTATGGAATCAATTAGAATATTTAATAGAATAGCTCAAACCATCAGCAAGTGGCATACAATGTCTGTAAAAACACATGCACATACCTTCAATACACAAGGGAATAAATGTAAATGTGCCCCTTTCAAAAGAGAAATGTTACCTTGGCAAAATGCCCACCACCTACTGTATCTAAGATGACAGCATAAACACCCAGCAGCAGCAGATCATTTATCAAAGACTCATTTCTGCATCTAGCAAAGCCGAAGATATATCTGAGTTATCTTACATGTTCATTTAGGCTTGTGATACTTGATACAACAGAACTGGGTCTAATTTAAACCATGAATTATTCATCAGCAAGAGCCAATGAGGCCAGAGGCCTGGTTCTCTCTGAGGTAGCAAACTTGTACTGCTTCAGACTGAAGGTTGGGTCCACTTCATTTATTTATTTTTTGGTATGGAGGAGCATTCAATCATGTGAGTCTCAGAGTCTCACCCCACAGTTTGAAGTGGCACAACATAAGCATAGGTTTACCACCTCAGAGAGGTCAGTGTGAGAGTCGGTGCCAGGTTTAAGGCAGCCCTGGGTAAGGTACTCTCTCTGGTTGGCCTCCATCAAATAAGCTTCCCGGGGATGGATGGAGCACTCAGCCAGGCAGTGAGAATAAAAGCATGGAGCAAAGCGGTTGTAGTAGCAGCCCCCATCTTCAGTTCCTCAGAGCTATGTTACATTGAGGCCCAGAGACATTCTGGGGTAATGGAGATGGCTGCTGCTCCTGCTGCTGCCGCCACGTTGCCCAGTCTTCTCTTCTCAACATCAGCCGAAATGCCCAAATATTTTTTTGGGAGGAAATGTAAGGGGGGGATGGCAGCAACCAGCATTAGCCACAGTGGACCTTCCAGGTGCCAGTGTTGGACCTGCCAGCATGTCAGTATTGAATTTTGAAATTTTATGCTCCTCACACATTTTAGCCCAGCCTGAAAATATCTCACAACAGGAGGGCCATAGATTTGCTTCATGCCTCTTTTGGAGACAGCGGTGCATGCAGTAATATTTCAAGGTACATTAATTTTCAGGTAAATGATGTAGGAAAGTGCCCTTTAGTTATGCTAAAGGGAGACTCAAAAGTGCCTCCCCCTTTATATGGGGCCCACTGAAACAGATATTGAAGACCCCCTTGGAGTACACCTGAACCAATGATAGGAAACTCTGATGTATGGGCAGAGGTCACCCACTTACAATGAACATTCTCCATTTCAGTGGAGGAGCCTGACCTACATATTCATTCGTTAGCGCATGCAAGGTCCTTCCCTTGAAACAGATGGGAAGCCTGCTCACAAAAAATATCTGTGGGCACATCTGAGTTCAGCTGGATCTGTTGGAAGTGTTGTGATGCAACTCAGTTTGCTGGTGGGTTTGCATGGAAGAGTAGATAGAGAGGGGAACCCCCACTTCTGCCAGCATTCAACTCCAGTGCTAACAGGATCTTTACATTAGAGTTGTTGTTATGTGCCTTCAAGTCGATTACGACTTATGGCGACCCTATGAATCAGCGACTTCCAGTAGCACCTGTCATGAACTACCCTGTTCAGATCTTGTAAGTTCAGGTCTGTGGCTTCCTTTATGGAATCAATCCATCTCTTGTTTGGCCTTCCCCTTTTTCTACTCCCTTCTGTTTTTCCCAGCATTATTGTCTTTTCTAATGAATCATGTCTTCTCATTATGTGTCCAAAGTATGATAACCTCAGTTTCAGCATTTTAGCTTCCAGTGACAATTCTGATTTAATTTGTTCTGACACCCAATTATTTGTCTTTTTCACTGTCCATGGTATCCGCAAAGCTCTCCTGCAACACCACATTTCAGATGAGTTGATTCTTCTCTTATCCACTTCTTTCACTGTCCAGCTTTCACACCCATACATAGAGATCGGGAATACCATGGTCTGAATGATCCTGACTTTAGTATTCAGTGATACATCTTTGCATTTGAGGACCTTTTCTAGTTCTCTCACAGCTGCCCTCCCCAGTCCTAGCCTTCTTCTGATTTCTTGACTATTGTCTCCATTTTAGTTAATGACTATGCCGAGGTATTGATAATCCTTGACAAGTTCAATGTCCTCTTTGTCAATTTTAAAGCCACAAAAATCTTCTGTTGTCATTACTTTGGTCTTTTGACGTTCAGTTGTAGTCCTACTTTTGTGCTTTCCTCTTTAATTTTCATCAGCATTCGTTTCAAATCATTACTGGTTTCTGCTAGTAGTATGGTATTGTCTGCATATCTTAAATTATTGATATTTCTCCCTGCAATTTTCACACCTCCTTCATCTTGGTCCAATCTCGCTTTCCGTATGATATGCTCTGCGTATAGGTTAAACAAATAGGGTGATAAAATACACCCCTGTCTCACACCCTTTCCGATTGGGAACCAGTCGGTTTCTCCATATTCTCTCCTTACAGTAGCCTTTTGTCCAGAGTATAGGTTGCGCTTCAGGACAATCAGATGCTGTGGCACCCCCATTTCTTTTAAAGCATTCCATAGTTTTCTGTGATCTACATAGTCAAAGGATTTGCTGTAATCTATAAAGCACAGGGTGATTTTCTGCTGAAATTCCTTAGCCCGTTCCATTATCCAACGTATGTTTGCAATATGATCTCTGGTGCCTCTTCCCTTTCTAAATCCAGCTTGGAGATCTGGCATTTCTTGCTCTATATATGGCAAGAGCCTTTGTTATAGAATCTTGAGCATTACTTTACTTGCATGGACTATTAAGGCAATAGTTCGATAATTACTGCATTCCCTGGGATCCCCTTTCTTTGGAATTGGGATGTATATGGAACGCTTCCAGTCTGTGGGCCATTGTTTAGTTTTCCATATTTCTTGACAAATTTTAGTCCAAATTTTGACAGATTCAGTCTCAGTAGCTTGTAGCAACTCTATTGGTATTCCATCTGTTCCTGGTGATTTGTTTCTTCCAAGTATTTTAAGAGCAGCTTTCACCTCGCATTCTAAAATTTCTGGTTCTTCATCATACGGTTCCTCCGTGAATGAATTTGTCATCCGGGCATCTCTTTTATAGAGTTCTTCAGTGTATTGCTTCCGTCTTCCTTTTATTTCATCTCAGTCCGTCAGTGTGTTCCCCTGTTGATTATTCAACATCCCTACTCTTGGTTTAAATTTCCCTTTCATTTCTCTAATCTTTTGGAATAGGGCTCTTGTTCTTTCCTTTTTGTTGTCCTCTTCTATTTCTATACAGTAACTATTGTAATTAGAGTGCTGGAATGAAATATGTATTTCTTAGGGCAGTGTACTGTTCTGCTACAATGCATATTGCAAAAGGCCCCTTCAACACTTCTCTCCACAGCCATCACCTAAATCACATGGAGAGGGGCATGCCACCTGCCTACACACACATATATTACGTCCTCACTGGCTCCACTCCCTCACTGTCCACGATTTGTGGAGGAAGATGTGAAGCAGATAGCCTGCTGTATAAGTGTAGGCTCCCCATGCAATTTAGAACCACAGCCACATCAAGGGGGGTGGGAACTAAAAGCTTACAGCAACCTCTCCACTTCAGACTTTTCCTTCATAATGGATGATGGGAGGTGGGGCTGGGAGGCGGAGGTGAAGCCACCAAGCACAGTCCTTCTTTACATCTCACACAACTGCAATCATGCTAGGGGAGAACAACTGAACAACGGGCACATAAAAACACAATTTAGGCTGCAATCCAGTACCTGTCTACTCAGAAGTAAGGTCCATTGGTTTTAATGGGATTTACTCCCAGGCAAGTGTGTGTTGGATTACAGCCTTAGTCTATTTTGCAACATCATCATATACTCCACACAGACCAAGATTTTTGTGATGTCATGGCATCCTCTAAAATATCGTTACGTTCATGATATTTATGACACTATAAGCAAATTATACTTTGCTTTATAAGCATGAAGACAGTAATATAATCAGATATGTTTACAACCAGATGGAAATAGGCTAACGTAATAGGAAGTTGCTTATTAAGTCCTGTGAACATTTGCTGCCAGGACATGCAAATTCCAAACAAGTGAAGGAAACACGATTTGCTGAATCAATCAAGAAATACTTCTTTTTTACATTTTGAAAGAGTATAGTTATAGTGTTTGGCCAAGTTTATCTTTTGGAGAACCCTTTCACCTACTTTTGAAATGTATTAGAATTAACAATACATCTGTTATTAAAAGCAGGTTATAAAAGACGCACATTGTGGAGACAAAATACCAGGAAGCTATTGGCTTCAAACGTTCGTACTATTTTCATATTGTCTCACCTTTTCAACCTTATCAACCAACAACTATTGAAACAGCAGTGTTAGGTTTATACACAGTTCTGTCAGGAAACACAAAATAAAACTAGGAAGCAGAAAAGATATCCAGCAATGCAAGTGACAAAAGGTCTTGTGGCACCTGATAGAGCAATCCAATTCCTCTCCTTGGCTCACACTGTATCCTTCTCAGCTCTGCTGGCTGAACCAGCCTTCTGCTGGTCCTCAACATTGTGCCTATGAGCACCATAGCACCCTCAGACATTCCCCTTGGAGCCCATCAAGCCCCCTTGCCTCTCACATTTTTTAAAAAATGATTTTTTTCCAGCTTTTGTTGTGGTGGGGGCCTAATCTGTTGTGTTGGGGTGCTGCCTGCTTTTTTCTACTTGATTTATTTTTGGGTATATGTAGTGTTTTGCTGGTTTGAGGGAGCAGTTCTGAGCATCACCAGATTTTCTTCTGTGAAATGGGTATTTTGTGATTATCACAATGGAGACAGAACTTGGCAGCACATCCTCACGCCCCCTTACATGTTTGTTTGCATGCCAGGAGAGCAAAAGGTGCTGAGAGTTGTTAGGAGACCCCTCACAGAGCTACAAATCCCAGCACCCTTAACAAACTACATTTCATTATTCTTTAGGGAAAAGCCCTAAAGTGTTATAAGAGTGTTTTAAATGTATGGTATGGATGTGCCAAAGCCTAAAACAGGGGTGGGCCAAAGGCAGATAGGGATCTACTAACAGTTCTCTGAATTATTTGCAGTAGATCAGCAAGTGTTTCTGGCTCCCAGTTGTTCAAGAATAGCAAAAAAACTACTTTTTCCATTTAAATTAGACTGCTGAAATAAAGAAACCTAACCAAGAGTGGAGTGGCAAAAGGACTACGACCTTAGTTCCAGTACTGAAAACAAACTCCCTGTTTTTTAATTCTAAGTGACTTTTGCACCTCGGTCTGGTTGGTCGATCTTGGGGTTCTAGTAAAAAACAAAGCAGATCTGACAAACATAATGTCTGCCCAAGAGAAAAAAGGGAAAAAGAAGGTAGAGAAAAACAAGCAATTATTAAAAGTTATATAGTAGTTCCAGTGGAGGCTGGTCCATTAGGCCAAATGGGGCACTGCCCCATCAACCTCACTCTGCCTTCAGCCATCCCCCACCTGCTGCCTTCTTACTTGCAACCAATCAGGGGGCTGCTCTGCCTGTCATTGGCTCTGAATCCAATTACTGTTGGTCTGCTTGCTTTCTGCCCTACCCAGCCCCAACCATCACAGAGTAGTTCTTATAATGACCACCTCAAATTGAAACAATATAGGGAGATGGAGCCAAATTATTATTATACTTTTATTTATTCTTCACCATATTCCAAAAATGGTTTCATGGCAATTTATAGCAAAAATAGTAAAAATGGAAAATGTGAGTTTACCATTAAAACACAGTAAACAAAAGTAAAGTGATCCTGCAATAGTTTCCCCCCTCCACAAAAAAATGTTCTATACCCCCCATAACACTACCATAATAAAATGACATCAGCAGTAGATAACAGCAAGAAAAAAGAATTAGCAATCAAATAATTAACAATCAAATGTCTGGGAGAAAAGGTAAGTCTTTGCCTGTCGTCAAAGAGAGGATAACATCAGTGTTGGCATTCCTCCCTTGGGAGACGATTCCATAAACGAGGATCCACTAGCAAAAAAGCCCTCTCTCTTGTGGCCAACTTCTGCATCTCTGCCAGATGGGGCAGTCAGAGGACAACAAACAGAACTGGTCATTCAGCAGAGTGGGCTTTTCTGGTCCATGCCTCTCTCAGCAGCAGCCAGATGGAATGGCAACTGCCAGGTGACAGTTGAGGGAAGGAGGAACCCAACTGAGCTGCTCTCTCAACAAAGCCAGTGAAGTGGCCCTTTTTCCTATCTTACCTGGTGTTGTAGCCTGATGGAATCATACATTATTATTATCATCATTACCCACTTTTCACCCGAAGATCCTGGGGTGGGTTACAACAATTTTAATATACAGCATTAAAAACAAGAACAGCCTAAAATCACAAATAGGTTGGGTCCTAAAAACAGACGTCTCAGGTGTCAAAGACCAGGGTAAAGAGGTGTGTCTTCAGCACAAAACTGTTCAGTGAAGTTGCCAGATGCATCTCTGGGGGAAGGGAGTTCCACAACTTAGGGGCCACCACAGAGAATGCCCTCTCCCAAGCCATTCCCCCCCCCAAGCTTCTGAGGGTGGCAGAACTACCCAAAGGTCCCCATCAAGCACTGCAGATCTCAACACCCAAAAAGCTATGTCAGGAAGGAGGTGGTCTTTCAGATATTTGGGACCTAAGTGTTTAAAGCTGTAAACACTAACAAAAATATCTTAAATTGGCCTGGAAACAAATTGACAACCAAGGCAGCTGTTTTAAAACAGGGGTTATAAAAGATCTAAAAGGAACTGCAGCCAGTAATCTGGATGCTGGAAAATTACACTCCTAGTACTGAAGACACCTGAGCTTCCCGTAATAATGTTGGTTCCAGAAATACCCCCAAACTGTGGACCTGCTCCTTCAACGGGAGTGCAACTCCATCCGGAACAGGCCATCTCCCCACCTCCCAGACACGAGAACTCTGGACACATAACACCTCTGTCGATTCAGGATTCAGCCTCAATCTATTGGCCCAAATCTAGCCCATCACTGCCTCCAAGCACTGGTCTAGCACCTCAACTACCTCTCTGGATTCAGACTGAACAGAGAGATAGAGCTGGGCGTCATCTGCATATTTATGATACCATAACTGGGATTTTAAAAATGTGTCTTCATAAACAGAGGCTCAGCTTTTCTTTTCCACTTTTGATTCAATGCTAAAATCCTCCCCTTAGCTCACTGGTCCTTACATTTCCAGCAACCACAGAGCTTTGCACTGATTATAGTATAGATGTCATTTTTGTATTGCTGTATTTAGACAGACAAGATTAAGACTGCAAGCTACTTTGCACATAACACTGACTTAAATAATGAGAAAATATGAGATTGATAAAAGTATATTTTTATTCACTCTGCTTAAAATAATAATGCAAAACTGGCAGCAGACTAAAGCCAAAATGGAGTATGATATAAAAAGGTTTTAAACAGTTTTTCTTTGTAATGAAGGCTAAAATCCTAACCACACTTACTAGGAAGAAAGTGTTATTAAACTCAATGGATATTAATTTTAGGTGAACACGTTTAATGCCACACTGCAAATGTTACATTGATCTAATTAAAAAAATAAACACCAGCATGCTTTTTATTACCACAGTAGTAAACACAGCTACTTTACCCTGTGCTATTTAAAATGTTGACATAATACACTACTACAATGCCACCCCTTCACGCACATTCCAGTACACACACAGAATCTATAAACTACTGAAAAAGTGAAAATCATCCAGTCCTATTAAATGCATCCCACACAGAATGAAGGGAAGAAGTGTTGGGAGTAGACATGCTTCAAAGACAGCAAAGGAAATCATGAAGCACAATGAATGTCGAATATGTTTTTTCTTCCTTACTCTATTCCTGTTGGTCCTTCCCCCTCCCCCTCCCCTTCCTATTTTATGGTCGAAGTGCTAGTGCAAAAGGGTGTGTTCTTTCAGGTTTATAGCCTTGACTAATGGAATTGCTCTAAATAACATTTTGATCTTGTAAGGTCACACAGAGTGCTATACCTTTCCTTTAATGATTCAGGTCTGGACTAAGCATTTCCCAGAATTGAGATGGTAATGAAGTCATTAGTTTCTTCCTACTTGAAGCTCTGGTTAGAAAAGGGATTTCTATGGGTACAGCCTGAGTGGGCCTTTTTTATGCAGCTCATACCCAGCTGAGCTATAACACCTGTTACATTTTCCCAAGGAGCCTGAGCTGCAGACTTCATCCAATCTATTTGCTCTTCTTATTCTTCAGTAGCACATGGGACAAAAGCTGAGCAACTGTATTTTCTAAGGCAGTGTTAATTGAACATTTCTGACCAGTGCAAATGTTAGAACCCCTAATAAAACCTTCTTCGTTGTCTTTCATGATACAGGAATGATGCAAAACTCAAACTAATTAAGGAAAATGGTGTTTTAGATGCATTGAATTCAGACAGAAAAGCAGAGAGGTGAGAAAGGGAGTGTAAAACATCACACATCCCCAATAATTATGTTACTATCCAATACTGTGTTCTTCTAACCAAGGATGGGGATTTTTAAGTTAAGATTTAAAAACAGAAGAAGCCCAGGTACAAGACAGGAATGGGGGAGGGAATAATTATTGCAATTATTGGGTAATGGAATGGATGATCAACCCAGAGAGGGTTGCGGAGCATATGTTATGTATGATGTGCCAGTTAGTATACCAATGAAAATGAGAATAATAATTCTAAAATGTCAGTGATCTAGGAAGCTAAAAAACAGTGTGATCCCAAACCTAGAGTAGCGGGAAAGGTGAATATAAGCCTGATGTCTGCCATAAAACCTGTGTGCTTGTTTGAATAAGTCATCACATTGCAGACCCAACGTCCTAATTTTTAATTGGGAATAATAGGGACCTACCTCCAAACTCTTCATTATACAGCCACGGGAGTGGCTGTATACTATAGCCAGCATGGATTTTTCTCATTCCGCAATGTTAAATTGAAAATACCCCCCATACCATTCTGCTGCTTCCCATAAACTCATTTCAAAACAAAACCTTACAAAACTAGTCCTGAACTCAGAAACGCTTACTTAACAACCCTCTAAGTTTTCATGGCGATACACAAAACAGAGAAAATTGAGAGTTCAAAGAGTAAAACAAGAGACAAAAAATCCAGATCCCTGTTGGACTTTTTTCTGTCAGTGGTCTCATAATCTGTTGAAATTAATTAAAAATCAGTACCTGTAATTCTATTACTGACCTTGCCCCATGCTCTGACATTCATCTTCTGCAGTTTAAATGTTTAAAAAATGCATGGCTTATTTTTAATTCATTTTTTAAAAATTAACATTGAAGTCTATTATAGTGTCAGGCATGCTCAGTAAGAACCATCAGTGTTTAAAAGCCAGACTCACAGCTGTTTAGCTTGGCTAATTAGGTGGCCACACCCATGCCAGACCATTATTTCACTTTAGACCAGCCTTTCCCAACCAGTGTGCCTCCAGATGTTGTTGGACCACAATCCCCATCTTTCCTGACCATTGGCAATGCTGGCTGAGGCGGATGCTTTAGACAGTCATGGCTTGCCCCAAAGAATCCTGGAAAGTGTAGTTTGTGAAGGGTGCTGAGAATTGTTAGGAGACTCCTATTCCCCCGACAGAGCTCCAGTGGCCAGAGTGCTTTAACAGTCAGCCCCTCTTCTGGGGTTTGTTGCTCTGTGAGGGAACAGGGCATCTCCTAGCAACTCTCAGCACCCTTCACTAACTACATTTCCCAGGATTCTTGGGGGAAGCCATGACTGTCTAAAGCAGCCTTTCCCAACCAGTGTGCCTCCAGATGATGTTGGACCACAACTCTCATCAGCCTGAGCCAGCATTGCCAATGGTCAGGAAAGATGGGAATTGTGGTCCAACAACATCTGGAGGCATACTGGTTGGGAAAGGCTGGTCTAAAGTGAAATAAAGATCTGGTGTGGATGTGGCCAGGGACTAGGGTTGCCAGGTTCAATCCCTGAGTCTGATCCTGTATCTTTAGGAGAAGAGAAAGTCAGCCAAGTGCAGGTGTTCTTGCAACTCAGTAATAGAAAAAACCACAAGGTGGCATTCTCCCTTCCCCATGAATAACTTTTAAAGATGCATGCTTGGGTATGAAACTACATGCGCCTGCTGTAGAATAAAAAGGTGGGAGAAACCCTGAAAAACAATGATACTGCTCACATTTTCCTTTTGGAAAGGGGCTTCCCCTCTGTCCAGTGCTTGCCCACCCAATCTCCTCTCCTCCCCCTCCCTCTCCCTCCTCCTTCTACCATACCCCTCCCCTTCCTCCTCTCCCCCTTCCCGCTTCCCTGCCCCTCCCCCAGGTCAGTTTCACCTATCCTAAACATGATTGTACAGGAGTAAAACCCACTGAACTCAAAAGCATGCAAATGATCAAACCTGCCCTTCCCCCTCCTCACTCCTATACTCTCCCTTTTGCCCCTTCCTGCCTTATCCCCCATCCCCTTCCAATCCCCTCCCCTTCCTTTTCCTCCCTTCCTCCTTCCCTCACTTGTCCCCTCCCCCCACCTCCTTCATGGTCAGTTTTAACCTTTCTAAGCATGATTGCATGGGAGTAAATCCCATTTAACTCAATAAGCATGCAAATGATCAGACCTCCCTTTCCACTCCCCCTCTCCTCTCCTTCCCCCTCTTCTCCCTCCTCTCCCCTCTCCTCTTCCTCCTCCCCTTTCCACTTCAGCCCTCCCTCTCTCCTCCTTCTCCTTCCCTATGGTCAGTTTCACCTATCCTAAGCATGATTATAGGGGAGTAAATCCCACTGAAGTCAATAAGCATGCAAATGATCAATCCATTCTCAGCTTGCACAGGATCCCATTTCTTACCTCCTGGATTAAAAAGCAAAGAAATTCACTAATAAGCCAAAAAAATCCCTTGCGATTTAAGAATGTACCTATAACCAACAGCTATTTCTATCCAACTTTTAAAAGCTGGAAAATTGGGCAGCTATAGTGAATGCACCAGGGTAACATATGCCTCTGAGCATATGGTGAGTGGTGGCAACACCTGCAATCAGCCCAAATAACAGAAGCAAGACATGTGCTTTGCTGATCTTGTTTTAGCAACAATATTAAGACAGTTGATATAATTCAAATGGACACTTTAAACATGTTTGATTTATTTTGCAATTTTAGTGAAGTTTCCTATAGTAAATCATTTTCTTTTGCTTCTGTTTATGTGAATATATTAAGTACAGGAACATTTTGCAACACTAAAAAAAACTCCAAAAACAATTGTGGAATAATGGTAACTGACTGTTCCGCAAAATAGTCTCCAATGGACATGAGGAGTGTCTCAGTTTGCACAAAATAAAACAGTGGGAGGTGAAATATATTCTAGCAAAATTCTAGGTGTGCTCTTAAGTTTTTAATTGACCATGTCCACCTTTCCTTAAGTGGAGTGGTTAAAGCATAGCAGGTTGAAAACATGCATCTCGGGCAGACTAAGTTTGTTTT
This sequence comes from Rhineura floridana, assembly GCF_030035675.1. Classification (NCBI taxonomy): domain Eukaryota; kingdom Metazoa; phylum Chordata; class Lepidosauria; order Squamata; family Rhineuridae; genus Rhineura; species Rhineura floridana. The sequence continues at coordinate 217,463,142 of NC_084480.1, forward strand.
TTCCAACAGCTAGATTAATTGCTGAAGTAGCAACATATTGTAATCAGTCTGATTTTACATCAAACTGCAGTTTCAGATTCAACTGTTAATGCGCCCAAAATAGAAATAGAGCATAACATCTAGTTTGAAACACAAAAGGCTGTCTTCATCATCATATGACATTGACCAATAAAAAGGCTTTGAATTAATAAATATAAATTTGACACAGATTTCTTGGATGAATAATGAGAGAAATATAATTTTCTAGGTTAAATTCTCTGTAGAAACAATAGTAACACAGGAAAGAAGCAAAGTAAGAAGAACACCAACAAACATACAAAAATGTAATTCTCCATCTTTGGAGATGGCAGGTGTTGGGAGATGGCAGGTGTTGCCACCACTCACCATATGCTCAGAGGCACATGTTACCAAATTCTTCCAAGCTACACAGGAAGTGGATTGGACTGTGAAAGACCAACCCAAATTGTGTTTGCATTTTTACAAATTTGTAGAGCAGTACAGTATCTCACAGAAGATGTCAGGTCTCCTGCTCCCCTGGTGCATTCACTATAGCTGCCCCAATTCCCTGATTTTCAAAGTTTGATACAAATATCTGTTGGCTATAGGTACATTCTTAAACCGCAATGGTTTTTTTGCCTATTAGTGAATAGTCCTTTAAAGTAATCTATAAATGGTGCAGTAATTGTTAAGTGATAATGCAATGAGTCCCAAAACACTCTCAGTTCAGACATATTTGGAAAGCAGTTTCCTGCTATAAGCTGCAAAAGCCTCTGGTTCATATGCTGTCCCTCTTGTCTGTCCTTTAAACACCTACAAAGAGTTTTCACTTTTGATTTTAAACTAAACATGGTTACCCCTGATGTCTGAACTTTGGAATCCAGTTGCATGTTGGCCATGAATCCAAATTTCAAAATCTATCAGTGTAAGTAGATTATTAAATTAGAAAAAGGCTGAACAACTTCACTAAGCCAAAAGCGGTTTATGGCGGCACATGTAAAACAAGAATGTTGCTCGTTTTTGCTGGCTGCCTAGGAGAACTGCAAAGAATTGGAGAAGGGCTGTAGCTCAGCAGTAGAGCCTCTGCTTTGCATACAGAAGGTCCCAGGTTCATTCCCCAGCATCTTCAGATAGGTCTAGGAGTGTCCCCTGTCTACGCCCTGGAAAGCGACTACCAGTTAATGTAGATAATACAGGGCTGGATCAATCGGGTAGAAGGCAATTTCCTGTGTGAATTCATAGCAACCAAACTGGGCCGGGAAGAGGGAGTTGCAAACTGATCCAGATTTTGGTTTTTGCTTACTGCACTGTTTGCGTACTGAAAATCACTACCCCTAAAGTTGCTATTTGCCCCTGAAGCAGTTGCTGAAAATTGCTCTGCAGCTGCAAATAACAAAATAGGGGGAAGAGCTTTAAAAAAACCAAAAACCCTTCCACACTCTGTAGTCTCAATCCATATCCTGGAGGGCTTGGGAGAAGAGGGCATGAAGAAGAAGGAATTCCCAGTTGTAGGATTCAAAGACATGGCTAACAAGACCTCTCCTTTTTTATTTTGGAGACAGAGAATTTGTTAAGCCAGTCACCATTGTGAAAAACTATGCATGAAGAAATATATGTAAGATTTAAAAAAAAGAAAAAAGAATCAGGGCTGCAAGTTTTAATTGGTTTAATAAATTATAGGAAATCTGTCAGGTTAGGTATGATTCAGTACATTGATTTCAATGGGCGTAAATTGGCAAGCCTAATTCTGCATACAATCAGGCTGCTATTTGATTAAACAGAAGAGCCATATTTAATTAATGGGACTGTGGGTTAAGAACATACCTTTTCAAAAGCTATTTTGTTTCCATTTTGTTATTGTGTGCAGAAAGTGTCTGTGAGAGAGAAAATATTACCAATGGACTTTCTTTCTAAGCATAAGGTGTAGCTTTCTTCTTCTTTTGTCATGGTAAGGTCTCTTCGGTATCTCAAAAAGTCACCTATATAGAGATTTTGGTGATATGAAAATATAATTGATCAATTAACAGCTTTTAAAGGTTGATGATGTACCAGCTTTGTTGCTGTTGCTTTGTGTCTTGAAGTCGATTACGACTTATGGCAACCCTATGAATCAGTGACCTCCAATAGCTTCTGTCGTGAACCACCCTGTTCAGAACTTGTAAGTTCAGGTCTGTGGCTTCCTTGATGGAATGAATCCATCGCTTGTTTGGTCTTCTTCTTTTTCTGCTCCCTTGTTTTTCCCAGCATTACTTTCTTTTCTAGTGAATCATGTCTTCTCATTATGTGTACAAAGTGTGATAACCTCAGTTTCATCATTTTAGCTTCCAGTGACAGTTCTGGTTTAATTTGTTCTGACACCCAATTATTTGCCTTTTTCGCAGTCCATGGTATTTACAAAGCTGTCCTCCAACACCATTTCAGATGAGTTCATTTTTCTCTTATCCACTTTTTTCACTGTCCAGCTTTCACATCCATACATACAGATTGGGAATACAGTACCATGATCTGAATGATCCTAACTTTAGTGTTCAGTGATACATCTTTGCATTTGAGGACCTTTTCTAGTTCTCTCAGAGCTGCCTTCCCCAGTCCTAGCCTTCTTCTGGTTTCTTGACTATTGTCTCCATTTTGGTTAATGACTGTGCAAAGGTATTGATAATCCTTGACAAGTTCAATTTCCTCATCATGAACTTTAAAGTTACATAAATCTTCTGTTGTCATTACTTTAGTCTTTTTGACATTCAGCTGTAGTCCGGCTTTTGTGCTTTCCTCTTTAATTTTCATCAGCATTCGTTTCAAATCATTATTGGTTTCTGCTAGTAGTATGGTATCGTCTGCATAGCTTAAATTATTTATAATTCTCCCTCCAATTTTCACACCTCCATCATCTTGGTCCAATCCTGCTTTCCATATGATATGTTCTGCGTATAGATTAAACAAATAGGGTGATAAAATACACCCCTGTCTCACACCCTTTCCGACTGGGAACCAGTCGGTTTCTCCATATTCTGTCCTTACAGTAGCCTTTTGTCCAGAGTATAGGGTGCGCATCAGGAAAATCAGATGCTGTGGCACCCCCATTTCTTTTAAAGCATTCCATAGTTTTTCATGATCTGCGCAGTGAAAGGATTTGCTGTAATCAATAAAGCACAGGGTGATTTTCTGCTGAAATTCCTTGCTCCGTTCCATTATCCAACGTATGTTTGTGATATGATCTCTGGTGCCTCTTCCCTTTCTAAATCCAGCTTGGATGTTTGGCATTGCTCGCTCCATATATGGTAAGCATCTTTGTTGTAGAATCTTGAGCATTACTTTACTTGTATGGGATATTAAGGCTATAGTTCAGTAATTACTGCATTCCCTGGGATCCCCTTTCTTTGGAATTAGGATATATATTGCACGCTTCCAGTCTGTGGGCCATTGGTTAGTTTTCCATATTTCCTGACAAATTTTAGTCAACATTTGGATAGATTCAGTCTCAGTAGCTTGGAGCAACTCTATTGGTATGCCATCTGTTCCTGGTGATTTGTTTCTTCCAAGTATTTTAAGAGCAGCTTTCACCTCACATTGTAAATTTCTGGTTCTTCATCATATGGTTCCTCTGGGAATGAATCTGTCATCCTGGCATCTCTTTTATATAGTTCTTCAGTGTATTGCTTCCATCTTCCTTTTATTTCATCTCGGTCAGTCAGTGTGTTTCCCTGTTGATTATTCAACATCCCTACACTTGGTTTAAATTTCCCTTTCAGTTCTCTAATCTTTTGGAATAGGGCTCTTGTTCTTCCCTTTTTGTTGTCGTCTTCTATTTTTATACAATACCTATTTTAATAGTTCTCTTTGTCCCTAAGTACTAGTCTCTGTATTGTTTCATTTAGGGTTCTGATCATGTTTCTATCTCCTTTTGCTTTTGCTTTCCTTCTCTCTTTAACCATTTTAAGAGTTTCGTCAGTCATCCATTGAGGTCTTTCTTTTTAACTAGAGATATTGTCTTTTTCGCATTCTTTCTAACTTCTGACTCCACTCCATAGTTCTTCTGGTTCTCTGTCAACCATTCTTCTGGGATGTTATTTAAATTGTATTTTGGCACTATGTTTGCTTTGTTGTTCTTCTTCTTTAGCTTTCCTCTGATTTTCGATACAACCAGTTCATGATCTGTACCGCAGTCTGCTCCTGGCCTTGTTTTCGCAGAAAGTATAGAACTTCTCCATCTTCTGCTACCAATTATACAATCAATTTGATTCCTATATTGACAATTTCGTGATGTCCACGTGTACATTTGTCTTTTCGGTTGCTCAAAAAATGTGTTTGCAAGAAACAAATTATTGGCTCCACAGAATTCAATAAGTCTTTCTCCTGCTTCATTTCTGTCTCCTAAGCCCCATTTCCCCATTCCTAGTTCTTCTCTGTTTCCTACTTTTGCTTTCCAGTCCCCAATGATTATCAGCACATCTTGTTTTGGTGTGTGATCAATTTCTTCCTATACCTCTGTGTAAAATCTCTCCAATTCCTCTTCTTCTGCGTTTGCCATTGGAGCATAGACTTGCATGCTGGTTATGTTAATAGGTTTCCTGTTTAATCTCAATGATATCACTCGCTCAGACCTTGTATTGTAGCTCCTAATTACTTAGTCACCTATATTGAGATGTTGGTGATATAAAAATGTAATCAATCAATTAATAGGTTTTAAAGGTTGATGATGTACCAGCTAGAAATACTTTAATAAATGATCAACAGTCCTCAGAAGAATATATAAATATACATAGACATAGAGCTTGGAAGTAATTCTTTAGGAAAAACAAATTACTTATAATTTATTACTTTTTTGAGGAATGAGTGGGTAATTTCTGTACATTTTGATTGTAATGGAACAAGGAATAATTTTATTACTTTTGAGGTGTAATTGTAATGTTTCCAGCAGTACTTGTGGACGTTATGGTGGTGGAGCAGCAGGAGAAATCTGCTGCTCTTCTGATTCGTGGATGAAAGTCATGTGCCTCAAATTGGGCTTCTGCACAGCATTGCTCCTGCCTCGTGCTCTGTGGGTGTTTAGGAGGTAATGAGGGAGGAGGTGGAGAGCGAGACAGGGTGGAGTGGTGAAAACAATTGTTTTAAAAATGGATGGTGGTGAAGAAGAGTGGAGCGGAGGGAGAAAGGAGCTGGACGGCAAGAATGTAAATGAAGGTGAAGAAGGAGACAGCAGCAGAAGAGAGATGAAGAACTGTGGAGATGAGACAGGACTTGTGTGTGTGTGTACTGTGTTTGCACTTGGCATGTGAAGCGGCCTCCACAGCCCTCCCTGGCTACTTTGCTTCATTTGTAGTGTTTAAACTTTTTTGCACCCTAGGGTAAAATGTTTGCTTGGGCGGGTGTGCCTTAGTTGGTGATAAGTCAGGGTCTGGGAGGTGGTCGAGTGAGAGAGACTATGCTTGCTGGCTGTGGGTGGGTGGGTGGGTTGCACTTGGTTTGGAGCGCAAAGCTCTGAGTGGTGGCCTCTGCCCCCCTCCCCTCCCTTACCAGCGGAGAAACATCACTACTAGCCAACCAGACTGCTTCCCACAGCCTAATAATGTTTGCTTGGGCAGGCAAGCCCCGCACATGCCTTAGTTGCTGGCAGGGGAAGTTTGTTCCATATAGTTCTTTCCTTCCAAAGTTCCAAAGCAAACCTGTTTCAATCCATCCAAGTCCCCCCCCATTATAGGCAATTTTATAATAGTGCATAGAAGCTTGTGCAGAATTAATTAATTAATTACTATTATTATTAATATTTTAAAAATATTTATTAAGGACAATTACAAAGTAGTACTAAAATAATAATTAAAAATAAAAAAGGGAAAGAGGAAAAAAAGCTTTACATAGATACATCTCATTCAGCTTATATATATGTATAAGAACAGATATTACTAATGATATATAATAATCTCATGCCTTACTCCAGCCAACCTTGAAAATACCAACCCAATCTTTTTGGTGAGGATGTATATAGGGAGTCAGGGTGTAATGGCATTCAAGGTGCACATTAGGAAGGTAACTTTTTGCCACATTTTGAAAGATGACGTGCAAAATTTGAAGTCTGCAGGCACTGCTTGAAGATTTATGTGTGTGTTTATCTTTAATGTTGTTTTAGGCTAAAATGTGCAGCAGCCAAGGCCAGAACCTTGCAGGCACTCCATTTTTAAAAAAAGTTACTTAAGTGTAATTGTAGTGATTACTTTTGAGTAATGGGAAAGTAATCAGTTCCTTTCAGAGCAATTGTAATTTTAATGGTCATTTATTACTTTTGGGGGCCATTGTAATTAATTCATTACTTTTTAAAAGAAATCTTCCACGCTCTGCATAGACATCAAAGAGAAGACGCTACATGTGTCACTGGAAGGAGTCTCTCTGTCACAATCAAAGCAGAAGCAGGTAATGCAGAGTAGTAATATAGTTCATATAGGAGGACAGTATTAAGGTAAGTTTTGCACCCTTCCTAAATTCTGTCTTTTAACCATTACTGTTCATTTAACATCACTGCTGTGCATGGATTTGTTAAATGTTAATGTGACATCAACCTTTTAATATTATCAGAGACCAGAGAGGTCAGATCCTTCCAGTGTTTGCCAGAGATGATTATGCAAATATACTGACTCTGATTATTATGAGAGTACTGTTTGGCTTGGTGAATACAAATGCAAAGCTGGTGAAACTTATGACTGATGAGGCACAGTGAGTGTAATATAAGCATATGCTGACATATGCCTTAATTTGTAAACTTTATATTTTTTTCTTAAAATGTAAGGTGGTATAGAAATAATTTAATTAATAAATAATATAGAAAATCAGCATAAATAATTTTAGGAATGTGAAATTGTATTATTGGAAGGGTCAGTAAATGCGAATTGGCACAACCTCCAAATGGCAGGGCTTGCAATATCTAAAACAGTTCCTTGCAATATGATTATTCCAGCCTATTCTAAGGTCTGATAATGCACATTGAAGCAGCCACATAGATTGCTTAAAGCACAACTGCATGGCAAGCTGTTTGCTAAAGGGGCCATTCACATTCAGGCAATTTTAACAAGAAGTCAAGCCCTCTTTTTCCCACCACCATGCTTCAGTCATTCCAACTGAAACCACCGAGACAGACCTCCACACACAAATGTGCAGAGTTGCTATCAGGTGTCAAAAAGCTGACAGCTCTTGCCTTCAGCATGTACTGTCAGCATGCACATGACCAGGTAGTTTGTGGGAATGCTCATGGCAGCATAGATAAAAGTCAAGATACAGTGATGTAGTCTTGACACAGTCTGCAAGAGTAAGTGGAATTGGCCCTTACACTGCAGTCTTATGCTATCCATACATGCCTAGAGTTGGAAAAAGCTTCAAAGGTCATCTAGTCCAACCCCTGGTAATGAGGGAAACTGCTGCTACAGTGTTTCTGACAAATGGTGATCCAGCATCCACTTTACACCTCTAGCAAATTTGTGCATGGGTAGTTTATTCTTGCCACAGATTTCCATTTCTTCCACCTGCTGCATCTTTTTTATTATTTTTTCCAGCAAAGGTGTACACATGAGTAACTGTGTGCATTAAAACATTGCACTATGGGAGTGGGGGGCTGAGCATGAGATCTCATGCACAAATGTCTCCTTGTTTCTTTGTAGCTTCCCTTTACTCAATGGATTTGAAAGATCTGGAAAAATGAAAAATTCCAAGAAATCCTGATACAATCAAGGGTATGAACAAAACTGCAAACCAAAACCTTGTGATAATTTAATGTGCATTCATGTAGGTGCCTCTTATTCCTCTCACAAGGAACAAAAGAATTAGAAAGGTACAGCAAGAACAAATGGCACGTGCACAGTAATTGTTGCCAGTGCTGGAAACCCAAGCCAGAAGAATGGTGGAAAGTAAACTATTGGTGCTTCTCTGCAACTAGAACAAGGTAAACTGGAACTACTATAGCCAAGGAAAAAACCTGGAGGGCAAGAATTTTGGATGCTTCCCTAATCCTGCTCCAGTGAACTTAAAGTTTGCTACGCTCCAGCTACATACTAGAGTGAGCTCAGAAAGCTTAAGATCAAATTTAATAAAAAATGGAGTCAGAATAGGTTTGTCCATCTCTGAAAAGTGAAGACATGTGATGTACCTCACATTTGTTGTTGTTTTAAAAGAGGGGGGATCCCTGGGAACATCAAAACATGTATTTTATTTTGCTTCAGTGCCCCTGGGAAGGGCCTCCAATATAGCCACACTGCTTTGAAGGGCCCCAATGCAAAGGCATTGCTTTTACAACTGCATCCCTTCTCTCTCTCTCTCTTTCTCTCTTTTAAAGGAAATCCAAATTCCTCATTTGTTTAGCTTGAAATCCGGTACACATTCCCACAAACTACTTCCTTTTCTCTCTCCTCCTTTCCCCCCCCCCATAATCAAACTCCCTCCTTGCCCCCTCCCTCCCTTTCTCTTCTTTTAATGAAGAGAAGTTCAGAGAGTTCCCCCCCCCCGCCGCATGAATAGATGGCAGGCACCTGGGAGTTATGAATTTTAAAGTGATCATTTTCTTTGAGCCACTCGGGACAATGGGGATCTCCTTTTGACTCAGTTTCACAGCTTTGAGAGGCTCTCAGATCAGCCACATTCCAATCAGATTGGAGTCAGATCAGAGCTGTGCTGGACTGCATCAAGGTCTCTCACAGAAAGACAAGGAGCAGATGGCCAACACTGAGCTCTCCTCCCCTTTTCAGACCGCAATGGAAGGCAATGTGGGAACCCATTCCCCCAGCATTGCCTATTGAGTGCTGAATAGGACCACCACATGCCACCAGCCTGTAGGTATGAACCTCTGTTAACAGATGGTGAGATCATTATGAGCAATTAATTCCTTTAATGTATCAGTGGGAACATGCTGGAAAGGATGAGGCAAGCACGGAGTGAATAGTGAGCGTCTCGCTCCTAGGGGAGAGCAGCAGCCACATCACTGAAGGGATGGGAATTTTCTTTCAAGGGCTCCTGTGTGCACCACTGAGTACTGCTGTTAGCTCTTTGGACCACAGTACTGAGGCATGGTTTTTATTATCCAAATAGGCCTTCCCTTGTTGATCTGCATAATTAATAACAGATTTTTCTCCCCAGAGATCATTTTTAGATACATGCAAAAATTCAAAAGCAATGGGGGCAGGGATCTAAAGTTATCAACATGTAATCGACTTGAAGGCATCTAACAACAACAAAGCGCAAACATAAAAAAATGCAGATTCAAACATAGTAAAACAGTGTTGTATTTCTATTTATGAGGGTTGTATATCTTTTTAAAAATAACTCTTTTGAACGGAAAAATAAGAAAAAGGGAGGAGCTCCTGATAATCAAGCCTAGAAATAACAACACAATTCTTAAGCATTTATCTCTGTGTACAAAGTGTTTCACGTGTATTTTTCTCAGTAACGTTTGCAACAATCCTGTATGGTAGGTGAGCGTTACTATCCTAGGAACATAGGACATAGAAGGTGCCTTGTATGGAGTCAAACCAACAGTCCAACTAGCTCAGTATTATCTACATTGTCAGGCAGCAAATCTCCAGGATTTCAGACATAGAGTCTCTCCAAGTGCTACCTGGAGATGCCGGGGATTGAAACTGGGACCTTCTGCATAGAATGTAGATTTTAATTATTTATTTATAATTTGATTTATATGCCACCCTTCCTCCCAGCAGGAGCCCATGGCGGCAGGGCAGATGCTCTGACACCAAGCTGTGGCCCCTCCCCATAGCTCATACAGTAAAATCTACAACGTAGGTGGGGCAAGGCAATGAGGCTGAATCCTAAACACTTGAGTACAACTCAGACAAAACATCCATGCACCACCAGTATAATATCAGGAGGCACAATTCAGTGGGAAATTCTCCTCTGCAAAAAATAATGGATCAGGCACATTGTTTATAACACTGTATCTGTGTAGCAGGCATGATTATACTGCATCTTAAGCATTTAGATTTGGGTATAGCAATTCTCATCATTCTTACTTTGAAGTAAAAACATAAGAGCTCTGCTGGATTAGGCTACCATGGGCCTATCTAGCCCAGCATCCAGACATGACTTGAAACTGACAGTGGCCAGATGTGCCCAGGAAGAAGCACACAAGCAAGACATAAACTTCCCCCATTATTTATCCCTCCATCTGGTGTTCAGAGGTATACTGCCTCCAGACATGGAGGTTCTAAGGCCAATAATGGTTGATTCTCCATGAATTTGCCTAATCCTTTTTAAAAAGCAGTGAATTCCATAGGTTAATTATGCATTCCAAGTACACTACTTAATCCTGAGCATCCCTGCACCTGCTTAAAAGTACAAAGGCACTTTACAAAGAAAATAAGTACTGTCACATTTTTAAATATACATATATAGAATTCCAGGATTTGTTTACAGGTTACCATGAAAAGTATACAGAAGCACAGAATGTCATCAATATTCTTTACTTTGGGACTAGCTATTGGAGATCACTCATTCATAGGGTCGCCATAAGTTGTAATCGATTTGAAGGCACATAACAACAACAATTATTCAGCAATGCTGCCTCAAACAGTAGTCTGGCCTGTTTCTTTTTTAAACATACCCTGAGATAGATGTATTTACCCAGGAAAAGGCTGAGGGGATACAATACAGACAACCAGTTTGTTACTGAGCTTTAAAGCATTAGGAAATAGTGAGCAGGAAATACAAGCAACAGTTCACTTATTCATATTTAAATGACTCTCTCTCGCTGGCCTGTAATTAAGACACTCAAGTTGTGTTCTCTTCCTGAAATTTACATAATCATACAATTGGTTATGTAAGTAACACCAAACGATAGTTAACCTTGAAGTGTATTATCTTAATTGAGTAAATCTGGCTTTAGTTCAATAAATTAAAACAGAAGTTTTCTTTAAAAAAAAACAAAAGAAAATTAAAAATCACTTCTATTGCTGATACTTACTAGACATTTGTTAGTTATTTGCCTTAGATTCTTCATTGCATTATAACACATTTTGTGGAGGAAGAATGCTGTAGAAAGACACTGATACACGTTTGTTGGTTCCCCCTCATTCTTTGCACTTTGCATCGTGCCACACTCTGGAAAGCTGTGATAAGAATATCAGAATATTGAATCAAAACATTTAACTTGCTTGTTTGAGATATCCCTTTCCCTTTATCCTCCACCCCCTCCCCTACATTTTTCACTTTGCTTTCGGATTTCTGACTCTCCCTTCCCAACACAATACAACATACAAGTGAATACTCCCCAAAAGCAAAGATTTTAGGTGGGAGAATACAGTGTTTTATATAGACTAAAGATAGGAAAACAACATGCCACAACTTCTCTGTTAAAATACCTTTTCATAGCATGATAAATCCCCTTGCGGAATTGAACCATTTACAAAGGAAAGTCTGTTTTCTACTTCCCAAATACTACTAAACCACTCCTGTTTAAGCCTTTTAATGAAAGGCAGAGGGGGGATGAAGAATCACAGAAATACTTAGGTTTGGTTTGCAAGGGGAAAAACTAGAGAATGCACTGCAGGTGTCTTCAAAGTACATCACTGGGTGACATATTTTTTTAAAAACCAAGCAAGACTGTGATTACTCTGCTACTGAAAAAAGAAAAGTGGAGGAAGGGACAGCTGCAATTTGTGCTTTTCTCACAATGTACACCATTGTACTTCAGGCAATATACATTGTATGGACTCAGCTCTAGCCTATATCACTGGAAGAGAAGAATTCACACTGTGAATTACCATTTTTCCCAGCATCTAGCCTTAGTCCAGGACAGCACAATAATAAATGAGAAGCCCCTTTGTCTCTTAAAACATTGTTCTTCATTACAACATAAAAAGCAATGTCTCTCTACAGAGGAAGAGGAACAAGCAACAAGCCTTGCTAGAAAAGAAAGGAGGATAAAGGGGAAATTCTGGATCACTACCTAACCCATCTCACAAGATAGATATGCCAGCTGTCAATCTATTCCTCACCAGCCCATCCAATCCCATCTACGCCTTGCAAAGCATTTCAGGCACAGTACAGTCAGTCAGGTTCACAAGTTCAATACAAACCTAGATTTGGAAGAGACTGCATGGAAGTTGATCCAAATTGCCATGCATAGAAGGCTTACAAAAATCACCTGTGTTCGCTCTCTAGGTGAAGTGTAGCAAATCAGCAGGATTATAATACCAAGAGGATTGATTTAGGTAAGCACAGGCAATTCAAACCAGCAATTTAGAATGTAAAATGTAAGAATCATATTTTTGTGTGATAAAAAATAGCTAATCAATCACAATTCAGTATTTCTGTTTGACTAGGCTCATTCCTCTATCATGACCACTGGGATTGTTCAAATCAAAGCTTGAGCATATAGTCTCTCTCCAGAAGTATTCACTCCTGACTCCTCCAAACTGGCAACCCAGTCCCCCTAAATGCATATAGCTGAAAGATTCAAATGTTAAAATAATAATAAACAAAAAGGAACCATTGCCAAATATTAGAATCCAGCCAAACTTCTACGAATGCAGACTCATGGAAAATGATCAGTCTTGGTTGCTTTGCAAGGCCCAATGGAGAAGCAGCAAATTATTTTCCTCTTGTCTTTCTCCCCCAACAATGTAAGAAACTCAAACCGGTTCCTTTTTGGTTAGACTGTTTCCCCTTATAATACTTGAGAGTTCATTACATATTTTATAGAGATGAATTAGTGTGCAAACTTTATCTCTGCACCTCCCTCTCTAGCAGTTTCCCATGCATATGTGTGTGTGTGTGTTTAATTAGAACACTGCTTTATTTACCAAGAGTTGAAATGTGCAAGCACATTTCTCAATGAGGCTAATTAAGGTAAAAGTGATAGTCTTGTTGTCATTGTCGAAGTCAATGACCCAGTGCATTAGTAATTAAAGCACATTTGAAGTTAAGCTGATTGTAACGTCCTCCAAAAACATGCAGTGTTCACCTTTTCAAGCCCCTTTTGCTCCTTAATGTTAATACCAATATTAGGGATCTTTGATGAGGTCACTAAGCATGGATTAGTTCCCCCTCCATACACTTTAATCACTTTCTTCTTCACCCAAGCTGGTAGTTTTTTTAAAAAAGTTTGTTTAATTAGTATTTCTGTGTGTAAGCTCAAAGACAGATACTTGCATAAAATTTCCACACAAAAATAAAATAGTGTGATCTTGTGAACAGCTCCATAGAATCAGCGGTTGCTGTAAAAAAAATTAAAGGGGCAGTTCTGAGTATGCACCTTATGAGCTTTGCAACCTTGAAAACACTGTGAATTTCACAATGTTCTGAGCCTCGGTCTCCTCTTTGGCCTTTCTGGAAATGTTGTTCTCCTCCTCCCCCAAACCACCACCCGCTTTTACAGGATCTAAAAGCTTCCTGCAACTCCCAGGCAACTATATTTATTAGGGCAAATTAGATGTTATACACAGATGTGAGTAGCATTACCGTAACAGCCCTTTAAAAAAAGAAAGACAGAAAGAAATTGCATCTCAAGCTTTCAAGAAAGCCATTTATTTATTTATTTCTTCACTGAATGGTCCCATGGTGGGCTACGTAAAAATCACAATTTAAAGCAATGTATATTTCATTAAAACCACCAAATTAAAATAACAAGGCTAAACAAATATCACATGAGCAGCAAAACAGAAGTGCAACAACACAGCAGGAAAGAATACATCCCCTCAAGCCTGGGTAAAGAGAGACATCATGACTTGATGCCAAAAACTTTATGATGGCACAAGGCACCCCTCAGGGGAAGACATTCCACAATTGGGGGGCCCTCACATCAGTGACCGAACCACTAAGACGGCCTACCCTGTTGATCTTAACATCCAGGCAGAAAAAGGGGAAATATGGAAATAAGACCATTGGCCCATCTAGTTCAGTAACTGACTAGCAGAAGCTCTCCAGGGTTTCAGATGGGCATTTTTCCCAGCCCTACCTGGAGATGCCAGAGATTGAACCTGGGGCCTTGTGCTTAGAAAACGTGAACTCCACTGCGCTGTGGCCCTTCCTCAAATATTTATTACACCCTCCCTTTTTGTTTTTCTGATCTTCCGGAACTCAGTGTAATATTACATGCATCTGTGTGTAACATCTGGTTCAGCTCTTAAGACTTCTCTCAAGTTAGGAATTCATAACTATTACACACACACTATAATACTGAAGATATTTTCAGAAAACATGCTTTATTTTCCATTGCCTACACCTATAACCGCATACATAAACACACGACGTTGTCCATTGTCATCTAAATGGTTAAAGCTACTGCATCAATTTCCATGTCAGTCAAAAGCCCATATGTAGACAGCAGCTTCAAAATAGTGCACATTATCAGGGATACCCAGTTCCCTCAGCCTCACTTATATAAACACAAATTTAGTTATTTGTGCTTCTTTAATTTCCCACAGCCACCAGTTAACTCAGAATGCTTTCAAAATCTCCTAATAGCTGGTGTGATATGGACACCAATACTAGAGACAGCATGAACTTTAAACCAAGATGGTTGGTTTGCTAAATGGATAGTATGTACATAAAGGATTCTTATATTGAGATCTTAAAGCTGCTTGTTGACAGGTTCTGAAGACTCAAGAGATACACCAACACCAGCTTCAGTCTGTGGCTTTTACCTTAGACTAAATCCCCTAAACCTCCACCCCAGGCAAATACACACAACCCAGTCCAGCTACCAGGGACAACTGTTTCTGACCCACCCCCTCCTCAGCTCCTCTGGTTGTAGTTGTGGCAGCTTAAACAGTTTAGCCAACTTAAAATCACAGTTCTGTAACCTTCCTCAAATAAGACCTTTGCACAGGGCAGCTTCCCAGACTAACTCAACCACTGACTCCCTTCTGCTGAACTTTGCCAGATAAGTATTAACAACACATCGAGTATTAATATACAGGCCTCAGCTTTCCTCCTTAGCGTTTCTCTGGTCTTTTCCCCTCATGCTACCCTCATCATCTCCCTTTCCCTCCCAACTACTCCAACTGTCAAATATCAGTTCCCTCACTCACTGACAGAGCTCCCAACTAACTATGACCTCCAGCCAGTAAGCAAAGCCTCCTGGCCCATCTAGTCCAGCATCCTGCTCTCACAGTGGCCAACTAGATGCCTATGGGAAGCTCACAAGCAGAACCTGAGCACAACAGCACTCTACCCACTTGTGATTCCTACCAACTGGCATTCAGAGGCATAGATCATAGATATTGTGGCTAGTAGCTATCTTTTCCTCCATGAACTGGTCTAATACTCTTTTGAAGCCATCCAAGTTGGTGGCCATCACTGCCTGCTGTGGAAGTGAATTCCATAGTTTAACTATGCGCTGTGTGAAGAAGGACTTTCTTCTGTCTGTCCTGAATCTTTCAACATTCAACTTCACTGGATGTCTGTGATTCCGGTGTTATGAGAGAGGGAGAAAAACCTTTCTCTATTCACATTCTCTGTACATAATGTTATACACTTCTATCATGTCACCTTTTACTCGCCTTTTCTCTAAACTAAAAGGCCCAAATGCTGCAACTTTTCCTCATAGAGGAGTTGCGCCACCCCGTTTGCACTTTCCTGAACCTTTTCCAACTCTACAATATCTTTTTTGCGATAAGGAGATCAGAACTGGGTATACAATAGATTTGTGTACCAGCATTATAATATTAGTTTTGTTTCCAGTATGTTTCCTAATCATCCCTAGTATGGAGTTTGCCTTTTTTACAGCTGCAGCACACTAGATCAACATCTTCATTGAGCTAAATATAACAACCCCATGGTTTCATTCCTGGTCAGTCACCACCAGTTCAGACCCCATATATATGAAATTAAGATTTTTTTTTGTCCCGACATGCATCACTTTACATTTGTTTACAATGAATGGCATTTGCCATTTTACCACCCGCTCAGTCAGTCTGCAGAAGTCCTTTTGGAACTCTTCGCAATCCCTTTTTGTTTTAACATGCCTGAACAATGTACTATCATCAGCAAACATGGACAATCAGAGTCTGCTGTCACCCAGGCCAATCAGAATGAATTTACCTGATCCTGGCCCCACCAAATAGATGCACAAACCAATTCTCTCTCACTCTTCTGTCACCAAGAACTACTGCTAAACTGGACTGCAACTCTGTAACAGAACAAGGTATTGAATTTTGACAGTCACTGTCACAGAATATTTTCCCATCAAAACAGAAAATAGACATATATACAGCATTTCTCTTCAGGCATATATATATATATAAACTAGTTTAATTATAATTATCTCTTCCAACAAAACCTTCAGAATTACGGTTCTCTAAGGACTGGATGGGAATCATTAATAGAATTCTCAACATCCTCATTTGACCAAATGTTTATGTGCAGGATTCCTTTGGAGAAAGTATGTGTGTTCAGCTGATAGCACACACTTCAGACATTAGGTGATAAAAGTTGAGAAAGCAATAAGGGAAGTGCAAGTGCCTCTACTTGCTCATTCTGCATAACATCCCAACAGAGGAGCACCACAGCTCTACAGAGAGATGTGACAACTTCCTTTACAACTGTACTTTGTACATCATCCCATGCTTAAGATGCATCATTCCCCACTTTAGACATTACATGAGGAACATGAAAAGGGACATTTATACTTCATCTCTCCTCACTCTCCCACCACTTTGTATAATGTATGAAGCCAGCGATAGAGCAGAGCTTGGAAAAGTTACTTTTTTGAACTACAGCTCCCATCAGCCCCAGCCGGCATGGCCACTGGATTGGGCTGATGGGAGTTGTAGTTCAAAAAAGTAACTTTTCGAAGCTCTGCGACAGAGTAGGAAGGGGTATTGCTTGTGGAACTTGGAATTCAGATTCTGTGTTTCAGATCTCCTAAATGCTAAGATGACCACAAGCTAAAGCTGGGAAAACTCTTCATGAAATCAGAGCAGATAAGCCAATGGCAGGCCACGAGGCCAGTACATCTCTGCAGTGTCTGAGATCACAGTGACATCAGAGCCGATCAGTATTAGTACAGAAGAAGTAGTGAAACCAAGCGAGCAGAGGCAGAAGTTTCAAGTATGCAGAGCAGGTTCACATGGACCATCATCCTATGAAACCCTTACTTAGTTTTAATACAAAAGCAATATTAAGTAGGGTGTCTATTCAATTTAAAAAATGTCTTCCACTTTCTATTCTGCATTAAGAATACACACATGTGAAACATTCCTTAACAAAAAGCACCCATGGCATGGAAAAATACCTTTAGGCTTCCTGTTTTCATTTTGCATAATTATTGCTTCATGTTCATCAGGGTCTAATGGTTTGTGCTACACTTGGGGTTGTACGTGGCTAGGGACCCAGGGCAGGAATTCTTGCTTTTACTTGTAGCAAGTGGCTCAGCTTTGCTGATTTGCTTCGAGCAGTCTGTTCTACACACCCGTCCTCCTACTCTCTGCACTGTATAACTTTTAGAGTGCTCATGTCATGTATGTATAAGCTCCTGTTTGAGAGTGACTTCTGTTCAATGCATTATGTTCTATGGAATGTGCATGCACCCATCTGAAACAACAAATTCAAATGTGCAATCCTGACAGGGAGAAAGTGCAAACCTACTCTTGGTTGTTTTAGTTGTAGGGATATTGCTTTCTCTTAAAAGAGGATAATTTAGTTTCCCTTTTTGACTCCCAGCATGTCATTTTCCAAGTAGTTCTTGTTTATATATCTGATTCCGAAGAATAAAACTACTTGCTTGGAAAAACCTAGCTGTCTCCCAGAGTTTGTTCCAGCTTGACTGGCAGTGCCTCACCACAACTTTGGTCCAGGGCAAAATGAGTTCATGAAGTTCCCTCTGATACAGTGTGCTTTTGTATCATTTGGGCAGGAGCTATACCACTCTTAGTGAAGGACAATAAACCAGGCGCAAGATACTCCAGAGATCTCTCTCTGGATCTAAGAATCCCTTCAGATTCTTAGTGCTGTGCGTCACAGTATGAGATTTTAGCCATGGACAGCTGAGACTGTGATCAATCATCCTTTTGGGGAAAGTGTGAGATGTCTCTGGTTTGAAATATAAAACAGCTTTTGGCTTTCTGGGAACTTTGAATTGCTGACCCTTTCTTGGGGAAAATGGGAAGTTTTTCTCCAGGCTGACTGTGAGAAAAAGTACATTCACATATTGCTATTTACATATTTTGCTTTCTCCTTATCCTAAAATAAAAAAAATCTGCCAAGGAAGGAGATGTTTGTGTTTTGTGTATGGAAAAAGCATTTATTATGTTCTCTCCAGGCATCAGAAATCCACGATACATAACTAACAGTGGACTCTTCTTAAGGAAGAAGCTATTCTGTCAGACACCGCAAACCTGGCAAACACTTCCTTGGGAGCTAGATATGTTTGAATATATCAAAACGTTCCACTTCTCTTGCCCCTTTCCTTAACCAAAAATAACCTGAAACATCTGCCATCAATGAGCAGTGTTTACATTTCACAGGCCATAGCCATACTGAAGCAAAAAATAAAAAAATCTGACACACAGTGAACTTTGGGACATTAAGGTCTGTTTCACCGGTTTACAGTGAAAGTACTTTTCTGTGGGAATTAAATGGAAAACGCACATATCATACATATGGGTTTTTCACTTCTACATATGATAGGAAGATGTAAATGGCTATGGCTGCCCAGAACATATACCTGAAGAGGAAGGAAACACATATATTAGATTCTCATATTAGAATCCACACACAGGTTGCCACCTGCCTATCCTCAGCCAGTGGTGGAACCCAGAGGAGATCCTGTGAAGATTACCTCAGTGTACATTGAGGCTGGAGTATCAAGGTTTTTCCACCCTGAAGTGGTCACCTTCCTCACACCTTTTAATGCCAGACAGCCTGCTGAGGACTGAGCATTTTCACCAACTCCCCACTCGTCTCACAGATGATGACCCCCATGTAGTAATGGTAGTGAATGGCATTTTATGAGTTGCCACACTCACACATTATATTAGGATTCTCTCTGTGTGATTGTTGCCTATGTTGAATGGCATACACACTACTTCCCCTAGCTCAAAGGGTGGAAGAGATACATGAATTATTTTGCTTAAGGAAAAGGCACATAATCTCTCCTGCCACAGGAAAAGAAACTGCTCAAAATGCATTGAAAATCACCGTCCTTTCATACTGAACTTAGTGGTTCACATTGAACAGTATCTTATTAAAGTCTAATACTACACTGATGTGGAAGACAGATTAAAAATGAGTGTATTTTATTTATAAAGTATTTTACGTGAAGGGGGGGACATGAAATCTCCAAAATCTCTGCCATTACATTCATGTTAATATATGCTTATATGGGACCAGCATGTTCTTCTTATGAAGCAATGGCTAAAACTGTTGAAGAATACAGCCGTGCTTCACTCAGTATTATATATATAATAGCCATCTTTTTTTTAAGAGCAGTGCTCAAGTTTTATGTTCATAAACTTGTAACCTTTCCTTATAGGGCAGCCCTGTGATCATTTTGGTTGCCCTTTTCTAAACCTTTTACAGCTCTACAATTTCCTTTGTGAAATTCCTGTTGTGTGCCCAAAACAGTATGCACTATTCCAAGCATGCACCATAGATGCATATAACACCATTATATTAGCAGTTTTATTTTCAGTCCCTTTCTTAATGATCCCTAACATGGAATTCACTTTTTTCACAGCTGCCACACACTAGATTAACATTTTCAGCAAGCTATCCCAAACAACCCCAAGTTCTCTTTCTTGGTCAGTCACCACTGGTTCACACATAAGCCTATATATGAAGTTAGCAATTTTTGTCCCAGTGCGCCTCACTTTACACTTGCTTACATTGAATCACATTTTAATCGCATTTTAATGCCCACTCACCCAGTTTGGAGAGAACCTTTTTGAGCTTCTTCACAATCTCTTTTTGTTCTTACCACCCTGAACAATTTGGTGTCATCAGCAAACTTAGGCACCTCACTGCTCACCCTTAACTATAAGTAATTTATGAACAAGTTATGAAGCACCAGTCCTTGGTGCCCCCAACTTGTTATATCTCTCCATTGTGAGAACTGCCCATTAATTCTGACTGTTTCTTGTTCCTTAACCAGTTACTATAAGAGCACTGTCCTCTTATACCAGGACTGCTAAGCTTTCTCAGAAGACTTTGCTAGAACTTTGTCAAAAGTACTTTTTGAAAACCTAAGTACATACTGTCTGCTTGAACATTCCTGTCCATAGGCTTATTGACACTCTCAATAATGTTAGAAATATATGTTGATAGATTTATGGAAAAGTAGATATTTATATTATGTTGGAACACAAATTATATTGCTTTTTATTCTTTTCTTTCTTGTGTTATAACTTAAGATTTTTAAATTTTCTTTCCTTTTTTCTTTAATAAAAATGAATAATAATGGAAAAAGTTTAGTGAGACAGGACTTATCCGTGCAGAAGCCATGCTGGTTCTTCTTCAGCAATCATTGTTCTTCTAAATGCTTCATAATTCTGTCTTTAAACATGCTTTCCATCAATTTTCCCAGAACAGATTTCTCAATTATTTTAGTGATGTGATTCTCAATTTTTTTTAATCCCTTATTGTCTTCTTGCAAAGAACAGCATTCCATGGCAGTAATGACAGTGAAGGGGTAAGGGAAGATGCTTCTCAAAAAGAGCACAACAATAAAATCATTTAATATAATTACCCCTTCATACTTGTGAATGACGTGCCCTTCATATACTACAGCAGCAATATATGGGGTGGTTATCAATGCATTTATTCCAGGCTCTTGCTGTAGGATTCACACAGGTCTTTCCCTTCCAGTGCAATTGTCTGGTGGAGATCAGAAAGCAACAACAGGGTGAGAAGGATCTATGCGCGTGCACTGCTGAGTTATTAAACAATACAGCAGCAGGCCAGCATGGGATGAACCCGCATCAAAGTAGTTCCCACACTGCTGCTCTAAAGTATAAGAGCGTGGTCATGGTGTGGGTAAAGAATGGGTTTTAGAGTGGTCCTAATCTACACCTGCAATTAGAGCTTCATTCATACAGTTCCTATGCCACTGAGGCTCTTCCACGAAGAAGCAAGCATCAACATTTTCCAGATTACACAAACTGAGCCATCGCATCTTGCCACACATGACAAGAAGTGTGTGAAAGAGGCAAAGGCAGAGGAGTGAGTGGCGTGTCATTGTTAGGCAAGCCGTAGAGACCCTGCAATCCTGTCCAAAAGCTCGTGGCCCCTTGGAAGAGAATGGACATATGGATTGGGAAACCCATAGAAGGAAACACATGGTACTACAACAAACTGCCTTTTCCAAAACCACATCTGTAGGCCAAATGGTAAGTATGAAACTCCACTTCCTCTAACACTTAGATAGATATGAGTGGAAGGGGTGGTGACATCATCATAAATAGAATACCCAAGTGTGCCATAAATGGATCCTGTAGCATCCTCTGCTAAATAGTATTTCCATACAAATTTAGCTGCACTAATGGTTGAACTTCAGTAGTCTGCTTCATCAGCTACTAGGTTGCCACATTTGTGAGAAGGACCCTGGAAGAAAGCAAATGGAGTGAAGCAAGTAGAGTAGGAATAGGTAATGGCCAGAGTCTTTGAAAACCATGACTAGAATTTAAAGGATTGGGGAGGGGGAGTTGGTTTGGTTTTGTTGGCCACAAAACAAATGAAAAACCCCCACTTTTTCAGTCTGATGTGCATGAAGTCTGTTTATCACAAATTCTATCCACCACCATCACTCACACACTAAAATTTGGCGATGGCCGAGTGAACAGCAAGCAAGAAATTTGCTACCTAATACTCTGCAACAGAATAGGGGAGGAAAAGACAAAAGAGTTCATTAAGTACTCCCAGCTTTTAGTGGAAGGGATACCCACTTGTCTAATGTTTGTTCCAAATGCCCCATCTATCTTATGGTTAGCTCATCCTGTTGGACATGTTGATGGCCTGAGCTCCTCAAGCTCCGCTCAAGTCAGTGCCTAAAAAAGATCCTCAAAGTTCCTGGAGAGCTTTATTGGGCTGCAAGCAGAAGGGAAACCTCAGAGGCCTCACTCTGTGTATATGCATCTCTCACAGCTCACTACTTGAAACTATACAATAACTACACATACACATATCCCTACAAATTTCCAGTTTTAACATTTGAACCCAATGAACCTTGTCCCAAGTATCCAGTGGCAGTTTCAGTCTAACAGTTCACCTCTTGGCCCATTCAAAACTCTGTTCAAACTCCAGAAGAGGTTGGCTATTCCTTGAAAATTCAAAGAACAGCTTGTAATTTTGTTTGCATATTATTTTATTTATTTATTTATTTATTTATTGCACTTGTATACCGCCCCATAGCCAAAGCTCTCTGGGCGGTTTACAGCAATCAAAAACATTAAAACAAATATACAATTTAAAACACATATTTTAAAAACAATTTAAAACACAATTTTAAAATTTAAAACAATATAAAAACAATTTAAAACACATGCTAAAATGCCTGGGAGAAGAGGAAAGTCTTGAACTGGCGCCGAAAAGATAACAGTGTTGGCACCAGGCGCACCTCATCAGGAGCATCATTCCATAATTTGGGGGCCACCACTGAGAAGGCCCTCTCCCTTGTTGCCACCCTCCCAGCTTCCCTTGGAGTAGGCACCCGGAGGAGGGTCTTTGATCTTGACCGTAACATATGCATTACCATATGCACAGACCTGGAAAGCAGCAGAGAGGAGGAAGCGCTGCATGTACTCGTCTACCTTTGCTGAGTGTTCCTTCTGCTATGATTAAGCTTGCTTACTACTTTACCGACCATGCTCCAGTGCCTTGAACAGGAGACTGACTTGTCAAAAATTTGCACTGACGTGAAGATAAGGTGATGCAGAGTAAGCTTAACATCCTTCATGTCTGCATGCCAGACTGCTGACATGCTCATGGTGACCCATCTACCACCAGGGAACTCCTTCTGATGTTTCCTTTTGTTAGGGCCATAAGACGTGCCACAGACAAGATTGTGCTGAAGCTTAAATGCTTCAGTTTGTGATGAAAAATTTCCAGGGGACTAAGGACACAGTCCAACTTGCATTTACACTGGGCTGAGGGGAGCTGGATATGATGGACCTGTGGCTGAGCCAGCTGGCTCACCCAGAGGTCTGCCACAGAAGCCCAGCCCAGCATAAGGGGAGCCAGTGGAAGCCAGCAGAAAGCATGCAAAAGGGGCGCTCTGGGGGCTTGTTGGAGGAGGGGCCAAGGAGGGGACACACCCAATATCCAGGTCCCATTCAGCTTCCTCCCTGGCCCTCCATCATGGCAGCCAGTACACCAGGAAAAAGGGTGGAGGCCAGCATCCTCCCCTCCACAAGGTCTCCAAGCATCAGCTGGATTTGGTGGCCCCTTCTGCCAACTCTGCCTCCACCAGTTTCACTTCTGCTGGCCTCCAGCAAGTTGGATGGCTCTGCCCGTTGGGAAACACATGGAACTCATGTCCTCTGGCTGGCCTAAGAACCCTAGCACTAATAAAAGACATGAAGTACTGGTAAGGAGCAATGCTTCACATGCTGAACAGCACCCATCCCAGAGACCAGATAGGCAATAGTCTTCTGGTTGAACTGTACAGGTCGCTGGTCTACCAGAACTTGCCTGGGATCAGCAGTATCCTTATACAAACCTTGAAGATTGGAGTCGGTCGGGAAGAGAGCAACAACAGTATTCTATACAGCAGGGGTAGGGAATAGGATCCAGGCCACCCACCTGTCAATCACCGAAAGTCACCACAATGTTAGATGATATGCCATCAGAAGATCCTTTGCGTTGGTGGCTTGAATTCAAGCCAGTGATGGAAAAACATTTTTCCTTTGCAGGTAACTAGTCAACATGCATTTGCAAAATATCGTTTGCATCTCTGGCTTGAGTTCAGTGTGCTCCCAGTTCTTCCTTTGGAGCAAAAAGTACCGCCTTTCCCCATAAGCTACTGAGCAAAACACAGAAAAAGTTTCAGTATTTGACAGTTGAAATTTGACAACACAGTTGGGGCCTGCAATGAAATGTTGCAGTGCAGAGTGTTTCTCTCCAGAGTTCCAGCCAGTAATGCTCTCTGCCAGGATATTGCATTCTGTTGTCTCTCATATTTCTGTCCTGCCCCCATCCCAAGCCAACAGATATTAAGGACTCTGTTGCTACTGAGCATGCACAGCCCTCATTTTTTTGGGGGGGGAGGGTGCCCCTTATGGTTATTTTCTTAATTTTTTTTTATTTCTGCAAGTTGTGGGTCTCTCCCCCGGATGCTGATACCACCCTCTTAGTTTCTCAGTAGCCCAGTTTTAGCTACAATCCCATTGGCACTAACCACCTAAGCCGATTATAGAAAGAATAGAGCTGACAGTAGGGTGGTAGTTGATACACAGTAGTATTTGCTAGTGGTTTACTTTGCATGATAAAAGAGACAAGTTATAAATGATGCTATGTACGTGCATTTTATACTCGCCAGCGCATGCAAAATGCAGCATCTATAACTGCCTTCAGAAGTTCCTGCATCTTCTCTCTAGAACAATAATGTTGTATAGATTTGTTCTTCACAAGTCAAAGGTGGCACGGAGTAAAAATAGATGACATATTTAGTGAAGAACTGAATTAATTTCTTCAGCTCAGCTTCATCAACTCTGATGAATTTGAAGCAATATTAATGTACTCTCTCAATTGATGGGATCTCATTTATTCTACGTTTTGGATGGAGCAGAAAAGAGACAGGAAAACATCTTCTACCTTGGGAAGATCTTCTTGTGAAATGTGTCCAATTCCACTGAGTCATGCAGGCTTGTGTTCTCTATTCACCCGTATCAAATACGAGACTAGAAATCACACGCATCTGGAAGCCCCAAAAACTGACAGCAAACCTCAAAGGTTATTTTGAGGATACAATAGAACTGTTGTACATTACTCATTGAACAAACTGAATGTGAATCATATGCTAGCACTGACTGCCAAGGACAACACGCCATTGTGAAAAAGATGGTCTGAAACTTTGAAAAGGCCTTTGACTGGAAGAAAATAAAAGTAGCTTCAGAAGACTGGAAAGGAAGCGCTTGCAGAACTATGTGTACTGTAAGAATCCTGAAACATATTTTGCACGGATGTTAGGCAGACATTTAAGCTTGCCTGGGTGGACTGGATTTTAGCTTGGATGTTTTTAGTCCAACCAAGTGACATTGGCCTTAATTCTTTTATCAATGGTAGGAGTTGATTTCAAAGTAATTCCACTACTGCCAATTCAGCTACTGTACATGGGTGCCAAGCCAGTGCAAGAGAAGAATCATAGCTATTGTCTTCTGTACTTCAACTAATGAGTCATCTCCTGTTTGAATGATATAATGAAACAGGGAAAGGAAGAAAGAGATACATAAAAACCGTAATGAAATAGCTGAGGACGTCTATGCATGAACTGCAGGAGCTACTCAAAGACGTGTCTTATCATTAACTATCATGCTACTGTTGCTGGGCCAAGTTGCATTTCCTCTCAATGTGCCATTATATGGCATGGGATGGGATGCAGGGAGATATACACTCACCTAATGCTTCTATTTTTCATTAAAAGCAGGTGTTGTGGGAGGGAAGAACTGAACTGGATCAGGACAGAGAAGTACTGGGGGGGTAGGGGCTAAAGATTATTTATTATTTTTTTATTCCTCCCTTCCTCCCAGTAGGAGCCCAGGGAGGCAAACAAAAACACTAAAACACTCTAAAACATAATAAAAACAGAGTTTAAAATATATTTTAAAAAAATCTTCAAAAACATGTTAAACAAAACATCTTTCAAAACATCTTTTCCAAAAAAGATTTAAAAACATCTTACAAAGCAATTCAAACACAAACACAGACTGGGATAAGATCTCTACTTAAAAGGCTTGTTGAAAGAGGAAGATCTTCAGTAGGTGCCAGAAAGATAACAGAGATGGTGCCAGTCTAATGTTAAGGGGAGGGAATTCCAAAGTGTCAGTGCTACTGCACTAACGGTCCACTTCCTATGTTGTGTGGAACAGACCTCCTAACAACATGGTATCCACAGGAGGCCTTTACCAGCAGAGTGCAGTGATCGACCGGGTATATAAGAGGCAAGGTGTTAATCTGTTTTTCCACACTGTTTCCCCAACTAAAAACCCTCCCCACAAGTTTTAATTTGCCCCTCTGGGAAAAAATAAATGGTGCAAGAGGAAAGGGCTAGAAAAGCCACTTTCCAAATGCTGCTGACCTGATCCTTTGCAGACCTTGCTGCCCCATAGCTGTTTTGAACTACACAGAGATGCATTGGAAAATTCATATGGAAACATATGGGTGCCCGTGTCTCTGCAGTTTTGACCCAAAGGATTCATTCAGATCAGGTGTGGGGCACTTTGGCCCTCCAGATGTTGCTGAACTACAACGCCTATCATCCCTAGCCTTTGGCTACGCTTGCTGGGGCTGATGGAAGTTGTAGTTCAGCGACTTATGGAGGGCAAAAGATTCTCCACACCTAATTCAAATGATAACAAGAGGTGGATAAAGCACCCACGGTACATCCAATTGCCATTTCCCACAGATGTCTCCAACATTGTCTTATAGTTTTCTCCTGCCTGTCTGCCCTTGTCCACAACCCAAGGGGCAATAACAGAAGCTATTTCTGAACAATGATTTAAGACAAGTAGAAGCACTAGATTTGCCGTGGCCAAATGAAGGGTAACTATACTGGAATACAGGGGAACCAGTAAACATTTTAGATTATGCAGCAATACTACAAGAGGTTAGAATTTTTCACAGGATTTTCTTATTTGCAGAAAGAAAAAGAATGTGATACATTTCTGAAATGTAGTATAAACTACAACATAGAGTGTTCTCTGCTTCACTGATTTGACAATTAGAAAAGCAGTTTCTTTACATACACATACGTGTTTTTTTTTAAAAAAATAGTTATTTCATGGCCGAAAAATGGATGTGTCACAACACACTGTTCCAAAGATGGTATTTCACAATTAAACTTAAATTATTTATTCATGGAGAAAATTAGTTTTGTCATATTCAAAGATCTTTCCTCCTTTATTTTATGCTCTTAGATGCAACAAATTCTACATATCAGAAAGTTGACAGTATTTGGAAAATTCCAAAATCAAAGTAAAACTGTGTGTTAGTGGGATCTTGAACATTCTATATGTCAAATGACAGAAAGTGCATAAAATATGAAAGACGTCAGGCAGACACATTTTAAGGGAGTACAAATATAAATAAATCACAGTACTGCTGGTGGTCCAGCCCAGATTCAATTCCTGCATATGGAATTCTGCCCACCCCACCCCCAAGGTGCTTGCTAAGTGAGCACACCATGACTTTTATGTTTTTTGCTGTGTATTCATTTACATTATTGTTCTAGTTGTATATGAAGCTTTATAGTCATATATATAGTTTTGTTTTCTTTATTGCAAGTCCATCCTTCACTGGTTCGCACAGTAGGATGCAAATTTAAGACAGAACGAAATTCCACATGTACATGAGGAAATCCCTTATACATCATATATCAAGGTCCATCCATTTCAGAAGGTCGGCTACCTTTAATGGATACTTATTCTATTGATTCCCATTGGGTATCTTACATGGCAACCTTGGTGATAAAATGTTGTGCTGCACACAAAGAATATTATGGAAAATGCAGAACAAGGGATTAGAGAGCAGATGACCTCCAAGTCAACAGAAGATACCAATAAGTGCCTTTGAAAAACATTGGACCCTTCAGAGGATAAATGTACTGTAGCCATCTTCGCTATTGCAAGTTCTCACATATATATCACGCCATCCTAGAACGGTAAGGTAGAAAGGTTCTAAAGATCATCTAAATCAAAACAGGCTGTTTACAAGAAAACATTTATAAATATGCACCACAAGCACAGAGCAAGAAGTGCTTACATAGCAAGTAGGGTTGCCAGGTGTCTGGTTTTCGCCCAGAGTCTCCGGTTTTTGGAGGTCCTGTCTGGGTCTCTGGGTGAGTCACCTTAAATCTTTCCTCCTTCGATCCTTTTTTTTTTAAAGCAGATAGGCAGGACTTACTTAGGTGTCACTGCTTTTATTTGGCAGGAAACTGGTTTTGACAATAAACTATTATATGGGGTGTATGTATTTTTATATCTCCAGTGTGTGTAGACTATAGAATATTTCCAACAACCCTGTGAGGTAGGGTTGGAAACCAAGGCAGCTCACAACAAGAAGTAAAGCCATTTAAAATCCGATAACCATAAAACAAGTATAAAGCAGTTGCAAAACAGCTTAAAGTGGCATGATCTGAATTTTGGATAGTGTGAGTGAATTTCCTTATCACTGAATTGCAATCCTGTGCATGCTTCCCTGTCTGGGTAAGCCCCATTGAATACATTGGGACTTCCGTCTGAGTAAACATGCATAGGATTGCACTATAAATATAATTACAGGTTGTGTAAATAATAAACATCTTTGACATTAATTCTTATATAAATATTTCTTCATACTGTGTCTTGATATCTGTCTGATTTTACACTATGGTTGTAAATTATTATTTACAAAATATTATTTCCTTTACATTTTAAGTGGGCCCTTCTTCCTTAGGGTGGTCATGGTCCCCCTTTATTGTTTTCACCCTGAGGGGCAGATGAGGCTGAGACATGGTGCGTAGCTCATAGTTACCCAGTCAGCTTTGTAGCTTATTTCCATTTTAAAATGTAACTAAAATGATTTATATGCAGGCAAACTTTATGAAGTAATGCAGATCCACATAATACACTTAAAGCACAACCAGCTCTCATTTAAAGCACATGATTTCCCTCAAAGAATCCTGGGAAGTGTAGTTTCCCCCTCATAGTTATAGTTCCTGCCACCCTTAACAAACTACAGTTCCCATGAATCTGTGGTGGGATTCATGTACATCAAATGTATCTTGAATGTGCTTTAAATGCATGGTGTGGATCTGTCCAAGGTATGATGTGCATTCATTAATGAATTGAAAAGAACAACTTTAAAAGATACTTTTTTAAACAGGGCTGTAGCTCAGTGGTAAGGCACATGCTTTGCATGCAAAGGTCCAAAATTCAATCTCTGGAAGACACTATTGCTTGGAATCCTAGAGAGCCAATGCTAATCCATGTCATCAGTACTGAGATAGATGATATCAAATGGCCTGACTTGGTATAAGGCAGATTCCTTTGTACTTAAAAGAGGAAAGAAACCCAAGGACTACAGTGACTCCAGAATTTATTTATGTATTTTATTTACATTTGTATACCACTTTATTGTAAAAAAAAACTTTATTGTAAAACAATAAAATTATTGGCAAAAACAGTTAAAGACACGTATTTAAAAACATTCAAAATAATAAAACCAACAATGAGTTACAAACAGATGAAAACATAATAGCTTCTACATGCCTGGATAGGCTTGCCTAAGCAAAAATGTTTTTAAATGAGTACAATGAAGGGGCCTGCCTCATGTCAATAGGCAGGGAGTTCCAAAGCATAGGTACTGTCACACTAAAGGATCAATTTCTTACAAGAGCAGAATAAGTACTATGTACCACCTGTAACATGGAAAGCACACCTTGAACTTGGCCTGGTAGCAAATCTGCAACCAGTGCAGATTTCAGAGCGGAGGTATTATGTGCTGATAGGGTCTCACTTATACCAGCAATTGTGCCACAGCATTCTGCATTAACTGCAGCTCTCGGGTCAGGTTGTGCTGCATGGGGATTTCAGTGACCTTGGCTGACTAGCTGCCAGGTTTTTTTTAGTTTTGGTTAGGAACCCTGACTGGTTGCAGGAGTTTTCTGTCTTACTCATAGGAATCTTGTTGTGGTTGGTATGGTATTGCATTTAGGAAATCATCACTGTCTTTTTTCTTTTTCTGTTTGCATTTCATTTACCTCAGACCTTACATCCATAGAAACAACAACAGTGGTTCCATGTGGTCAGCTCAACCCCCTTAAACCCACTTGTTATTTGCATGATGGTTTGTTTCTTGCCCAATAGTGGTAAAAGGTAAAAGGGAATTCACGTACTGGGAAGTGTGGCTTCAATTGCTGTTGTTCCCAATCTACTGTCTGCAAAAGTAGACCAAACCAAGTGTTTTTTTCTGTCTGTCACTGATTACTCATTGGGTTGCCTGTCAAAGGGAGTTTATAGCAGCACACAGGGTAGGCAGGAAAGAGTAGAGAATCTTCTTAACTCTTACTCATTTCTCAAACCTCTCTCTGCAGTGGAGGGTCAAGTCTGTAAAAAAGTTTGGAGCAGCCACATTAAAAGGCAGGCATGGCATTCCAGGCAGAGGGTTGCCAACCCTGCTTTGATATGGATATCGTTGCAGAGGATCCTAGTCAAGCCTTACTAACAGCACAATTCTAACAATATTTACTCAGAAGTAAGTCCTGTTGAGTTCTATGGGGTTTAGTCCCTTAGTGTGTTTAGAATTGCAGCCTTCAGTGGCATCCATCTTTACTCCTGAGTGTTCCCATCTAACATCTCTACAACACTAGGCTTTCTTCCTACAATGGTCTTATGGTCACTGGTCTGGCCTGAGAGCAATTCTTGCCAGAAGCAAGTAGGCTAGATTAAATGTTCCTTACCCAATTATAGATCCAGGCTGCTTTCACACATGGGGCTAATAGCGCTAGTTTAATGGATTAAAAAGGTAGCGCTTCTGTCCCGATTTCTAAAATCCTTTTCACACTGCAGTACCTCTAGTGATAAGGAACAGTACTTTTTCAGCTGATATAGCGGCATTTCGCGCAACTGTCTTTCAGACAGCTTGTTTTCATCCCTCACCCATGCACGCTGTTCTCCACTGTGTAGGAGGTCTAAGATCTTGTCCCGTCGCCATGCAAGCCCTCTCCCTTTAGGATCTGACTTTTTAAATTGTTTTAGTTGTATCAAGATGGGGGTTTGTGGGAAATGCTGTTGCTATCTGCGCCGATGCTGGAATACCGGTACAACGTTCGTCAGGCAAAAAAAAAAAACCCTGTGCAACTAAAGGGTGGGAACGCACTGCATGCTGGGATGGCTGTAATGTGAGCGGCAGCAGCTAGCAAAAAACTCCCGCAATCTTCTGGGTTCCCAGCCTTGCTAATGGATTATTTCTGGTATCATTTATTGTGGAAATTAGTGCTATACTTGCACTACATTCCACCAGAATTCCGGCGCTACCCGGTATGTCATAAGAAAGCTCAAATATAATGCACAAATTACCAGGTAAGAGATTGTCAGAATAATGGAATAAAGTGCACTGTGAAAGCACCCTAAATGGGTCCTTACCCATCTTAGCAGGTGAGAAGGAATGAGCCTGTCACTTCAGCTGGACCTGGAAACACCCTCATTTATTTCTATCTTAATTTCCAATCAGATAATTTTTTTGTTTGAGTGGTATGCTCCAAGCAACTGTAGTTGATGCTTAATGTATCATGCTTAATGACATCACTAGAGCCCACCGCTATGACATCACTAAGGCATGCACCATGACATCACTAGGGCATACCCCCATGACAAATTCATGGAGGACAGGGCTATCAATGGCTACTAGCCATGATGGCTGTGCTCTGCCACCCTAGTCAGAGGCAGTATGTTTCTGAAAACCAGTTGCCAGAAGCCTCAGGAGGGGAGAGTGTTCTTGCACTCAGGTCCTGCTTGCGGGCTTCCCCCAGGCACCTGGTTGGCCACTGTGAGAACAGGATGCTGGACTAGATGGGCCACTGACCAGATCCAGCAGGCTCTTCTTATGTTCTTATGACATCACTAGGGCATGCCCCTGAAATCTCAGGGTTTGGAATGCTTCTGACCTGGCAACCCTAATAGCAAGGAGGCCAAAGCTGATTTCATGCAACCCTACAAGTTTGAACTTATTATTTCTACATGATCTACCCTGAGCACCATTACAAGATGTAAGACACTGGGGAAAGATATCAAACCAAGGACTCCAGCACCCACCAGCATTCTTGGCTTTCAACCAGCCAGTCAAACTAGGGTTGCAGGTTGCCTGAACATGTTCAGCTAAC
The DNA here is from genome assembly GCF_030035675.1 of Rhineura floridana. Classification (NCBI taxonomy): domain Eukaryota; kingdom Metazoa; phylum Chordata; class Lepidosauria; order Squamata; family Rhineuridae; genus Rhineura; species Rhineura floridana. The sequence goes on from NC_084480.1 coordinate 217,495,135, forward strand.
CACCCAAATTAGTGAAAGGCACCAGGCCTTCTAAACCCTTTCTCTTTCCAGGCTAGTCCAGCAGTCTGACCGATTCATTGCATTGGATAACAATGCCTTACCCTACCTAGCCAATTCAGTATTTGACTTTCATCCAGTTCATGACTGCCTCTGGCCCTTGGTTCCTGGTCTGCATGGTCCAGGACTTGGCCTCCAGCTCAGTTGTGACCAAGCCTTCTGCCTCTAGAGTCCATAAGCTTAGCCTCAGGCCTGATATCAGCTTTCACTCATTTCCACAAGAAACTAAACTTACCTCCTATGTACTCAGTTGATCACTGTGCTCTGCAGGTGAGGGCCTCCTGCACATACCATCTTATCAGGAGGTCCGTTCTGCACAATATAGGAAGCAAACCTTTAGTGTGGTGACACCAATACTTTGGAGTTCCCTCCCCTTAAATATAATCTCCCAACAACCCTTTTAAGTAGGGGCCTTATCCCAGTTTGTGTCTGCTTTGGAATTGCTTTTTAAGTTGTTTCTAAAGATTTTCTTAAAAAGATGTTTTATTATTAAAATGTTTTAAGTTGTTTTGTTTTTGAAATATTTTAAGATGTTTTAGTGTTTTTAGTGGGACAGACATTTAATTATTATTATTATTATTATTATTATTATTATGGTAATTATTACTGTTGTTATTAATATTAATAATAATAAAAACATTGTCTTGAGCAAAGATTCCTGAGCTTGGCCTTATGCAGTTATTAAGTAATTTATTTGCAGAGGTTAACAAAAAGGAAGAGGTCTGTTAGAAAGTGAGCAGAATGCTGGTTTGTCCTTCATTGGGATTGGAGAACTCAGCAACAGTAATATATAATGAGGATTAATGGCAAACTGCAGTTAATGGACCTCTGCCTATACCTCAGGCCATTAACTCCTCCCTACTTGTTATTAATCCTAAGGCAATACCTTGCACCTCTACCTTTATTGCTCACTCATAAAGCTGCCATCATATCAACGCGTCCAAAGCATGCTAGCCTGTACTTCGCTGACTTATGAAAACAAATTGTGCTTTATAGTTTAATTGCTAACTCTTGTATAAGGTAACAGCCCTCCCTTTTGGAATAAAGCAAGCATTTTTCTCATTAACTTTACAGTGTGTTGCTACTAATTATTATTTCTACAGGAACAGGTTTGGCATGCAAATACTCTCCCTTATTCTCACTCACAACAACCTTTGAAGGCAGTTCAATGCAATTCCCAAATAAAGAATGGAAACTGAACATGGCACCATCTGTATCAGTCAAACCATATGGAGTATTATTTTTTTCCCATTGAGATGTGATTTGGCTAGGTTTTGCAGGCTGGACAAGATGCCTTCAATGGATTCAGTGAAGTGTTGTTCCACAGAGTTATCTACCACTGAGTATTTCAGTCTTCTCTCCTTGTCGTCTTCCACAAATCGGGTAGAAATAATATGCTTTGTTATTTCACTTTTTTTTAAAGTGTAAGAACAGGTTGCTTACCTGCAAGTGAGCTTCTTCAGATTTGTAGAGCCACACGTATGGATTCAACCCCTGCAATATTTGGAACCATCTGGAACTCAGCCCATATGCTTTTAGGTGCAAAATCTTAGCCCATACACTTTTAGCCATACTACACTTATCCCATACATTATTAGGTGCTTTGTTTAAAGACATGATTGATCCATCTTGGTTGGGACGTGCAATGATTTTCTTTTGTCTAATCATCTATCATGCAGGTTAAAAAAGGTTGAATTTGAATATTTTCAACTTTATTTTTAAAATTAATTTTATTTCTTAATGTTTAGAGGATATTTTGTTCAGTTATTTACTATGTTTATTATGATTTTTCTTGTATTTTTGTAGTTGATTTTTATCTATAATTTTGATACTGAAGAGGATGTTCTGTTCAGTCCTTAGTTGTATTTTATAACTACAGAAATTTTTTGGGTTGTGTTTTTTTTGCATTTACTGTTTAAGATGTTTTAACTTGTGTTGAAAACTATGTAGTTTACAGAAATTATTCAGATAAATAAATAAATCCCATCCTTTGAGGGAAAGGTGTGTGCTCAGTTCCTCCTAGTAGCAGTTGACAGCCACACACCCTCATCACTTTTTAAATGAGGGCCACTGTGCTATAGGCATGTGACCCACAAAAAAAAGACACCCCAAGGACAAGGGGAGAAAGACTAGAAAAAGTAAGAAACAGAGACAAGGTGGTTGACAAGAAAAAAGTAGACCTAGCTTCACCATCTGCTGGTGCTTCCAATGTCAGTGGGGCAGTGAATCTGCTCTAGGTTTTAGTCCAAATTTTCAAGGAGCTATCCAATGTGCTCCTTTTTAATTTCCTTTTCTCCTCACAGAGCTACAATTCTCAGAGTTCTCTGGAAAGAGGGGCTGACTGTTACACCACTCTGACAACTGTACTTCTGTGAGAAGGAATAGAGGTCTCTTAACAACTCTGAACACCCTTCGCAAACTACACTTCCCAGGATTCTTTGAAGGAAGCCATGACGGTTTAAAGTGAAATAAGTGTATGACGTGAATGTGGCCTGGGTCTCTGGTCCACCCTTATGCATGCAAAGAAAACTCCATATCCAGATAGGTATTACCTCAATTATACTGCCCCTTATACACTAATATTTTTCTAGTTCTGTGTTTTTTTCAATAAGGGGTAATTACAATTACAAATGGTTGCATTTATTTATAACACTACAAAGGGGGAAATCTGTAATCTCTGCTGTTCTTAACAATTGTTCCTCTATTTTTTACCAACACCAATTTGTCTTGTCTTGCTTGCTCATGGGGAGAAGGAAGAAATCTAATCAAATTCTTCTGAGCATTTTTCTCTGCTGTAATTTAGTGGTTAAGCTGGCATGGTGCCGAAACATGTTTAATAAAAAAAAAAAGAGGGAGAGAGGGAGAGAAGGAAACATTTGAAATGCTGTAACTATAAAATAACAAGGAAGCTTTTAGCCACATTCATGCAGAGGAGACTATGAAAATGTTTACTTGTAATGTGGTTAGCATATGAAAAGATTAATCCAACAGGATAATACATTTCAAAGTTGTGAAATTGTCTGTGTTGATATATAAATATTTTAGGTAAACAGAGCATGATACAAGGCTCACAACATTTAGATTTAATTAAAAAAAAATCCAATCCAGCCCAGTAATATTTCTTAGTCTTACTCTCTTGTTGCACTGGTAATGAAACGACATTAATTCTGCTATTTGTTTACTCTGACTTTTGCTCCCAATGACAGTGGCGCCAGTGGTTCTGTCTGGGAAAGCCACTGAAACACCATCACCATAAAATGGAAGGCTGTGTGTCCACTAGTGGCTTCAAGCAGAGCAGCCAAGATTGCTCCTAGCGATGCTTCTCTTGCCAATGGTAGCAGGTCATTGCTGCCTGGCAGTAGATTAGCCAGCTAGCCCAAAGACAAGATTTGGTGGACAGTTTCCCCCTTATTAAAAAGGCTGGGAAATACTGCCCGATAGCTCTTACTTGGATCTACAGAAGATCTGACTCCTGATACTGAACTTTGGAATTCAGATGCATGCTAAGTGAAATACCCTTGATGTATGTTGAGTTAAGAAAGGAAAATAACTTTTTATTTATTTTCTTACATGTATTTCCCATCTCAAGACTGCAGACATGTGATTTCCAGATCATCTGCCATCAAGGGCACCGGCTAGACCCAGACTTGCACAAATTCAGCAAGGTGGTAGCCTCATAAGCCTTCAGTCTGTATAACAGTACTATTACGCATATACTCCCTACTCCTCCTTTTAAACTCTAATCCCCAATCCATTTTGGCAATCTTTAAGGTTGGCCTTACATCAAATGGAAGCGAATCAGAGTTCAGCATTAGTCAGGGTGATGTATTGGTTAGAGTGCTGGATTAGACTTGGGAGACCAGGCTTCATATCCTCCACTCAGCCATGAAGCTTACTGGGTGACCTTGGGCCAGTCACTGTCTCTAAGCCTAGCATATCTCACAGGGATACTGTGAGGATATAGTTGGGAGAACCATATATGCCAGTTTGAGCTTCCTTGGAGGAAAGGTGGGATATAAATGTAATAAACAGATAGATAATATGCTCCTCTTTTGCACCCCAGTTCCAAGACTTGATTCACCAGGAGATACCTCCATTTTAGAAGTGTCTGCTTTTTTATTTATTTATTTATTTATTTTATTTTATTTATAGACCGCCCATAGCGAATAGCTCTCTGGGCGGTGAACAGCAGAGTTAAAATACAAAGTTACAATAAAACATACAAGGTCACAACAAGGTAGAGTAAAAAACATTGAATATAAAACATGAACGTTAAAATGCCTGGGAGTATAACCAGGTCTTTCTAATCCTGATTTCCTTCAAGAGTGTCTAATCAACAACATAGTACATTTATTCCCATGCATATAGGAGCACAAATGGCGTGTGCACTGGGGGCTTGTAAAGACCACAAGATCTACACATGAGAGAAGCAGACAGTCCAATAGAAGTAATGATCAACTTCACACTTGTGCCCAGTCAACTTCTGGTTGGGGAAGGGAGAGAAAATGGCTCCATTATACCACATGGGAATTTCCTCACACTCTTAGAGCTCTGCAAGCTCTGTACACAGGAGGGGAGAGATTGTGCTCTCAACTTCAGTGTCACCCACTCTGAAGTTAAGAAGCCCTAGACCTATCCAGTATCTACACAAGAGAGTACAGTGGACAATATGGCTAAGTAGAAATTGACAAATCTGTCTATTTCTGGTCCACATATCACAGTTTTTTATTTATTTATTATTTGATTTATTTATTATTATTTTTATCCATAGTTCCATCTTGCTTCCCCAATAATCAGCCATTTTATTCATACAGTTTCCCCTTAAGCAGAAATAGCAAGCACAGGAGATGGTCCAGACTAGGACCCTGATGTGGGTGGTAGGTGGGGCTTTAACTCTTTGCCCCCTGCAGCAGTCCCAGTCTGGATCAGGGTCATTGGAGTGAATGGGAACCTGCAGGCACTTGGGCTGTGATTTTCATCAGGGCTGTAGCAAGGAGCAAAGAACTAATGCCTCACTACCTCCCATGCTGTGGGAGGAGGAAAGCCTTGCAATCAAAGACAAATGACATGATACGCATAATTTGTTGTCCCACCCTTAGCTTTAAATTCCTCTCAAAGTAAGTTCTGAATATGTATTTTAATACCTTTTTAAATTTTATTTATTGATTATTTGATTTATGTCCCACCCTTCCTCCCAGCAGGAGCCCAGGGCGGCAAACAAAAGTGCTAAAAACATATCAAAACATCATAAAAATAGATAAATGAACTTTTTAAAAAAACTTTTTTTAAAGCTTTAAGAACATCTTTTAAAAAGGGTTAAAAAACATATTGTTTAAAATAAATATATATATATTAAAAGCAATTCCAACACAGGCGCAGACTGGGATAGGTCTCAACTTAAAAGTCTTGTTGAAAGAGGAAGGTCTTCAATAGGCGCTGAAAAGATAACAGAGATGGCACCTGCCTAATATTTAAGGGGACGGAATTCCACAGGGTAGCTGCCGCCACACTAAAGGTACGTTTCCTATGTTGTGCAGAATAGACCTCCTGATAAGATTGTATCTGCAGGTGGCCCTCACCTGCAGAGCGCAGTGATTGACTGGGTATATAAGGAGTAAGACGGTGTTTCATGTATCCTGGTCCCAAGCTGTATAGGGCTTTGTACACCAAAACTAGAACCTTGGCCCGGTAGCAAATGGGCAGCCAGTGCAATTCTTTCAGCAGCGGGGTGACATGTTGGCGATACCCTGCCCAAGTGAGTAGTCTCACCGCTGCATTTTGCATCAGCTGCAGCTTCTGGACCAATCTCAAGGGCAGCCCCACATAGAGCGCAGTACAGTAATCCAGCCTGGAGGTTACCAGTGTGTGGACAACAGTGTTCAGGCTATCCTGGTCCAGAAACTGCAGCAGCTGTCTTATCAGCTGAAGCTGGTAAAAGACACTCCTAGCCACTGAGGTCACCTGGGCCTCTAGCGACAAAGATGGATCCAGGAGCACCCTCAGACTATGGACCTGCTCTTTCAGAGGGAGTACGACCCCACCCAAAGCATGCAACTGACCAATTATCTGAACTCGGGAACCACCAACCCACAGTGCCTCCGTCTTGCTAGGACTGAGACTCAGTTTATTGGCCCTCATCCAGCCCACCACCAAGTCCAGGCAGCGGTCCAGGGCATGCACAGCCTCTCCCGATTCAGATGTTATGGAGAAATAGAGCTGGGTATCATCAGCATACTGCTGACTCCTCACCCCAAAGCTCCTGATGATTGCTCCCAAGGGCTTCATATAGATGTTAAACGTGGGGGACAAAATGGTACCCTGTGGCACCTCATGGCACAACTGCCAGGAGGCCGAAAGACAGTCACCCAATGCTATTCTCTGTGAGCGACCCAGGATATAGGATCAGAACCACTGTAAAACAGTGCCTCCAATACCCATCTCAACAAGTCAGCCCAGAAGGATACCATGGTCAATGGTATCAAAAGCAGCTGAGAGATCAAGTAAGAATAACAGGGTTGCACTCCCCCTGTCCTTAAATGCCTCTTTTATCTCAAAATATGACCATATATGTGTATTTTGCCACCCTGATTGCTGCTGCTGCTATGATAATGATGATGATGATATACATTTAAACTGAGAACTGCATTTCAGCTTTCAAGGAAGTATGAAATCTGTTGGACAGCAAAATTCTGATCTACACACTAGGCCAAGAAAAGCCAATCAGGCCCTTTCATTTAAGAATCTGAAAAGATAAAATTCCTCAAGTATCCCATGGGTGGGGTCCTGAGAACATATTACTAGTTGCTTTGAATGTGTGTTTATTGAGCAGCAGCAGCAGTACCCGCCCCCCTCTGGCAACACAGTAAACCAGTTTTGCAACTCAAGAACAGAAGTTTGTGGTGTGTCATTGGGGTCTGCTGTTCAAAGAAAATAAGAACCATGGGAACATGCAAAATCATGGACATACCCAAAGTAGGGGTCATTTTTAGAAATCCTGGATTATCATCTCCTTAGAGAAAGGGTGATAAAGGTAAATTGAAGAACTGAGAACCCAGCAGACATGATTTTCAAACATGTTAACTAGACATGAAAGCAGCAACAAAATGTTACATTGTGGAGTGCTGCTGTTCATGATTCCTTTCACTTCATTTCCAGGGTGGCTATGGGCCCAGAGGACAGTCTTCTATTTGAAGGGCTGTGAGGTCCAAATCCAGTTTAAAAATAAAGAACCATTAACGGAGCAATTCAACCCATGGGAAGCCGGCGGAAGGGGTACTGGCAGTGGAAGAACCGGTGGGAAGGTCTGCAGCATCCAGCTGCCATTTGGGAGCCTCTGGGCTGGCTGAACGTGGGCTCAGCTGGGAGCTGCATGTGGGGACCGAACAGTGAAAGCCAGCTCGCATGAATATCCCTACCTATGGAGTAAGCATTCTCCATAGACTTCTATTGTAAAGATTTTCTTAGACCAACCTTTTTCTTGACATAACTTTGGCCCAGACTGGGACCCACATAAGTGCTGTGAAGAGGAGTTGGATGTTGCATAAATCCCCCTCCTGGCCTCTCCTCCAACACAACCCCAGAACACCCCTTTTGGGGGCTTCATGCCAGCTTATGCTGACACCCCTTCTGTTTAAATTACAGTAATTTTAAATTTTCATTGATACATATAAATTGGTATGTGCAAATTTAATGCAAATCAGTATAATCTTTGGACTTCTTTTTTTCTTTCTTTCTTGCAATGCATGTGGCTACCCTGTTTGGAGGAGAAGCTGCCCCCAAGGTTTTTTTCCCCTCTCAAGCCTGCTGGTACTTCCTTGTACGTGGGTGTTGTCATTCTGACTACTTAAGCAAAGACACTCACAGCCTGAACATTGGCAACAGAGAGAATGATGAACAGCAGCTCCCAAATTTTCTTTTTTCTTTTTCTGCAATTCCAAAAATATTTTCCTTTTTCAAGTATATGGCACTAAAACAACCACAACTCATGGCTGTGAGATGTAGTGTACATTGTCAGTATTGAATTATCATCATGGTATGATGACAGTTCTAATTTGATAGATACAGGAAAAAAATTCAATCCATAGTCCTTCAAAAATTAAGGAAAACTGAAATGATGGCAAGTTCAAATGCATTCCAGATTAAGATTCCTTTATTATACATTAAAACGTGAAATAAGCTGCAGTAAAATAGATTCTTCAAGATAACAAAAGCTTTGCTATAGCAATAATCTCTTTCTATGTTCTTATTATTTTTGGTAACAAATCAGCATCAGTGCTTCCAAAATGCGGCATTCTCAAAAACATAACCATTAGGGTAGTTGTTACATATTTAATTTCATGCTTCATTCAGCATAAAGCAGTTGTGGGATTGCTGGGCAGAGCAAATTAAGTAATCGGTTAGATAATTTCCTGCTTAATTGAAAGCAGGTAGTTTTTTTTCCCAAAAAGTAATAATTGATTTTGGTTCTAATGAAATGTGTAGCATTTTCTCCCTCATTCCTGTTACTCCCGTTATCTGCACAGAGCCAAGGAAAGGGAAATGAGATAGAGGGAGAAAGGAAAAAAGCTTTATGGTGTTAAAAAAAACACTGCTGGTTTAAAGGACAGAGGGAGTCTGTATCAAACTGTATTCAGGATCAGGTTTTGGAGGCCACCCTCAGTGGGGGCCCTGTCATCTCCAAGGCCCTAATGTCTCCTTCCTCTGGGCCCAGTCTGTGCAATTGCTCAGTGGAAGGACAAGAGGAGGATGTTCCTCCATCTCCTCCCTCTTGTCATTGCTTGCATGGTTGGAGAGGGCAGGTGAACAGGCAATGACAGCGAGGAGGAGGAGGAACAGGAGCAGCAGCAGGGCCAGGAGCTTCCAGAGAGTGGTAGTGGGTCCCCTGCAGGGCTGCGAACCTCAGGAGGTAGTCAACAATGCCTAGCCTTGAGGTTGCTCCCATTCAGGATCCTGCATCTCTGTGACATCTGCAGTACACTCCCTCCTCCACACATGCATTCACACAAACACACAGAAAAGTGCACTGGGGATACCGCCATGAATGCCAAACACAGATCTAAAGCTTTTAACTCCTCTCCCAAGCCAGTTCTCTCCTTCTTTTCCTTCTCAGCATAACCCATGGTGTTCTGCAGGGGTGGCTAAGGGGTGACCCTCCAGATGCTGTTCTGCTACAACTTCCATCATTCCTGACTTGGCCATGCTGGCATGGCTGATGGCAATTGGAGTTCAACAACATCTGGAGGGCCACAGGGTCTTCCATCCCTGGTTAAACCTAGCTAACTTTGAAGGTCTAAAGCTAACTAGCTTTTAAACCTAAAGGCCAATTTTTAATCAGCATCTGAAACCAGAATTTGAAGCTGTTTTGTAACTCCTAGTTATCTTTGAGCAAGACGAGTATTGGTGCAGATGATATGCTATGCATTGCTAATTATGACAAGGAAAGGGAGGGGAGATTCATACTGGATGGAAGGACAGCGTGCCAGTGCGCAACCTGCTTTGCATTTCTTAACCATGGTTAAGAGATTAATAGCATTATGAGCCCAATAAACAGTGCTTTCATACTTTTTTCATGGGTTGCCAGAACACTTTTAACATGTGTCATATTCACTTCAAAATGTATTTAATAAATAGAATGATTATTCTGCTATTATTATTCAAACAAAACAATCCCATCCATCTTTTTTTAACTTATTCAAAATCTGTCAGAGAGAAAAGCACGTTTTACATGTTTTAAATTGTCCTTCCAGAAATATTAACAGTTCTAAACCAAACTGAATCCTGTGGAATGGAATGGAGGATGGAATGGAGCAATGGATTTTACCTCCTCTGGTTGGTAGGAATGAGAGGCAACTGAAAAGGCCAAAGTACCAGTACCAGTCCGAATGGACCAGAGCAAGGCTTCATCAGGGGGATGTTTTATTAACCTTGGCATTTTAAGCTGATTCTGATCTTTTCATAATCAGCCAAACAATTTCTGTTCTTTGGAATTTATTTATTTATTACACTGATATTTCTTATATTTACATTTATATTTATTTCATCATAGAACCCAAGGCAGCATAAATGTGGTTCCCAAGCGGTCTCCCATCCAGGCACTGATCAGACATAGATCGGCTTAGCTTCAGCAAGGTGGTGGCCTCATGCGCCTTCAGACCATGCCCTGTTGACTATTGTTTCATTGTTCTTTGAATGTTGCTAGTCACCTTGAGGACTTCTCTGGTCAATGGGAAGGCAGGATATAAATTATTCTAAGTAATAAACAGGACTGTCTCTTCCAGTAAATGACATAGAGAAGGTCAACCTGCTTACCTTCAGAAGTAGACCTTGTGGTTGAATGTAAAATCTTGAGATATCAGGTGTCAACTGCTTTATCCTTTTTTTGCTGTTGTGTGCAAAGGACTTTGTGCCACAGTGAAGGAAGGAAGTAGGAGATAGGCTTTGTAGCACTCTCTCTTCCTTCAGAAATACATGTTAGAAAGTAAACTGTGGCGATGATTTCAGGACTCCAGTGTTGGGAGCTATAGGACACCCAACAACAGGAAGTTATCAGCAAAAATTGCTTATATTTTATGTCTTTTTTCATTTCATCAATGTTGTGTTTTACTCTGTACCTTTATGGACAGGATTGCTTATTAGTTGTTTGATAAATGGATTTTGCTTTCCAGAGCAACAATGTAACTGAAGTTGCAGCACTGACTTAATCATAATTTGTTCTAGGTCCCAAGCTCTCTTCCCAACTCAGACTGAGGCATATGCAAATTACAGGACAACTCTATATATGTCTTTGCAGAACTAAGTCCCACTGGGTTCAGGGGGACTTACTCCCAGGTGACCGGATATAAGATTACAAAAGGAATAGGGAACCCTTGTCCCTCCAGATGTTGCCGAACGACAGCTTCCATTAATCTTGGGCCATTGGCCCTGCTTGCTGGGGCTGACAGGAGTTGTAGTTCAGCAACATCTGGAGGGCAAAAGTTTCACCACTCCTGGATTACAGCCTGAATCACCACCTTGGGCTAAATGGCAACAATCATGGAGCTGGAAAAAGGCCAGAATGTCTGAATGCCCCAGTGCTGAACCTCAAGTTTCCCAACCTGCCATACTGTACATGGATTCTTGCTCCCACAGCCGTAAAGCCAACAGCCTGAAATCCCGGAAGCTTTCTTCCAGATGTTGATTCCAATGTAACCATAATCCTCTGCAAAGAATACGAGCCGTCATTCCTTCAATGACAATGTCTTTTAATTTTTCCTCCGCATTCCCTACATTACCAGCCTCCAGTTTTTCAATGGCTTGACCTTGCCCCTCCAGCCTATGAATGAAGGGATGCAGAGACTCATCCAGGCCCTGCGTAGAAGAGAAAAATTGGCCTTGCAATTAAATGAGAGTTTTATGAGAAAACACACTTCTCGGATTTTTAAAAATCAGTGCTACCGTTGTCTTCTGCTTTGGTGCCCAGTTCCTTGCCTCTCTCTTAGGAGGTCCCTCTAGCTGCCCCAGGACAATGTCGACTTTATGTGTTTCTGGTATTTGAAGAATGTCAGCACCCTGTCCATTTTCTCTTGGAAATCTTCCAAAGTGCCACCTTGTCCTGAATATGAAGGAAACAAGGGAGCTCCAGCATGAGGTGGCATGGGAAACGCCATGTAATTCTGCCTTGGGGCATTTTATGCCACCCCCGCTTCCAAGTATGCTGGATCCCTAACCAGCCTCACTCAGATCCTGTTCGTGATGCCAGAAAAAATACAGATGCAGAAGATTTTAAGGATTTTATGGATAATTGAGGACAGCCAGTGTGGTGTAGTGGTTAAGGTGTTGGACTACGACCTGGGAGACCAGGGTTTGAATCCCCACACAGCCACAAAGCTCAATGGGTGACCTTGGGCCAGTCACTGTCTCTCACTCTCAGAGGAAGGCAATGGTAAACCCACTCTGAATACCACTTACCATGAAAACCCAATTCACAGAGTTGCCATAAGTCGGAATTGACTTGAAGGCAGTCCGTTTCATTTTTTTCATGGATAATTGAGGGATTCTAGTAGACAATTGGAAGAAACAACAGAACCCACAACCCAATGTCCCCTGTCAGCATTCCTCAGGATAACACAGTACGCATATTCAAGGGATTGTTCTCAGTTACTGTCAACTTGCAGTCTTTTCTGTTTTACAGTGGTTCCGTTCCTTTCTCTCTGACAGACATCAACAGGTAGCATTGGGGGATGAGGTTTCAGACCCTTGGCCCCTCACTTGTGGAGTGCCACAGGGTTCTATCCTCTCTCCCATGCTATTTAACATCTATGTAAAACCGCTGGGAGCTATCATCAGGAGTTTTGGGCTGCGATGTCACCAATATGCTGATGACACGCAGCTCTATCTCTCCTTTAAATCTTCACCGGAGTTGGCTGCAGAGACCTTGTCCAAGTGCCTGGAATCCGTGAGTGGGTGGATGGGAAGAAACAGGCTGAAGCTCAATCCTGATAAGACCGAGGTGCTACTTGTGGGTGACAGGGGAAAGTTGGGTGTTGCTGACCTGAATCTTAATGGGGTAAGATTACCCCTGAGGGATCAGGTCCGCAGCCTCAGGGTTGTTCTTGATTCCAAGCTGTCCATGGAGGCTCAGATTTCGGCAGTGAGCCAGGCAGCTTGGTATCAACTACACCTCATACGGAGGTTGCAACCCTACCTCCCTATTCATCAGCTCCCACTGGTGGTACATGCCCTGGTCACCTCTCGATTAGACTACTGCAATGTGCTCTACGTGGGGTTACCCTTGAAAACAGTCCAGAAACTACAACTGCTGCAGAATGCGGTGGCACGCCTGCTTACAAAAAGCCGCCGCCGTGATCACATCACGCCGGTGTTAATTCATCTACATTGGCTTCCAGTTGTTTTCCGGGCCCAATTCAAGGTGTTGGTCTTAACCTTTAAATCCCTATACGGTCTCGGCCCAGTTTACCTGAAGGAGCACCTCCAGTACCACCAACTAAGCCGCCCAACCAGATCAGCCACACAGGGCCTTCTCTCCGTCCCACCAACGAAAACAGCTAGGTTGGTGAGGACTAGAGAGAGGGCATTCTCAGTGGCGGCCCCCACTCTCTGGAACTCCCTCCCGTTCGATCTTCGCCATGCCCCTTCCCTAGATACATTTCGCCGAGCCTTGAAAACATGGCTCTTTGGACAGGCCTTTGGGATCCCCGGGGTGGGCTGATTTCTTTATATTGTTTTAAAACTGTCTATTGATGGCCCTAAACTGTTATGTACTGCTGCTTTTAAAATGATTATTGTTGACTGCACTGTATTTTATTATGTATTTATATTGTATTTGAACTTTAATGTTGTACGTCGCCTAGAGTGGTTTCGGCCAGATAGGCGACACAAAAATTAAATTTATTTATTTATTTATTTATTTATTTCTAAGCAGCTGCCGATCAGTGTCTTGACTTCTCCAATGCAGGTCTCCCAATTCGCCTGCTCCTTACTGCCATTCTGTCCAGTGCAGCCCCCTCTCCTGTAGCTTGCCCCAACTATCCTTTTTCAACTGTCCCTTCCCCACTGTCCATCATTCTCTCCTTAGGCAACAGTTGCATAGCAACTCCTGCCGCAACATTCCAAGTTCCCAGCATTCCATTAAATTGGTACCACCTCCAAAAAAGGTACTGGGAAAAAAAGCTTAATAAAATAGTTAAATGCCCAACATGTTTCAGCAAAAACCTTCTTCAGGGGCACAGGAATATTCTTTCCCTAATAAGATGACATCTCTCCTTCCTGTTGCTGTACTGACAAAACCACATTTTTGTGACCCTGAAGTTCTTCACAGAAACACAATGCCAATATGCTTCCTAGCCAAATTCAAGGTTTTAATACTACTTATTAAGTCCTAAATGACTTGGGGCCCAAACACCTGAAGATCTTTAGGAGGTGCCCACTTGGTGGTTCTACCCCAAGTTGAGGTACATCTTGCACAGTCGTTAATGTCTTTCCAGCAGTAGGTGAAGTTTGCACAGGCATTTGGAAGGGTTTAGTTACTATGTTACTGATATACTAGATATACACTGTGTTGTGACTGCTTGATTTACAATTAAGAACATGAGAAGAGTCCTGCTAGATTGGCCAAACACCCAAATAGTCCATCATTCTGTTCTCACAGTAGCCAACCAGATGCTCACAAGCAGACCCTGAGTACAACAGCATTCTCCTCATTTTATTTTATTTAGCCAGATTTGCAGACAGCTTAATCACAAACCTCTCTAGGCAGCGAACATAATAAAATAACATTTTTCTTTTTTATATTTTTTGTAAAATAAAACTATATAAATATATAATAAAACAGCTAAAATCCACAACACTGCTAAAAAGTATACACAATCATCAATGAAACAGATAAAATCAGTAAAAAAAACCAAATACACATATCTAAATTTGTGATTCCAAGTAAATTGTATTAGAGGCATACCGCCTCTAAACAGAGGAGGCAAATGTAGCCATTGTGGCTAGTAGCCACTGACAGCCTTATCCTCCATGAATTTGTGTAATCCTCTTTTAAAGCCACCCATGTTGGTAGTCATTACTATTTCTTGTGAAGGCAAATTCCATAACTATGTGCCCACCATTGTTTGAAGTACTTTCTTTTTACCTGTCCTGAATCTTCCAACGTTCAGCTTAATTGGATGTCCCCGACCTTTAGTGTTATAAGGGGGGGGACTTTTCTGTATCCACTTTCTCCACATCATGCATAATTTTGTACACTTCTATTATGTCCCCCACACAAATCATGTCCCCTTTTTGCTTTATTGTGTCTGAAGCTGTCCATTTTTTCTCCTTCTCTTGTATCATAAAAATGCATGCAGAGTAAATAGTTTAATAATAAGCCAAACCAGATAAGAGAAGAATAAAAGAAAGTTTCAAAAACCTGTTTGAAAAGTTCTTGGCTGTAGCATGTTTCCCACAGACAGCTAAAGATTAAAAATGTAGTTCTATATTTAGCTCTTGACGTTGAAAGCCATAAACAGGACATAGGAATTGATATTCAAAACATGTTCATAATTACCAGGGAAAAAGGTTGGTGGATAAAAAATGGCATTGATGAACAAAATGAGATGACACTTTGAATTAAAGACAATACCATTTAGTTGAAATGATGCAACAAATCAAGGGAAGGAGGGGAATTACAGATAAGTTGTGTGTGTTTTTTAAACCTGCCATCTTTCAGTAAAAATCCTACACCATTGTCTGGGAATTTGGGCTTCCAATTTCAGAAATAAATTGAAGTTCACATAGCTTCTCCTATTTAAGGTTGCACAGAATGGCCTCTAAGGAGAGAAAGGAGAGAAAACATTGCTATGGTGAACAAAAAGAGCCATCCACAGAGAAGGGATCATGTCATGCTTCATTTTTAAAATCAAAGTTGTTTGAAGAGATTTTTCTAGACAAGAGGACAAAAACAACATCAAAAAGAAGCTAATTAAAAATCGTAGCAAAAGAAGACAATCAGATTACACATTGGAAATGGATACTAGAAAAAGCAAGCATTAAAGGATCATTGCCTGAGACACAGCCTAATGAAATATCCAAGAATGTATGGATTTTTTGAAACCACATAGTTAAACTGTGGAATTCGCTCCCACAAGAGGCAGTGATGGCTACTTGGATGGCTTTAAAAGAGGATTAGATAAATTCATAGAGGATAAGACTATCCATGGCTACTAGCCATGATGGCTATCCTCTGCCTCCATAGTTGGAGGCAGTATGCTTCTAAATACTGGAGACTGCAGGAGGGGAGAGTGCTCTTTGCACACAGATCCTGCTTGCAACTGCTTTGGCCACTGTGAGAACAGGATGCTGGACTAGATGGGCCCAAGTCCTGATCCAGAAGGGTCTTCTTCTTTTCTCCAGAAGAAAGATATTGCATATTTGATGCTAATGTTACCTTTTGAACTAAAAATATTCCCTCCTAAGGCAGGCTTTGGTTATCTAGCAGTAGAAGGAAATAGCAATTAAACATCCCCGTTAATCCACAGCATCTAGCAATCAGATGCATACTGTCGCTGTCCCCAAACCTTGAGATTTTCCTTTTGTCTGTCAAGGTTGTTAACAACACAGAAGATAAAACATAAGATCCAGTCCAAAATCTAAGCAGAGAACAAAAAGGTGATCTATAACATACTAACACTCTAAATACTCTTATTACAGTCAAAACAACTACTTGTACGTGACTTGTAATGCATTAACTGAAATTAGCAAACTAGTTAGCAGCCATCACAACATTCTGCAGTCATGATTTCAAACAGCTTAATTACAATGGGTGGTATTCTACTAATGCACCCCATCAGTGCAAGGATTGCCAGTAGCACAACAGGGCTTTCTGTCCTTTCCTCCCCCATGCACGCTCCACACTCTCCCCAAATCTGCTCTGGAGGGTTGGGGGAATCCCTAGAACAGGTTTAGGAGTGCATAGGGGAAAGAGGGGGAAGGAAGTCCCATTGTGCTAGTGGTAATCACTGCACTGATGGGACCCTGACTTAGTGCTACTTTGGATACAACCTAATTGTTATGAAGCGCTTCTTTTTTACCTGATATTTTCCTTATTTACTGTTTACACACCAGTCATTGTTTTATAAGCGTCTACTACAGTTTAGAGAGGGGACAAAATAAAATTCCCCAACATTAATATGGTTCAGATCAGAGCTTGGAAGATTACTTTTTAAAAGTAATAAGTTACAGTTACATGGCCCAAAAAAGTAGTCATTACCGTTACAATTACAATTGCTCTGAAAGTAACTAATTGCTTTTCCTCCAAAGTAATTACTACAATTACATTTCAGTTACTTTTTAAAAAAACGGCTACAAGGTGCTGGCCTTGGCTGCTGCACATCTAAGTAGCCTAAAACAACATTAAAAATAAACACACACATACAGAGGTAGTAGAATAATTCTTTTTATTCATAAGATAGCAATAGTGGTCTCTCCGCTGGAAAGGGTGGAGGGGAAGGAGGCTGAGGCCACTACTCAGATCTTTGCACACCAAACCAAGTGCAACCCCACCCTCAGACACACAGCATAATCTCTCTCACTTAACCACCTCCTGGACCCTGCCCTGCCACCAACTAAGGGACACTCACTCAAGCAAACATTTTCCCTTGAGATGCAAAAAAGTTAAAATACTGCAAATGCAGCACAGTAGCCAGAGAGGGTGGTGGAGGCCACTTTGTGGGCCAAGTGCAAACACAGAATTCACACACACACACGTTGTCATCTTTCATCTCCACAGTTCTTTATCTCCATTCTGCTGCTGCCTCCTTCTCCTCCTTTATACATGTTCTTGACCTCCAGATCCTTTCCCCCTCCACTCCATTCTTCACCACCACTATCCATTTTTTAAAATAATTGTTTTCTCCACTCCACCCCATCTCATTCTCCGCCTCCTCCCTCGTCGTCTCCTGCCCATCCACAGAGCATGAGGAAAGAGCGACACTGCACAGAAGCCCAGTTTGAGGCACATGATTTTCATCCACAAATCAGAGGAGCAGAAGACTTCCCCTGCTCTCCCCCCCCAAGTAATGCCCAAAAGTAATTCTGGAAACGTTACAATTACTCCACAAAAGTAGTAAAATTACTCCTAGTTCTATTACAATCAAAATGTAAAGGAATTACCCACTCATTACTGAACAAAGTAATGAATTACAAGTAATTCATTACTTGTAACTAGTTACTTCCAAGCTCTGGTTCAGATCCTGTTGGACTCTCCACTTGAATGGACTTGACTTCCTTGTTTATTCATGGCACTTGAGTGCAGTGGGGAGAGAAATACATTTAGCAACTCAAGCCAGTAAGAAAGTTGTCACCTTGTCTTTCAGACTTGTTCCTCATGACCATCAATCATGCCTTCAGAACTGGAAAGCTGGACTTCTGTCCCTAACACACCCCACATGGGGCAATTTGAAAGCTTTCGCTGCTGGTGCAGAAACTGCTGTGCACTATCTGATGATGGTAGGTCCTCACAAAAGCACTTTACATTTACAGCCAGCATCTGCACTGGCTACTGTGGTTGTTATTTTGGCCAAGGCTCATTGTACTATTAGGCAGTAGATGGTCTGCCTCACATAGAACATATTGGGGTACTATCAGAGCACACTTAGTTGCAAGTATCCCCATGCTGTGGAACACTCCTGCAACAGAGATTTGGCAAGCATCCTCATTTTTGACTTTCAGGTAGCTCCTGAAGATCTTTTTATGCCGCCAGGCCTATTCACTTTAAGATTAGCCAGTCATTTTAATGATTAGTTTGTACTGTTTTATGGTATTTTATGTTTTGTTTTTATATATTGTTGTAGATCACCTTGATAGTTTACATGAGATGGTGTTGCATAAATACATTTACAGTAGGGCCCCACTTATACATCAGGTTACGTTCCAGACCTCCACCTAAAAGCGAAACCTGCTGAAAAGCGGAACTCATTCAATAGAATGGCGCCCAACGCCTGAAAAACACTGTAAAAGCAGAACAAGCACAGTATGAGTGAGGCCTTACTCCAATTGAAAGCCACCGTATTAGTGGAACGCCGAAAAGCGGGGCCCTACTATATAAATAAACAAACTTAGTTTTAGAACTCAGCATATTCTCCAGAAACATACGTCGTCGTCATCATCTCCTCTTGTTAATTTTGCTTACACACATTTTTCCAGTCAAGGAAGACACCTTTGGCTTGAAGAGTTCTAATTAAAGGTGGATGCTCCCGACTCCCAAAAGAGTCTTGTGAAACCATAAAGACAAACAAATTTATTGTGACAGAAGTTTCCCAGACCTAGGGTCCACTTCATCAGATGCCTGTTGAGTTCAGATGCTGAAGTTACTGGGCTCGGAGCCCATTCATATCCTTCTCTTTACATTTACAAATTAATTAATTAAATGACACGTCATTAAGCGCATCTGCCTGGTTGTTGAAACAATGCCTATCACTTCAACGTCACCAAGAACCAGGCTTGCCTTGGGAAGAACGCAGCAGTTTCCCCACACACTGCCCAGTTACACAGTCCCTCTCCACAGAACAAGAGGAAATCAACCAAAGTCCACCCGAACTGGGTAGGAAATTACGCTCGGTCTCTACCTAGCCACAAGCAGGAGCTGAAGGAAGTTCTCCCGCGCACGCGCCACTGAAGCATTCCGCTTGCCTGACTCTCGTACAGCTGGAGATCGTTGCGCTAAGCTCGGCGTCCCCGTTGCCACGGTGACCGCCCAGGCGGCGCCAGCTGGGCCCAAGTGTGAATGGGTGATGTCGCGAGCCAGGCGCCGGCCCGTCTAGAGCGGCTAGAGCCAATGAATCAGCTGAGACGGGGCCGGAAGCCCAAGCAAGTGGCGCGCGCTGGGCGCGAGCCTGGCCAACTAGAGGCGAGGAAGCTGGCGCGGTTTTCTTCCTGCAACATTTTCCCTAGCCTCGCGTTCGGTGGGCGGGAGGGACGCTTCTCTGCAGATAAAGCGCTGGAACGACGTCCGCATCGCCATTCCCCTACTGCAATAACAGCCAGGTGAAAAACATGGAATCTGTCTCACCACAAAGCACCAAATGGGCCCTATGTTATGCAAGGCATAAAGCCTTCAGAGGAAAAACATCCAGGTTATTTTTCCTTGGCTCTCAAAGCTCTTCTGCCTGAAGTTCGCATCTGTTTAGAGGCTGAGATCCCACGTTGCTTGCACAGGAAGATCAAGGAATTGCTACGGATGGAGCCAAGAAGGCAGTGTACCTTCCTCGGTTGCCATATCAGTGCTCTTGTGGCTTTTTGACAACTCTGTGACAGGTAGACTATCAACACGTGCACCTTTTCTCACTACGGAAAAGCAACGTTGAGGAAAACAAATGCTTGCATTTAAGCCTGTCGTGCAGTTCTCGGCCAAAGGCCTCTTCTAGAGTAAATGGTGATAGGTTTTAAGTTTCTCTAGCAGATGACATGTTTATTGAGCATTCATCCTGATTTGTTTGCAGAAAGTTGCCGGGAGGTTAGGAGATCTGTTTATTGTTTGTAGGGAGGTTATACACAACCTTGTGTCAAGCACTTCTCCCACATTTTCTAGGACATTTTCCTGTCACTTTCCTTATTGCAAAAAGTCTTGGGGGGAGTTGGTTAATTGTGCAAGAGTGCCAACTCGATTTCAGTTGTGCAACCTGAATTTGCTGGTACCGTGTGTGATTGAATCCCACTTGAAAATAGAGACAGTCTGGAAGTGTCCTTTGTGTTGGAAGGCATATGTGTAGCCTAACTGATACTGAGAAGCTGATTGGTGGGCTCTTCACTGAAATATGAAAACAGGAATGGGAAAGCAAGTGGGAAAATGGAATTGTAACAGGACCCACTGCCCTAGATTGCCACTAATGTAAGTAGTGGGGCCTTCCCTACCCCACCACCACTAAAATGAGACAACAGGGTCTCCAGCTCCAAATGCTACCTGTACAAGCCTTTTGTTACAGTTACGTTAATAATGTCAAATTATGTCATCTTTTCAGTTTGGAATCATTAGTCGTGTTTTCATCATTTAAAAGGACAGTCAGGTATCAGCTGCCTGAGAGGTTTCCTAAGCAGCAGGCAATTGGCATCCTGATTTCTTACTGCCTCTGCTTGTAGCCTAATACAATACAGCATATTTGTAACTGAATAGAGCTGGTGTAAATATAGAAATGACTAGTTTGGGCACAGGAGAGATTCTAAAATAAAATATTTTCGTGGAACCTAGCCAGAACAGGTTGACATGCAAAAATCCATCTATTTGTCTCTGATAGATTAAGTTCTGGTTGCATGCTTTGGTCATCTGACGCTTGATTACTGCCTTCCCCCTGTCACACATCAGTCCTCTCACATCTATCAGTGTACCGTCTCTCTCTTGTTCTTTAAAAAAAATATAGGAACACACCTTTAGATCCTTTGCACATGGATCATATTCTTGTAAGACTTTGTTTGTGCAATGCAAACATTGCTCAGAGGCAAATGCCATCTGAAGTAGTTAATACAATGACCTGCCTGTGTCAATAAATGAATGACTGAATACCAGGGTAAGATTTTACCCTTAAGAATGCTAATGGGTGCAGCTTCACTGGTCGGCAGCAACTGTGAGATGCCTCACTTGCTGCAAGTTAAACGTACGGCTTTATTTAAACAGCAGCATTTTGCCACTTGGATAATGTTCTCCTCATCATTTCTCCAGCTAGCAGATTGGCTGGCATTGTGTACTGTACAGTCCCTCTGCCATGGCTTTGTTGGTAATGAGCAACATACACAATGAACTTGCGGTAGGTGAGGGAGGTCACAATTTAAAAATAACTGGAGATAGGTGCTGAGAGGGTGCTCAGCCTATACCCCATTGCTGCGGAGGAAAGGAGTAGCCATGATGCCCATGGAATTTTGGAATAATTTAAAGTTTAAGTTGATTTGCTATTTATTTATTATTTATACTTATTTAGATACTGTACCAGAAATGTCCATAAAGCTCGTTAATAACCAAAATGTGAGAATCATCACCATGGCTATCATTTTTCCCTGCAGCAGTGCTGTATACAGGTTTAGATCTCTCCCAACACACATCTCCAATTATTTTTAAGTGGTGACCTGCCTTCCCCTCAGCAAGTTTATCTTTTTTGTGCATTAAATGGACTGGATATGGTTTATGGATTGGGACTAGCAGTATCATTATTTACTGTTATTCAAGCACTCATACTAAATTACACTGGCCACAATCCAGCCAAATTAGGCACTTTATCCCATTGATGGAAGAAACTTAAGCATGAGTATAATTCTTTCACTGAAGTCAATGAAACGTAAAAGTGCTTAAATTTTCTTAATTTGTCTGGATTGTGCTTTCCCCCCCCCCAATTCGGAAGGGCTCATAAGAGATATAAGTGGTTGACTGTGGCTGAAGATTTCTTAGGCAAGAGCCTATTCAGCTAAAAGGTTCTAAAGTAGTTTGCATAAAATTTATAATTGTTGAGGGGATGTAATAAATGTATTCCTTTTCAAAGTTTTATAGTAAAACAGAGACCTTTCAAGTTTAACTTGAAGGGGAAAAAAGAATATTTCACTATGGAGATTAATAGTTTTCAACAGAATATTTTTAATATTCAAAGAATTTAAACTCTTTAAAATTAAAAATAATTGTTAAAGAGTTAAAACTTTAAATTGAAAATAACTCATTTTTACAGCTCCAAAACAATGGGGGGGGAGATGAAGAATCAAACTGCTATAGAAATGGGAAGATCAGGCAATTTATTTTATTTTATTTATATTTTTATATGACTTTGTTTAAAAATTAAACATAGATTAGATATTTAAAGATCCCAGTTCTTCAAAATACACAAAGCAATTTGAAATTAATGTTAGTTTAATTTTTTCTTTAACCATGATGGCTATGTTTAGCAAATCAATTCACCATTACGTTAGTAGGTTGCTGAAGGAAGGGAAAGATAGGTCATATATATGTAAGCTTAATATTGCTTTAAATAGACTCAAAATATAATTACTAGCATCAAAGTACCATAGTACTTAAACTGTTTAATTAAGTGGTTTACAACAGGGAAGATCACTTCTGGGACTGGAAACATTCATTGAACCTGTTGGTCAATCAATCAATCAATCCTTTACTCAAGATTTTAATGGAAGCTGTTCCCAGTTAAAAGAGAAGTGGGGAGCATTCAATTATGACAGCATTATTGACTTGTAAATGATCCAGGCACACCTTTTGAGTCTTGCAATGTGTTTAAGATGATCCTCCAGATTATTTTTCTCTGTGTTTTCTTGTGCAGTACTTAAAAGGACATGTTAAATGTCTTTTAACTATGGCTTGATGTATTATGCAATGTATTGAGCAATTCCTAATATTAAGTGGTGCTAAAAGAATTGTAAACACCAGGCTGTGCTGCTCCTCCAGATTTTTGTTTACTGAAAACTGCACTGACTAAGATTTTGTAGAAGCAACACTCAGTATTTCAATTTCTCTTCATGTTTTTCACTATTAAATAACAAATAATCAATTTATGTTAGCTTTAGTGTTTAGATTAATTTCTCAGAAGGGTCAAACTGCAGTTATATAGTGTTTTCTAATTCTGAATTTCTGTGTCCTTTTTAATTTTTTTGTAGTTTCATGATCTTTTAATATGGCATGTTTTTCAAGAATCTGATATAAGAAAAATGAGCAAGTTACATCTCTTCCACCTATGTTTTTAATGCACCTGGCAGAGATCTAATGTGATGACACATACCTGGCAGAATGGAAATGTCCTGAGAAACTCTTTCCTCTCTCCCCATTGATCGTCACCTGCAGTGGACTTCTTACAATAGTTTAATCCTGTTCTCTCCATCAAAGATTTCTAGCCTCTGCAAGCTCCTGACTGCTAGGGAACAAAGATTGGTATGTGGTTCTCGCAAAGGTCAATCATTAACCTGCCCCGACAACAGTTTTAGTCAGATCAAGGCAATGAAGGAAAACTAAGGAAAAAGCACTTTCACTTAGGAATGAATTGTTCAAAATGCCTCTTGTACATTCAGTACCATTCCCTTTCAGCTCAGCACTTTTTAGTTCCTGCATGTATTCATTTCTCATCAGGCATAATAGCTTGATTTGGTCTCCCAGAGATCTGACCTTAAGTTTATTCTAGACACAACACTATAGACCATTCCATTAATTATGAATGCACTTGTGTGTATATAAAGGCACTGATAGGCCAGTCTGGTAATTTTACCTTGTTCTGCCGGCTTACCTTAATAAATAAATTAGGGACAGATCTTTGTGAAATGCCTTTAGAAGAAGGGAAGGGAGAGAAGAAGAAAAAACCCTTGAGTCTTAAAAGCCTCAATATTCAAAGATAAGAGGATTTGTAACATCAAACACTTTCATTCATTCTCTTTGGTTTGCATTATATATAACCAGGTATATTTTTATATGTGTGTGTGAATGTGAGAAAAAGAAAGCATTGGATATACAGGGGGCTATCAATAAGACATTTATTTCCATGCGTTATTGATAACCTCGTAGCTCATAAGTGACAAGGTAAAGTAGACCCACGAGCAAAGTATGAAAGGCCATCAATAACAATTGGAAATAAATGATGTCTCAAGAGCTTACCCATTGTGTGCTGTGTTTCTATAGCGTCAGGTTACGTTTCAGTTGGTGATGATGTTGTAGCAACCTGAGGCCTCAGCTGAAGTAAATGTCTTTTCTGTCAGTGCGGGAGGGGAGTTTTAGGGACCATATTTGTTACAATGCTGGGAGATGGTGAAACTGTAGATTATAAGAATGAAATGAGATATGACTTATCTTTGTAAAACATTAAACGTGAAAGGGTACATTGCCAGTGCAGCTGGACAGCCATTCTTGTGAAAGAAGACACTTAGGTCACGATCCTTAAAAGATGCAGGTTGACTTAGGGTCCATTCCTTTCTCATATTGGCACCATGGTTCCTGCCAAGTACATAAATCTCATGGACTTCTTTAACCTTGTGGGGGCTTATTAGTGCAAGGGGGTTTCAAACATGATTTTGGCTATCTTAGCCTTGCCAACAAAACTGTCTGGAAAAGATGGGATTTGCCTATACCATATAGTAAGGCCCTTTCATCCAAACAGCTTCTCACCCAGTTAGATCATACGATTTGTGTGTCCAGTGTCTATCCCATTTGTCATGCATGTAGGCCGGCCTTACCCAAACTGAGGCCCTCCAGATGTTTTGAACTACAATTCCCACCATTTCTGACCATCAGCCATGATGGCTGCAGCTGATGGGAGCTGGAGTCCAAAACATCTGGAGGACACCAGGTTAGGAAGGTTGATGTAACCAATATGTATATAACAGTAGTAAAGCATAACTTATGGACTTCATAGCCATTATGAATCCCAATATGAGATTGCCTACATGGATGAAATCTTATTTCCTCATGTTATATAACAGTCTTTAAACAATGGTTTTGGATCCTCATTCCATCAGTGGGAAGAGATCCATACTCACTGGTGTCACCAAAAACATGATGAGATATAGAGAGTCTGCTGATTCAGAAAATGCCAAATACTCTTAAACAGCCCATGGAGATTCTACAAATGGTTCCAGATTGGGGAACAGCAAGGTGAATATGTAGCCAGACAACATGTAGCTGCAACCCAAACTAGGGTTGAGTCAAAACTTCTCGGAAGACATTTTTCTGAGAAATTTCTGAGATTTTTGTTTTCCTTGCACCATTAGAAAAAGGGCACTTTACATAATTTTCTGTGAATATTCTCCAGCGTATTTTGTTGCAGCTGCCATTTTCTCCCCACAGTGTCCCTAAATGATGCTAGCCTGGGGCATTGTGCAGGTTGCCAAAGGTGACTAGGCTGCCAACACAGTAGCTACTGCTGCTTGCAGAAGCAGCAGCAACAACCACTAGGAAAAAAGAAACTGGGCTACTGCCCCTGCTAATGGTGAGACCCATCCTGAGAAACTGTTGAGAATTTAAACTCCCGGTGGAGAAATCAAGTTTCTTTGTCCACCAATAGAGCAGATCATTTCAAGAAGCCATCTGCGCATGGCTCTAACCCAAACTAAAAGCATAAGAAGGCCACTGCCATAGCCAGCTAAACTCTCGACTCTTCCAGGCCCTTGCACTAAGTACATTTATTTAACTGTGTTGGATCTTCTTTCTGTTGCACTCCCAGGACAGACCCTTAGTGATAGCTGTATTCTCCAGGGATATGTCAGAAATTCCACCCCCTATGTCAAAATCCAGAGAAGGAACTAATGGTTTTTAATGCATGTGAATGTGAGTCAGCAGTAGGAATCAAAGTAGCCTGTTTGAAAAAGGCAAAGCGGAAATGGTCCTTCCACCCTGAATGAGAAAGCTGGGATGTCCCACCATTTCCTCTTTTATATATGTACCCTTCTACTATATATCAATTGGGATGTGAAAGAGTCTTGTCATTACTCATTCTTCTCACTCGTACTTACTGTCCCTGTTAAGAGGCCACCAGGCCTAAACCCTCCAGAATCCAGCAAACAGAGTGTGATAGCTTTTTATCATTTTACCTTGGATGCCAAAACCTATTCAGGACGCTTGTGAACTACAGTGCACAAATACTAACAGAGTGAATGCCAACAAGTAACAAATTAATCAACTTTATTCATTTGAGGTCCTTGGGAAGGGTAAATCTCCTTGATCTTGTCATCGTATGCTGTTAATATAATTGTTTTTATATGTATTGATGACTGTCCTACATTTTTATTTACTGTTATTAATATGACTGCATTGTTATTGTTGTATTTTATCTCATTTTAATGTACGTCGCCTAGAGTGGCCATTTGCCAGATAGGCGACAAACAAATTAAATATTATTATTATTATTGTCTTCTGTAATGAGCAAGAAATACATTTGGACACCATTTTCAAATCAAACTTACTTTGGAGCAATGCTTCTTGTTAAAAATATTAAATAAGTTGTAGCAGTCCACACAACTTCTGCTATAGAATGTCAGCAGCACCAACAAATTAAAAATATTGGGAGTGTCAATAAGCATGTAGATGGGGGTGCCCTAATGGATGGCATTTATCGGGAGAAGGATGGGGAGAGCTACCCTGTTATCCTTCTGGGCCAACTTAGTGAGACAGGTGTTAGTGGCACTGTTTTATAGTGGTTCTGATCCGATCTCCACAGCTGTTTTCATAGAATAGCATTGGGCAATTGTCTTTCAGCCCCCTAGCAGTTGTGCTGAGGGGTGCCGCAGGGTACCATCTTGTCCCCCATGTGGTTTAACATGTATATGAAGCTCTTGAGAGTGGTCATCAGGAGATTTGGGGCAAGGTGTCAGCAGTACATCTGAATCGGGAGAGGCCGTGCAAACCCTGGACCGGTGCCTGGACTCGGCAGTGGGCTGGATGACAGCCAGTAAACTGAGTCTGAATCCTAGCAAGATGGAGGTGCTGTGGGTTGGTGGTTCCTGAGTTCGGATGATTGGTCAGTTGCCTACTTTGGATGGGGTCGTACTCCCTCTGAAAGAACAGATTCGTAGTCTGGGGGTGCTCCTGGATCCATCTCTGTGGCTAGAGTCCCAGGTAACCTCAGTGGCTAGGAGTGCCTTTTACCAGCTTCACTGAAGACAGCTGCAGCCATTTCTGGACTGGGATAGCCTGACCACTGTTTCCATGCACTGGTAACCTCCAGGATAGACTACTTTAATGCGCTGTATGTGGGGCTGCCATTGAGATTGGTCTGGAAGCAGCAGCTGGTGCAAGATGCAGCGGCGCAACAGGTTACAGGAGCAGGGTATCGCTAACATGTCAGCCTGCTGCTGAAAGAATTGCACTAGCTGCCCATTAGATACTGGGCTAAGTTCAAGTTTCTGGTTTTGGTGTATAAAGCCCTATACAGCTTGAAGCCAGGCTACCTGAAAAATCATCTTACCCCCTTATCTATCCAGTTGATCACTACTCTCTTCAGGTGAGGGCCTTTTGGAGATACCGGAGATACCCTCTTATCAGGAGGCCTGTTCCACACAACATAGGAAGTGGACCTTTAGTGTAGTGGCACCTATCCTCTGGAATTCCCTTCCCTTAAATATTAGACCAGTGCCATCTCTGTTATCTTTCTGGTGCCTACTGAAGACCTTCCTCTTTCAACAAGCCTTTTAAATAGAGACCTTATCCAAGTCTGTGTTGGAATTGCTTTTTAAGATGTTTTTAAAGCTTTTTTAAAAAGATGTTTTTCAAGGTGTTTTGTGTTAATATATGTTAATGTCTGTTTTTATGGTGTTTTATATAGTGTTTTTGTTTGCCGCCCTGGGCTCCTACTGGGAGAAAGGGCGGGATTTAAATAAATGAATAAGTAAGTAATTAAGAGGGTTGAGCCAACATATTTAAGTATATCTTGATTTTCAAAAAGAATTTGATAAAGTTACTCACCAAATGCACTTAAGGAAACTTAACAGCCATGGAAATCCTCTTATAAATACTAAATAAGTTGAAACACAGGAGGCAAAGCCAAGAATAAGTTGGGAATTTAAGTTAAAAGCAATAAGTAAGAGAGGACATATAAAAATAATCTGCACCAGACAGACATCATATAACTTAAATGGTAGATTATGGTTTGGAAGAATCATGTGATTAGCCTTCCTAAGAGTGTACCAATTCAGAATGGTGAGGAAATTACATGATCACCTCAAAAGCCCCCTAGATAAAAGGGGGGGATCTAATGATGCTAGAATCCTAGTTAATCCCATGTGTATGAGTTTTTTTATGTGTAGGGGCAGGGCTGGCCCAAGACATTTTGCTACCTAAGGCAGAACAGCAAAGAGCACCCCTCCTCCTCCCAAAACAAGGTGCATAGTACCCAAGGCTGACTACCCTTTCATGATACTCAAAATCAACAGCCTGAAGCAGCAGCCTCACTCTGATGGTAGGACTGACCCTATGCAGGGTGCTGAAACATGATGGGAAGGGCAGTAACTTGATGGTAGAACATCTGAGGCATCTCCAGGTGAGGCTGAAGAAGACAACTTCCTAATGGTCCAGTATAGTGTAATGGTTAGAGTGGTGGACTAGGACCAGGAATACCAGGGTTCAAATCACCACTCAGCCATGAAGCTCTCAGGGTAACCTTAGGCCAGCCTACCTATCCCACAGGGTTGTTGTGATGATACAACGGTGAGGAGAGAACCACATATGCCTCTTTGAGTTCCTTGGAGGAAAGGATATAAATGTAGTAACATATGGGGGTCATAGGAACAGAGGGAGTTGCCTTATACTGATTTAGACCAAGGGTCCATCTAGTGCAATATTGTCTACTCTGACTGCCAGTGGCTCTCAAGGGCTTCAGATAGGAGTCTTTCCTAGTCCTACTAGAGATACTAGGGATTGAGCCTGGGACCTCCTGCAGGCAAGCACTTCTTCTACCACTGAGCTACAGTCCATAAATAACACTCACCCTTTCTCTTTAGGAAAAAAAAGGCCTGCAAAACTTAATTGCTTTAGTAGGCTTTTCAGGGGATTTTCATGCTGTTGCTACTTCTGTCTTGAATCCATTAGCATGCTTTTATTTTACTCTAATATAGTGTACTATACACTTTTATTATTGCATATTATTTCATAACATTGTAAGCCAGTTAGAATTCTGAGATAAGATGGAATAAAAATCTTTTAAATAGATGAACGGTCAGGAAAAATGACTTCTATACTCTGCACAGATCCCTGTGTTTTCCAGCCAGTTTCCTAGGCTCTCGCTTGCTCAGTATTTCACGAATCTCTTCATCCATTAGCAAAAAAAAAAAAGAGGTGGAAAGCCAATACAGCAAATCTAGCAAGCCAATGCACTCAAAATAAACCATCCAACTTAAACATATTCATGCAAATTATTCTAACCTGAATGACATATTTTAAATGCAGAATTCTAGATCCTCTGATTACAAGAAAAAAGCCATACAATTTAGAAGAGTCTATCGCAGGTCACATAAGCTCAGACTCCTTACTGCCGCAAGCTTGCTGATGAAGACTCAAGAATGGTTCAGGAATGGTTTATGTGCCCATCTGTTCAGACCAGATTGGCACCAGGAGAATGGGATCCATACTGGGTTTTCCCACCAGTTTCCTAAAGTGAAATCAGATTAGCTCTAAGAACCAATTCTATACAACCAAAACAATTAGTGTATCTAGTTTCACACAGATTTTAATTAAGATGGAACAGGGAGATTTTACTTCACCTACTCAATCTAGGGATCGTGTTAGTTTAATGTGGGAGGAGGAAGCCTTCACATCGTCAGGATCCTCAGCAAGAGAAAAGTTATCACAAGAACATTTATTAGAATCTTATCTAGCTGTAATAGTGGTAAATATTCCAAAATAAATTATGCTTCCATTGAAGTGTCAATTGTTAAAACTATATAACTAATATACACCTGTGACATCATGAATCACTTTTCAATTCATTGGAACCACAGTTTTAGTACTACTTTAAGCATGTTCTATTGAAGTCTAGACTTACTTCCAAGTAAAATTTGAGTTAAGCAAGTGCATTTGGGATCAGAGTATTATTTATTTTATTTATTTATTATTTGATTTATAGCCCGCCCTTCCTCCCAGTAGAAAACAAGGGCGGCAAACAAAAGCACTAAAAACATTTTAAAACATCATAAAAACAGACATTAAAATACATTAAAACAAAATGACTTTTAAAACATTTTTTAAAAGCTTTGAAGATATTTTTTTAAAAAGGTTAAAAAATATTGTTTTTTAAAAAAGGTTTAAAAGCATATTAAAAAGCAATTCCAGCACAGAAGCAGACTGGAATAAGGTCTCAACTTAAAAGGCTTGTTGAAAGAGGAAGGTCTTCAATAGGCGCCGAAAAGGTAACAGAGATGGCGCATGTCTAATATTTAAGGGGAGGGAATTCCACAGGATAGGTGCCGGCCCGCTAAAGGTCCGTTTCCTGTGTTGTGCAGAACAGACCTCTTGATAAGTTGGTATGTGCAGGAGGCCCTCACCTGCAGAGTGCAGTGATCAACTGGGTATATAAGGGATAAGATAGTCTTATTAAGCTGAGTAGGACCCAGATTGTGAGCATGTTTACTCGGAATACAACTGGGCAACCTAATCCAATGTATGTTGACTTTAAAGGCAGTTCCACTGAGTTTAATGGCCATACTCCTGAATTGGGTATTGCAGCCATAATCCTGCTAACTAAAATTCTAAAAGAACTTTGGCTTAACAGGTTTCTGATTTAGTTTGGACTAGAATTCCACATAGTGATGTTACTGGGGCTTTTCGATGTGTATAAAAGAAGAAATGCTCTTTCAAACATTATAAAAACTTGCTTAAACTATTATGTCAAATATATTTTTAATGGCACAGGAGTAAAATAGACATTTTGTGTTGTCATAAATGTGTGTTTGTATGCGATTGTGTGCCCTCTGTTGTTTTATTGCCAAAAAGGCCACCAAGGTGGCTCACAAGGAATATGCACAAATACAAAATACAAGAAAAGAACAATACAGTTTACAAAATTGTAAAACAAAATCTTAACTTTTTTTAAAAAACTAAAAGCCAAATACATTCATCTTCCTGGCAAAGGGCAATCCCCAGAAAGATGTCGGAAAGAGCAGGGGCGAGGAGACAAGGCAGGTGGAAAAGTTTCTCCTTGATGGTCCCAGCACAGTCTCATCCCTGCAGCAATGTGTCACAGTCATAGCTCCTCCTTCTAAGGGTCCAGGCAGAGGGGTGGGTTGGGGCAGGCGGAAAAGCTTGCCCCTTGATGGTCCCAGCCCACACACATATTTAGAAATGAGTCTCAGTTCTATATTCTAGTGTTCTGGATATTCCAAAATCAAGAGGAAGTGGAATGAAATGGGCATATATGATTACAATGTAAAATAAATTCATTCTCATTGTATTTGATTCACAGGCTGCCAATGAACAAGGACTACGCAGTCTTGAACCCACTGGCTGATAAGTAGCTCCTTTGACATCAAAATCAGTGGAGGTGCTCAAGTACGTCCAATACATTTATTCATGCAATTCACTAATCCTATAGAATTACATGATTCCTTGACTACAAAATCATTGCATGGCAGTTAAGAAATATAGGATGGTGCTTTTCTAACAGATACATTTTAGCTCATTGTTCAGTAATTTAATGGTTTTAATTTGGAATCTTGTAAGAGGGCTTCAGGGAAAGTCGGTGCAAGGCATTATTAAATTAAAAGGCTGCAGTCCACTTCAGCAAGGTATGTGCATGTTAATTATAATGTGCTGTCTCAAAGTATAGAAATCCGGGCATTTTCAGCATCATATTTAAAACATGGTACATTGAACTAATACGTGATCTGGGGCACTAATGAGGCAAATTAAGTTACAGGTATGAATTTTACATTAAATGGATTAATATTATATGGCATGGAGGAATTTTAAATACCCTATCGCCATGAATTTTTAATAGTGATGTGCTCTAATTTAATGTTGCAAGGCAATTGCTTTTCTTAAGAGAAGCCCTCCTACAAGTTCCCCCCTATCTGCACTCAAGTTTGGAGCTGATTATTATCTACTAAAATGACCGGGGGGGGGGGAGAGAAGATCCTAGAGATATGAAAATGTATTGAATGAGAAACTGCTATCTCCCACCGTCTCCTTCAGGGACTAACTGGTGTAGCTGGTGAAGTGATAATTAAGCAGCCTGAAGAATAAATGTTGAGCGGAAAGGGGGGGAAAGTGATAACAATCGGCCATTGCTTCTTCTCGGCCTCAGGGCTAGATCGCGGGAAGAGTAGCGGCTGTCACTACGCAGGCTGTTGCGAGGGCTCTGCGAGCCGCTGGAGAGAGCAAGATCCAGGCAGCCACAGGCGGGCGTGAGTGAATTCCATTCGCATTCCCTTAGTTCTTCACAAGGAACTTCTTTCCCCTCCCTTCCTCTCTCTTCTCCCTCGGGTTCAACCTTTCCCGAGACCCTACACAGCGTTTGACAGAATGGAGCCGGTTGCCATTGGCCAGGGCGACGTTCCGTGGAGAAAGCTGCCGCTTCTGATTGGCTAAAGCGCGGCACTCAATACTCGTGCCTCACTTTTTTACATACACATTACCCCTCCCTTACTCTTGTATCTCACCCACCCCTTCGCTCTTTTCTCTCTTTTTTTCTTTTCCTTGGGCCCGGGCAGCGCGCGCCCCGCCCAGCCTGTACCCCGTGCTATATATATACGGCGGCGTTGCAAACTGGGCTGAGCAGAGGCGGGTTGGGACTGGAGTGGCAGCTAGGGAGAGGAGAAGTGATCAGCCAGCTATATTGCTTGGGTAGGTGGCGGCTGGAATTTATTCATTTCATTTTTTTTACACGATTCTTAATTTTCTGCGCCTGTCCTCCCCCCGCGCCTTTTGCAAACCCTGAGATTGTGTGCAACCTTAGACAGACTCTCCATTGCTTTGATTTGCCCGCCGCTGCGTCGCCTCTTGTCTTGTTGCACTGCGGGTGGGAGCTGTTTGGCTCTGGTGCCCGAGGGCTTTGCCTGCCTGCCTTTCTTTTGTACCATGAAAGCGGTCAGTCCCGTGCGGCACCCCAGCAGGAAGGCACTGGCTGGCGGCTGCTGTTGCGGAGGAGGTGGCGGCGGCGGCGGCGGCGGAGGTGGCGGCGATCTGGCTCTGCGTTGCTTGGCCGAGCACGGCTGCTACAAGGCGAGCCCGTCGCCGGACGAGGAGCCGGCGGCGCTGTGTCTTCAGTGTGATATGAATGACTGTTACAGCCGACTCAGGAAGCTGGTGCCCACCATCCCGCCCAACAAGCGGGTCAGCAAAGTGGAGATCCTGCAACATGTCATCGACTACATCCTCGACCTGCAGCTGGCCCTGGAGACGCACCCGGCTCTCCTCCGGCAGCAGCAACAGCCGCCTCCCCTGCACCCGGCCAGCTACCCTGCAGGGCCTCCCAGGACCCCGCTCACGGCGCTCAACACCGACCCGGTAAGAGCCGCGAGGAAGGGCACAGCCAGGCGCTGACATCCGGGGAGGGGAGAGGAGAGGCGGGGAGGGCAGGAGGGATGAGCGCACCCGCGCCCCTCAACTCAGTCGGTCCGTTCACAGGCGGGACGACGTTCCACCTGAGAGCAGGATGAAAGAATGATCGTGGCCCTCCCCTGCCCTCTCCTCTTCTCCGCATCCCCGCGTTGTGAAAACCCTGGATCGTTGGGGCAAAGCAGAGCCCCGAGGTTACGATCCACCTTAAGCCCGGAGTGCCTCATATGGAGAATCCATTCGCGTGCCCTGTTAATTGATTGGAGCAGGTTGACGGTTCCAAGCAGGATTGGGTCTCTACGCAGCGATCCACAAGACAATGAATCCGGAATGTTGGTATCTTGGATCACCTACTGATTAACTGCACCTTCCTCATACCCTCCTCTTTTTTTAAAAAAAAATTGGTCACATTTGATTTAGGGAGCATGTGAACCGATCAGACTCTTTCCCTTTCTGTGTTTTGTACAGTACCTGGCATATGGTGGTAGCTAACTGCATGCAAAATGATATTGGAATATTTTTTCTGGTCCCCCACCTGCCTCTGTGGGAGTGAAGCTCCTTAAATCCAAACAATATGGGTTAATAGGCTTGTGGATTGCAAATTGCACATGAAGTTGGGTTGTGTATGTTTTTGCGTGGGTGTGAATATAGATGCATAGCTACACACACTCAATGGAGCAAGATGCAATTGCACATATACACCTGTTTGTACACATGCACAGACTATATGTGGACAGGTACTGCCATTCAGTAACTATACATATGCATTACATAGACTTTCTGTTATAACTGGTGTGCAACAAACTGTATCCAACCAGTGCATGTTTACAGGCACAGGTCCCTTACATGCTGCTTGTATATGCACTATATGGAACCCATTTCCATTTATTTCACTGGGGTTTGTTTCTCCCACCTAGCAAGGAAGGTCTTTGGTTGTAGCCATTGTGGATGCAAGGGTATATCTGGGCATACATCTGTATCACAATACTGAACTAGGTCCTGCACATCTTCAGAATTGAAGTGAAATACCCACCACATCCAGTAGTTGTAATGTTAATGACTAGAGGTGGATTGGGGTTGGTTTGTTTGGGACAAGATTGTTAAGAGGAATATAAGCACTCTAGAAGGGGATCTATAGTCATTCTTTCAATGAATGACTCTAAGGTATGTGAGACTGAAGTATCATCATTCGCTTTCCGTGATCTGCCATCCCCAGCAGTGAAAATCAACTCAAAGAAAGAACCGTGCCAGTTTTTTAGTTAACAAAGTCACAGCTCTCTGGAATTTCTGGATTGTGTGCTGGGTGTTCTTGCTTGGTTGTGTTACACTGGGAAAACACATGACCCTCAGCTGCAGTTGGTGTCCCTGTGGGTCTGCAAAGCAAGAGGATGTCACACTTGGCAGCTTGCAACCTGTCGCTAACTGCTAGTCCAGGAGGGGATCTGTAGAGAAGAGCGCTCTGGGGTTGACAAATCCTGGCAGCTTTCTTTGCCCCTTTGTGAGGCTGTCCTGGTTTCCTCTCTTATGGGGCTTCTCTGTCTACTAGAGAAGCTGCAGCTGCCTAGACAAGGAAGGTTGTTTATTGCTAAGCCTGTTATTTGCACTAACTCTAATGTCACACTGCTGTTCTCTTGTTACTGTGCAGGCTGGTGCTCTTAATAAGACAGGGGACAGTATTCTGTGCCGCTGAACTGCACTTTCAAGGTGAGTATCATTTGTTGAGATTTGTCATGATAGCATTGATAATGTGTTGTCTTTGCTGTCTGTGTCTGCCTCTGGGGCAGAACCTGTTTCATCCAAGGCTGCAACCCTAAGTACACTTATGTGGAACTAAGTCCCATGGAACTCAGTGGGCCTTACTTCTGAGTAAATATAGTTAGGATCAGGTTGCAATCCTTTTCTCGCAATAATTAGGCACTCCAATCTTAGGCACGCTTACTAGAAATTATGATTGAAATCATTAGCACATGAGTATGTGTAAAATGTATTAACAATTAGGATGCTAGACTGCAATCCTCCAGCTAATTCAGCAGACTACTTTGATTTAAACGAATGTTAATCCCATTGGTTCAGGTTTTCAGTGGTCTAGCTTGATAATTTTGTGACTCAGGCTGACATGTATACTTTGAATAGTATTTTCTGTTCAATTGTACACATTTACATAAGGAGACAGGTCAGTGTGTATAAATTTATATATATATATATATATATTAAATAAACATGGAGGGTTAAATAAAATCAAATGTATATTCCAGACTGTGTACAATAGACAACATACCAGGAAAAAGAATGCACGTTTTCATATTGCTCAAAGGAAAAGGAGTGT
Source organism: Rhineura floridana (assembly GCF_030035675.1). Lineage (NCBI taxonomy): Eukaryota > Metazoa > Chordata > Lepidosauria > Squamata > Rhineuridae > Rhineura > Rhineura floridana. The sequence continues at coordinate 217,530,999 of NC_084480.1, forward strand.
TGCATTTTATCTAACTATTCGCGCTTTTAACTGGATTACAGATTAGGCCATCTTCTTTGCATATTCCTTAGGAGTTATGTTCCTTTCTATAAAAGCAGTGGATAATATTTTATGGAAATGCTGTGGTTTGTCTCAAAAGGAGTCTTCTTTGACATTGAGGCTGTGCTCTCCACCCATGTACTTGGAAGAAAGTCTCATGTAACTCCATGCAACTTTCTTCTAAGTAAACACGCCTAGGATGGGGTGCAGCATTTTCTTGCCCCTGTGCCCCGTAATAATAGAGATGGAGGAACAACTAGGAGGGCAACTCCTTTCTTTCTCTTCCACTCTCGGTAGAGCTTCTAGCTTGGGCTTGCAGCTGTGTATTCCTCTGCTTGGCCTAGCCTGGGAGCTGCGGTTGTTGTTTGACCTGGTTTGTTTTGGGTTGTTGATCAAGCATGTCTTCTGTTTTGTTGGTGGCGCCAGTAAGTCTGGAGCAGAATGGTTCACACCCCCCCTCTATTCATTCCTCTTCCACAGGTGTGCAGCAGGCAGATCCTGAGCCAGAGAAGCAGAAAGAAAGACACATTAGAGAGGGAGGGGGAAAAATGTCAGCCACTGGGCAAAAGGAAAAAAAATCAACTACTCCAGAATTCTTTCCATACTTCCTTAGAAAAAGAGAAAGAGTATTTTTCACGACTTTGCACGTTCATAGCATTTTACACACGTCTCTTAACTCTTTTGTTTTAGATCAGATGTGAATTGTACACTTGTCTGGGAGGGAGGGGATTTAAATCTTCAGCATAAGTATGGCTCTTCTGTTGATAGAAGATCAAGGGCAAATCAGAGTTTAGAAGTTTAACTTTAACGCGCTGAGCAGCTGAAATCTGAAGCTTTACTAATCTACCAGAGGCATTGTAGATAACTTTTGTTTTGACATCTATTGTTTAAAATAGATGATTTTATTGTTTCCCCAGGGACTTTCTTCTCCCTGCAGGAATGTTACATATTGTATAGATAAAAATGAGTGACATTTCATACTATGTATATAGAGAGAGGTTCTATAAGTGTAAGTGAGAAAAGTATATGCTTTAATAGACCTACTGTAATTATAAAATATTTTTAATTAAATATTTTTTTGTAAATATTATAAAGCTGTGTATGTTTTTTTTTTAAATCTGTGGGAATATTTCTTTAGGAACACTGTTTCTGGCTCAAATGCAGAAGTGCTGATAATGAAAATATGTTGGATGTCGAGGGATGTCTCTGTTCCCTTCCTCCCCCTTTAGATTCAGAAGCTACCGCTGTAGGTAGAGTTGGTCCTGCATGAATGCATGAGATGTCTAACCACAAATAAACTTGTTCTGAGTCCATACAGATGTGTTTTTCTTTAATCCGGATTAAAAAGATGTTTGTATCATACAGTTTTGAAACTACATTTTTGTCTGTTAGGCACAGGGGGATTTATATTACAGTGTATGCAAAACAGCATTGAGATGTAAGAATTTTGTTTGTTATGAACTGAGATTACTACTTTTTTCAATGTGGGTACAATGCTGAGGTATAATGAGAATTTATAAAATCATTTGTTGCCTAAAAAAAATCACAAAACATGGAAAACTTTTGTAACACCAAGAGGGATGCTACCCTAGAATTTTTAGCCCTGTGGCATGTTACTTTGGAAAAAACAGTGAAAAAACATTTTCTGCTTATAACCAAAGGGCAAACTATCAACAAATGTGCAGCTGCTGTTTCTTTCATCCAAAGACTATTGATACTGAAACTTGGAGGGTAGGGTGGGACAACAGGGAACATTTCAGTCTAATTACTGGGGTAAATCAATTTCAAAGAACTTACTTAGACCAAAAAAAGAAAGAAAATCAGATGACTGTATCAAGATTATTTTTCTAATATACAGCAGCATTCATTTCATTACAGCTCTGTTACATCTGAAAATCCTATTTAGTCTCTGTTATGTGTAACTTCTACATGTAAACATTAAACTAGATTGACGTGCCTTGTGCTCTGTTTCGTTTATTTCTTCAGTACTTTCAGAACTCTGTATATCTGCTTCACTTTTCTTAAACATGGTGCTCAATGGTTAATCTTCTAGCAACAGTTTGTATAGTCAAGTTCTATCTTCTGTCCAGACTCTGAGAAAGGTACACATTTTGTGTGATCATCAGTATTCTACACACCGGTGAGATAGAATTTTCACAGGGAGGGTGAATTAAGTAGGATTTAATTGGGTGCTTTGTAAATAGTTAGCCAACAGTGTGTACATGGTCTGCTTGATTTTTTTTTTAAGTGGGCTAATTTGTTTCAGATTATAAAAAAGTGTCAAAGTACTTTTGCCTAGGGGATCTTTTTATTGTGTTTAATATTTATAAAGAAATTAGCATACTAAAGTCAGCTATTGACAAGTGTGGTAAAATGTTGACAAGACCACAATTTTTTAAAATTAGAATGCTTGGTATTTGTAATTTAAATTAGCCAAAACACCAGGTTGCAATTGCAGATATGGGGCATTGTATATTATAAATTATTATTGCAACTACTGTAAGTCTGTTAAATGAATGGTGCTCTCATCCGTGTAAAACCAATAGTAAGAGCTTAGACACCTGTTTGTTAACCTAGCATGATCTTGTTTGAATGAGTTTAATGAAAACAATAGTAGCTGTAATTCATTTTTCTTCTGGAGATACAACATTTTTCTTAGGATTCAGTTTGGTTAAGGTTAAAGAACAACAATTGCATCCACATGATAGGTGCTGACCTTCCTGAAAGGGTACTATTTTTGCACAGAAAAACAGGAGTGAGATAAATATTCAAAGATGTTCTCTAGCTGGTATTTACAATTATTATTATTATACCTCTTGCACTTCATTCTATGGGCAAGAGAAAGAGGTAGTGTAAAAGCATAGAGGTGTATAGGGTGGGATCTCAATAGCCCTTTCATGTACTTTACATGTTGCTTCAAAGCATTTCCAATACAGTCCTTGCTTAATCTAGAAAGTCAATTGAGCCATTTTCACGTGACACGAACATCTTTCAGTCTGAAATGTGTCAAGTGAGAAATAACTCTAATTTAAAAAACCCAAACAATATACATTCATCTCACTAGAATCCTTTCAATTGATTCGCATACTGAGTGACAAATGTAAAAACCTCAAATTATTTCCATTCTCATTAGCTTCAGTTTTTTAAAAAAAATCTCTTGAAGCGATCTACCACTATCATGTACTGAAGGACACCTGTGCTGCTGACTGCTCAGTTCGATGGTTATAATTCCTTGCATAGTGACATTGAAATGCAAGTACATCCTTGTAAATGGGAGAAATGTTCAGTTACACTGTTAAAGCGGTGCTAGACAGCCAAAGAAATAAAGTTTCAGGTGCACTGTCAACAAGCAGTAAAACTTGTACAGTACAGGCAGCTGAAATTTACAAAAATGATCCAGCCTTGAAAATAGGCTTTAGAATAAGACTGACAGCAGGATTCATAGGAATAGTTTTAATACACCATTCCAGTTTCTTACAAGCATCTTCCACTGTTTGACAGAATAACCCCATTCAGTAAACCGCTCAAAATAATGAATCAGATGTTCATTGCTTGGAATATTAAACCCCACTAACATACTATTTAGTATCTAAGGTGCATAATAGTGATGGACAAATACATTACTACACAATGTTAAAGATCCCTAATGTACAGTAGTTGGTATTGATGGCTTCCTTTTGAGGCTTGTTTTGCAAGTTTAATGATGGCACAAAAGTTTGCTTGCTTATAACTAAGAATATTCTGTAGCTTGAGCTGCTATTATGTTTTTATAACCTTTAAGTTCTTTTTTTAAAGACACTTCTGTCTAAACTTAGGGAAGTAAGTTCTGCTGTTGTAAATTCAACTTACATAATAAGAGCCCTGCTGGAACCAAATTCTCATCTAGTCCCGAATCTTGTTCTCACAGTGGCCAACCAGATGCCTATGGAAAACCCACAAGCAGAACCTGAGTGCTACAGCACTCTCCCTGTCTGTGATTCCTAGCTACTGGTATTCAGAGGCCATGCTGCTTACTTCCAAGTAAGCATGCATAGGATTTTTAGGCTAAGAGACGTATTTAGGAATGGGCATATGTGCAGATTTAATATACTTTAGGCAAACCAAGGAACCTCTGTACTAAGCATAGTTTTTCCCAGTAGGGGGAGTGTTGTCTAATATCTCTTGCCCCCTGCATATTCTGCAGGATATAGAGGTGGTTGCTACTGCCTTACATGTACAAGAAGCCAATCAAGTAAGTGTGGAAAGATCAATGCAGTATCTCACCCTGCTCTTTCACTGCCACCCCTGATATGTTGTAATTGCTGGTTGGAGAAGATTGGGAAGGAGCATGAATAATCGCTGAGTGTTTATTGCTTTGTTGGCACTGATTCCTAAATATCCATGCAGCATCAACACAGCCGTTGGGGATCTTGGTGCAAATGTTAGTCTGCTGCTATTTATCTGAGGCTCACTTTGAGCAGCTCACTGGATCAACACCTGTTTCTTACCTACGATACAGTGATGCTTTTTATCTGTGTGTTAATGTGATATGGGTTGACAAAACTGTCTTTGAATTTCACTGTGAGAATAATTCGTTGGATGTGGAAGAAAGACTATGTATCTTTACCCAGAAGTAAAACCAGCTGAGTTCAGTAGAGCTCCATGTCAGGTGTACGTAGGATTGTACCCTTTGCTTAATAGCTGGATGGCAGTTTGCAAAGGATTGTTAAAGCAGAAGGCCATTACTACATATTTTTCTTTATTTCTAAGGGAAAAAACCTGCAGAACCATGAACAGGGAGAGCAGATCTGTCTCTGTATTTTTAGCTGATCTTTTGTTCACGGAATGCCAATGATTAATGAACTATTACTGACTGTGTCTAATGAAAAGTAACAGCAAGGTTATGGGTTTTGTGGTGCTCTACATGATGATAAAGGTAAAGGTATTAGTATCAAAATGTAGGAAATGCTGCTTACATTTTCTTGTCAGAAATGACTGTGACGAGATGTTTTGCAGGTAAACACATTTTAGTGTCAGAGAAGCATTTGGATATATCCACTGGCTACCTACAGTGGTCATTGTGCATAATTAATTAACACTTGTAGCATACTATATTTCTGACAGAAAAAAATATTCTGTAAATATAGTATCATTATGCTTTTCTCACTGAACTATTTGTACATCACCCAAAGAATTTTGCACTGGTTTTAGTTGCAATACCATGTCAAAATCTACATTGATTGTCCTATTACCTAAATTATTTCTAAATCACTTACCTGTTTCACAAGCTTTTTATTACAGTTATGTGCAATTTGTAAAATTTAATTCATTGTACAATATAATTTGTTTCTTGAAAGTGGAACATGCTTCCAAATACAAAATGCTTCCATAACACATGCTTTCTTTCCCTTATGTGGAAATATATTCTCATTTGTAATGAAGCACAAAAGCAACGCTACCATCAACTGAAATAATATAAACTTGAAACATTTTCAGTGCAATCCTATACATGTGTACTCAAAAGTAAGAACCATTAGTTAGTAGGATTTACTCCCAGGTAAATGTGTATAGGATTGCCACCTCATTAACATAACAGCATAATCCTATAGATGTTTACTCAGAAGTAAGTCCTAATGAGTTCAATGAGATTCAAAGGTAAGTGTACATAGAACTGCAGTATTACTCTTGACACCTTTTCTAGTATGCAGCTCCAAAAAATATTATTTGGGTGAAATCCATTGAATGAAGGTGGGATTTCCCAGAGACCTAAGCAGATAGCTTTAACTGTATGTCCTTAAATGTGTGTGAGACCAGAGGACCAGAGTCGTAGTTAAAGGAACAGCGTACAGTTCAAAGGTACTTGTGTACAAATTAACATCAATGAACACTAGTGATAAAAACTTAATTCATCTATAGTGTCCATCCTCATTTGAGATTTTTGTATGATAGTCTATTAGATGATGTAAGGGTAAGAGTCTTTCAACTAAATATTAGACAGGCGTCATCCCTATTATCTTTTCAGCGCCTATTGAAGACCTTCCTCTTTCAACAAGCCTTTTAAGCTGAGACCTTATCCCAGTCTGCGTCTGTGTTGGAATTGCTTTTTAATGTTTGTAAACCTTTTTTTTTTTTTTTAATGTTTTTAATATTTTTTCCTTTTTTCTTTTTTAAGATGTCTTCAAAGCTTTTAAAAAAAGTTTTTAAAGATGTTTTGTTTTAATGTATTTTAAAGTCTCTTTCTTATGATGTTTTAAAGTGTTTTTAGTGCTTTTGTTTGCCACTCTGGGCTCCTGCTGGGAGGAAGGGCGGGATATAAATTAAATAATAAATAAATAAACTACAGCCATCAACATCCATCTCCAACTTCCATAAGCAATTGGATATGTTTTTATCCAAATTGGAGTTTCCTCTCTTGGTTTAATTATCTCATGGTCTGGCAAGTTTCTACTTTCTGCATACTATCATTTCATTATAGAAGAACAAAGGCCATGTTCCCAGTCACATTGTTCAAGTACTTTTCATCCTGACAGCCTCCTTTGTGTTTTCATTTTAAAAGGCATATTATTTCTTTTATGTTATGGGCTTGGCAGAGTTCCACTTGCTCCTGAGTAGAATTAGGAACTTCTGGACTGAAAAGGGTGCCTGTGTCTTTAATAGTGCTGTGCGAAGGAAAAGATTGACTGGTGAGTCAATGGCCAAAAGCACACGTTTCAAGAAGAGACAATACGCTAAGCCTAAGAACCTACTTGGTTTGAGTGGCTTCAGACGATGAAGTTGCAACGGGAACAGGAAGCGCTAATGGCTTATACTTCCTGTTCCTGCAATTTTTCCAGGATGGAGAGGGACCATAGGTATAGGTGAGTAGTAAGGAAGATGTTTCAAACACTGACATCTCTGTTAAAGGATCTTAGGTAGCAAGAATGGGTCTTTGGCTTTACAATCTTGTAGATCTGCTTGTCAGGGTAGATAGTACTGTGCCGGATGGACCAAACAGTCTTACTGAGAGACTGAGATATCCTCGTATCTCCTTATCCAAAATAATTTCTCATACACGGGGGATGCAAGGTAGACATGCAGAAGAAGCAGGAAGCATAAAGTACTTCCACTTCTGCTTCCGTCTGCCACACAGCCATATTTGAGGCTGTCCTTTTTGTTGTATGAACTCATCCAACACTATGGCATGCATCTGATGCTCTCATCAGACTATTGCCTACAGAAGCTCCATGCAACAATAAAACATGTTAGCCTTCAAGTAGTTGCTGCTACTTTTTTCTTCTTCACTATTTTCCACTACATTTTTATAATCTGCATATAACACACACACCACGGCACCATGGAACTTTAGGGTAGAGAAATGAACATCGTAACCATGATGTGACAACTGACTATCACAACTCACAGTGGTACCCAGGGTTGGCCCTACCATGAGGCAGCTGCCTCAGGGGACAAATACTTAGGGATGGAGAGTGGGCATAGCTGTGTGTTCCACATGGCTTTGCCCTGCACCCCCTAAGATAGCCTGCTGCCTTCAATGCAATGGAGGAGTCTGAAGTGAGATTTAACTACCAATCTGGTTGCCTTTTGAACTTGAAATGGAGGAATGCACCATGCCACCCTTCAACTCAGACAGCAAAATGTCTTGGGCCAGCCCTGCTGGTGCCATAGATTTATTTATTTATTTATTTAATTAAATTTTTATACCGCCCATAGCCTGGGCTCTCAGGGCGGTGTACAACAGAGAAAGCATTTCATATACAATTTAAAATCTAGTCATCATAATCAACAATGTAGATATACATCAGTAAAAAAGTTAAAAACATAATTAAACCCATAAAGAAATGCAAGTTAATAGATAATTACAAAAAAGTGTGCCATACAAACTGAGTTTTATTTTTTAAAATACCAATACTAAAAATACTAAAATGCCTGGGAAAAGAGATTACTGATGAGAACAGATAATTGCCATAACTAGCGGGTTCAATTAGGTTTTTTACTGGGACATGTTCATCTTGCAATTTCTTCCATATCTAGTCTACTTCTGATATAGCTCTGTCGCAGCTCCCACTGATGACCTAAAATGTGCAGCAACCTTTTCACTCTGGATGTATTTCACTGTTGAATTGGAAACACTTGTTAACATGGGTATAATCACTTGGTAACGTAGACAGGTCTTTCCTGGTATTTATATATAAGGATCTCACATAAATTTGAATGCTACTACAATGACATCTGCTGTACTAGTATAGTAGTTGTCACTGCAACAGACGACAGACATCTTAATTGTAAGAGAAAAATAATACAGTGGGAGGAGATATCAGACATAAAGGACACAATTACAGGCAGGATGTCTCCCTAGTAAGACTCACTATAATCCGTGTAGACTTTAGAAATAGTGATGGATGGTATTCCTTCAGCTCAATTTGAAAACTTTATGGTATTTTATGAGATTTGCCAGAGACCATTTGGGAAAAAACACATCTGTTTTTTGAGAGGTCTCTCCTGGTTTGTAAAGTTGGTGTATGCCACACACATGCATGTTTTTGTACTTCCCCCTGCCCTGGAATTGAACTTTGGTTTAATCTGTGCGCGTACACACGCGCACACACACACACACACCAATTTTGAACCTTCCCCCAAGCAACACACCGAGGAATAAGAAGAGGTTTTAGATCTCGGTAGGGTACAACTACATAAAATATTTGCAAGAAACAATTGTGAGAAGTGATTGAGCCAAATAGAGACGATACCAAATAAAAGGCTGCTTGGTCTCATCGTGGTTTGATTACATGGTCCACTGAGGTCAAGAAAAAATTCACTCAGAATATGTGGTTGACATTAAAGCAGATGGCTTTGTGTAACTGGTTTGCTATACACTGAGTGAACATGCACAGAATCTCATTTAACATTTCAATCTGGAGAACTTCCGGGGGAAACAATGCTCAAATACAGCTGAGCATTATGAACTAGACAAATTTGCATTCTGAGTTTGGTAATCATGAATTTTGATACATTATTATTCAGAAATAAATTAAATTTGGATGTCTTTCTAGTTCAGTAAGTGCTGGAACCCTGACAGTTCTGGGCCCATAAACTTTGTAACTGTAGAGAGAATGTAGACAGAAAGTGGTGACATCAACCTTGAGCAGATCAAACTGACTATAGGCCTTATTTCCATCTTCCATGGCTCTACTATAATGTGGGCCCTGGCTTTCTTTCACTAGATATGAGAATGTAAGCATACAAATAAATTTATAGAAAACCACCATGTGACCAAAAATGAAAGATGTTGTTTGCATGGGAGGAATGGCTGCCTCATTAACAATGGGCTTGAATTTCCAGATCATAATTTGGGTCCAATGTTATTGCTTATTTGCAAATTAACATCTTTTTTTACTGGTTTAGCTTGTTTTGCAGAGAACACAATTCCTTAACAGTTGATAAAAGCAATGCTTAGACCATTTTTACAATGCATCCCATTTACTTGAAGAGCATAATAGCTCCTTCTGAGCCGTATGTCATGTAAATAAGTATTTCAGACATTTTTAACATGCAAATTATGTACTCCATAGATCAATGGCTCCTTTGAAGCACTTGCACTTTATTTTGTAAGTCACATTTAGAGTTTTTAAAAGATGTATTATTTATTCAATAGGCTATCACTTCTTTCAGAGATTCTTCATTCTATCATCTAAATACGTATTTAGTCCATTTAAAGATAAATATCTCTTCATGCTTTCAACAGATTGGAAGAGCTCTTCTGGAAATATTAATCAGGAAAAATGTGCTCAAATGCACCAAAAACAGCCTGTAGCATAAGCCAACTTGGCTCGCTATGGCTTTTTTAAATGTTTGTTTCTTTTTCTCACCACCCACAGAATCTATTTGGCCTGGCAGTAAAGTTATGATCCCCCTCCCCAATCTAAGCCTTGCACCTGATGTCATAAATGCACAATGTTATGGATTAATTGTGTTAGCAGAGATCTCCACAAGCTGAAGGTGCAGGGCTTAGATTGGGGAGGGAGTCCCTAGTTTCAAGGGCAAAGAAATATAATGTATGTATACAAGGTATTTTTTTTTATTTAAACCCTTTCAGAGACCACATGGATTGTGCAAGGCACATATTAGTAATGGAAGCAGCTGCAGACTTCCCAATCCTGATATAAGTAGATGAATTAAACTATACTTGGATCATAATTCAACCATCTTTACTATCTCCCATCCTATAAAGTATGAAAAAATACAGTGGTCCCTTTCAGGAATAATGTGTGCCAGGGGGTAGATTCAGCAAGAGACATTGCTGGGCCTTCTGGGACTTGAATTATAGTTCTCTCCAATGAGAATGGTAGACCAATTCACTTTAGGGAGAACACAGTTTCCTCACATTGTTCAGGATGGGCAGAAAATAATTCTCTGCCAGCTAGAAGTAGGTTCCAATGGGTGGTTGGAGGGTGCTGTAAGTGATCAGGGATCGCAGACTGGGAAGTCTGTTAGCATCTCCAAGAACCTTACTTGCTGCCCCAGTGTATCCACTAACTGACAAGGAGAGTATTCAACTGTTCTCTCCTGCGCTTCAGTGTTGTTGCCACAGATGATAGCCAAGGAGTCAGCAAGGGTCAGGGGATACTGGAGCCCATTAAGGCTTCACTTGGCCCTATGAAGCTGCCGACTCTGATTGACTCCTCAGGATGAGCACTCGGACTCTAGCGCAGGAGTGGGAAACCTTTGGCCCTCCAGACGTTGCTGAACTCAGCTCCCATCATCCCTGGCCATTGGCTATGTTTGCTGGGGCTGATGGGAATTAGTTTAGCAACATCTGGAGGGCAAAAGGTTCCGCACGTTTGTGCTATGTGTACCTACACCCAACAGGGGACTCTTACTGACCCACCATCTCCGTGAGACAATCAGCTCTGACCTGATTGGCCCATACTACCCCATTCCCTTACATGACTTTCTCCTGTTGTACATGCACTTCTAATTGAGTGGCAGTAGCAGGGAAAACTGGGAAATATACTGAGAACACACACACACACGAGGGAACAATATCAATCCATGTTCATAGAGAGCAAGCCAGGCTGCTGTCAAGTCACACAAAATCCCAGGAAACCTTATCAAACTGTATTCCAGTCCCAAAAAATCTACACTGTTTATATAGTTTTGTGGATTTGGAGGAGGAGAATTAAAGCTTTATTTCCTTTAAAATGTGGCACTTGGTCATTAATGTTGAACCTATGAATCATGGCAAGAAGTAGAAAAGGGTTTTGCACTTTGCTTTGGGTTTATTTGTTTACCTGGGCCATTGTTTTTTCCTTGCATTAACTATACTTCTTGCTATGGTTCTTTAATATATGTATATTTAAAATACTTTCAGAATCAGTGGTAAATGGTAGGCCATTGTCTCTTCCATTCCGTGGGGGGCTTATATTATATTTTATTATATTTACAGAATTTGCATAACACAGCACTTTATAGCATAAAAACTAATAAACATCAAATACTAATCATACAATAAACCCAATAAAATCAGTAAATCTTAAACTTTCCAAAGAGCAGCAGGACTAAATATATCCCAGCCCTCACTGTTGGACCTTTTGCCTCAGTTACTGAGGGCACAATTCTCAGAAACCCAGGGGAATTGAGGGCTAACGCTCAGGAAAGCCTTAGCAATGCTGTTTAAAAGGACAAGTTTGTTACGCAGGAGCAATCGCTATGGAGGATATTAGGGTCCTTCCACACTACTACAGGATCTCATTTAAGGAGAAATAATCAAAGCTTTTATGAAAACAAAATGTGCAACTCTAATAAAAATAAAGCTAAAATTACATTCAGACTAGCTTGCTTGTAGAATGACTGCTGTTTGCAAAATCTAATATGAATGTTTGTACACCCATCTTAAATTCCCATTCTATGTTTATTTTATTAGTGTTAACTTATCCAACATAGACCTCATCATTTGCTATGGAAACACAATAAAAATAAGGAGGGGGAGGGGAGTGTTTCAGGAAACACTTTTTTTAACAAATGTAAAAAAATGTTGCTATCTAAAAGTTTCTTCACACTTGCTCACACGTTTTGGAAATGTGGCTTTGCCAATACATCTCTGAAGGGAAAATATTTTGTGACTCAGCTGTGCCTCTAATGTTTATCTGAGATCTTCCCATCCATTAATACCAGCTATGTCATCCACTTGGGGCCTGCCATCAAAATAGTGTGGGCTGAATCCAGACTACATTTTTTTTAATGGACTGCCTTCAAGTCGATCCCGACTTATGGCGACCCTAAGAATAGGGTTTTAATGGTAAGCTGTATTGAGGTGGTTTATCATTGCCTTCCTCTGAGGCTGAGAGATTAGTTGATCTTAATTCCCACTGAAATCAGTGAAAACTAAGTTAAGAGAAGACTAACTTGTCCAATTGATTTCAATGGGACTTAAATTTATCTTCTTTAGTCTAGATCCAAACACTATGTATTCCACACTTCCCAAAATTCCAACTTATGTCAACTCTCTACTCCTACTAGAATGAGCACAACATAGAAATTAATATACCCTTGCTTATTTTTGCATCATTTCTTGAAAGGTTATTATCCAGCATTGACATAAAATGGGAAGAAAATTCAGGATATTTGAGGGCAAAAGGGCACATAGATAACATCAGTCATAAGGAGCAATTTAAGGCATACCTGGAGGAACGTCTCTCCCGATATGAACCTACCCGTACTCTGCATTCAACATCGAAGGGCCTCCTTTGGGGGCCCACCCAGAGAGAAGCCCGGAAGGTGACAACAAGAAAACAGGCTTTCTCTGTGGTGGCCCCCGAACTATGGAACTCTCCGCGATGAGGTACGCCTGGCGCCAACATTGCTGTCCTTCCGGCGCCAGGTAAAACCCTTTTTGTTCTCCCAGGCTTTTTAACAACATTTTAACAACATTTTTAACATCTATTGTAACACCTACACTTGCACTTACGCTCTTAATATTTTAGTAATCTTAATTACTTAACATCTTAACATCTTAATACTTTTAACTGATTTAATACGTTTTAAAAAAAATTTAGGCTTGTATTGTAGTTGTTTATATGTTTAATTATGTTCTACTACTTTTGGTATATTGTTTTTAAGTTGTTGATATATGTTTTTACTTGTATATTGGATGTTTTTATGTTGTGCACCGCCCAGAGAGCTACGGCTATTGGGCGGTATAGAAATATAATTAATAAATAATAAATAAATAGAAACGTGACCCATAGAATTCTGGAAGTCTTGAGTCAGACTCTGTTTTGGTTTTCGACAATTTCCTATTTGGCTTTACCTAGATTTATTTAGTTATTACAAATACAAAAATGGATTTCAGTGTTGTATCAAATACATTTAAAATTACAAAAACATATGACACAAAGCAATAATACAATAAAATTAAGAGGAATTAAGTTGGAGCTTTAGCTTCAACAAGCTAAAAATAATCATCATTGAAAATGTGCTCTTTTTTTGTACATATATAATGTACTTCTTCTAAAGATGGAAAACAAACTCCTCCAACAATCTTAGTGCATGGGCAAGATATGCAGCAGCATTTTCAGTTGCAGCTTCTGATAATGGCACACTTACCAGTTGAGGTAATCCCTCACACAACTCAGACAGACAGTGTTAAAAAAATGGAAGGAGGGCACCAAAAGCGCAGGATAGTCAAGTGTCAGGATCATGAGAAAACAAAGAGTAAAACCTGAGGACACATGAATGGAATGAGGAAAGCAAATTTCTGAGGAAAAATAAAAAGTGCTCAGGAACTGGTATCTGATGGCAGGAAGAAGAAAAAAAGTATCTTGGGGATACAATAGCAGAAGTAACCACAAGAGGATAGCCGACAAAACAATGATGCAGCTGGAGATCCATCTTGAGCCATTGCCTCCAGACTCCACTTACTAAGGCACCATCTGCACTATACATTTAAAGCAGTATTATTGTACTTTAAACAATCATGGCTTCCGCTGAAGAATCATGCAAAATGTAGTTTGTTAAGGGTGCTGAGAGTTGTTAGGTGACCCCTATTCCCGTCATAGACCTACAATTCTCAGAGTAATCACTCCTCAGGGAACTCTGGGAATTGTGGTATGATACTGTTGCGCACCACCCCAATCTCCAAGCGGTGAGAGATCTCCAGGGGTCCCTATGCTTGTGCAGGGTTTGGTTTCCTTGGAAAGAAGGTCAGCTGAGACTGTGGTGTCTTTTAGGAAATACAGTTTTCATTTACGCACATTCCAACCTGAGCTTAAGATGGAGGAGTTCAAAGCTTTAGCAGGCCAATAGATCTTGCTTTTCCATCAGGCTTACAGGAGGCACCCTAAAGCTGTGGTGCAGGGAGCCAGCCTCTCTGCACATCTCCAGTTCTCAGCCTTTTCTTCAACTCAAACTAAAAACACAAGCCTTTCCTAGGCCCCATGAGGGGGGGGGCTCTCCTGAAGAGTTTCAATAACAATAGGATCTCCCTGGCCCAGTTAATGAGCACTTGATAGACCCATTAACTCATCTGGCCACTCTATTATACTGTCAAAGAGGACTCATCTGACCAGCGGAGCGGGTTTCTCAGCTGCAGAGTCCACTTCCAGGTGCAGGATTCCAAATCAGAGGCTGGAAGGGGACTCATAGAAATCATCTATCTCAACCCCAAACCCATAACAATATTGTTCAGATGTATGGTGCAGATGGGGCCTAACACGTATAGCATACACACATATGCCATTTAATAGCTGTGCTAAAGAAATACCTGTTTCTGGGTCTGTATTGTGTACTCACAAACCTACACTCACATGTTCAGAGGCCAGAACTCAACGTAGCTTGCAACCTAATGTGTTAATAAGATAAACTTTTCTTTGCTGCTATTGAAATCAACAGGAACTTCACCATTGTCCTCTATAGGAAGAGGATTAAGCATTTATGAGATTGTTTGAATTTAACTTTTCACTCTGTTAAGCCTGAGTGCTAAATATGAACCATCCTATCATGCTTTGTTTACTTGGATTCACCAAAACCTTAAAACAAATACTTAATTCCAGGTAAGTCTGAGGTTACTAACAAACCGTACTCTGTTCTCTGTCAGGCAGGTGTGTGAGGGAACACCTGTACAACTCTGCACAGAGTCACCCTTTTTAGGGTGGGGCAGCTTTAGTGGGGGGCAAATCCTGCTCAACAAGGATGTCAAACCAATCTTTGTTCAACTCTTGCTGAAAGTATCTGCGGTAACAAACTGGATACAGGTAAACAAACAGCAGTAGCCCTTCACCACCCCCTTCTCCTCCTCCTCCTCCTGCCCCCCCCGGGCTGTCAATTTGCAGCTCACTACAGGCGCTTATTATATGAAGCAAAAGCAGGGACTCATTGTCAACAGAAGGTAATGTGGACGACGATTATTTGAACAGGTGTGTGAGGTGTTCCTACACTGAGAGTATTAAAGAGTTGCTAGAGTGAGCGGTTAGGACAGAGCTGTGCATGTAATAACCAGAGCTGCCTGGAGTTTATTGTCATAACAATCACATACAGTTTAAAGGTTTCACAATGAGCTACTCTGATTTGCCCAATGTGTTTAACCAGTTTTCAGGTTATCACCCTCTCCTTACTTCAAGAAAAGTCAGAATTAGCACTGGCAAAAGTAACTTTCTCTCACCAGTAATTACACATAGGTAGGTAACTAGGGCAGAAATGGGGGAAACTGGCCTGTGGGCCAAATCAGGCTCACTATGGGTCCTAATTTGGCCCAGGAGGTTGTTTTCCCCCAGCCATGTACACCTACCCCACACCTGACGTTAGATGTGGGCAGGTAAAGCCACAGCTTCAGAGGAACTATCATCAGCCTTGGAATTGTTCCTCTGCAAACAAGACTTGCAGAATGTGCTCTGGGGTGCTGCAGGGTACCATCTTGTCCCCCATCTTGTTTAACATCTATGTGAAGCCCTTAGGAGCAGTCATCAGGAGATTTGGGGTGAGGTGTCAGCAGTACGCTGATGATACCAGCTCTATTTCTCTGTAACTTCTGAATCAGGAAAGGCCATGCAAGGCCTGGACTCGGTGGTGGGCTTGATGAGGGCCAATAAACTGAGTCTGAATCCTAGCAAGATGGAGGTGCTGTGGGTTGATGGTTCCCAAGTTTGGATAATTAGTCAGTTGCCTGCTTTGGATGGGGTTGTATACCCTCTGAAAGAGCAGGTCTGTAGTCTCAGGGTGCTCCTGGATCCATCTTTGTTGCTGGAGGCCCAGGTGACCTCAGTGGCTTGGAGTGCCTTTTACCAGCTTTTGGACCAGGATAGCCTGACCACAGTTGTCTATGCACTGGTAACCTCCAGGATGGATTACTGTAATGTACTCTATGTGGGGCTGCTCTTGAGGTTGGTCCAGAAACTGCAGCTGGTGCAAAATGCAGCAGCACGACTACTCGCTGGGGCAAGGTATTGCCAACATGTCACCTGCTGCTGAAAGAATTGCACTGGCTGCCTATTAGCTACCGGGCTAAGTTCAAGGTTCTGGTTTTGGTGTACAAAGCTCATACAGCTTGGGACCAGGATACCTGAAACCTTGTCTTACCCCTTATGTACCCAGTCGATCACTAAGCTCTGCAGGTGAGGAACTCCTGCAGATACCACCTTATCAGAAGGGCTGTTCCGCAAAACATAGGAAGTGGACCTTTAGTGTAGTAGCACCTATCCTGTGGAATTCCCCCCCCTTGAATATTAGACTGGTGCCATCTCTATTATCTTTTTGGTGCCTACTGAAGACCTTCCTCTTTCAACAAGCCGTTTAAGTAGATACCTTATCCCAGTCTGCTTCTGTGTTATAATTGCTTTTAAAGATGTTTTTAAAGCTTTTCTTAAAAGATGTTTTTAAAGATGTTTTGTTTAAATGTATTTTAATGTCTGTAGTTGTGATGTTTTAGAGTGTTTTAGTGTTTTGCCACTCTGGGCTCCTACTGGGAGGAAGGTCAGGGTATAAATTTAATAAATAATAATAATAAATTCAGTGTCTTTTAAATTTGGTGCCAAATACAAGTCCCTTAGGATTGGTTCCACTTGGCAGCACCCTATCAACTGAAGCCAATTCCTTCAGAATGCAGGACTTGCAGTTGGCATTGAGTTTAAATTCAATGCAGAATATAAGCCTACTGGGATCAGTTCCACTCAGGAGCTCCCAATCTGAGTCGAGCTGATCCCTGTCCAAATTCAAGTGTAAGTTCTGTGTGGCTTGAATTCAAAGGAAGAAAGTGGAGTCAAACTCAGCAGGGCTTGCATTCTGCAGTTGACATCAGATGACTGACAGGTGACTTGAGCTGCCAAAAGGGCCCTATGGAGGGTGGTCAGTTCATCCCTGAACTAGGGTGAAAATGCTCTTTCAAGCTTATGCTGGGTTTTAATTAGTGAACATCCATTATTCCTCATTTCTCTCATGGCAAGCAAGAAGATCATAGCTTGGATCCCAATCCTAAAATGAGTTAAGTTAAGGAACTTCACAAGAAGGAAACTTTCCCATGCTCTTCTGCCCACCAAACAGCCAGCCAGGAGTGTTGGGAGGGGGGGAGTACTCCTGAACATTTTGGTATGAGCTAAAGGGTGCTGCTGGGGAACAGGGGGAATCACCCAAAATGAGCTTCAATCCTAAGATAAGGTAACTTATAGAAGTTCACAGAAAGAAGTTCTATCATCCTTCACTCCCCCTAGGAGTCCTCTGCATCCTATCCCACATTTTTCAGGGATCCCTTCACAGGGATCGCAGGTGGCTGCAGTTGGGAAGATGAGACATGAAACTTTCCACCCATGAATTTTCTTAAGCTAATTTATCTTAAGCTCCAGTTCCTAAGTGGAGGGTCGTTGTAGATAATTATACTATCTGTGGAGCAGTGGACACTGCTTTCCTCTTGCTGCTATGGTGGCTTTAGTCTCTTGACACTGCTTTAGCATATGGCAGAGGAGAAACCTTCCACCTCAGAATGAGCAGTGTGGCTTAGGGATGGAAAGATCTGTCACTTTTGGTTCTCTCAGTTTCTCATTTTTCCAATTTTAAATTCCATTCTCCATGTTTCTGAAGCAATTTGCAATTTAAAAAAAAATATCCTCCAGCATTATAGTGTGAATTTCTCCTAATAAACACGTTTGTAGGCAGTTCTGACTAATGTACAGTAGGGCCCCGCTTTACAGTGTTCCGCTTTAAGGCGTTTCGCTGATGCAGTGCCTTTCATTTTCAATTTTAAAGTGTTTTTTTCCCCTTTTGCGCCGTTTTGCGCCGTTTTCACGCGACGCGGCCCATTAAAGTCAATGGGGTTCCGCTTTACGGCGTTTTCCGCTTTATGGCGGGGGTCCAGAACGGAACCCGCTGTATAAGCGGGGCCCTACTGTACACATTTTTGCAAGCAATTTCTCATCACATAATGCCTTTTCTATGTTATTTTCAATTCTATATTCATTTTTATGCACATTTCCCCCTAACATATGCACTTTTATAAACATTGTTTGGGTCCCAAACTACACTGCAAAATTTGAACAAGTGCGAATTTCAAAGGATGACTGTGTCAGTTCTTGTTGTTTTGGAAAGTGCAAATTTGATAGATTTGGCCTGAAATGCAAACTTAATCCAATTTCTCACCCATCCCTAGTGTAGCTTTGGGAGTGTGCACACAGCAGGGGTGGGAAACCTTTTTCAGCCCAATTCCTTCTGGGCAAACTTCCACAGGCCACATCAGTGGTAGGCAGTGCCAGAGACAAAAGTGGGTGGAGCAATGTATGTAAATTTTACCTTTGTACCATAAGCTAGTTTCCACACACACTCACTGTTGATCCTCCATCCAGGCAAACAAGAAGCATCATCAGAGTTTATGGACACATTCCAGCCAGGGTGTGAAGCAGGTCCAGTGAGGGGTGTGGCTTGGGGAGGGGGGTATGTGGTTGGGGAGGGGGTGTTTTCTAGGACGGACAGATACAGAGGCCTGGAAGGCTGCATTTGGTCCTCTGAGGCTCCTCACCCCTGGCACATAGCCTCATACTATTTTTAAAACTCGTCTGTGTGTGTGTGTGTGTTAGCATGTGTATTAGTGCTCCGCCTTTCACATATTAAAAATAGTTTGAAAAACCATTCTAAAACTTTTCTAGGCCTACGGTAAAGAGAGGGAAGAACTGCATTATGTTATCATGGACATTATCCAAATGGCACCCACACCACTAAGGTCAACGCAGTTCTAGATGTTTGTTTGGGGGTTAACCAGCACCAGCGGCACCAGCGGCACCAGCGGCACCAGCGGCACCAGCGGTGGGGGAAGACGCCCCGGACGCCGCTCCCAAGAATGCAGCCGGAGCCGCCTCAGCACCTCAGCGCAGTCTGATCGACGCCCAAGGAAGTCCTGCACAGCTTTGGCATGCGGGAGAGCTGCAGCCTCAGCGTGGAGCAGGTGCGGTGGCTCCAGGAGAAGTACGGAGCCAACAGAAACGAACACCTGCAAAAGCAGTATTGAAACAAGCTTCTCTTCTCCACCCCCACGCAGTGGTATTAAAAAGGGGGTTGAGGTTGCAATTTTATCAACATGGCAAGTTCTCTGGAAGATGATGGGTCTTGTCTGAGCTACCGTGCATAAAATCATGAATGTGGTGTTTCCAGCTACCCCACTACCTCCAGCCTTTGGAGGGCTTGCAAGAAGTGGCTGCAGGAGTGAGACTGCATGTGCGGTGTTTCAAAGCTGAAACTGTCTTAATTTCCTTTTATTTTTGCCATATTGCCAAGAAGTGTAATGTGGCATGCTAAAGAATGTAATGTTATACTTACAGTATTGAAAAGGTTTTTGTGTTTGCTGTGACATTTGTTATTGTTTTATTACTGCTGTTGTATTATTTTATTATGAAATTGTTTTTGTAATTGTTTGCTTTTGTTAGCCACTTTGAGCACAATTTTTTTGTTGTAAGTCACTTTGAGTTCCATTGTGGGGAAAAAGTGACTAATAAATATCATTAATAATAATAATAACAACAACAACAGCTTTGATTTGTCCAGAGTACAACTCGCAGTGTTACAAAATTCGCCAAACCACTTTGACCAGTGACCATTTTGTACAGGGCACAAAAGAGAATGAGTGTACTGAGGGCAACAGCAACTGTACAAATGTCCAAGTCAATGAGAGCTATTTCTGTACACACAGATGAGAGAAACCAAGAGGGAGAAAGACAGAGTATTAAACACTTGTGTATTAACTTCAGAAGAGGACTCAGGACATAAATATGGCTTTGTTCAAATTTGGTCCTATATATGTATGTGGAAAACAATGAGAGAAACATGTAAATCAGGTCATGTTTTTTCCTTTTTCAAAAGTAAGGCTAGCATCTGTTGAGGTTCAAAAATGCTGCTGGTGCTCTCCATGTCTGACTGTGTGTGTGTGTGTGTGTGCACATATATATATGCTTATAAATGTGTTTTTGGACTCCCTGAAGAAGTACAGGCAAGGGCTAGAGGAGCTATCATCTTCTTCCTGGTCACTTGAACCCTGTATTACAGTGTGGGCCTTGACTGCAGTATGAAGTAGTCTAAGCTTTGTGGCTTGAATCCAGGATACCTGGCTTCAAGTTTTACCTCTGCAAATGGACTCATTGGAAAGTTCTGGCCTAGTCACTATCCTTTAGTCCAAGTTCCTCATCTGTAAATTAGGAATAACTTTGGCCTCCTCCTCACTGAGGTGGTAAACCTATGCTTTACCACTTCAGAGTGAAGGCAGGATGTAAGATGACTAAATGCTCCTCAATACCAAAAAATAAGTTTAAAATAATTAATAAAGACCTAGCACACTAGTTCTTACAGATCCCTAGTTCCTACGGAAAGATCCCTAGTTCTTACAGAAAACAGTTCTAACCTAGTCTTCTCCCTGACATGCTAGTTTTCTACTACTACTACTGCCCATTTGCTGTCGGGCCAAGTTCAAGTTTCTAGTCTTGGTGTACAAAGCCCTATATAGCTTGGGACCAGGAAACCTGAAAGACCATCTGATCCCTTACATACCCAGTTGATCACTGCGCTGTGCAGGTGAGGGCCTCCTGCAGATACCATCTTATCAGGAAGTCTGTTCCACACAACATAGGAAACAGAACTTTAGTATGGTGGCACCTACCCTGTGGAATTCCCTCCCCTTAAATATTATACAGGCGCCATCTCTGTTATCTTTTCGGCGCCTGTTCAAGACCTTCCTCTTTCAACAAGCCTTTTAAGTTGAGACCTTATCCCAGTTTGCGTCTGTGTTGGTATTGCTTTTTAATATGATTATAATTTTTTTAACAGTATGTTTAACCTTTTTTTAAGATGAAAGCTTTTTAAAGAGTTTTTAAATATGTTTTGTTTTAATGTATTTTAAAGTCTGTTTTTATGATGTTTTAAAGTGTTTTTAATGCTTTTGCTTGCCACACTGGGCTCCTGCTGAGAGGAAGGGCGGGCTATAAATCAAATCAAATAAATAAATAAATAAATAAATACTACTACTACTATCAATTAAGGAACATTCAGTCATATGAGCCCTTATCCGCTGTTTTTAGATGTACAGTTAAGAACATCATAGGTAATAGCTATATGTTTCATACAAGCACACTTTTGAAAGCTTGTAAGGGGGGGGAACTTGGTGGTGATTTGGGGTGGGAAAACGGTGGACAGGAATAGCAGCAGCCCTCCTTATCCCATTGCTTCTCCACTCTATATTTCCCCTCTAGAGGTAGCTTTTCATTTTAAAATATCACACTGCATTTTACGTACATGTGTATACATGTAATGTACAATTAGGTGTTTAAATTCACACTTTAAAATATAATGTGTAAACTCGCCCTAAGAGGAGGTTTGAAGTCCAATTTCACATGAATGCATAAGGTCTCTACAAAGCCCTTCTGGGCCTGAATGTATGTACACCTCTCTCCCTGGAGAGGCATGTTGGCTAGAATTGTATCTTCCTCTCTCAGCCACATCCCACCTTGCTGCATGAAATGCATATGGGGACAAGCATGAAAAAGTATCATCTTTTCACTGTTGAGAGCGGTGAGACTGGCAGCACAGCAGTTAAACTGAGTAATAATCGTTCTGATTACAAATTCTAGCCCTTCTTCACGCATTACTTGCATGAAGCAACAACAGGGGTACAAAGGGGCTGAGGGACTGTGTGTTTCACTCACTCATGTGTTGGTCAAATAACTTCCAAAGCAGGGAGCAATTTCTATCCATGTTGGCTCTCTCTGTCTGCACAATTTGGAACCTTGGAAGATCTGGGTTCTAAATTGTTCAAAAGTCAATATGGATAGAAAAGGCTCCCAGCTTCAGAAGTTATTTCTGCAACACAAGAGAGCTGGAGGAGCCAAGGGACCTTGGGAGTGTGGCTACATGTGCAAGTCTGCAGCCCCTTGGTGTCCATGTCACTCTTTGCAAGTGCAGCTCATGCTTTAGCCCTAAGGAAAATACATTATTTAATGGTCTTGGGAACTTTTTTTCAGCAAGAAAGCATTATGCAACCATGAAGGGACTCTATTATAAACAATCAAAGTTTTTCTCTGGAGTCTGAATTTCATCTGATTTCCAATAGGTTGAATGCAGTGCTTTTTTTGGTGAATTGTTTGTACATCCTTAATGAGAAAAGGGAGGGGAAACTCTTCATAAGCATCCTCTTTGTACATGGATTTTCTTGCAATTTGCTCAGGAAGAACAGCTATAAAAGATTACATGATGGTGGGATCCCCACAAATTGCTTAAAAGATGCTACAAACGACAGCAGTCTTATTCAGTCATCAAATTCTATGGAGCTTTGCTTTCACGAGATTTAAACATCAAGCAAATTGTGTTTTATTCCTGCATGATGATGGAATTGGTTACAAATATTTTTAATGAGCAACCTTTTATTAAACTGAACGAGAGGAAAGTGATGAAATATAATTGCCTAAATGTCTCTTGTCTTTTGCCCACCTTAAAGTTATACTATGCGTTGACTTTCATTTTTGGTGCACTCTGGGAAATACATTTTTAAAAGTAAAAGTGAGTTACAAAAAGTTCTAATGGCAATCAGAGTACAAACAGCTGACAAACACACATGCTGTCCTGCAGAAGGAGAAAAAGACCTGGAAGAGCAAATGCCCTAGTCTTCCCCTTTCTCAGTAAGAACTCAGCCCTTTCCCTCACCTGTCCTTTTCCACATGCCTCCTCTCTACCACAGAAGACAGAGCATAGAGGAGAGAAACCTTTCCTACTGGATCAACTGGAGAGTAGGAGGTCAACCCCATTCCCTACAAAATAAGGAACATATTGTGAAACTGTTAAAAAAAAGAGAGCACTACCTGTGTTAGACTCAGAACAGGGGTGCCATCAGGTTAGGATTTGGGGGCAGAAGTACAGGGCACCACTCAGCAGAATGAGCAGAAGAACCCCCAAATTCAGAAGGGGTTGTCTCACCACTTTTTGAGGCATGAAGTAATACACTATGGGTGGCCCCATAGGGAGCCCAAATGATATAGAAGACAGATCTCCTGCACTTTTCATAGTTGTGAAGAGGGAATTTCAGCAGGCATAGCTTGCCACAGCCAGACCCACTCATGGATTCCATTGTTGAGCTCACTTACACTCCTTGTGAATGTCATCTGTTTGCTCTGCTACTGCTGCAGTAGGCTGGTTTGACTTAAAGTTCAGTAAATATTGACTAAAACAACGTAGCCTTCCCCCCACCCCTTTTCCCACTTTAGTCCCATTAATGCAACTAGAGGGGAGAAGTGAGCAGGAGGTTTCTGAGAAGAAAGAGGGGCACACCACACATTCAGTGGCATCTATCCACTTAGGCAGTACAAGTGGAGCACCACTGTTGTCCCAGCTTCCAAATATGGGGGGTCACTGCCACTGATTAAGAAGGGAAGGGGAGGTGTGGGGAGTTTAGTGCGGGGCTATGCGCAGGGCAGGTCAGAGCCAATATGATGCTCCTGCTGCCTCACACCACACCATGCAGAGCTCCCCACACCTTGTACCTCCCCCTCTTGGTCAGTGGTAGTGACCTGCCATTCTACAAACAGCCAGTTAATTCGTAAGTCCATTCCATCCCATTCCTGCATTAATCTCCAATGTTTGTTTTTTAAAAGTCTCCATAAAAGTTCATATTTAAAATATATATATATTAAATGCAGTTTTTAATTTTAGTTAGTTAGTTAGTCAAAGCATTCATATACCACTTTTCAGGCGAACCTCACAAAGCAGTTTACATAAGATTATTACAACAATAAGTGTTCATTATTTTCTACATTTGTTTCAATGTATTATCTCAGAAAACACTCAGTTGTACATTTTCATACATTTCTGAGCTGAGAAATGCATCATAACATTTGGAGAAGTGCAAAATCCAAAGGATAATTACATCCTGATCTGTGCATTAGTTTGGGAGGAATGTAAGGTATCTGGTCAGTTCATATCAGAATTTGTAAATACCAGATTCCTCAGGCAGCCCAATGTAGCTTTTTTATGATTCGTTTATATTTTAATATTGTAACCTGCCCTGAGGTCATGTGATACAGGTCAAGATACACATTTAAAAAACAAACATCTTGCAGTACAGTCAGCTCTGATACACAGAGAGGAAGTCACTCTTTCCATAGCCCACCAACATCACAAAAATGAGGGTCACCAACTCTCGTAATAAAAAGTTGGAGGCCCTGGTGTGAAGAGGAGTTTGAAGGGGCAAAGCCATGAGCAGGTCTGGGAGGCTGAGGCCAGCGGTTTGGGGCAGACCTTGGAATGCAACCCAGGGCAAAAACTTGCCTTGTCTTCTATGTTATAAAAATGAAGGGTTGTATTCACTGAAGATGTCCTGTTCATGCAAGGACCAGCTTGCAAAATGGAACTTCCCATCCCTCTCCTCCCCCTGCACCCCCAATGTGTTCTGGGGTTTTCTCTTACCCACTGGAGAAGATGTGCAGGTAGTGCATGGGGAGAGGGGATGGGGGTGTGGGAAAGCAGAAGCAGAAGACCTTGTGCAAATGGGATGACTTGGTTGGATACAACCCAAAGAACAACTGAAAGGGGAGAACTGACCTGGTCACTGGCTTTTGTGACAATTGGCCTGAAAGCAAAAAGACTGGTGGTTTGGCAACTCTAAGCCAAATATTGGAAGAATAATCATGCGCTTCCTGCGCTGGGATGGCTACTATTTTCAATTTCCCCCCACAAATGGGGAAATAGTTGCTTGTCCACTGTTATATTATCAAAGAACAACAACCATGTCTTGTGGTAGAGATATTTTTTCAAGGACAACCATTATAAGGATAAGGATTGTCAGCCACTCTCTCTGTAAAAAATTAGACACGTTTTCCATCAACTTTGCACCTGATGCTGTAGTATGCATACCATAATGGTTAAACCAGACAAGAACCTTGCAGTCACTGATGCAAAATGGATTTCTTTTCTACTTTTGCAAAGCTTAACACTTAGGATAGCATTTCATCTCAATATATTGCATTAGGGCACTGTTCATTTGGAAGCACAGTCATCTTGATATGCATATTTATAATGGCAGTCACGGATGTGCAACAAGGAACCATTATTTTTAAGAAAGCCAAATGAATTTGCTAATAACTGCAATCAATTAAAAGCATTTCTATGTAAATATACAGTCCCAGGAACATAAATTCATTGTACATTAAAATTAATCTTTTAGAACATGATGTGTGCTTTTCATAACCACAGGTTTTGGCTTAAGACATGCTTTCTCTGACTTGGATTCCTTGGGTTCCTAGAAGCCTAGGTAAACTGCTGCCCTCTTTTGCATTTAAAGAGGAACTGTACTTTATACAAGAATTGCCTAAAGAGACTAAAGGCTACCTGGCAAGACTGTCATAGGGTTTTAGCTACGACCCATGGCCTGTGAAAGACAGACCTGTCTCCTATTGTTGTTTGGAATTAACACAAGCATGTATTGTTTAATTATATCTTATTTAAGATATTTACCTACTTAAAGAATAAAGCTGTGAGTCCAATTTTACCGTCTGCAACACACTGCTTTTCTGTCTGTTCCTGGTCACAATGTCAACCCAAGAAGGGATGTAGCTCAGTACTTATGCAGGAGAAGCTCCCAGGTTCAATCATCAGCACCTCCAGTTGCAGCTGGGAGAGAATCCTGTTGGAAATCCTGGAGAGCCACTGCCGTTCTGTGTAGGCAATATTGAATTAGATGGACCAATGGTCTCACTCAGTATAAGGCCGCTTCTGATGTTCCTATGAAAAGAGAGTGTGTGTGTGCAGAGCCAGCAACTGGTCTGAGAGGGCCCCCGGCACAGTGCCCCTGTTGGCCCCCTCCTATGTCAGTGGTCCTTTGGCTGTGGGTACACCTTGCAGCAGCAGTGGAGGGCTACAAGCCATCATTTAAAATATCCCATAATAGACTTGAATAGCACTATGCCAGGCACTCCAGACCACTATATGGAATTTAAAATGGTGGCTCATAGAGCAGGCATCAATACTGTTGGGCATTGACAGAAAGAATATGCAAGTATGCAGAGACATTTATTAGGAGTTATTGAAGACAATATATTAAGGGCTGATTCACACATGCTAGTTCATCAATCGATATTATCGGCACCTCATCACAAGTTATTACTCAAAGATAAGTGCAGCCAAACACCTACTTACTCTGTATGTCATGGGTCAATGGGCATCTGGAAAATATGTGAACTGTATTCCTTCAAAGTTACTATATTTGAGGAGACACAAAAAATCTGTCTGGGGTGTTTCATCTGTTGTGGATGTTTCACACAAGCAAAGTCATTCAGTGTTGCACTAATACGTTTGAATTCACACTTAAAGACCCTCCCAAAATAAAAATGCAGAATGAACACGTAAACGGAATAGAAGAGAAGCAGGCAAAAAAGGTGAGCAGAAAGTGCATATATGTATATATGCATACTGCATTTTAGGCTGAAAGCTGACTCTCTTGTGCAGAGAGGGCCCCCTCCCGCTACACGTATTCATTTGAATGTACAAAGAGAACCCCTATGCAGCATACAGAGAAGCACCAAAGCCCTACGTGGCCTGAGATACCCTACTATCTACACTGCAGTATCTCCACCATTTCCTCTTGCTATCAGAGGTGCAGCAGGTGGGCACAGAAGGAAAGACATGTCTGCCATCCATACTAGCCTCCTCATCTACAGATCAGCTTCCCCAGGGAAGTCCACTCAGCCTCATCATTGTCCACCTTTCGGCAGGCAGTGGAGACTATTCTATTCCAGAGTATCTAAAATATATTGCCTCTTTTACAGTGTCTTAAACCACTGCTATTTAATTAATTTATTGCTTGCTCATACTTGTAGGTTGCTATTTTTAAAAATAAATTTTGAGCTGCCTTGAGATTTTCTAGAAAGGCAGGATATAAATTATTGCAATAAATCAACATTAAAATACAGGTGTACTCAAAGCCTTTTTCAATGTTCCCAATCAGGCTGTTGGCCCCCAATCTCTGCAAATGCAGCCAGAATGTTTTTTCTGGCTGTGCTTTGAAGGGATGCTGCCCTCTGCTGGCCACACCTCCCTTCCCCACTGATGCCTTCAGACTCTTCAGGACTGCCCACAGCAAAGCATTGGCGCAATCACTGCCTCTGCCTGAGCTTGCAGCAAAGTGTTTCCATTGGCCACACCTAGAAGACAAAGGGCTCAATGTACCAATCGGTTGTGACAATGCACTGGAGCTGATCCAATGAGGTTTTAAGAGTGTAAAGGGGTGGAGTTTAGTATCATGTTCCCCCATTTTGAGAAAAGAAAGGTAGAGTTGTACTGGAACCAGCACAACAGTAAGCGTGTCTCTACCCTCAGGCAAAGCACTATGAAAATACAATTGAAAAATTTGGGACACTCTTCACATGTTCAAAGGAATGCACATAAGTTGAGGGCTACTGGTCAAGCCCATTCATTTGAATGGATGAAGAGACCTGCTAGGTGTACACAAAAGTACTTGTTGAGGAATTTCTCTGCATCATTGGGAACCCTGTTTTTTCAAGGTTCTTGATCATATGAAGAAAGCCCCATGCACAAACATTGTATGTGTGCTGTCTCTCTTCATAAATTCCAATGAATGTGCAGAACGTGAGAGCAGAGCCTGACACCATGATCCCACCTGTGAGCATGTGTACTTGTCTAAATGTCTGTGATGTGCTACAGCAGCTTTCCCCAACCTACTGCCTTCCAGATATTTTGGGCTAAAAGTCCCATTCCAGCCAGCGTGGCCAATGGCCACCAGGGATGATAGGGGCTGATGGCCAAAAGATCTGGAAGGCACCAGGTTGGGGAAGACTGGGGTAGAGTTTTTAGGTGAGCATGCTTAAGCTATTTATTTTCGTATTGTTTACGGCCACAATCCAGAAAGGCTCAGCTCATACATCGAAGAAAGATTCAACCCACAGATCATCCCTCCTAGTAGGGCAGGGGGTTATTGAGAGAATGGATCTTCCACTTCACTGTAACTCTCTGCTTACAGAGTTGTCTCCCAGTTCACAGATCCAACTCTGCAATCGTACAGTCCCTTCCTACCTCCTGTTGGAGGAAGATGGAATTCAAGCTGGTGACAGACAATGTTTGTTTACAAAGAGATGAAGATGCCATGTTGCAGCTTTCATTGCCCATCATACACATTCATTGTTTTAATGTCCCATTATGGTCTCCTGTCAAGCAATATTTTATATAGTGTTTTCAAAACTTTCAAAGCCCCTTTGGCCAGAGACAACAGCAGGACATAAGAAATGATGCTGTACACCAGAAACAACAATGACTCTATAAGAGCACCTTCAAGTCTCTTAAAAACAAAAGTCTGTTTTCAGTCTCTGTGAAAATGTTTTTTCCCTCCGATCATCTGCTTGGCAGGAATAAAGGAGGCAGGGAGACCCGCAAGCCTGACTGTTGTTGTGGATCCCTGGAAATGGGGTGACTTATGCAGAAATATGCAATTCTGTTGCAGTTGTAACTGATGGCAAAACAAAAGGTGTGTGTATGGGGGGAGAATACTGTAATATTTTCTTTTTCAAAGCTTGGTGTACGGTGTCTAGAAAGGCCTCAAAAGCACACAAAGGTCTAATCTTCATTCATTTCCCTCAGAGAATAATAGATCAGTCAGTGCTCTGATGCTGTTTTAATAATGAACAATTTACAATTCATTGGTTACTATGCGCTCAGAGTATAATTAATTTCCACAGACCCTTCCCATGAATTCACACAGAGTCTAGAGTACAATACAGAAAGAAGGTAGGAAAAACAATCATCTCTCTCTTTTCCTTTCTTTCTCCCCTATCTCCCCCCTACCCTTTTGTAACAAAACAAACCCCGGATTCCAAGCCATCTGTGTGATTTTGACAGGCAGTTGCTGTGTGCTACTGAGTGGGAAGTGGGGGTTTGATTTCCCGTCACTCACTACATATATGTTACTGGGAGGCAGCAGAATGTGGCACAGCAGACACTGTTGACAGTGTCATGGGAAGAGATCTGATCAAACCACATTAGTCGAGTTGCCAAATCACACAGTCACATTAGCATCATTCTTTCAAGGCACAGCTGTTCTGCGCCTTCTGGATGCGAGATGTGTGTGGCCCACCCTGTTGGTCCCAGGATGTGTGTGGCAAACACTGGAACAGAAGCTGGGGTGAGAGATGCACATATTCTAAAGGATAAAAGGCAAATTGTGACCATTCAGTTTTCACACTGACCAACGCCTCTCCTTTCAGAGGCTCTTTCTCTGTTACACAAATGGCAGCTATAACTGTGGGAAACCCTGGATGTATGGAAAGCAATGGAATTGCTTTCCAGTTCACACTGAAGACAAGGAGGCAGCAAAGCATGGGCTGGGCATGCCGTCAATTTCTGTAGTTGTAACGCGCAACCTCATAATAACAAGAAGAAATGTGTACAGCATTTTCAAGGGTTCAAAGGGCTTCACATACAATATCTAGTTGCAAACATTACAACAACCCTGCACGGTAAGTCAATCTTTTCATTTTCCCCCTATGAGGGAGGGATTAAAGAAGAGGATGCTTTGCCTTTATAATATCTAGTCGGTTCATGGCAGAGGTGAAAGTCAAACTGTGGACTTCCTGATTTCTAGCGCAGTCCTCTTGCTACACCAGCTCTTCGAATGTATCACTGAAATCGCCTCCCAAAAAAGCATATTAGGGTGAAGTTGTAAATCTGTATCTCAGCTATATTCAGGCTGTGGGTGAAGAGTCACAGGGCTGAATGTACCTGCATCGGGTGAGAGGAACCCATGGCCTTCCAGATGTTGCTGGACTAGGATTCCCATCATCCCTGACAATTGGCCATGTTAGTTGGAGCTCATGAAGTTGTTCACCCCAGGCCTACACAAATAGGGGAAGTCCTGGCTCACAGCTCACCCTCTGAATACATTCACTGCACTACGCGTGTACAAGGAGCTTTCCTCGGTTTCAAAGGGGATGGGGGGCAACCTCAACTCATGTGGAGCTCCAAGTGACTCAAAGCCTTTCAGGTCTTTGGATCATATGTAAAGAAATGAGGTGTTAGAAAGTTATTTTCCTTTTCATTACAATCAATAAAGTTCAAAGAGAAAGTTCACATCCCAATATGCTAGAAAATTTTGTGTAGTATTAAGACATGGATGAGAAGCGATAAACAGTAATAGACTGCAATCTGCATACTAACCAGAACTTGTCAAGTGACAATAAGTACACTTACTGTAAGTGAGAATGCAGCAACGGGATAGCATCCCAGTAGTGTGAAAAATCAACTTCTACTAGGTTTAGTAGCTGACACATCATCCCATTATGCAATCTTGGCAATTCAAATATTTCCCTTTCCAAACTCAATATTATATACATTTGAGGGCTAGCTTATAGCGGGGAAGGAAACTGTATAAAATTCACAGATGACAAATATTAAAAATGGGTTTCTATGCATGCTTTATTTTAACTTTTCACAACAGTTCTACAAGTATTTTACATATAATTCCTTTGATGCAGTGTGTAGTTTTGGTAGTAGCTTTGAATCCCTGGTTGAGAGAGAAAAGAGGATAAAACTTCTACAAATAAATAAATCAATGTGTGTGTGCCAAAACACGAAGCTGGTGAATTATTATAGCAGCCTTCTACTACCGCACTCTCTGCCAAGCAAAGATAAAAAGATATATCCTATTCCACAATATATTAAAAATTCATTTATCCTTTCACTTTCTTCCTTTGAAGGGGGACACCTTTATATCTAAGGAAGAATGTGAGTGATGTGCAATAAAACATCTTTTATCACATAGAACCCAGAGCACCAATGATAAATTGCAACACTATCCAAGTAAAATAAAACTTAGAAGCAGATTAAAGAACAAGTTATGAATATTGTTTAGGTCGGCGGGGGGGGGGGGAGAATGCCACAGAAATCTGTGTGAGTCAGTCCCATCCAGCCATTCCTCCCTCCACAATGGTATGTTTGCACTTGCTCTGAGAGTTCTTCCAGGCACTTCTTCCTCCTCAACTTCCAATATGATACCTGCCTTAATCTGCCAGCAATGCCTAAAGGTGATCGTCCTTGAACAAAGAAACTTCAGAGGGAGACTGCAGTGTGAAACTGTTGAATTACTTCAAGAGGTTCATTGCTATCACTTGTGTAGTGAATAAGCACAATGGATTTTTATCACACTATAATAACACTAATGTCTGTGTTATTAAGCACTGTTTTTTTTCTGAATGACCACTGTTCGTATGGTAATTATCACTGTCTGTGCTTTTCTGCATTTCCTTTCCTTCTGGCGTCACTGTTTACAATCCCTTCCACCACAACCTATGTATAAAAGTCTGAGCTCTGTGAGTGCCGCATTCTCCCGAATGATGTGTTCGAGGATCGGGATATTCACAGGGAGACCAAAATGCTTATTTACAAAGCCATTGTACTACCGACCTTACTGTACGCCTGTGAAACATGGACCATCTATAATCGCCACTCCCAACTTCTTGAAAGATTCCACCAACACCGCCTCCGAAAAATTCTGCAAATTACTTGGGAAGACAGACAGACTAATATTAGTGTTTTGGAAGAAGCAAAGACTACCAGTGTTGAAACAATGATCCTTCAACATCAACTTTGCTAGACCGGCCATGTTGTTCGAATGCCTGATCACCGTCTTCCAAAGCAGCTACTTTACTCCCAACTTAAGGATGGAAACAGAATATCGGTGGACAGGAAAAGAGGTTTAAAGATGTTCTTAACGCAAATTAAAAAAAAGTAACGTGAACATTGAGAACTGGTAAGTGTTGGCCCATGAACGTCCCAAATGGAGGTCAGCTATTATCAAAGGTGCTGTGGACTTTGAAGAAGCACAAATACAGGGCGAACGGGACAAACGAGCTAAGCGGAAGGCACATCAAACAAATCCTCATCGCAACCATCTTCCATCTGGAAACCTATGTCCTTACTGTGGGAGGCTGTGTGGATCCAGAATTGGCCTCCACAGTCACTTACGGACCCACTGTTAAAGACCTTATCTCATAAGACAATCTTACTCGGCCATGAGTGATCGCCAATGAATGAATAAACGTACCTGGAGCTCAGGATAATATTTCATGCATCTGATGAAGTTGACTCTAGTCCATGAAAACATATGCCATAATAAATGTATTATTCTTTAAGGTGCCACATGATTCTTTTGCTGTTTTTGTTGCTGTGCCTGGTACCTCTCTGGAAATTACCCCAGACTCAGTTGTTTATAATAGGGAAGTATAGAGCCCAAAGCTAAACTAGCCGGATGACACAGTCCCCCGCCCCCAATCTAGGGGTGCTTCCAGACCTGGGCAATATGACAGCACCCAATCACTCTTGTTCTGCTTTAAACTGGAAATAGAATAGAAACTGCATTTTGGCTTCTGGGATCCAAACATTTTGTAGCCAAGTGGACAGTTTCTCCATCCCCAAATATTGGTAGATAAGATTTTCATTAAGACCATTGTGGGGAGGGGAAAATACTCTTTTCTCACCTTACTGCTCTCCTGATCGTGATTGACCTCCTCCCCAATTGCAGTTGAAGGGATGGGGAGGTGGGGAAAACAAATATTTAGAAGTGGAAGGGTTAAAATGATAAAATTGATTCCTAAAGAGGAAAGGGTTAGATAAAATTGTATTCAGGCCATAATAGCTGACATAAATAGCTACATAAGAGATCATCTATACATGGGGAAATTATGTAGCTGTTCCATTGTGTTTAAAAAGTCAAGATTTTCTGAGCTCCAGAGGGGGGGGGGAAGGAAGCTTAACAGGGAAAACCCAGGAGGAGCATGTTTTAATCACAACACTGTGCCATGTGTCCTGCTTTACAGAGGACAGCCTTCTATTTGAAGTCTAAGACTGGTTTAAAGATTTCAAAAATGTAAATAGGGAGAGCAGGGTCCTTGTTGCTCATTAACAGTTAGCACATGGGCAGCAGATTCAACTGGCACACAAGCCACCTGGTCACAGTCTTCCCCCCTATGGTGAGATGTATTTTGTTTCTATTTAAATTACAGTCATTATTCCAAAATGTAAATAGATACATACCAATTAGCATATGTAAATTTTATGCAGATCTATACCCTTTTGCTGTACAGTAGGGCCCCGCTTTTTGGTGGCCCGCTTTTTGGTGTTCCGCTAATATGGTGGTTTTCAAATAGAGTAAGGCCCCACTCATACAGTGCTTGTTCCGCTTTTACAGCATTTTTCGGGCATCCAGCACCATTTTATTGATGGAGTTCCGCTTTTTGACGGGTTTTACTTTTAGGCGGAGGTCTGGAACATAACCCGCTGTATGAGTGGGGCCCTACTGTATTTTGGGGTGAAGCACTAACTCTTTTCTGGAGATGGGTTAGTGGCCACCCTATGCAGATGCCACATAAAAAACAAGTGAACAATGCATGACTGTTCCACAGTGAATGCCCAGTGTGGAAGCAGCCTAAGTTTACCAGCTCACAAACTGATCCCAAGCTGGTTGTAAACTGCTATTACTGAACCAATTGAACAGAGTTAAACCTGTTACACCAATTAATATCAATGGAGTTAACCACACCTAAATCTCTGTTACACTTCCAGGCATTATCAACAGCAATGAGGATTATGGGTGTAGTTGTCATGCTAGTGCCTTAAGATCCTATTAGCTGTAACCAGTGACAACACATCACAAGTTCCTTCCCTGCACCCATTTGAACAAGCTCCTCTTCACGCTTACAAAACACGTGGGTTTTTTTGTATTTATGTTTGATTATACACACTTTGTTTTATTGTGGGGCTCTATTCTCATCCTCAGGAGCCATGGTTGGACTACTGTAATGTGCTCTGTGTGGGCCTTCCCTTGAGTCTAGTCCAGAAGCTGCAAGTTGTGCCTCGGTTGTTGAGTAGAGCACCTGGATGCACAAATATTACATCTCTGCAAAGGGAGCTGCTCTGGCTGCTGATGGGCTATGAGGCCAAGTTCAAGGTTTGTTACTACCACATAAAGTCCAGAACAACTTGGTTCCAGGTTATCTGAAAGACTGACTGCCCCTGTATAGACTTGCACAGTCACTTCAGTCACCTGGGGAACAGGCACCCTGTATACATTACAGGGCAGTAATATGAAACAGCCATTTTCTACCATTGCGCCTGCATTGTGGAATGCCCTTCTCTGCTGTATGCAAAGGTTCTTCCATCAGTTCCTTCAGATGTTTTTAGATGCTTTTCATGAAACTGTTTTTTATGTTGTATCTCTGTTTTTATGATACTGTTATGGTGTATTTTTATACCACTTATAGGTTTTTAACTGTTAAGCGGTTTAGAAATGCTTTTAAGTAATAAATAAATAGGAGGCCATGCCTCCCACTTTTAACAACAACTATGTACCATCCCTGACAAGGTTATCCTCTAGCTGCAAAACTAGCCTGCCCTTCTTTCATAACATGGGGACAGGGATAGCACTACAGATGGTTTCTCCACATATAGCAGTAGCCATCTGCAGGATTACAGCAATGGGAGAAGACCTCCCATCTGGAGTGTTTCTTGTACTGTGCAATGAAATAGATCTGATGTGCTAGGGAAGAAAAGCACACTAAAGCTGCAATCCTAACCCCATTTACCTTGGAATAAGCCCTACTGAATTCAGTGGGACCTATTTCTGAGTAGATATGGTTAGGATTGCAGCCTTATTTCAATGTAGTTCTTGTTGAAATTGTGGCTCTTTGGGGAGGAAAGATGGGAAAAAGAGACATTAAGTGGGTCAGTCTAGCTGCAAGCAGCACAGAATCCACAATCCAGTTAAATCACCAGAAAGGTCATTTCAGGTTTATGTGGATTCGCAGCAAGATTCAACGCCTGAATGCAGAATTCAAGACTAAATTGTCAAAACATCAGTGTGTGTTAGCATTTGTGGCAGTTGCTTTTCATGCTTGATACTACCCAAAGGATATATAGTTGCCCCTGAATAATAATCACCTACAGTCTGACAAACGGGCTGTTCTCCCAAGTTCCCTAAACTTGACCTCAGTCACATGATGTCAAGGTCATCCCTCCATACCAATTTAGTTAATTGAAACATCTGCACATGCCTTTAATTTTTTGTTTTTTTAAAAATTAGTGTC
This sequence comes from Rhineura floridana, assembly GCF_030035675.1. Lineage (NCBI taxonomy): Eukaryota > Metazoa > Chordata > Lepidosauria > Squamata > Rhineuridae > Rhineura > Rhineura floridana. The sequence goes on from NC_084480.1 coordinate 217,566,602, forward strand.
TGCTTTGGGTAATGGGCCTATCAAATAAGCGGAGAGAGGTGGAGAGAGAGTGTTATTGAAAGGATTGTTCTTGGATTTTGTTTTTGTAGTTTGTATCAATAAACAAGACACCTTGTTTAACTTTAAATTAAAAGGGCTGGCATTGGAGGGCATCAAACCTTCCTTAATCACATGTGGGGAGGGGAATAACGAATACAAATGCCATGATGTGCAGGCACCTTCTTTTTTCATCTCTTTCAATCACATTGTATCCTAATTTGAATTTAGGCTTGTTTCCTGCTGACCTGACTAATCTTTACAGAGTGTATACTAAAACCAAGCAAGCAAACACTCATTAAAGCAAATAACCTTAACAAGGTATCAACAATCAACCACACAAGGTCAACAGTAGCTCTCAAGAGCACCAGCGCAAGAAGTCCCTGAAGGAGCTTGCTTAATAAGATCTTCCAAATGACTCTGACAATGTGTCATCAATACTGGAAGACATGGCAGGTGAGTTTATGGTTCTTTCAACATAAAATACCTGGCAGTTCCAATGAACAAACTAACCACAGCTGTAATCTACCATGATCTGGAGCATATTCACTGATCACAGCTGTGTAATTTCAGGTAGCATACTTCTGTTGTTTAGTTTTGTTTAACATTGTTAAATATATAGTCAGACCATCTGCACAGTATTTTTTTAAATTGGAAATTACAGCCATAACTTCCTTTTTATATATCAATAAACTAAACAGCAAAATTTCAAAGGGATCCTTCTCCACCAAACTCTGAGGCAGAATGTTTGTCCCACGCCACACCATTGCCTAATTGCACACTAATTGGACAAACGTGATTAAATATTTCAAGATCTTTCCTAATTGCCTCTATTTTAGCTTTCAAATTTGCTTGCCACCAACAAATTTAATGACACTGGTGTCTAGTCATCAGCAAAAAGCCCAAGAGTTGCTCTTTAAAATGTACATAGTCAGAATATTTACTGATTGTGCATTGTTGTTTCCAATGTAGCTTAATTAGAAATCCAATCAGTTCTCTAAGTCCAATTATACTTGATTTGTAGATTCAGAGTATGATACATAATGAAGCTAAGCAGCTAACGATAAACGTGCTTGAAATGAAACAAAAAAGAGAAATATTTTAATGCGTCTCTTGTTGTTTTAGAAACTTGAAGTAATATATGATGAAAATGAAACACATCAGGATGTATAAAAATGTATGACTCACTAGATATTTTTGGTAAAGCGTCTTTCTATTGTTTGATTAATGAACAAAGAAATTATGTGGTCTGCTGCTGTAAAATATTTTTCCTTAATAAGAAACGAAGAACACAATATATTTCCTGAATAGGTAGTAGGCATTAATAGGTAAATATTCTGCTGTGTGAGATTCACTCAGTTCAAAAATCTTCCCGTGCCCGTCATTAAAAAGAAAGTACATAATGGATGAAAGAATATGACTGTTTGATTCAAGACAGTCACAAAGTTCAGGACTCATCCATATAAAGAGAAAGAAAGAAAAGACCCCATTATTTTTCATACAGTTGTATGGGATATCTAGAAATGTTTGAACAATTAGAATTCTGTGTAAATGGATGCATTATTTAAATGAAAACGGTCTGGGGCGTACTATGGTCATATCACATTTGGAATATCATTTGCAGTGGATACCATTTTTAAGTGAAGATGAAGTCCTGTGAATAGCAGAGAAATACAAGCCACTGCATCTCTAGTCTCTGTCTTTCTATATACATCTAAAAGTCCAAGATTTCTCAGGAATAAAAATTCAGAGTAACTTTCCTCAGATAGCAGCATTAGAAAATGTGAAGGATGACCCATTTTGGAAAGCTTCCTTTGAGTGTTACACATTCCTCATTTCCCTAAGCAGTAAGAAATTCAGAGCAATGTTTTATTTGCTTTGGGTGGGACAGTGCACGGTGGCTTATGGTGCCTTTGTAACAGGAGGATGAGCTCAATAGCTCCACCGAGAGCTCCACTGAGAGTACCTGGATTAAAATTAATACGGCAAGGAATAAAAGGAACATGGTGGTTGGAGAAGATGAGGATGAAACTTTTGAGAAGCAAATTGCCACTGTTTCGAGGAGGCATGATGTAGTAGTAATGGGAGACTTCAGCTACCCCAATATCTGTTGGGAGACAAATTCTGCCAAACACAGCCCCTCCAAGGAATTCCTGACTCGTGTTGGAGATCACTTTTTCCTACAGAAAGTGGAGGAAGCAACTAGAGGATCAGCTTTCCTCAACTTGATTCTAACCAACAGAGATGACTTGGTGGATGAAGTGGCAGTTATGGGGGGGAAGTGACCACGCTATACTTGAGTTCTTGATTTTAAAGGAAGCAAAAGCTGAGAGCAGCCATACACGCATCCTGGACTTCAGGAAAGCTGGTTTTAATAAACACAGAACAATGGTAAAATGTAAATGTAAATGTAAATTTAATTTTTAGGTCGCCTATCTGGCCGAAGCCACTCTAGGCGACGTACATATCAAATTTCAATAAAATGCAATAAAATACAGTAAATACAATAAAATACAATATAATCAGCAGTAATAAAATAACAACATAAACAGTACACAAGAATGGGCATTCAGTATGTAGTTAGCCCATCCCAGCGGTCCCAAAGGCCTGTCCAAACACCCATGCTTTTACGGCTCGGCGGAAGGTATCTAGGGAAGGGGCACGCTGAAGATCAAACGGGAGGGAATTCCAGAGAGTGGGGGCCGCCACCGAAAAAGCCCTCTCTCTAGTCCCCACCAATCTAGCTGCTTTTGGTAAGTAAGGTTCCATGGCAAGCAATCCTAATGAGAAAAGGAGTCCAAGATGGGTGGAAGTTTCTAAAAAAGGAAATTCTAAAGGCACAATGGCAAACAATTCCATCAAGGAAAAAAGGGGGAAGACAACAGAAGAAGCCAATGTGGCTTCACAGAAAGCTTAGAGATGACCTGAAAACAAGAAAGGACACATACAGGAAGTGGAAGGAAGGCCATGCCACAAAGGAAGAGTACAGACAGGTAGCACAGAATTTCAGGGATGGCATCAGGAAGGCTAAAGCTGAGAATGAGCTGAGGTTAGCGAGGAATGCTAAAAGCAACAAAAAACCTTTCTTCAGGTACATCCATAGTAAAAGGCAGAGGAAAGAAATGGTGGTACAGCTACTCCGTGAGGATGGCATAATGATAACACATGACAAAGAAAAGGCAGAAGTCCTCAGTTCCTACTTTGGCTCAGTCTTCTCCCAAAAGAGAGTCTATGACCCTCCTGGGAAACGTGAATTTGAAGGGGCAGAATTGCTGCTTGAAATTGGTAGACAAATGGTTAAGGAATACCTAATCATTTTGAATTAGTTCAAATCTGCAGGGCCCAACAAACTGCATCCTAGAGTATTGAATGAACTGGTTAAAGAATTCTCGGAACCACTGTGTATTATCTTTGCGAAATCACAGAGGATGGGTGAAGTGCCAGATGACTGGAGGAGGGCTAATGTTATCCCTGTCTTCAAAAGGGGCAAAAAGGAGGAACCTGGGAACTACAAATCAATCAGCCTCACATCGATCCCTGGGAAAATTCTGGAGCAGATTATAAAGCAGTCAGTCTGTAAACAACTTGAAAGCAATGCAGTGATTACTAGAAGCCAACATGGATTCATCAAGACCAAATCCTGCCAGACTAATTTTATCTAATTTTTTGATTGGGTAACCTCCCTGGTAGACTGGGGGAATGCTGTGGACATAATATACCTCAACTTCAGCAAAATGTTTGACAAAGTGCCCCATGATATTAACAGAAGTATAGTTTCCATATTGCGTGAAGTATTGGTTCCCCTCTATTCGGCACTGATTAGCCCTCATCTTGAGTACTGTGTTCAGTCCTGAACTTGAAGAAGGATGCAAACTGGTCAGGTTCAGAGGAGGACAGCAAGGATGATCAGGGGACTAGAAACAAAGTCCTGTGAGGAGAGACTAAAAGATCTGTGCATGTTTAGCCTTGAGAAGAGAAGACTGAGGGGAGATATGATAGCACTCTTCAAGTACTTGAAAGGTTGCCACACAGAGGAGGGGCAGGATTTATTCTTGATTGTCCCAGAGTGTAGGACACAGAATAATGGGCTCAAGTTGCAGGAAGCCAGATTTCGACTAAACATCAGGAAAAACCTCGTAACTGTTAGAGCGGTATGACAATGGATCCAATTACCTAGGGAGGTGGTGAGCTGTCCAACAATGGAGGCATTCAAGGGGCACCTGTCAAGTAAGCTTTAATTTGGGTTTCTGCACTGAGCAGGGGGTTGGACTCAATGGCCTTACAGGCCCGTTCCAACTCTACGATTCTATGAGTCTATGTTTACAAAAATGCAAGCCAAGGATAGGGGAAGCAAACAGACTCATCAGCAGACAGCACAACTGCTGATCCTGCTTTAGACGCATAAAGCGTAACTGAACCACAAAGATGCTTCAATTTTAGCCAGGACCAAATCTCTGTACTTCTCTGTGTCAAAATTCAAACTTTCTCATGCAGTTTGTTTTGCATTTGCTGTGCTGATGAGTGAAGGGCAAGGCATGTGTGTGTGTGTGTGTGTTTAATCTATAAGGGCATGGGCACACAAAAAGAACTGGACAAAGCAGATGCACTTATAGGAGAGCAGGGGGCTCAATGAAAGAAATGACTGACATTAGGTACTTAATTTATTCATATCCTACTTTTCCTCCATGGTGCCATTCCTTATCCCAGTCTGCATCTGTATTGGAATTGTTTTTACCATCCGTTTGCCGCTCTGGGCTCCCTTTGGGAGGAAGGGCAGGATATAAATAATAAATAATAATACACGGATTTCCACCTCCCCAACAATCCTGTGAAGCAGGTTAGGCTGAGAGATGATAACTGGCCCAAGGTCACCCGGTGACTATGATGTCTGAGTGCAGATTTAAACCTGGGTCTCCCCGGTCCAAGTCCAACATGCTAACTACATTATGCTGGCTCTCAGTAGGTAATACAATTCACAAATTCTTACTAGCCACTTTGCTGACCACTCCTCTGCACCGGGTGACACAGTTGTGCTACTTTGTTCACACCAGAAAGGATTCTGTTGCAATTGCATTAGAAGTTTACAAAATCATGATTAACAAGCACTTGGAAGAAATGGAACGACACTGAAGAAAATGCAGGAATGCAAGGACCAACTGGATTCTTAGTCATAAATGAGTGAGCAAACAGGGTCAATAACAAATAAAAACAATAGTGTGGAATCTCTCTTAGAAGTCATTCTTCACCCTCTTAGAACTGTCCCCACCAGTGGCCATTCCACTGTGCTGCCCCAAAGGGAAAGGGGAGCGTACAGAGTACCTTCCACTCTCCATGCTGGGGCAACTATCTGTCTCCTCCCTTACCCAAACTGACTCTTGCTGTTGCCTTTGTATCAACATTTTGCTTATTTTCCTCTTCCCACCCTGTATGCTTCCCTTTTTGTAGCATGTTCAGTATATCGTAAGCCATTATCTCAACCTGAGTGTATTGTCAGTGTATATATGAATGTCATAAATTAAATAAAATAGTGATGGACATAATCACATAATGACTACCTATGAAAAGGATTGGCTGTTAGCCTTGCTCAGTGGAAGGGGCATTTAACTGTAGATTTTGAATTTGCAATTTGAGGCAAACAACATGAGACATAACCAAGAAGGGAATGGAGTACAATTGTGGATTAAGTTGTACATTGATAGTGCAACTTACAAAAATGTAATGATGCAGTGTTCACTGGCAAACTGCTGAAGCTATATAAAGGGACTAATACATTTTGAGTAAAATGAATAAAATCTATTCCCAGTGTTGTGGTAACAAATCAGGAGATATTCATGGGTTCATGTTTGTGCCAGCTTTGTTAGTAACACATGGTAACACAAAGCCATGGTTCTCAAAGAAAAGGAATAGCATTGGTGTTGAAACAAACCTAATTTGCATGGTACCAATGTGAGAATATTTCAAATAATTTCAAAATGGGATCAGTGATGAAACCCTTTTTTGGTAATAAATTGTGTGACATGGAAAATTGTGTGTTTTTAAAAATAAATAAATAAAATTGCTCTGCTTTGATAGTGATATACATCTTATTTTGTTCTGAAGCAACTAACTTGATTAGATAGATTTATAACATGATCCAGTAATGAATTCTGAGCAAAAAAGTACAGACACACCAGTGTTGTTTACCTTCTCAAAATGCCTTCCCCATAAAAGAAAGCTGATAATACAGGAATTTGTTGATAAGTGGGGATTGGTTCCCTCCATTGAAATGGGTGAGGGTGCTTCCCAGCTAACAGAATTTATTTATTTATTTATTTATTGCATTTTTATACCGCCCCATAGCCGAAGCTCTCTGGGCGGCTTACAACAATTAAAAACATTAAAAACAAATATACAAATTTAAAAACACATTTTTTAAAAAGCAATTTAAGAACACATGCTAAAATGCCTGGGAGAAGAGGAAAGTCTTGACTTGGTGCCGAAAAGATAACAGTGTTGGTGCCAGGCGCACCTCATCAGAGGGATCTTTCCATCATTTTGGGGCCACCACTGAGAAGGCCCTCTCCCTTGTTGCCAGACTCCCAGCTTCCCTCCGAGTAGGCACCCGGAGGAGGGCCTTGGATGTTGAGTGTAGTGTATGGGTGGGTTTGTGTTGGGAGAGGCGTTCCATCAGATATTGTGGTCCTAAGCCATGTAAGGCTTTATAGTTTAAAACCAGCACCTTGAATTGAGCTCGGAAACATACAGGCAGCCAATGCAAATGGGCTAGAATCGGTTTTATATGTTTGGACTGTCTGGTCCCTGTTACCAATCCGGCCGCTGCATTTTGCACAAGCTGCAGCTTCCGAACCGACTTCAAAGGCAGCCCCACGTAGAGCACATTGCAGTAATCTAACTTGGAGGTTACCAGAGCATGGACAACTGAAGCCAGGTTATCCCTGTCCAGATAGGGGCGTAGCTGGGCCACCAACCAAAGTTGGTAGAAGGCACTCCATGCCACCAAGGGTACCTGAGCCTCAAGTGACAGAGATGGTTCTAGGAGAACCCCCAAGCTACGAACCTGCTCCTTCAGGGGGAGTGGAACCCCATCCAGGACAGGTTGGACATCCACCATCCGGTCAGAAAAACCACCCACTAGCAGCATCTCAGTCTTATCTGGATTGAGCCTCAGTTTATTAGCCCTCATCCAGTCCATTGTCGCAGCCAGGCACTGGTTCAGCCCATTAACAGCCTCACCTGAAGAAGATGAAAAGGAGAAATAGAGCTGCGTGTCATTAGCATACTGATGGCAACACACTCGAAAGCTCCGGATGACTGCACCCAAGGGTTTCATGTAGATGTTGAAGAGCATGAGGGACACAACTGACCCCTGTGGAACCCCATACTGGAGAGTCCAGGGTGCACAGCAATGTTCCCCAAGCACCACCTTCTGGAGTTGACCCACCAAGTAGAAGCAGAACCACCGCCACGCAGTCCCTCCCACTCCCAACTCAGCCTTTCTTCCCAGAAGGATACTATGGTCGATGGTATCGAAAGCTGATGAGAGATCAAGGAGAATCAACAGAGTCATTCTCCCCCTGTCTCTCTCCCAACAGAGGTCATCATACAGGGCAACCAAGGCTGTTTCCATGCCAAAGCCAGGCCTGAAACCCAACTGAAATGGATCCAGATAATTGGTCTCATCCAAGAGTGTCTGGAGCTGGCCTGCACCACTCATTCAAGGTCCTTGCCCAGGAATGGAACATTTGCCACCAGCCTATAGTTATTAAGATTTTCTGGGTCCAGGGAGTGTCTCTTCAGGAGTGGTCTCACTACCGCCTCTTTCAGGCAGCCAGGGACCACCCGCTCTCACATAGAGGCATTAATCACTTCCCTGGCCCTGTTCCATCCCTGCTAGCTTTTATTAGCCAAGAAGGGCAAGGATCCAGCACAGAAGTGGTTGCACGAACCTGTCCAAGCACCTTGTCAACGTCTTCAAGCTGTACCAACTGAAACTCATCAAAAAATTGGGACAAGGCTGCGCTCTGGATACCCCGCTTGATTCACCTGCTATAACACTGGAGTCTAAGTGCTGGCAGATGCTAAAGATTTTATCCTGGAAGTGCTTAGCAAATTCATTACAGTGGGCCTCAGATGGTTCTACCATGTCCTTGGGGCCAGCGTGTAATAGCCACCGGACAATTCTGAAGAGCTCTGCTGGGCAGCAGATTGATGATTTGATAGTGGCAGCAAAATACTGTTTTTTTGCTGCCCTCACTGCCCCTAAATACAGCTTACCATAGGCATTTACCAGTGTGTAATTGCATCCACTAGGTGTTTGTCTCCATCTGCACTCAAGCCATCTCCTATACTGTTTAATCGCTCTCAGCTCTGGGGTATACCATGAAGCCGTACGTGTTCTACACAGGAGAGGGCGCTCAGGAGCAATTGTGTCAACCACCTGGGTCATTTCTGTATTCCACAGTTCAACCAGGGTTTCAACAGCAGCGCCAACCCTATCAGCCAGAAAACTCCCTAGAGCCCTTTGGAAACCATCCAGATCCATTAGTCTCCGGGGGCAGACCAACTTAATAGGTTCCCCACCCTTGTAAAGCCGCTGTAAGTCTAAACTTCAGCAAGCAGTGATCTGTCCATGACAGAGGGACTGATGTAAGGCCCCCCACATTCAGATCACCATCTCCATGTCCAGTTGCAAAAACCAGGTCTAGAGTATGCCCTGCCACATGTGTTGGGCCAATGGCATGTTGGGACAGTCCCATGGTTGTCATGGAAACCATGAAATCCTGAGCCGCCCCAGAAGTCCCTCAGACCTCATTTTTACCCCTAACAGATAATATTCTAGGCTTAGAACTGGGAAGCTCCAGGTCTGAGAGTAGTATATAGCCTACACAGACTGTGTATGGTTTATTATTAATAATTGATTGATTGATTATTAAATTTATATCTTGCACCTTCCTCCAAAGAATCCCAGGGTGGCAAACATGTCAATACTAAAAAAGTATGTGTAGGCCCCAGACCTCTCTTTACTGGCAGAAGGTAACAGGGAGCTACAATTGGCAGGCAATATGAAGCCTCTGGATTGGTCAGACCTGGTACAAGTACTTAGAGCCTGGCATTCAACCTTTGTCTGGTAAACGGAACAGCATTTCAGGCTCCAAGCAGAACTGGCAACAGTACCTGGCACCGTTGGGCAGTTGCCAGGGCCCAAGGACTCAGCATGGACCCAGTAATGTTGATATTGGATTCTCTTGCCCTCTACGCTGCCCTCAAGCTTGGGAAGCCACATGCTACTTTAAATTTCCCACAGTGCTTCATCAGAAAGTGTTGGAAATTTAAAATGGCTGACAGCTGCAGCTGCTTGTCACAGATTGTGGCATTGCTGCTGCTGCCCATCATGTGTCACTGTCAATAAGCCTACCACCAGGATGGGGCAGTGATGTCAAAGGGGACACACAATAACAGGCAACATCAGATAGCATTTTGCCAGGGTCCCCCTCTTATCTGGAGCTGCTTCTGGCTCCAGGTTTTACATCTGAAGTCACTGACATCCAGGCTGTGAGCTAGAAAACACATCCTCCATGTGACTGTCAGATAAATTATTTTAAATATTAAAATAAAATACTTGAAATACAGCTGCTCGTACTAGACAATATTAAATATTTCCCTGTGTGCATTCAGCCTTGAACAATTCTTCTGCCTTCATTCCTTTGCCTTTTGATTCTCTTTAGATTGTAATGTCTGCACAGAAACATCTTGCCCTGCAGAGCTCTGCTTATGCTATTAAAATGCAGCCCTTGCCTTTTCATTTCATTTTGTTTATAGTGCATTGGTTTTATTGATTAATGCTTCCAACTTGGCCAAAATGCTAATCACATGGATTAAAAAAACACACTATAAAATGCAACATACAGACCTGTAACACCAGCAAGGAGGGGGAATCCCTTCATTTATACTAGACGTTCTTTTAATTTGTATTCTACAGTATTTCTACTCCCAAGGTTGTTGCAAATGGTGCAAAATGTGGCTGCCGAGGCACAGAGTGGTGCCAGACAGTAGGAACACATACATTATACCAGTTCCACTAGTTGCCAGTGTATTTCTGGGTCAATGTGATGACCTTCAAAAGACTAAATGCTGGGGTAACTTCACTCCTACCAGCCTGTCCTCTCCTTATGATCTGCCTCTACGATTGTGCTTGTGCCTGCCTATGCGAACAATCAGGCTGGTGGGCACATGGAACAAGGCCTTGTCAGCGGTGGCCCTGCATTTGTGGAACTCAGTTCCATATGAGATTAGACAAGCCCCACTCCTACAAGTTCTTAAGTGAGCCTTGAAGGCACGCTTGTTTCCTGGTTCTCTCATTTTTTATTTATTTACAGTATTTATTATGATATTTATATCCACCTTTCCTCCAAGGAGCTCAAGGTGGTATGCATGATTCTCCTCCCTCTCTATTTTATCCTCACAACAAGCTGTGTGGTAGGTTAAGCTGAGAGACTGTGACTGGCCCAAGGTCACCCAGCAAGCTTCATGGCTGAATAGGGATTTGAACCCTGATCTTCCAGGGCCTAGTCCAACACTCTAACTACTACATCACACTGGTATAGTGTAGTAATAGTAGAAATAGTAGTGGTGTGGTGCGGCACAGCTTGGAAAAGTTACTTTTTTTGAACTACAACTCCCATCAGCCCCAGCTAGCATGGCCACTGGATTGGGCTGATGGGAGTTGTAGTTCAAAAAAGTAACTTTTCCAAGCTCTGTGGTGGTGAGGCTGTTACATTCTGTTTAGTTTGTCAATGTGCTTATTGATTTACTGGACTGTTGTTTTTATGGGTTGGCTATTTTAAAATTATTGGGAGCTTAAAGATTTAAATTGTGTTTTACATTGTTATTATATGTGGTTTAATTTTATACTATGTGTGCTGCTTTGTTAGGATCTCCTGAAAAGCAGAATAAAAATCTATTAAATAAAACAATGTTAATAAATAGCCATTCTGATTACTTCTTCACAATTGTGAGCCAATTCACTAATAGGCAAAGAACCTTGCAGTTTAAGAACGTACCTATAGCCAAACAGATATTTCTATGAAACTTTAAAAAGCAGGGAAATTGGGCAGCTATAGTGAATGCACCAGGGGAGCAGGAGACCTGACCTCCTCTCTGAGATATTGAACTGCCCTACAAATTGGTCAAAATGCAAACACAATTTGGGTTGGTCTTTCACAGTCCAATCCACTTGCTGTGTAGCTTGGAAGAATTTGGTAACATGTGCTTCTGAGCATATGGTAAGCGGTGGCAAATTTAGAAGTGCAGGGTCCCTTTATGTTAGTCGCAGCCACCACCACCCATTTTTTTGCTGCTGGGTTGAGAATTAGATCCTTGTTAATGCCTTCTCCAACAACAACCGACATCCTTAGGAGCCAATAAGCACGAAAGGGAAGAGTGTTAGCTACTGAAAATTCACCTCTTTTCACTCTGATTGCTTCCAATCAACAGGAAAGGATAAGGAAGCATGACTCTTCTCAGTGGCTAACACACTCCCCTTTCCTGCTGATTGGCCTGTGAGATGCTAAAGATATAGGGACTCTGATGGGACCCTGCTCCCAAAAAAGTAAAGGGTCTAAGACCCCCCAAGACCCTGGACCACTACACCACTGCTTCCAATGCAAATGACAGGCAATCGTCCTATGTTCCACCAGGCTTCCAATTTGGATTGGGGTCCCTGGACCTTCTATTTATTATTTTTAAAAAATACATTAACACAATTGCTAATTACGAATGGCATCACATCTAGTTTGTTCCTCAGTCATCAAAACTCTCACAAGTCTACTTGAGGAAGTTCCTCACAAAACCAATCTGGAACCCTTATGCTTTTTAATGTTTAAAAGTCCTCCCCTGTATTAGATTTCGCATCTGAAAACCCTCCCCTTGCGATCTTGGTATATGCCTACCCACAACATTATTGGGCATGTGTGGGTACACCTACTATTGATGGGACCACCTACATCTGTTTTCAAATGGACACACTGTGCGGTAATGCAGAAACAATCTGCAATGGGCTTATATTTTTGGTGTGAAACCTATTTGTCAAGAAGCACTTTTCAGGGGCAAAAATATGCAATAGGTCTAGACTGTGTGTAGAGTAGACTAGGTAGAAAAAGTAGCGATTGCATTGATTCTAGAATAAAGTCAGCCTATGTTCTTTACTTTAGTTATGCCTTAATACCTCTAAGCAGGTAAGCAGTCCCTTTGGGAGGGATTGAAGGTAGAGCCTGACACAGATTTTATGGTTTTATGCCTTCTACGTTAAATTTTTACCCTTGTAGTCCCCTTTAGTACCACTCCCTATATTTTATTGTTTACAATTTTATTATGTATGTGTTTGATTTTATTTTTGTAAGCCGCCCTGAGTGCCATATTATAGTGTAGAAAGGCAGGATAGAAATATTTTAAATAAATAAATAGATAAGCATACTGTACTCCAAAGACATTATATTTTTCCATTCTTACGATAAAAACATTAATGCATTGAGGAGTCAGATCCTGTTTGTGTTAGAGAGTACGGAACAGGGGGTTAATAGTTATTCCAGATTAATCAACATGGGATAAACATTTTGATCTACTGCATGTGGCATTAATTGCACAAGATTTTGGGTTTCTAGAAATGAATCCCACAGTAGACCAAGATGGTGCCAAGTTTCACAGGAAGCTTCTGGTGACATTTTTGATAGCTGACTAAGTGCAATGGCAAACAGGCCCTTCATATAAGGGAAACCACATGGGTAGAGTTCCCCCATCACCATAAAATCATCCTTCCTTATCCCATTGGCTTTTAAATGTGTCATTGGCCTTTACCTGTTATTGAGTCTCTGAACTTCTCTGCATCCTTAAAACACACCAAACCCTTGCAAATGCAGAACATCCATCATAGTGAAAAATGCTTGAAATTTGCAAAATGCCAAACTTCTGTTACACCTGAAAATGTATAAACTTTGACCCCTGCAGTATTTCCCATTCATCTTTTCATTACTTTATATTGCATATTAAATTATAGTGATATAAACAGTCATCTACATGCTCAGTAGGCTCCCAATTTTACCCCCACCCCCTTTCCCCACACCAGTGCCAGGGTAGTTAAAATAGCTGTAGACCGTTAAGGGATACTTCTGCTTGAATTTCTTGTTCTTCCAGCTGAGATAGCCTGCTCCTACTCAAGCATTGTGAAGAAAGAAAGAAAGAAAGAAAGAAAGAAAGAAAGAAAGAAAGAAAGAAAGAAAGAAAGCTTGCTGGCTGTTGCTGTCCAATGCCATGTGTTTCCAGTTTTCTTCTCTCACCAGTAGTATTCATCGGCTGAATGTACTTTACAGTATTAGTCTGCTGATACAGGACCAATGGGAAGCTGCAATAGTGCAATTCTGCTTGGTTTGCTGCCCCAATGAAGCCTCTGAGCAAGCTAATATCTGGCTTATCAGCCACCACCTTCTAAATATGGTTAATAAATATTCCATACTGAAAAGATTACTTAATATGATTTCAGTTACTGCAAATATATAACAAGATCTTCAGAGCTCACCTAGCACCCCTGGTGGTCCTTTCATTCATTCTATTAGTACGTATGGACTGCCTTCAAGTTGATCCCGACTTATGGTGACCCTGTGAATAGGATTTTAATGGTAAGCGGTATTCAGAGGTGGTTTACCATTTGCTTCCTCTGAGGCTGAGAGGCAGTGACTGGCCCAAGGTCACCCAGTGAGCTTTATGGCTGTGTGGGGATTTGAACCCTGGTCTCCCATAGTACTAGTGCTGAATTTTAGGCTCTCTTGCTCTGTTATCCCCTCCCCTCCCTGCTCCCTGGACAATTTCTGAACATTCACATTCCAGCACTACTATCAGCACAATCTTTCATAGAACAAAATGTATAAGTGCCCGAGCCTGTCTGAAGGGATGATTAAAACAAATTTGGCTCCTGTCCAGAATCACAATGTCCCTTCCTACCAAACTGACTCCTTTAATCTTCTGCACTAAAGTAAAAAAAAACAAAACAAAACCAAACAGCAAACAAAATATTTGGAATGAAATGCTGCTGGTACAATGTCAACAATCACATCATTTGTGTCAATTGTTCCATTATTATCCTTATTGTTATTACCTAGCTGCTGAAATCAAATGAAATGGCAGTTGTGGCACTGTGGGAGTCCAACATTAATTAAAATGGCTAAGTATGTATAAGCAGTATATGTATATACAACACAGATTTATTTTTAGCTGTACAAATAAGTGTGATGCAAAGCTATAATTTAGTTCTATATGTTCACAGAGACAGGTGGCATATTATTGTGCATCTTAATTTGCAAAACCGCACTTCATGCCCCTGATTTTTGGGGCTTGAAACCCGTACGGACACACACTTGGTGCATGCGTACATCTCAACCCCTGCATCTCGACAGATGTTAGCTAATGTGGTTGTAGAAGGTTCACCATAGTTGCTGTGAGCCCAATAAATCTTCCTCTTAAATGCAGGCACTCCACCATCTCAGCATCTTCAACCTATAATACATTTTAATTACTTGGCTATTCAAATTATACTAAATTAGATCTGCACAGAGTCGTATTGCAGATTTCTCAATTTACATTTAATCCACTGCAAACAACATCATAATAGCAAAAGTGTAGGATTTGGAGGGGGACATTGGGGAGCCAAGGGGGGGACTTTTATTAGAATTTGCAGGCATTCCTGAAGTTTGATCCTCTTAAAAATTATTAAGTGACAAAGATTACTAGCAGTAAGGTTCTACTTTGCTTCCCCATTAGCCATTTAGGTGACAGCTGCTGCATTACACATAAAGATGAACCATTCCTTGAGGGATGATAGTGGTTCCGCTGTGACACTACTGGCATAAAGCATTATCAGACCATAGCTGTGCTTAGAGCCATCACAGTCTCCTAGGCACCTATCAGTACCCTCATTATCTGCATCACAGAGTGTCTAGAAAGAACACTGCCAGGCTTCACAGCTTTGCAGCTCATTTGAGAAGCGGAAATTAAATGTCCCAGGAGAAAAAACAGGCACATTGTAACGGCACCAGAGCTATACCACCAATAACATGTTGACTGCTGCAGCACACTGACTTCTGTCTCATTAATTTAATAGGCTCCTGGAATGGGGATGGGAACTGGGGGGGGGGGAGAGAGAGAGAGAGAGAGAAAGGAGGAACATTTACAAGCAGATTATAGAACACTGCTCTCATTGCATTTTCATTGTACACCCAATACCTGAGTAAGAACTTAATACTGGAGATCAGCAGCATATCAGATCTTGGCTTGGGCTGTCGGACATACTGCATTGTTAAGCGGGAAGCACACAGAGGCAAAGTCCACAGAACAGGAGTAACATGACCAAAAACATTCATCTGTCCCTGGGTTGTGCTAAACCTAGTACGTGAGCACAGGGCCATCCCTCTGAGGCAGCAGGATGAAGCAACCTGCTTTAGGTGTCACCATGAGAGAGGGTAGAGGAAGACAAAGATTGGTATCTTAATAGTGCAGCAAATCATTATCAAGGTCCTAGCTGGGGCCATGGGGGGCGAGTCCACTTGGGCTCCACCTCAGGCAGAAAACTGCCTTGGGCCAGAACTGTGTGACAGGAAGCAAAGCAACATTCAGTTATACAGAACATAGAAATGTTCTGTTTTCTTTAGCAAATATATTCATTGAGAGCTACAATAGGAGGTAATTAGGAGATTATTAAACAGGGACTTGTACTGAAACTGTCTTTTGGCAGAAGTGTTCCATTAAGTTATATATAATTTGCAGCAATGGGCATAGGATTTGGTTTGGTGCCTTACAAGGGGTGACAGAGTTCTAATTGCAGGATTATGAGCCACTTAAAACTACACAGCCTTTCAGATCTCCAAAAAATACTCATGAGCAGAGTCAGATAATCCATGACAGGGGGAAAGGAGTTCCATTATAAGGGAGGAGCCACTGAAAACGCCTCTCCATGCGTCCTGGTTATTTATGGCATGACTAAACCTACGTGTGGCAATAAACTCCTTCAGATCCAGTTGTCTCTTAAATGTCTTCCACAACTTTGGTAGCCTCATGTACTCATAGCAACAGACAACCCTGTTGGAAAAGACCCTGTGAGTAGGCTCTTCCTAATATATGAGTGGGATTCTTAGCAGGCTGCTTTCAAGCTAATTGAAATTATAATGGAACGGAAGGAAGGAAGCAGTCTCTTACCACCCAGCTATCCATGTTTTCTCAGCAATAAGTCCCATAGATTTCAACACCACTTATTTCCAGGTCGGCACGCTTAGATATGTAAGACCCAAATCCCTTAAGGCTTTACAAGTGTTTGGTGTATAAAACCATTTCTTGTTTGTTCCATTTTCTCTCATAAATGGGATTGTAGCAGGCAAAATAAGTACAGCACACACAAAAAGAGAATAGAAAGTCATGCTGGGAACCATAAAGCTACAGTGTAGATTGTAAAGGAAATTTGTGCCTGAGTAATGAAAGCACCAACAGACCCTTATCTCAGATTACAAGCTGCAAGGCTCCAGTATTATAAACTTGATTCATTTCTCTCAAGAAAGGGTCACTTTTTGCACAGACTGCACCTAAATTTTATACAAGGTTTTTTTAAAAGGTAATTTTAAATTACTAGCCCACAGGTAATTAAAAAAAAATTAAACAAAAATTAAGTTAGGAAGTCATTGGCAGCAGCAGTGACTCTGCGGCTGAGACATTTCCAACCCCTTTTCATCCCTCACAAAAGGCCTCTCTTTGTTGTTGCTTTGTTTTGCTTCAGCTGACCTACAATATGGCTGCCAGTGCCTGCTCCTGATAAGCAAAGAGCCATACAGAAGTTGTTAGGTTTCCCTCCGTTCAGTCTGCCAGGGCCTATGCCTGGGTCACAATGTGTGACAAACAAGCAAATAACAGGTGACACTCCCATTTCTTGCTGCAGTCCAAAAAACCTCAAGTCATAGAATATTAAAATTTACCCTTTGTAGAACTCTTTGCTGAAATTAATATAGAGGCTTTACGGACGGCTGATAGCAAAAGTTGGCCATGTAACTGTGAGCTGCATTACTGGCCTGCTCAGTAAGATCAGCTGAACATAAAGGAACAGGCAAAGCAGTGCAACATAGTGGAAACAGACCAGGTAGTCACCATATTGGTCTAATAGATCTATACAACTTGTGACCTTTCAAGCCAGCCAGAGTCCACTAGTCATTTATTAAGGCCTACCAGCCTGTTTTTGCTTGGCTACTAGGCAGACAGGCAATACAGATTTAGCAAGCTGGGGAGGGGGGACTCCCAAATATGTTGGTGGGCTATATTTGGCAATAGCCTTCTGGTAACTGGGCTGGCCTGAGGGCACTTAAACAGTTCTTACCAGAAGCAAGTTGGTTAGATTAAATGTTCCCTACCCAGGGTCCAACTTTTAGCTAAGTTTTCTATCTTAATTTCCAGTCAGAGAAATGTTTTTGTTTGAACTCTATGTGCCAAGCAACTGTGGTTGATGCTTAATGACATCATTCAGGCCCACCTGTGTCATCCCTCAGGCACGCCCCTATGAGATCACTAGGGCCTACCCCCATGACCTTACTGGGACCCACCCCTGAAATCTCAGCATTTGGGATGCTTTTGTTCTGGCAACCCTGCTGCTGGAGATTATCCTAATGTCCCTGGCAAGTATCTCTGTTGTTAAGAAAATTACAGATAAATGGTCCACAAGTTGGATACTCTTCTGGAAGATTGAGAGCCACCATCATTTTAGCAAAAGGGCAAAACTTTCTCTCCACCACTACCAGCACCTTGCTCCCTCTCCTTAGCCAGGAAAGGGAGCAAGATGGATGCATAAAAGAAATCAAAGATCGGACGCCATAGTGCAAGGAGCAGGCCTCCAGTTCCCAGCCTTTCCTCAGACTAGCTAAAAACACAAGCCTCTCTTAGGCCCCAGGAAGGGGGGAGCTCTCCTGAAGAGTTTCAATAACAATAGGAACTCCATGGCTCATTTGCCAGTTAATGGGCACTTGACAGACCCATTAGTCCACCTGGCCACTTAGATTAACAAAGGAGAGTCATCTGACTAGTGGAGCAGGTTTCTCAACTGCAGAGCCCACCTCCAGGTGCAGGGTTCCAGATCAGAGGCTGGAAGGGGACTTATAGAAATAATCTATTTGAACCCCCAAATCCATAACAATAAGAACTGACTGTTTTTAATAGCAAACTTTGGAGCTCCACCTTTATTGGTACATCAGTGGAAGCACTTAAGTTAGATTCTCATCCTCAGGAGCATACCTTGGTGAAGGGAAACATCATGCTTCCAAGTGAAGCCTCTGCCTTCTAATGGTGGCTTTTGTCCGAGTTTACCACTATCTTCGTTCCTAAGATTCAGTGTACAATCATGCACCAAGGAGTCCAGGCATATTGCAAGGGGTATTCGTCTGAATCCCTGGATTAACAGAAGTCAAAGGATGGGTGTCCTTCACAACGATTTTCTAGGATCATCTCTAGAGGGAGTCCACTGTTTCTGGTCTCAGCATGTTCTGGGGGCTATGGGGGGCTCCCTTTCTTCTTAGGAGGTCCCATCTGACTGAGGCTGCTGCAGTTGAACAGTCCTTAGCTTACTTTGAGAAAAATGGTTACACTATGAGGATGGATCAGACAATATGGAAGCATTCTTTGTACTAGGGTCCTCCATGAATAGATCCAACACATGGAGGGGAGAGGGGTACCAGTTCCTGAGCATGGAAAACATTATCACATAGGATGTCTTTTCCAGATGTCCACTGAATCTACAGATGTTGGGAATAAGCTAGCAGGACGCACAGTGTCAAGACTAAAGCAACTGCTCCCACTCTCTCCTCATATATTGAAACTACATGTGGAGGAATAAGGACTTTGTTCATCATTCATCCTCACATCAGTAATTTATTGTAACCACTCAAAGTTTCCTTGTGGCAAAAGATAGGGATACAGGAAACATTAGGTTCAGTTCACATTTTAATGCAAACCTACCTAAGTCACCCTTCTGAAACAATACACAAACTGAAACAGTTATCTTTTGAAATTCACACTTCTAAATTTTGCAATGTGGTGTTCCCACCAAAAATGTGCGTAAAACTTAATACATGAGGGGAAGTGTGCATAAAATGCATAATTTGTGTAAATCATAAAAAATGCATCGCAGTAGGGGGAAATTGCTTGGAAAATGTGTATATTGGGCAAAACTGCAAACAAAATGGGCATATTACGAAATATGCACACTGAAATGCTGATAAATTTTCTGAGGACTTTTTTAAAAAATTACAAATTGATGCCAAAATGTAATGAACTGAACTTAAGATGAGGAGGAAGAGAAACTGGGTTGTATTTAACTAAGTTCTATTCAGAGTCGACCCATTGAAATTAATGGTCCTAAGTTAGTAATGTCCATTAATTTCAGTGGGTCTACTGTGAAAATTACTAAAGTTAGAACCCACTAAAATTGGCAGATTTGCCCATCCCCAATAGAGGAAGACCCTAGGCATTCCCTATGCAAATTCAGTTCCCAGATCCACTGATAGTACTAGAGAGGTAGTGGGCTCTCCGACACTGGAGGCATGCAAGAGGCAGCTGGATAGCCATCTGTCGAGAATGCTTTGATTTGGATTCCTGCATTGAGCAGGGGGTTGAACTTGATGGCCTTATAGGCCCCTTGCAACTCTACTAGTCTATGATTCTACTGATAAATCTAAATCAGTGTCTACTACTGGTATATCATAGATTGGCTCTTGGGGATAGACACACACTATTCGCCAGATCAAAGCATTTCCATTAGCCACACCTGGAGGGGTAACGGGGTTGATCTGCTGATTGGCTGCGAAATCCCTTTGAAGCTGAATTTTTTAAAAACACATTCAAACTTCTCCCACCAAGTTTTACAGTAAAAAGGGGTGGAGTTTGACTAGTGTAATGGGCCCCCATTTTCAGAACAGAGAGGTGGAGACACACTGGAACTGGCAGAACAGCGAGTGTGATTCTACTCTTAGAATGTACTGGGTATATTCCAAGGTCAAAGTCTAATAAAGGGAGTAAAAATGTTCTTTCTCTCCTCACTCCCATCTTGAGGAGTCTCTGGTATTCTCAAATATTTATGTTGGAGAGTGAAATAACTTGAGAAATAATAAGTGTGTGAACTCTCTGACAAGGTCACATCATAAGAATGTGGACTGGAGCTATTATCAGACATGAAATGTCAATTAATAAAACAGTGACTAGCCTGAAAGTACTCTGAGTTTTATTCGCATTCTTAACAGTAATTGAACTGAAACCTCATGAAGGAAATAGTGTGATCTGTTAAAAAAAGAAATGACAGGCCTATTTCTTGATTCAGACAGGTATATTTCAAAATGTATTGTACTACCTTTCCTGCAAATAGCTCTATTCACTATAGACTACATGTTTTATTTCCTAACTAGAAAAAAATAAAGCCTAGTATCTTAGGTCACAACTACATCATACATTTAAAGCACATTGAACACACATTGAAAGTGCACAGCCTCCCCCATAGAATCCTAGGAACTGTAATTTACCCCTCACAGAGTTGCAATTCTCAACACCCATAACAAACTACAGCTCCCAGGATTCTTTGGGGGAGCTATGTGTGTTCAATATGCTTTAAATGCATGGCATAGATGTTACCTTAAAATCTTGCTCAGAATACAGGAAGAAAATCAT
This sequence comes from Rhineura floridana, assembly GCF_030035675.1. Lineage (NCBI taxonomy): Eukaryota > Metazoa > Chordata > Lepidosauria > Squamata > Rhineuridae > Rhineura > Rhineura floridana. The sequence continues at coordinate 217,587,368 of NC_084480.1, forward strand.
CACTACATTTAAGCAGAAACTATTAAATAACAATTTACACTTTTGATCTCCCATTGTAGTATGGTTTGTATTTCCCTATCCCCATCCTTTGAAAACAGAAATCAACCTGATATTTGAACTTGAAACCTAGAATTGTGCCCTAAACATGAGTAGCAAATTTTGTTCCAATGTCTCAATGTCCAAGGGAGATATAAACATATTGATAAATATACAAACAGTGAATCCTAAATAAATGAGTTTACTTCGAAAGCATCATTTCAATCCACCAATAAGGTAGCTTGCAATCATGCACGTTTTCTAATTTAATGGAACTTTTGAGAACAAGCAAAACTGCATTAACTCAAAGAAACTGGATTATGACAGCAGCTTTTGCAGTGAACAGATCTGTCTGAAATAAGGTAACAATTATCAAATTTGTAGATTATACAAAATTGGGAGGGATAGCTAATATCCTTGAAGACAGAAACAAAATTTAAAGTGATCTTGATAAGCTGGAGTGTTGGGCTGAAAACAACAGAATGAAATTTAACAGGACTAAGTGCAAAGTTCTACAGGAAAAAGAAACCAAATGCACGGTTACAAGATGGGGAATACTGTACTTGGCTCAGCAATACTACATGCGAGAAGGATCTTGGAATTGTTGTTGACCACAAACTGAATGTCAGCCAATAGTGCGATGTGGCTGCAAAAAAGGGGAATGTTATTTTAGGCTACATTAACAGAAGCAGAGTTTCCAAATCACATGAAGTACTAGTTCCCCTCTATTCAGCACTGGCTAGGCCTCATCTCGAGTACTGCATCCGGTTCTGGACACCGCACTTAAAGAAGGATGCAGACAAACTGGAACGGGTTCAGAGGAGGGCAACAAGGATGATCAGGGGACTAGAAATAAAGCCCTTTGAGGACAGACTGAAAGAACTGGGCATGTTTAGTCTTGAGAAGAGAAGACTGAGAGGAGATACGATAGCATTCTTCAAGTACTTGAAAGACTGTCACGCAGAGTAGGGCCAGGATATCTTCTTGATCATCCCAGAGTGCAGGACATGGAATAATGGGTTCAAGTTATAGGAAGCCAGATTTTAGTTGAACATCAGGAAGAAATTTCCTAACTGTGAAAACAGTGTGACAGTAGAACCACTTACCTAGGGAGGTGGTGGGATCTCCAGCACTGAAGGCATTCAAGAAGAGCTAGACAGCCACCTGTCAGGTATGCTTTGATTTGGATTCCTGCATTGAACAGGGGGGGTTGGACTTGGTGGCCTTATGGGCCCCTTCCAACTCTACTGTTTTATGATTCTATAATTAGGATGACCAGATCAAAGAGGAGAGAGTTCCTCTACCCCTAATAGTTGTGCAGAAGAGGGAATTTCAGTGAGACTTAGCTCCAAGTGTGCATATGATGGCAGCCCTAAGTGTACAATCAAAAGGTGTTCACTCCATTTTATGCATTTACTTGGAAATAAGTCTCACTGAGTTCATCGCGATATGCTGTCATGTCAATGTGCCTAGAGCTAAGCCTAAGTGCCACTAATTTCAATTGGACTTCAGCATGCCAAACCACTTATCTGGAATGCAGATAACCTGCCTTTCAAACACCTGACAGATTTCCGAAGATGCTTCAACCATCAAGTATGGAAATGTTTGTGAAATAGATACACGCATTTCCTTGGGGCAATGCAGCCAATATCTGTTGGCAAGCAGGTTATTCAGGCAAATAAAATTTAGATTAGATAGACAGACAGACAGACTGACCAACTGACAAACCATCTGCTTGTCTTTGGACACAAATTATGTATGTGGATTTTTAATCACCATTCCACCCAAGGCTCATATTTTTCAAAGAGTGTAGAACCCATAAAGCACAAATATGAAGCATATAATACCGATTTACTGAATGTCGGTGCATACTGACCTCCTATTAAAAACACTGGCAGATGGCCACTGCTTCAGTACTCAAGAGTGGTATGAATAGAAAATCAAGCAGTGACTTAGCCTGTTTTTTGGTTATGTGTGTGTGTTTTCTTCTTCACCAGTGCCCATAGCAACATTCATTGGTATCTCTATGTGAACATGATGGCTTTGTTGCTACCAGCTCCTTTCCAGCATAACAGAACCATTGGAGGTCCCATGGATACCATATCCTGCTCTGTCAAAACTACCAAGGATCAGGGCTGGCCTGCTGGTGGGAAGAGAGAAGCACATTGGCTGCTTGGCAGAAGTCCTAAGAAAAGAATCAGCAGCATTAGTAGGTTTCCCATAGGAGCCATGAAGCACTGCAAAGAATGGTAACAGTAATTATTTTCATCAAGCAGCTACAGTTTGCAGTAGCACAGAAGGAAGCCCGTGACTAACTACATCCCTAAACAGGTCCCTTCATCTACAGCACAAGCACATCTTAGCCCTGAAGCAGCTGAGTAGCAAGAGCATACATTAATCTGAGTGCTGACCTTTTCCTAAATGCTTCCCATTGTAAATGCTTTCCTAACTTCATTGCCACCAGCTTCTTCAAAGATTCCACAGAGTTAGTGTTTCCATTCCTTTTCTTTTGTTGGTAATGATGACCAGCCTCAGCACAGCTGTGAGGAGCTAAAAGGAACAAGGATAAACGTTGGCCACTGTTCTCTTATCTCTGTTCATTCTTTGGCACGGAAATGGGGCTGTACAGTATGTTGCTGTTCGGAGGATGTGATGACATTTTCCTACCACTGCTAAAAAAGTTCTTTACAAGCAAGTTGTCTTACTCACTCACTCGCTTTCTCTGTTTTAAAAAATGCCATTTCTGTCACTGAAAAGCCAACCTAATTTTCCTTGGAATAATGTACATGGCTGTACACTCAAACATGTTGAACTGTGTTATCCCAAGGTAGCAAAGCCTCAGTTGCAGTCATGATGAGCTAATGGTACTTGCCTTTGTTTTATATATATATATATATAAAAAAAATTAATTTACAAAGCAAAATACATAAACAATATCCACCTACACAAACATATGCATAAACACAGTATAAAAGTCAGAGTTCACCAAGGGAAGACCATACGCCACCCTCCACACTCTATGAATGTGTCAGAAAACTGAAATTATGTTAACCATGGAGGAGGGTGACAAGCAGGTAAAAGGTTATTGCTCCCCTGGTGCGGCTTGCCACCATTTCTCTTGCCTCTCCTTCCTCCTGGGGGTGGCAGGGGGAGTGCCTGGCAGCTGCGAGGCTCCAGGACTCAAGCCTCAGTGGGCCTCTCAGCAGGAGACCCACACAACCGCAGCATCCCCACCCCAAGAGGCTGAAACAGACATGGGCCCCACTCTCGTTCTCTGCGATGGTGAAGCAGTTGAGCAGGTCGAAGTGGCCCATGGAGGAGCAATACAAGTCCTGGTGCTGGTTCCCCAGCTGCTCCCAGTGGCCTGTCCTTTCTGCCCACGACCATCCTCTGGCACGTCCTTTACTGTCCTTCGATTTCTTCACAGAAATTTTGAAAGGAATAGTGTCAAGTATCTTAAAGGGGAGGCACTGGTGTTATTGGTGTTGCTTTTAGGATCTATATGTGCAGACAAAGCATATCACAAGCCCCATGTCAATGCCAATAGCACCACAGCACACCACACCAACATGTAACAGTCCAAGAGAAGGTATTCGTTGAATGTTTCTGCCACAATCCAATACAGACAGTAAGCACAAATCCATTGATTCCTATGTGTTTGATACGCGTAGGTCTCTTAGTATAAACACTCCTACTGCAGAGAGCTCCCTGCCCGTATTTTCTCCAAACATTCTGACTAGATGTGCAGTCCAGCAATGATAGAGTGTACAACATCAAATTAATAAAATGGAATACAATCATATATTGCACACAGAGAGAAGAAAGAAGTTCGTCTGCTGGAGTTGTAAAAGGGTATACATATTACCAAGTAAATAAAAATGCAGATTAAAAAAAAAAGTTTATAAAATAGTATGGGCATAAGGATGATACCATATCCAATAGTTAATCCAACATTAATTATACAGCCACAAGAGTGGCTGTATACTATAACCAGCATGTTTTTTTCACATTCCACCATGTTAAATTGAAAATACCCCCTATGCCATTCTGCTGCTTCCCAAAAGCTTATTTCAAAACAAAATCTTACAAATCCTATAGTCCTGAACTCAGAAACACTTGCTTAACAAACTTCTACATTTTCATGGCGATACACCAAACACTCAGAGAGAATCCAGAGTTCAAAGTCTAAAACAAGAGTAAAATAACCCAGACCGCTGTTGGATTTTTTTCTTTCATTGGGCTCATAATTTGTTGAAATTAATTAAAATTCAGCCATATTCACAGAGTACCTGTAATCCTAATACTGACCTTGCCCCATACTCTAACCTTCATCTTCTGCAGTTTAAAAGTTAAAAAGATACATGGCTGATTTTTAATTAATTTAAGGGATTTAACCTTGGAGTCTATGATAGCACAGGCATGCTCAGTAAGAACCAACTGTTAGTGTTCTAAAAGCCAGACTAAGAGCCATTTGGTTTGCCTAATCAGGGTCAGCTTTCGTTTCTGAGTTTAGCAGAATGTAACATATTACCAATATAAGGATACCAAAGAAAAACTTGATGAAAAAAGACTAAATGGACTGAAGACTGGAAGGAACTGTAAAGATGGAGCATCTGAAGATCCCAAAGATCCAATTTTTTTATTTTTATTTTTTAGAATTCTGGAAAACATTTAAACAAAGTTGTGGTGGAAGCAGCAGGTAAGAAAGAAGACAAGCAGAAAGTAACCCGTATTGCAGCAGCAGAAGTAGCTTAACATGCAAATTAAGCCAGTTTGGAAGGGCCAGCTATGGTATTGTTATGTGGAAGTTTGTATAAAGGAAATCAAGAGATCAGTTTCACAAGAGGCCTCAAAGGTAACTGGAACAATGATTTTGCAAAAAACACCCAATATATATCCACTCAACCACTTCAGTCTGCAGGACTGTCACTGTTACAGCTGCCACAAAATACTTGTTCTGCACTTGTAAGAAATTAATCTTTTAGTGTGGCAGCACCTACACTTTGGAACTCTCAGCCTACTGAAATTAGGCATGCACCTTCGCTGTATTGCTTTCAGCACCTGCTTAAAACACTTTTGTTTAGGCAAGCCTATCCAGGCATATAGAATGCTCACATGTGTTTTAGTCTCTTTTCACTTATTGTTATTATCTTTTGAACGTTTTTAAATACTTGTTTTTAACTGTCTTTTAATTTTATTTTTTTGTTTTATAAACAGTTTTCTTACAATCAAGCAGTATGTAAATATTGTGAAATAAAAAATAAAATAAAAATACCACTATTCTTAGAGGCTAGTGGGATGGACCTTACAGAAACAGGCTGCCAATATTCACAGTAAGAAGCTTTATCCTCAGTATGGTCCTCAGTTTCTGTTTATAAAAATCAATTCAAAAGGATTGCTAGAGTGTGCAACTATAATTTTTACAAAACCAGATCATCCAAATTATCTGCCATCAAGTTATAACCAAAAGGATGCTGAAATGGTGCCTATATGATCCTGACTTCCAAAATTTGTACATACAGCTCAAAAAGAGGACAAGAATTTGAATGCACATAAAACACAGAGCAAAATAACTAAAAAATATCATTATGCACAGTAACGTCACAAGTAAAATGTATGCATGATGGCTGGCTGAAGAGTAGAGGCTGAAGAGGCTTGTGGGATAACTGTCTCTTAGTACTTCTAAAGCTTCTTTCCCTGCCAGCAGGGAGGGACAGGAAGCTCTGCCACAAGGCTTCCCCTGCCATTCCAACCCTCTGGAGAGAGGATACTATAGGGCTGGCTCACTGGGTTGACCCTAGAGGGCCCCAAGGAAAGGCCAGAAAGAAGGCCATTAGGCCTGACACTCCCAAAGCCCCATAGCCTGGAGGAAGTGGCAACTGGGGTACCACAGGACATAAGCTGGGGAGACCTACTAGGTGGACCGAGACCACTAGACAGAACTCTGGAGGTCTACAGCAGCTGTCTTGGGAGATGACCCAAGCACTGAGCAAGGCAAGACAGACGTCATTGAACAGGACTTGATATTTTGATATAATGTGAGGATTTGGACCAGTATTACCTGTGGAAGGGAGTGTGAGGCTGTACCAGGGGCCAAGACCTCAATAAAGTTGGAGCGGCTGTATTCTTGTTGTCCCCCCACTCTATGTGTCACTCTCCCAAGATAGGCAGAGTACATGTAAGCACATTCATATAAAGTAATTCATATAAAGTAAAAACACCTCATGGACATGTCAGATATAATAGAGGTATACCTCCAACATGTCACAGAAAGAGAGAAATATGGATAAATACAAGTTCCAGAATAAAACACTAGAAAGACATGAGGAGTACTGAGCATTCTGTAAAATACCTAGGAGAACAACACTTCAAAAACTAAGACAGGACCACATCGCTCAACCAGAATACAAAATGCTAAAGCCTAAATGAACAATATTAACATGAGGGGGGTGGGAAATGTTAACCTGTATTGTATAAAATGTCCATACTTTATTTTGTAATGTATTGTTTGTTTTCCTGATTGTACGCAAGGACTGCAAGTCTGAAAGAGATGTTAGGAATGTTAGGTGGTCCCTTTAAGAAAGACTGTCTAAGTCACAATACTGAATTGCATAGGGCCAGTCTTAGCCAGCAGACTTGGGAAAAGCTACACTGGTCTACAAGAAAGTTACAGTGTATGTGAAATAAATCAAACTAATTTTCAAAACTGCCTCCAGTTTAATTGATGTGAATTTACCAGAACATAACACTTTGTTTCTAGAATTCATACTGAAAAAAGTTGTTACTTATGTCTTACTATCTACCTAGACTTCAGAGACACTACTCGGATGGTAGGGGTTAATTTTTCTAAAAAACAACTAATTACATCAAATTCCTACATCTTAAAACCTAAGCTATACATACGGATATAAAGAGACTGTGATTTCCATCCTATCCTGGGTTCATCACAATCAGCACTGTTTCCGTTCCACTACAGTTTCCACTAAAACCTATATTCTTCATAAAACAGTGCCTCTGATACTCATCTCACCAAGTTGGCTCAGAAGGATTACATAGTCAGTGGTATCAAAAGCAACTGAGAGATCAAGTAATAATAGCAAGGCCACACTGCTGTTCTTCTCCCGACAAAGGTCATCTATCAGGGCGACCAAGGCCGATTCAATCCCATAACCAGGCCTGAACCCAGATTGGAATGGGTCAAGATAACCTGTTTCATCCAAGAGTACAAATTACGGAATGATGTTTATGACGAGGTGCGCCTGGCGCCAACACTGTTATCTTTTTGGCGCCAGGTCAAGACTTTCCTCTTCTCCCAGGCATTTTAGCATGTGTTTTTAAATTGTTTTTTTAAAGTGTTTTTAAATTTGCATATTTGTATATTTGTTTTTAATGTTTTTAATTGTTGTAAACTGGCCAGAGAGCTTCAGCTATGGGGGGTATACAAATGTAATAAACAACAACAACAACAACAATAATGAGTACTTGCAATTGCTGGTCCACAGCCCTGTCAATCACTTTCCCTAAAAAGGGGTTTTTTTCAATCAGGCGGTAGTTGTCACAAACCAATGGGTCCAGGGTGGGATTTTTCAGAAGTTGGATCATCGCTTCTTTCAGGGTGGCTGGGACCACTCCCTCCCACAAAGACATGCTGACCACACCCTGGATGCACTTGGTCATACCCTTTCAGCAAGTTTTAATAAACCAAGAAGGGCAAGCCTCAAGAGGACATGTTGCTGGCCACATCATGGCCTGCACCTTATCCACATCATCAGGCTGCATCAACGGAAAATGATTCCAAAAAGTTGCAGGGTGGGGAAGCACTGGACACCTCACTGGGTACTAGGAATGTGCTAGAATTCTGCCCAATTTGGATTTGATATTGAATTTTCCATTTGCATATTCACTATTGTTGCAGATTGAACTTCTATGTAGTGATTTTCCGCAGCTATTTTTAGGAACTGATTTTTTTTTAAAAGCCCATGTCTAAAATATGGATATTAATATCCATATTTTATCAATATTTCCTTTGATTTATTGATATTTTGTTTAATTTAGCAGTATTTTCTTTAAAATATTGATATTAATATCAATATTTTTTCTGAGGGAAAAAACCCAGATCGATAAAAGCAGCAGTTTGCAGACAAAGAACGAACTCAAATCAATACCAGCCTGTTAGATCAATTGAATGCTTTTGAACGAGCACTGGCCAATGGATCGCATCCCTACAGGGGACTACAGTAGATGTGGATGGGGCATCAAGATTGCTACAGAAGCAAGCAACATTACCCTCAAAGGGCCTTGCAAACAATTCAGTGGGCTTCCGAATAGTTTAAAACTTCATTTTCATTTCATGAACAGACCCCAGACAATATGAAAAAGCTCTACTGGACAGCTACTTGAGGATGAGATGGAGGCAGAGAAGTGGGCCTTCTTTGTTGCCCTCACTGCCACACAGTAGGCATGATTATATTATTTTACTCATGCCCGGTCAGCCTCACAGCATGTCTTTTGCCACTTGCGCTCTAGCAGTCATTCATCCTGTTTCATTGCCCTTAGTTCACTGGTGTACCTAATATTAAAGCTCAGTGGGGAAGCATTTTCAAAGGGCCACATTTCCTCTTGGACATCCTTCTGATGGCTGCATGCCAAAGGTGGGCTGGACCAGAGGAAAAGTGGGTGTGACCAAAGGCAATCAATGAGCAGGGTCAGAGGCAAAGTGGACACAGCAATGGATGTGACTCTTACCTTTGTACAGCAGGCTACTTTCCAGACATGCAAAAGTCAAAGGTTTCTAAACACACCTCTCTCCAATCTTCATCCATCTTGTACCATCTTGTCCCCAATGCTGTTTAACATCTATATGAAGCCATTGGGAGCAGTCATCAGGAGATTTGAGGTGAAGTGTCAGCAGCACACTGATGATACTCAGCTCTATTTCTGACTGGGATAGCCTGACCACTGTTGTCCCTGCACTGGTAACCTCCAGGCTGGATTACTGTAATGCACTCTATATGAAGCTGATCCGGAAGCTGCAACTGGTGCAAAATACAGCAGTGTGACTACTCACTGGGGCATGATATCGCCAACATGTTACCCTGCTGCTGAAAGAATTGCACTGGCTGCCCATTAGTTGCCAGGCCAAGTTCAAGATGCTGGTTTTGGTGTACAAAGCCCTATACAGTTTGGGACTTAGATACCCGGAAGCTTGTCTTACCCCTTATATACCCAGTTGATCACTGTGTTCTGCAGGCAAGGGCCTCATGAAGATACCATCTTATCAGGAGGTCTGTTCCGCACAACATAGGCAATGGATCTTTAGTGTTGTGCTACTGACACTTTGGAATTCCCCTCCCTTAAATATTAGACAGGGGCCATCGCTGTTACCTTTTTGGCACCTACTAAAGACCTTCCTCTTTCAACAAGCCTTTTAAGTAGAGACCTTATCTCAATTCACATCTGTTTTGGAACTGCTTTTTATGTTTTTAAATATTTTTTAAAAAAATATTTTTTGTTTTTAGGATGTTTTGTGTTTTTGATATTTTAAGATGTTTTTAGAGTCTTGTTCTTTCTTTGCTGCCCTGGGCTCCTTCTGGGAGGAAGGACAGAATAGAAGTTTAATGCATCACCATAATCATTATCATGGCAAGCAAGATGCATTCTCACAGTTCTAGAACACATTCCAACCACGCAAAAGCACTTGAGCAGGCCATTGAGCAGGGCCAGTGGGTGGAGTGGCAGGAAAAAGGGGTGGGGTCCGGGCAGAGCCTGAGGGCCAGACAGAGAGGCCTGAAGGGCAACATTTGGCCCCCAGGCCTGAGCTTCCCGATCCCTCTATTAAAGTATACAACACCCATGATATAATGTAACTGGGAGAAAAGTAGTCATGCACAAAGCCATCCAGGATCTAGAGAAAATTAATTGTAGGAGGTATGATGCCACAAAGGGGATAAAATGGAGTTTCATGGGCTGAAATTTGATGGATCTGGTTAAGATAAATAAACTTCAAAGAAAATCGTAATAGCTACATGTCGCTATTACAGCCTCAGATATTCCATTAATTGTTAATTATTATTGCATTTTAAGATCTCTTCTGAGATCAGTTAAAAATTGGTTGCACAGGGTAGCAAGCAAATACATATATGTACAGTAAGGTTGGAATCTGTTAGCTGGGCCCAATCCGCTTGCATTTCATCAGAATGGAATGAAATTCCATTTCTCCTTGCCTTTTTTCTGCAAACTTGTGCTTCATTCCGGTTCAATATAGAACCAGAAACCAGAAGTTATGCATTCTGAACTTGTGAGGGAATGGAGGGTTGGGAACCCATGTCTTCCCCTCCCTCATATTCCCGCCTTACCGCTGGCTCTGCTTGGCTCCCTGCAGCAGTGCAGGCTGCCCCAAATCCCAATTCCACCCAACCACCTCCGCAGCATTGGAAAGTGCGGAGAATGCTGTAACATGGGCTGGGGAGGCAGATTCCCCTCCATGGGTGATCAGGCTTGAGGCCATGCTGCATGCAGCTTCTCTTGTGGCTTCTCCCCTTTCCTTTTAGATTTTTTTTTTAAGGTGGAAGGAGAGTTTATACTCGAGAAATTAACAGGCAATCCTAGAGCGTCTCCTTAATGGGAGTGAGATGCTCTAGGACTTCCTGTTAATCTCTGTACCATTAATGCTTTAATGATACTTGATTTTAAAAAACCCGGTGTCAGAAATAAAGCGGAAATCCAATGCCTTCAGGACTGGTCTGCAAAGAGAACAGACAGGTGGATTTTGAAAAAATCCAAGGCTGATTTCGGTGGAATTCTCCTCCATCCCTAATACACAATGAATCCCACTGAAATAAACATATCCTGTTATTAGTAGAATATCTTACACAGTGACCAAAAAGCAGAATGGGACATTTCTCTCTGTTTAATTTGCTTCCACTTTTGTGATAATATTTTTAACAATTAAAAAGAAAAAAAGCTGCCTTTGGCAGCAAGTGAATAGAGGTTTCCCAGTGTTCTAATTAAAAGCAGTTTCTGAAAGGTTAATCTAATAAATTACAGGATATAAACTCTCTAGCCCTGGATTGTTCTGTGAAATTAAAAAACAAAAAAGCAAAGCCAACAGACATATTAAGTTAGTGTCTTTCCACTTCTGCTTACCACGTGTGGTTTTCTTCAGCATACATTTTCTTGTTTAAAAATTAGATTGCTGTTTGGCCTGAATGGTAGTGGTTTAGGCCCTTGGAAGCTAAATGTTTCCTCACAGTGGAACTGCATGGGACTGTGATTAGGGTTGCCAGGATAAAAGCATCCCAAAGCCTGAGATTTCAGGGGTAGGCTCTAGTGATGTCATGGGGGCAGGTCATAGTGATATCACAGGGGCACGCCCAAGTGATGCCATGGGGCAGGCCCAAGTGATGTCATTAAGCATGATACATTAAGCATCAACCACAGTTGCTTGAAGCATACAATTCAAACAAAAACATTTTTCTGATTGGAAATTAAGATAGAAATCTCAGATGAAAGATACAGCCTGGGTAGGGAACATTTAATCTAGTCTACTTGATTCTGGCAAGAAGGATTTAAGTGCTCTCAGGTCAGCCCAATCACCAGAAGGCCATTGTAGGAAGAATTGAGCCTAATGTTGTGGAGATGTTAGATAGGAGCACTCAGGAGTAAAGATGAACACACTCATTACATTCATTTCATTCACTGGCGATCACTCGTGGCCGGGTAAGATTGTCTTCCAAGATAAGGTCTTTAACAGTGGGTCCCTAAGTGACTGTGGAGGCCAATTCTGGATCCACACAGCCTCCCACAGTGAGGATATAGGTTTCGAGATGGAAGATGGTTGCGATGAGGATTTGCTTGATGTGCCTTCCGCTTGGTTCATCTGTCCTGTTCGGCCTGTACTTGTGCTTCTTCGAAGTCCACAGCACCTTTGATAATAGCCGACTTCCATTTGGGAAGTTCATGGGCCAAGACTTCCCAGTTCTCAATGTTCATGTTACATTTTTTTAGATTAGCTTTAAGAACATCTTTAAACCTCTTTTGCTGTCCACCGATATTCCATTTTCCATCCTGAAGTTGGGAGTAAAGTAGCTGCTTTGGAAGACAGTGATCAGGAATTCGAACAACATGGCCAGTCCAGCGAAGTCGTGCACTAAACTCCCCACATAAAACAAATTCACGCACAGGCGTCTTCCAACCAACCAAAACCAAACCAAAAGTCCCATGGCGATCGGCGAATGGTAACAGGGGCAGGACTGTGAAATCCAGAAGCCCCTAGTCATGGACCGGCACACGTGCTGTGGATACAGACTCAGTCGTCCTGGCTCAAGGACCAAGGCAGTTGAATAGTTCAGCAGCTGTATGCACGACTGAGTAGTCCTATTCAGGATCCACTCTGCTCACCCCGTATGGGAAGGGGGCTAGAAAAGGTGCCCTAAACATAGTCTGCCTCATCTCTCTCCCTGACTGGATCACCATGTCCAGTGGGGTCACCACTTAGCTGTCGCAAAAGACAATTGAACTTTGGACTGTGGAATATACGGACATTGCTGGACAATACAGATAGTGAACGCCCTGAACGCAGGACTGCCATCATTGCGAGGGAGTTGAGATGTTTTAATATTGACATAGCAGCACTCCAAGAAACTCGAAGAGCAGGAGAGGGACAACTGAAGGAAGAAAAAGGAGTTTACACCTTCTTCTGGAAAGGACTGCCTGAACAAGAACGACGAATACATGGAGTAGGCTTTGCTATTAAAAATGATCTTGTGAAGCTCTTGTCAGAAGTTCCTACTGGCATTAATGAATGACTCTCAACTCTCCGATTAAAACTTGCCAAAAACCAGCAGGCAACTATTCTAAGTGCTTACGCACCAACATTACATGCTGATGAAGACATCAAGGAAAAATTTTATACCCGGCTGGACACCATCTTATCAGAGATACCTAAGGAGGATAAAATTATCCTCCTGGGCAATTTCAATGCAAGAGTTGGGTGTGATTTTGATTTATGGCCAGAAACCATTGGGAAAGAAGGAGTTGGCAATAGCAACCTGAATGGAATTCTACTTCTGACTAAATGTGCAGAGCATAATCTTTTTATTACAAACGTACTCTTTCGCCAGAAAGATGAATTTAAAACATAATGGAAGCTCCCTCGGTCGAAGCACTGGCATCTCCTGGAGTACATAATTGTCTGTGCCAGAGATCGTTGTGATGTACTCCTCACCAGGGTCATGATGAATGCCAATGACTGCTGGACAGATCACCGATTAATTCGATCCACTATGGCCATTAATATTGTTCCTCAATGTAGGCTCCAAGGAAGAAAACCAAGGCTTAAAATGAACATCCACACCCTTCAAGATCCTATTAAGCGAGCTTGCTTTCAAACAACTCTCAAGAAACATCTACCTATGGAACTCCCTGAAAACGTTGAGGAATACTGGATTAAACTGAAGACTTCCATTATTGCAGCATGTGAACAAACTATTGGATACCAAACTAAGAAACATCAGGACTGGTTTGATGAGAATGATAGTGAGATTGAACATATCATTGACAAGAAAAGGAAGCCTTCCAGATATGGCAAAAAGACATTAACTGTGCTGCTAAGAAAAAAATCTATGCCAGTGCAAAGGCTGAGGTCCAAAGAAGAACTAGAGAACTTAAGAACACCTGGTGGATAAAGAAAGCTCAAGAAATCCAACATTTTGCAGATGCTCACGATGCATGGGGCTTTTTTAATGCCACAAAGGCCATCTACGGACCAAAAAATTATGGTACAAATCCCTTAAGTTCAATAGACGGTACCAAGCTTCTAAAGGACAAAGTCTATTGCACTGTGCTGGAAAGAGCATTACCACAACCTCCTTAATCGTAACTCTATTGTGGCTGATGAGGTCTTCTCGCAAATCCCGCAACAACAAATTAGAGATGAGCTTGCAGTATCCCCTAATTTGGATGAAGTCAGTAAAGCCATTAATCAAATGAAGAATAACAAAGCTAGTGAACTTGATGGGATTCCTGCTGAAGTCTTTAAAGAAGGTGGGCCTGAATTTACACAACTTCATAAGATCATCAAAAAAATCTGGATGAGAGAGGAGATCCCGAAAGACTTTAGGGATGCCATAATTATCACCCTTTTTAAGAAGGGTGATAGAACAGATTGTGGGAACTACCAAGGCATCTTTCTTCTAGTTACTGCAGGTAAAATCCTTGCAAGGATCCTCGCAAATCACCTCCTACCTATCTCAGAAGACATCCTCCCTGAATTCCAAAATGGTTTCCGCCCTTCCAGGGGGACAGTGGACATGATCTTCACTGCACGACAGCTTCAAGAAAAAATGCAGGGAGCAAAACTGACCTCTGTATATGGCATTTATTGATCTGCCTAAGGTCTTTGATACTGTAAATCAAACTGCTCTCCGGACCATGCTTCTGAAAATTGGATGCCCTGATAAATTTGTGAATATTTTTCGACTCCTCCATGACAACATGACGGCAACAATTTTGGATAACAATGGCTCTCAAAGTGATCCATTCAAAGTGGGATCAGGCATCAAATAGGGATGTGTCATTGCTCCAACCTTATTAACTACTTTCATCGCCATGATTCTACACCTTGTTGAGGGGAAACTTCCCACTGGCGTGGAAATCACATATCAACCAGATGGAAAACTTTTTAATCTCAGTAGGCTGAAAGCAAAAAGTAAGGTAATTACAACCTCTGTCATAGAACTTCAACATGCTGATGATAATGTAGTCTCCGCACATTCAGAGGAAGGTCTTCAAACTATCCTAAATGTCTTTGCAGAAGCATATGACAAGCTTGGCCTCTCACTTAACATAAAAAAACCCCAAAGTGCTTCATCAGCAAGTGCGAACCAATCCCTCTGCAGCACCATCAATCCAGCTTAATGGTGTGATGCTGGATAATGTCGATCACTTTTCTTATCTTGGCAGCCATCTCTCTGTAAAAGCTGACATCGACGCTGAAATTCAACATCGTCTGAGCTCTGCGAGTGCCGCATTCTCCCAAATGAAGCGTATAGTGTTCGAGGATCTGGATATTCACAGGGAGACCAAAATGCTTATTTACAAAGCCATTGTACTACCAACCTTACTGTACGCCTGTGAAACATGGACCATCTATAAACGCCACTTCCAACTTCTTGAAAGATTCCACCAACGCTGCCTCCAGAAAATTCTGCAAATTACTTGGGAAGATAGACGGACTAATGTTAGCACATTGGAAGAAGCAAAGACCACCAGTGTTGAAACAATGATCCTTCAACATCAACTTCGCTGGACCGGCCATGTTGTTCGAATGCCTGATCACCGTCTTCCAAAGCAGCTACTTTACTCCCAACTTAAGGATGGAAAACAGAATATGGGTGGACAGCAAAAGAGGTTTAAAGATGTTCTCAAAGCTAATCTAAAAAAAATGTAACATAAGCATCGAGAACTGGGAAGCCTTGGCCCATTAGCGTCCCAATTGGAGGCCAGCCATTATCAAAGGTGCTATGGACTTTGAAGAAGCACAAGTACAGGACGAAAGGGACAAATGAGCTAAGCGGAAGGCACGCCAAACAAATCCTCATCGTGACCATCTTCCTTCTAGAAACCTGTGTCCTCACAATCCAGAATTGGCCTCCACAGTCACTTATGGACCCACTGTTAAAGACCTTATCTTGGAAGACAATCTTACTCGGCCATGAGTGATTGCCAATGAATGAATGAAGTACTTGTTCTGCTCTTGTAAGAAAGCAATCCTTTAATGTGGCAGTGCTTATGCTTTGGAACTCCCTGCTTATTGACATTAGGCACATGCCTTCATTGTACTGTTTTCGGCACCTGCTTAAAACATTTTTGTTTAAGGAAGCCTACCCAGGCATGTAGAAGCTATTATGAGTTTTTAACTCATTGTTGGTTTTATTATTTTGAATGTTTTTAAATACCTGCTTTTAACTGTTTTTGCCAATAATTTTATTGTTTTAATTCCTTCTGTAAACCACTTCGAGGTTTTTTACAATACGGTGGCATATAAATGTTGTAAATAAAATACATAAATAAATTTCAGAGTGGGGGGGATTAATTACAGGTGTACGCCAATATAGAAGGGTGGTAGAGGAATTTCTTCTTGGACCAAATGACAAGTCAAATGACAAGTCCCCTCCTGGTTCTAAGCATATATATAATAGCACAGCCAGATACAGGAAATCATCCTCCCCTGGCTTCTGGCCTAGGATGAGGTTCCTAGAAGACAAGGAGCTGGGATCAACTGATAGTCCCCCTCAGACATATTTGCAAAACACTTTGCCGATAAAATCGAGCGTCTGAAGAGCACGATTCCGTACGCCGTGGATACAGGAAGTGGGCCAGAGTCGGCCAGTTGCATTCCGGTCCAATGGGATCGGTTTCAGCCTCTTCCCTTTGAGGAAGTGGACAAGGTGATCTCTACTGTGAGGCCAACCACCTGTCTGTTTGATCCTTGCCCCACGTGGCTCATTGTGGGCTGCAAAGAGAGACTGAGCAAAGGGATCAAGGCAGTGGTGAATGCTTCCTTGGAAAAGGGTGCTATGCCATTAGCCCTCAAGGGGGCAGTAATAAAGCCCATCTTAAAAAAGTCCTCCTTGGATCCCCAAGAGCTGAATAACTTCCACCCAGTCTCTAATTTACCATTCTTGGGCAAGGTGATTGAGCGAGTGGTGGCCAAACAGTTACAGACACACTTGGAGGAAACAGACTATCTAGATCCATTCCAATCGGGCTTCAGGACTGGACATGGAACTGAAACAGCCTTGGTCGCCCTGGTGGATGATATGAGGAGGGTGTTGGATAGGGGAGAATGTACATTCCTCGTCCTCCTGGATCTCTCAGCGGCTTTCAATACCGTCGACCACGGTATTCTTCTGGATCGCCTGGGGGGAATGGGAATAGGGGGCACTGTTTTGCGGTGGTTCCATTCGTATCTCTCAGACAGGCATCAACGGGTAGCATTGGGGGATGAGGTTTCAGACCCTTGGCCTCTCAATTGTGGAGTGCCACAGGGTTCTATCCTCTCCCCCATGCTATTTAACATCTATGTAAAGCCGCTGGGGGCCATCATCAGGAGATATGAGTTGCAGTGTCACCAATATGCAGATGACACTCAGCTCTATCTCTCGTTTAAGTTGTCACCAGAGTTGGCTGTGGATACCATTTCCAAGTGCCTGAGGTCCGTAAGTGAATGGATGGGTAGTAATAGGCTGAAGCTGAACCCCGACAAGACCGAGGTGCTGCTCGTGGGAGATAAGAGAAGGTTAGGAGATATAGACCTGGTGTTTAATGGGGTAAGATTGCCCCTGAAGGACCAGGTCCGCAGCCTCGGGGTCATTCTTGACTCCCAGCTGTCCATGGAAGCTCAGGTTTCGGCAGTGAGCCGGGCAGCTTGGTATCAATTACATCTAATACAGAGGCTGCGACCCTACCTTCCTGTCCATCTGCTCCCACGGGTAGTACATGCCCTGGTCTCCTCTCGCTTAGACTACTGTAATGCGCTCTACGTTGGGTTACCCTTGAAAACAGTCCGGAAACTCCAGCTGGTACAGAATGCGGCGGCACGTTTGATCAAAAACAGCCATCGCCGTGATCACATCACTCCGGTGTTAGAAGAACTACACTGGCTACCAGTTGTGTACCGGGCCCAATTCAAGGTGTTGGTGTTAACCTTTAAAGCCCTTTACGGTTTCGGACCAGTTTATCTGAAGGACTGCCTCCAACATCACCAAATATGCCGCCTGACAAGATCAGCCATGCAAGACCTTCTCTCGGTCCCACCAGTTAAAACAGCTAGGCTGGTGCGGACCAGAGAGAGGGCATTCTAAATTGTGGCCCCCACCCTCTGGAACTCCCTGCCTTATGATCTTCACCATGCCCCCTCCCTGGTAGGCTTCCGCCAAGCCTTAAAGACCTGGCTATTCAGGCAGGCATACAGGATTGCTGGGATGGACTAGGGTTAGCTGTATAGATGGGCGGTTTTAGATTTTCATCGACTGTTGTTCTTGTTAAATGTTGTATTTTTATCCTTTTATCTTTTTATGTACGTCGCCTAGAGTGGCCGTTGTCGCGGCCAGATAGGTGACTTAAAAATAATTTATTATTATTATTATTATTATTATTATTATTATTATTATTATTATTATTATTATTATTAGAATAGAGGCATATTAAGTTCCCCTGCCCCAGTCCCTTTGGAGGTACTTTCTGTTCCTGTCAAGTCTTTAGTACACTGTACTATGATCCCTCAGGAGTCTAAGTTGGCAGTTAAGGGGAAAAGTATACAGGCTCTAACAACAGCTGCTAACACTAATGGTTGTGTCTGTGCTTTCAAGGATGTTGACGCAATCTGTACAGACTGACAACTGTCAGTGCGTCACAGGGCATGCACCACATGCCTGGGAGAGAGGAGTCAAAGTCGATTGGGAAGTTTTGAGGGGGCTCCAATTAGTGTAGTGACGGGTAGAGGGAGATATGACGTTGTGTGGAGGACTTGCCATGTGAGGGGAGCTTGGCCCAGGCAGTTAACGACTGCGCTGAGTTCCGGTCCTCCACACATCCACAGGTTTGTTGGTTGCCCTATCAGCCAGCTGTCTGATCTCCAGATGCTGCTCCTAAATGCCAGATCAGTACATAAGATCTCCCTCATCCACGATTTAATAGTGGATGAGGCAACTGATCTGGCATGTATAACTGAGACCTGGGTGGGTGAGCAGGGAGGAGTTAGCCTCTCCCAACTATGCCCACCCGGGTACTTGGTTCAGCATCACGGTAGATCTGAGGGCCGGGGAGGAGGGGTTGCTGTGATCTATAGGAGTTCCATCTCCCTCTCCAAGCACCATGTCCATGTAACCACCGGTCTGGAGTGTTTGCACCTTGTGTTGGATCAGGGGGACAGACTGGGGATTCTGTTGGTGTACCGCCCACCCTGCTGCCCAACAGACTCCCTAACTGAGCTGACGGAGGTGGTCTCGGATATATTGCTGAGATCACCCAGACTGTTGGTGCTGGGGGATGTCAACATCTATGCCGAGGCCGTCTTATCTGGGGCGGCTCAGGACTTCATGGTTTCCATGACAACCATGGGGCTGTTCCAATTCGCTACTGGCCCAACACACGTGGCAGGGCATACTCTAGACCTGATTTTCGCAACTGGACATGGGGATGGTGATCTGAATGTAGGGAGTCTTACATCAACCCCGTTGTCATGGACAGATCACTGCTTGTTGAAGTTTAGACTTACAGAGGCTTTTCCCCTCTGCAAGGGTGGGGGACCTATTAAGATGGTCCACCCCCGGAGACTAATGAATCCGGATGGTTTTCAAAATTCTCTGGGGCATTTTCCGGCTGATATGGTTGGCGCTCCTGTCAAAACCCTGGTCGAATTGTGGAATACTGAAATGACCCGGGCAGTTGACATGATCGCTCCTGTGCACCCTCTCCTATGTAGAGCTCATACAGCTCCATCGTACACCCCAGAGCTGAGAGCAATGAAACAGTATAGGAGATGGCTTGAGTGCAGGTGGAGACGAACTCCTGATGGATGCAATTATGCACTGGTAAGTGCCTATACCAACTTGTATTTAGGGGCAGTGCGGGCAGCAAAAAAAAAAACAATATTTTGTTGCCACTATTAAATCTTCTATCTGCCGTCCGGCGGAGCTTTTTAAAGTTGTCAGAGGGCTATTACACTCTGGCCCCAGGGACACGGTAGAACCATCCGTTGCACGCTGTAATGAATTTGCTAGGCATTTTCAGGAAAAAATCTCTTGCATCCATCAGGACTTGGACTCCAGTGTTATAGCAGTTGAATCAAATGAGGTATCTGGAGCACAGCCTGGTCATGACTTTTTGGATGAGTTTCAATTGGTGCAGCTTGAGGACGTTGACAAGGTGATTGGACAGGTGCGTGCAACCACTTCCGTGCTGGACCCTTGCCCTTCTTGGCTAATAAAAGCTAGCAGAGATGGAACAGCCGGCTGGGCCAGGGAAGTGATTAATGCCTCACTGCATGAGGGAGAGATCCCTGCCTGCCTTAAGACAGCGGTAGTGAGACCACTTTTGAAAAAATCCTCCCTGGACCCAGAAAATCTTAATAATTATAGGCCGGTAGCAAATGTCCCATTCCTGGGCAAGGTCCTAGAAAGAGTGGTTGCGGACCAGCTCCAGACACTCTTGGATGAGACCGATTATCTGGATCCATTTCAATCGGGTTTCAGGCCTGGTTTTGGCACGGAGACAGCCTTGGTCGCCCTGTATGATGACCTTTGTCGGGAGAAAGACAGGGGGAGTGTAACTCTGTTGATTCTCCTTGATCTCTCAGCAGCTTTTGATACCATCGACCATGGTTTCTTCTGGGGAGACTTGTGGACTTGGGAGTTGGAGGTACTGCTTGGCAGTGGTTCTGCTCCTACTTGGCGGGTCGTCTCCAGAAGGTAGTGCTTGGGGAGCATTGCTCGGCACCCTGGGTTCTCCAATATGGAGTTCCGCAGGGGTCAGTTCTGTCCCCCATGCTCTTTAACATCTACATGAATTTATTTATTTTATTTTTATTTAAAACATTTATTTATAACCCACTCTATTTCCGAAGACTCAGAGCGGCGAACAAAGAACAATCATACACAAAGGTTAAAATGAGCAATAAAAACAATTTTAAAATAAACATAATCACAGCAGGACCTGTCAATAATTAAAAGACACCCTAAACATCATTTAAATTAAATGCTTGACGAAATAGGAACGTCTTGACCTGGCGACGGAATACAACAAGAGAAGGAGATAACCGCACTTCTAACGGTAAGGAATTCCACAGCCTGGGGGCAATAACAGAAAAGGCCCTAGATCTAGTTCCCATCAGATGAGCTTGGGAAGTTGGGGGGATCATAAGAGGAGGATCAACAGAGGACCTCAAGGGTCGGGAGGGTTCATAAAAAGACATACGACCAGACAAATAGAGAGGGCCCAAGCCGTGTAAGGCTTTAAAGGTTAAGACCAGCACTTTGAATTGGGCTCGGAAGCAGATCGGCAGCCAGTGTAGTTGTTGTAGAAGAGGAGTTGTATGGGCTCGTAGGCCAGCTCCTGTTAACATTCTAGCTGCCGCTCTCTGAACCAATTTAAGCTTCCGAGCTGTTTTCAAAGGCAGCCCCACGTAGAGCGCGTTGCAGTAGTCTAACCGGGATGTAACTAAGGCATGTGTTACCTTTGTCAAGTCGGATGTCTCCAGAAACGGGCGCAATTGGCGGACCAGTCTTAACTGGGCAAAAGCACTCCTGGAGACCGCCAAAACCTGGGCCTCCAGGTTCAAAGCCGAATCCAGAAGCACCCCTAAACTGCGAACCTGAGTCTTCAGGGGGAGTACAACCTCATCCAACATTGGTAAATTCCCTATGTCCAGATCAGTCTTACGACTAACAAGGAGCACTTCTGTTTTGTCTGGATTTAATTTCAGCTTATTCACCTTCATCCAGTCCATCACTGCAGTCAGGCATTGGTTTAGGGGCTGAACGGCTTCCATAGCATCTGGAGGGAAGGAAAAGTAAAGCTGGGTATCATCAGCATATTGATGGTAACGAATTCCAAACCTCCGGATGATCTCGCCCAGTGGCTTCATATAGATATTAAATAACATCGGGGACAACACTGAACCCTGAGGGACCCCACATTTTATTTATTTATTTATTTATTTATTTATTTAATTACGCTTTTAAACCGCCCTATAGCAACAAGCTCTCAGGGCAGTGTACAGCAAAATAAAACCACATTTAAAAACGAACAAGTGTGGATTAAAACATACAATATAAAACATATTTAAAAACAAAATAAAATACGAATAAAATAAAAATACAGTTACAGTTAAGTTTAAAATAAAATTAAATTTAAGTTTAAAATGCCTGGGCGAAGAGGTAGGTTTTTACCTGGCGCCAAAAAGATAACAAAGAAGGCGCCAGGCGTATCTCATCTGGGAGGGCATTCCATAATTCGGGGGCCACCACTGAAAAGGCCCTAGATCTAATTGTTGTTCTCCGGGCCTCCCTATGGGTTGGGACCCGGAGAAGGGCCTTAGATGTCGAGCGCAGTGAACGGGTAGGTATATAGCGAGAGAGGCGTTCCATCAGATATTGCGGTCCGATGCTGTTAAGGGCTTTATAGGTAAGAACCAACACTTTGAATCTGGCCCGGAAACATATAGGTAGCCAGTGCAGTTGGGCCAGAATAGGTGTTATATGGTCGAATTTCTTCGTCCCAGTAAGAACTCTGGCCACAGCATTCTGCACTAGCTGAAGTTTCCGAATTGTCTTCAAAGGTAACCCTACGTAGAATGCATTACAGTAATCCAATCTAGAGGTTACCAGAGCGTGAATAACTGAGGCGAGGTTCTCCCTGTCCAGATAGGGTCATAGTTGGGCTACCAGCCGAAGCTGGTAGAACGCATTCCGTGCCACCGAGGCTACCTGAGCCTCAAGTGACAGGAGCAGATCTAATAAGACCCCCAAACTACGGACCTGCTCCTTTAGGGGGAGTGTAACCCCATCCAGAGCAGGTCTGACATCAACCACCTGGGCAGAGTACCCCCTCACCAACAGCATCTCAGTCTTGTCAGGATTGAGTTTCAGTTTATTAGCTCTCATCCAGTCCATTATCGCGGCCAGGCAGCGGTTCAGTACATTGACAGCCTCACCTGAAGAAGATGAAAAGGAGAAGTAGAGCTGCGTATCATCAGCATATTGCTGAAAACGCACTCCAAAACTCCTGATGACCTCACCCAGCGGCTTCATATAGATATTAAAGAGCATGGGGGACAGAACTGAACCCTGCGGGACCCCATATTGGAGTACCCAGGGACTCGAGTAATGCTCCCCAAGCATCACCTTCTGGAGGCGATTCCCAAGATAGGAGTGCAGCCACTGCCAAGCAGTGCCTCCAATTCCCAAGTCCGTGAGTCGCCCCAGAAGGATACCATGGTCGATGGTATCAAAAGCCGCCGAGAGATCAAGGAGAACCAACAGAGTTACACTCCCTCTGTCTTTCTCCCGACAGAGGTCATCATACAGGGCGACCAAGGCCGTTTCTGTACCAAACCCCGGCCGAAAGCCCAATTGAAATGGGTCCAGATAATCAGTTTCATCCAAGAGAGCCTGGAGTTGGTGAGCGACCACGCGCTCTAGAACCTTGCCCAGAAATGGAATATTTGCTACCGGTCTATAGTTGTTAAAATTATCAGGGTCCAAGGAGGGCTTTTTTAGGAGCGGTCTCACCACTGCCTGTTTCAGGCAGAGTGGGACCACTCCCTCTCGTAAAGAGGCATTAATCACCTCCTTGGCCCAACCGGCTGTTCCATTCCTGCTAGCTTTTATTAGCCATGAGGGGCAAGGGTCCAGAGCAGAAGTGGTCGCCCGCACCTGTCCGAGCACCTTGTCCACATCCTCGAGCTGTACCAACTGAAACTCATCCAATAAAACCGGACAAGACTGTGTTCTGGACACCTCATTAGATTCAACTGCTACAATATTGGAGTCAAGGTCCCGGTGGATGTTAATGATCTTATCTTGGAAGTGCCTCGCAAACTCATTACAGCGGGCTATCAATGGTTGTATTGCATCCGGAGGACCAGAGTGTAGAAGTCCCCGGACAACTTTATAAAGTTCCGCTGGGCGGTTACAAGATGACTGAATAGAGGCAGCAAAGTACTGCTTCTTTGCTGCCCTCACTGCCTTCACATAACGTTTGGTAGAGGCCTTCACAAGAGCATAATTACAGCCATCGGGAGTTCGCCTCCATTTGCACTCAAGCCGTCTCCTTTCTTGCTTCATCACTCTTAGCTCCGAGGTAAACCAAGGAGCCAATTGAGCTCTGCACATGTTAGGGGCCAGGAGTCCGAGCAGAAATCACCGAGTACAACCATCTGAGTCCTACCCTCCAGGAAGGAGCAAAGCCACTGCAAAACAGTACCTTGCAATCCCATCCCAGAGAGACGGTCCCGGAGGATGCCATGGTCGATGGTATCAAAAGCCGCTGAGAGATCGAGGAGAACCAACAGGGACACACTCCCCCTGTCTAGTTCCCTACGGAGGTCATCAACTAAGGCCACCAAGGCCGTTTCAGTCCCGTGGCCAGGCCTGAAACCAGATTGGAGTGGATCATAATAATCCGTTTCAACCAAAAAACGTTGGAGTTGTGAGGCAACTACTCGCTCCACAATTTTACTTAGGAATGGGAGATTGGAAACTGGGCGAAAATTGTCTAAACAGAGGGGGTCTAAAGAAGATTTCTTTAATAATGGTCTAACAGTGGCCTCTTTTAGACATCCAGGCAAGCAGCCTTGTTGGAGAGAGGCATTAACCACCCCCCAAACCCAATTAGCCAGTCCCCCTCTGGCCTGTTTTATGATCCAGAAAGGACAGGGATCAAGCCGGCAAGTAGTAGATCTCATTGCCCCAAGAAGCTTATCTATATCTCCGGGGGGGAACAAGCTGAAAAGAATCCAACTTAATAGGACAAACAGAATCCAAAGGTACATCCCTAGAGACTGCATAAATATTGGCATCTAAGTCAGAACGAATCTGAGCGACTTTGTTCTCAAAGTGTAAGGCAAATTCTTGTCATCGGATAAATGAGTGACCTCATCGGATAAATGAGTGAAGCCGCTGAGTGCCGTCATTAGGAGTTTTGGAGTGCGTTGTCACCAGTATGCTGATGACACGCAGCTCTACTTCTCCTTTTCATCTTCATCAGGTGAGGCTGTCAAGGTGCTGAACCGATGCCTGGCGGCGATAATGGACTGGATGAGAGCGAACAAATTGAAGCTCAATCCAGACAAGACTGAGATGCTGTTAGTAGGTGGTTCCCCTGACCAGAAGGTGGATGTTCCACCTGTCCTGGATGGGGTTGCACTCCCCCTGAAGGAGCAGGTTCGTAGTCTGGGAGTTCTTTTAGAACCATCCCTGTCATTGGAGGCTCAGGTAGTCTCGGTGGCATGGAGTGCTTTTTACCAACTTCGGCTGGTGGCCCAGCTACGCCACTATCTGGACAGGGAGAACCTTGCTTCAGTTGTCCATGCTCTAGTAACCTCTAAATTAGATTACTGCAATGCACTCTACGTGGGACTGCCCTTGAAAACGGCTCGGAAACTGCAGCTCGTGCAAAATGCGGTGGCCAGACTGATTACTGGGACCAGACGGTCCGAACATATAACACCGATTCTGGCCTGCTTGCACTGGTTGCCTATATGTTTCCGGGCTCGATTCAAGGTGCTGGTTTTAACCTATAAAGCCTTGTACAGCATGGGACCACAATACCTGATGCAACGATATGAACCTACCCGTACACTGCGCTCAACATCGAAGGCCCTCCTCCGGGTGCCTACTCAGAGAGAAGCCCGGAAGATGACGACAAGAAAAAGGGCCTTCTCAGTGGTGGCCCCCGAATTATGAATACTCTTCCTGATGAGATACGCCTGGCACCAACATTATTATCTTTTCAGCGCCAGGTAAAAACCTTCCTCTTCTCCCAGGCATTTCAGCATTTTAGCTTTTTAGCATTTTTAGTATTTTAGCATTCTAGCATTTTTGCATTTTAGTATTTAATATACATTTAATATGTGTTTAATTATGTCTTAACTTTTGTATAATTAACTTTTTAATTGATGATATGTGGTTTTTAATTGTATGTTACTGGTTTTGTCTGTTGTAAACCGCCCAGACAGCTTCGGCTATGGGGCGGTATATAAATTAAATAAATAAATAAATAAATCACCATGGCCTTTGGGTCTCTTTCCTCTTTTAGGAACAAAGGAACCTGCCTTATACTGACATAGGTCATTTGGTACCATCTAGCTCATTACTGATGTCATGGACTAGCATTGGCTCTCCAGGATTCCAGGCAATAGTTGTTACCAGAGATTAAATTTTGGACCTTTGCATGCAAAGCATATGTCCTACCACTGAGCTACAACCTTTCCCGTTTAAAAAAGTATCTTTTAAAATTGTTCTTTTCAATGCACTAATGAATGCACAGCATACCTAGGGCAGATCCACACCATGCATTTAAAGCACATTCAACACACATTTGAAGCACTTGAAACCCACCATAAAATCATGGGAACTGTAGCTTGTTAAGAGTGGTGGGAATTGTGAGGGGCAAACTCTACTTCCTAGGATTCCTTGGGGCAAGTCATACATTTTAAATGCAAGTTGAATGCACTTTACATGTATTGCATGGATCTGCATTACCTCATAAGCTTTCCCTGCATATAAATCATTTTAATTACTTTTTTGAAAATGCATATCAGCTACAAGGTTTACTGGGTGACCATGGCTATTCACCATCTCTCAGTCTAATCTGCCCCTCAAGGTGAAAACAACAGAGGGGGACCATGATCACCCCAAGGAAGAAGGGCACATTTAAAACATAGAGGAAATAATGTACAGCCATTATGTGAAATGAGATACTTATCGAGACATAGTATGAAGAAATATTTATATAAGCATGACTATCAAAGATGTATATTATTTACACAACCCGTAAAGATATTTACACAGAAGCAAGTCCCAATGTATTCAGTGGAGCTTACTAAAACAGGGAAGCGTGCAACCTCAGGTCAGAAGGCACTCACCCAACCCAAAATTGAGAATCATGCCACTTTAAGCTGTTTTGCAACTGTTTTTACTTGTTTTATGGTTATTGGAGTTTACATGGATTTATTTCTTTTTGTGAGCTGCCTTGGTTTCCATTCGGCAATCCTACCTCACAGGGTTGTTGGAAAGATTCCATATACACACACACTGGAGATATAAAAATGCATATACCCCATATAATAATTTGTTGTCAAAACTGGGTGGTCATTGCAGAACTTTTTAAAAAACCGTATTAGTTTCCTGCAAAATAAAAGCAGTGACACCTAGGTAAGCCCTGCCTAACTGCTTTAAAAAAAAAAGGATTGGTGGGGAAGAGAGATTTACAACACAAACACTATCCTTTGCTATGTTCACTCAAAAGTCCCATTGATTTACTGCACAATCCTAGCCATGTCTACTCAAAAGTAAGTCTTATTGAATTCAGTGGGGTTTACTCTCCATATATGAGATTAGCATTGCAGCTTTTCTCCCAGAAAAGTGAGTATAGGATTACAGCTTCATATTAGGAAGGTTTTCACAATGGACTATGGATTATTTATTTATTAGATTTATATCTAGCCCTATCTCCCAGTAGGAGCCCAGGGATGCAAACAAAAGCACTAAAAACACTTTAAAACATCATAAAAACAGACTTTAAAATATATTAAAACAAAACATCTTTAAAAACTTTTTTTTAAAAGCTTTAAAAACATCTTTTAAAAAATGGTTTACAAACATATTAAAAAGTAATTCCAACACATATGCAGACTGGGATAAAGTTCCTACTTAAAAGGCTTGTTGAAAGAGGAAGGTCTTCAGTAGGCACCAAAAAGATAACAGAGATGGCAACTGTCTAATATTTAAGGGAAGGGAATTCCAAAGGGTAGGTACCACTACACTAAAGGTCCATTTAGATAAATAAACTGCCCTCTTCAACAGCCTAAGAAAAGTTAAACTTGTTTGACTTCTTATAATTAGAAAAGTATAACACATTGTAATGGCATCGTAAGCTGCATGTACACTTTTTTCATTTCTGTTCAAAAATTATTTGAAAGATAAAATGTGTAATATGCTTTTTTTGAAAGTAATGAAAAAAACCTTGCATGTACACTTTATTATAATTATAACTGAAATTACTTACTGTGCATGCCTACCAATATCCTGTTGTGATCTTCTGTTCTAGATCTCCTGCTCTATTATTGTACACACAGAGAGAAAGGCATTCTTGCTGTTGCTGAAAGCGATAAACTTACTCAACTTGTGATGTGCAGACAAGCAGGAAAAGGCAGCTATTTTCAGGACTTGCAATGGGTTTTAGCTATTGCCTGGAGGTCAATAAATCCCTTGTCAATAACAACCCTGACTTTTCTTATTGGCACCCTTAAAGGATGGGGATTAGAGCAGCCAGCTACTAGCTAATTTAACAAGTTGCGGAGCAGGGGGAATTACATTTTTGTGTTATATCTCTTGAAACAGACCACCTAGGAACTTACTTGAAAAATTGAAAGCTGAGTCTGGAGCTTGGTGTGACTCACTCAGAGACCCACAGAGTATCCCCCAAAACTGGAATCTCTGGGTGAAAACGGGAGACCAGGCAATCTTACTGTGGCCATAGGAAAAGGATTGTTCAGGCCTAGGCCTCCTAGTGTTATTACAGCCCCTGCCCCTCAGATGTTCAACTGAATGTTGTCTTCAGCCCTTGTACTGAATATAAGGAAAAAAGCGAGGGCAGTATTTGAGCCAATTGCTCATTAAAAAGTAAACTTGTTCCTACTTTCCAGTGTTCTGGCCAAAAAGAGTGCCAGGCACTAGAATAACTGATAAATCCTTGGTTTTATTTTTAAACATTTTTATTTTACCAATATTTAAATAATTTTAAATGTATTATTAATATTTATTATTATTAAATAGATTTAAATGTATTAGGCAACCTGTATTATCTTCTAGGGGTTTTTTTGCAAATGATCCTATGCTCCTGCATCACAGTATTTTGGGCTTCAGGCCTCTCAACAAGGGACTGGATATGCCGCTCCAGGTCATGCCTCAGAGAACTGAGGGAAAAATCAGAACAGTAGTCGAGCAAATGTAAGTCTATAGCTTACCTTTATTGTTATAACAAGCTTTCTGGGTTCTCTTGAATAGTCAGGTCTCTTTTAAAACAAAAAGGGGGCAGCTTTTAAAATATTTCTCTTAAGAGTTTTAAAAGCACATATATTCAAATTATCCATAAATTCAGAGTTCCACTATCTTAACATTTAACTTGCATGTGGAGCGTTGCTATGGACGTTCCATTAAATCAGACAAGAATAAAACAACTGGCATCCTCATCTGATTGATTCTAGACTGGCAGCCTTCATTGTCCCAGAGTGCCACATAACCTGAAAGTTATCTGTGCTGCAGTTCAAAAGTATCCACATACAGTATGCATAGTCTACTGGACTGGGACCTGAATAAATACAATTAAAATATATGATATAAATAGTTAAAAAGCAAGATGATTGCATTGATGACAATGGTGGGGCAGCAGCAGCAACAACAAAAGTCTCCTAGCCTTATTAAAATTTACCAAAGCTAAAACATAAAATGGAACACACTCTTGAATGCACAAATACATGGGCAATTACATGCAAAAAGTTATAATCATGGCTGCCAGGATCAAGCCTCAAATCTGAAAATACAGCAGTAGAATAAAGCAGATTCTGACCATCAAAACCATATTCAATTATCATGTCTATACCATTTCTTTCTGTGGTTAAAAAAGAAGAAGCTATTATTAGGCTCCCTTGCTTTTTCTGACAATTTTTCTTTACTTTTTTTTTTTTAAACTCCAAGTAATGCCTCTATATCACATTCCAAAAAGCAAACATGAGCTGCAGGCTATCTGATTATTAGTTTCCCAGAACACTCTGTTCAACCCTGTTTTGCTCCCTTTGATATAAAGCACAGAATATTGCTGAACTGGACCACATTAAGCACTGTTCTAATCTAGTGTCCCGTTCATTCCAGTGATCATCATGCCACTTACCCAAGCCTGTAGTGAGGTGCGGAACAATACCCTTTACCTGGGTTAAGTGGGTGGACTCAACATTTCCTTGAAACACAAACATTTTCACTCCCTTGTCCTAATTGTTAAAAAATTGCTCAGCAAGCCTCCCACCTGCAGCCACACCAACAATCATTTTAGTTTTTCCATGCTAGATTAGCACCTGAAATGGGAGGAGAGCCAGCGACGAAAGTATTTTTAAACAGGTGGAGTAAACACTGGTGCAGGATAAGAAAGCTAGTATGTTACATGGAGTAAATGGCAAGCAGAATTGAAAAGGTCTCTTTTGTCATTGTTCTTAGTCTGATAGAGGCTGTTTACTTCAAGGTGTGTGTTGCATTTTCTGGGATTTTCCTCAAAGTTCCAAGAAATATGACTGAGGTGTGACACAGGTGTTTGTATGTAGCTAAGTATGAAATCACTCCCAACAGGGCTCAGGAGACGGGCACATTACAATGTAAATTGTGTGTGTTTTTATAAGATGCTGCTATGCTGTTATTTTTTCAAGCAAGCTTTAAGCAAATCTGTTGCACAACTATGTTTTTTATTATCACCAAAGCACATATAGAACAAAGTTTCTTATTTAAGGAGCAACAGCCATGAAGTGTGGCACAGTTAAAGATTATATATATATATATTAGGACAGGGGGAGAAGCAATGAAGTATGGCGCAAATATATATATATTCACTAATAGGCAAAAAAAAATGTGATTTAAGAACGTACCTATAGCCCACAGATATTTCTATCAAACTTTAGAAAGCAGGGAAATTGGGCAGCTATAGTGAATGCACCAGGAGAGCAGGAGACCTGACCTCCTCTCTGAGATATTGGACTACCCTACAAATTTGTCAAAATGCAAACACAATTTGGGTTGGTCTTTCACAGTCCAATCCACTTCCTGTGTAGCTTGGAAGAATTTGGTAACATGTGCCTCTGAGCATATGGTACACTGTGAACATGGCTGATTTTTAATGAATTTCAACAGATTATGAGAACTCGGACAGAAAAAAGTCCAAAAGGGCTCTGGGGTTTTTTTTCTCTCTTTTTAGACTTTGAACCTTCGATTCTCTCTGACTGTTTTGTGTATCGCCATGAAAATTGACTGGGTAGTTAAGCAAGCATTTCTGAGTTCAGGACTATAAGTTTTGTAAGGTTTTGTTTTGGAATGAGCTTATGGGAAGCATCAGAAAGTCATGGGGGGTATTTTCAATTTAACATTGCAGAATGTGAAAAATCCACGCTGGCTATAGTATACAGCCACTCTTGTAGCTGTATAATATGGGGAGTGACGCAGCCACCTAACTACTAGATAGCATTGAAAATGGTGGAATTGAACTAATACTGATTCTTAATATTCCTGTGTTATGCGCCAATATGGCAGGAAATAATTGAAGAGTGCTGTGCTGGCAAGGTCTTTCACCATCACCTTGTTACACTGGGCTAACATTAACAAGCCCAGGCAGTAGCCCCAGTTGAAAGCAAGGCAGAAACACCCAAAGGCAGCAGAAGCAGGTAATCTAATCGCTCAGATCAGCAGGTAAGCCCAATGCAGAAGTTTTTTGTAAAGGTCAGAGAATATCACCAGGGTGTAGTTATCCAGGGTCTCAGGGGGTCTTTTATATTTTTAGGTCTCTTTTATGTTTTTAGGAGCAGGGTCGCAGCAGGGCCCCTGTGTCTCCAGCATCCTGTGAATCAGCATGAAAGGGGAGTGTCTTAGCCACTGAGAATAATCTTCTAACATGCTTCCTTGACCTTTCCTGCTGATTGGAGTCAATCAGAGTGAGATGTCAGCCACTAAGAAGAGTCTTCTCAGTAGCTTACACTCTCCCCTTTCCTGCTTATTGGCTCTTAGGAATGTCTGTTGTGGGAGAAGGTATTAACAAGGATCTCATTCTCAATCCTGCAGCAAAAAAGGGGAAGGGGCGTGTCTATGATTAACGTGAAGGGACCCTGCACTTCTGATTTTGCTGCTATCACCTGCACTATCCTCACCTATTAATGTATGGAAGCTTAGGCCTGGCATCAGCATGCAGCATACTTGGGTAGGTCTGCTGCTTTTGCTTGCCATACATAGCCCCCCCCTTATGCAAATATTTGTGCTCAGTGGATGGATCTGGAAGCCACTGTTTTAGTTTTCCACAATGCTTTCAATGTTGCCCCCCACTCTAGGGAATTATTGGATATTTAAATGGTGGTTCACTCAAAGAACTTCTGCTGCTACTGACAGCTGCTTCTGCTTTGCCAACATGGGAGCCTGCCACAGGAACTCATCAGAGGGCATTTGGCCAAGGCCTTCCTCAAACTTGGAACCAGTTATGTGAAGTTGACATGGCTGGTCTCCCTGAAGTTTCTTATGATTTCCCAGGGAGATTCTCTCCCACCATCTACAGGCTCTCACCCTGAGTAGATCAGGTGGCTTTGTCCCATACTCACTCCTCCACACATAACTGATCTCTCACCTCAGCAAAGACACATTCCCATGCACAGGACAATAAATCTCTAAACAAATGTTCCCAGCAAAACAAAAAACAAAAAGGGTGGTGGCACTCTTGCCCTTGGTCCAGCCCCCCCAAAGGGCCATCCCCAAAGAAACAACTTCCTTTGGTGTCACACCTCTGGAGGCAGCCAGGTAGCCTGTTGCTCCACAGCACCACAGGCTTTATAGTTCTAGAGAGCATTAACTGAAGGCAAGTGTTGCAGATTTGCTGCTACTGCTGCTGTTTCATGAT
Source organism: Rhineura floridana (assembly GCF_030035675.1). Lineage (NCBI taxonomy): Eukaryota > Metazoa > Chordata > Lepidosauria > Squamata > Rhineuridae > Rhineura > Rhineura floridana. The sequence continues at coordinate 217,619,825 of NC_084480.1, forward strand.
TTGAATTTTCGTGAACTCATCCAACTTCTTTGTTAGCATCTTATGATGCAATATATTGTCAGTGGTAAGTGGAGCTGGAGTAGGGTTACCAGACCTCTGTTTTTCAGCTGGAGACTCCAGGTTTTGAGGGTCCCCTCCGGGTCTCTGGATGACTACCTTAATCTTCGGACTTTCAGCTTTCATTTAAAAAAAATTAAATTTCTAGGTGGTCTGGTTCCAGAGATACACATCAAAACGGCAGCCGCCCCCCACAACTTCTTAGTTGCTCTATGTTCTGCTCTAATCCCTGTCCTTTCAGGTTTTTAGCCAATAAGAAATCAGGGTTGTGAATGACAAGGAATTATAGAGCCAAAATGTAGAGTTAAATTGAATTGCCAGCGTTCAAGTCGATTCTGACTTATGGCGATCCTATGAACAGCGTTTTCATGGTAAGCGGTGTTCAGAGGGGGTTTACCATTGCCTCCCTCTGAGACTGAGAGGCAGTGACTGGCCCAAGGGTCAGAAACATGCTTTTTCCTGCTTTTCTGAACATCTCACAGATTGAATAAGTAAGCTTTCAGTCTTTTTCTCTCTTAAGAACATAAGAAGAGCCTGCTGGATCAGGCCAGTGGCCCATCTAGTCCAGCATCCTGTTCTCACAGTGGCCAACCAGGTGCCTGGGGGAAGCCCGCAAGCAGGACCTGAGTGCAAGAACACTCTCCCCTCCTGAGGCTTCCGGCAACTGGTTTTCAGAAGCATGCTGCCTCTGACTAGGGTGGCAGAGCACAGCCATCATGGCTAGTAGCCATTGATAGCCCTGTCAATGAATTTGTCTAATCTTCTTTTAAAGCCATCCAAGCTGGTGGCCATTACTGCATCTTGTGGGAGCAAATTCCATCGTTTGACTATGCGCTGAGTAAAGAAGTACTTCCTTTTGTCTGTCCTGAATCTTCCAACATTCAGCTTCTTTGAATGTCCACGAGTTTTAGTATTATGAGAGAGGGAGAAGAACTTTTCTTTATCCACTTTCTCAATGCCTTTTGTGTAGGAGTCAGATAGGTTTAAATTTTGAAGAGGGCAGTGTTTTGCAAACTTCCCAAACTGAAGCTTTAATTGAAGCAGTACTTGCTTTTCCATAATAAACATACCCAGAGTAAACCCCATTGAATTCAATAGGACTTCCTTTTGAGTAGACATGGTTAGGATTGTGCTGTAAATTGATGGGATTTTTAAGTGCACATAGAAAAGAATTGTGTTTGTGTTGTATATCTTTCTCTTCCCCTCCAATCCTATTTTTAAAGCAATTAGGCAGGGCTTACTTAGGTATCACTGTTTTATTATGTAGGAAACCAATACTGGTTTTTTTTAATGTTCTGCAATGATCAACTGGTTTTGACAATAACCTATTATATGGGGTGTATGTGTTCTCCAGTGTGTGTGTGTATATGGGAATCTTTCCAACAACCCTGTAAGGTAGGGCTGAAGTCTGGAAACCAAGGCAGCTCACAATAAGAAATAAATCCCTTTAAAATCCAATAACCATAAAAACAAGTATGAAATGGGAATGGACTGCCTTCAAGTCATTCCTGACTAGGGTTACCAACCATACTCTTTTAAGAGTACATGTACTCTTTTTGAGATGGTGCAACAGTATACTCTTACTTTTCACTTATCGAAGCCAAATGTACTCTTTTTAAACTGACAAAATGATGGTAACCCTAATCCCGACTTATGACTACCCTATGAATAGGGATTTCATGGTAAACGGTATTCAGAGGGGGTTTACCATTGCCTCCCTCTGAGGCTGGTCCTCCCCAGCTGGCTAGGGCCTGCTCAGCTTGCCACAGCTGCACAAGCCAGCCCCTTCCTTGTCCGCAACTGCCAGCTGGGGGGCAACTGGGCTCCTTGGGACTATGCAGCTTGCCCACGGCTGCACAGGTGGCAGGGCACGTAACTATGAGCCACTCACTGTGGGGTAATCTTTAGCTGGCCCTTTATACCCAGGAGACACGAACGGGGATTTGAACTCACAGACTCTCAGCCAGGCTCTCCTCCCCACTGTGCTATACCAGCTTAAACAGTTGCAAAACAGCTTAAAATGGCATGATTCTGAATTTTGGGTTGTGTGAATGAAGCTGCTTATCACTTGAGGTTGCAGTTCTGTCTAGGGTTGCCAGGTTCAGGCCCTGAGGCTGATCCTGTATCTTTAGGAGAAGAGAAAGTCAACCAAGTGCAGGTGTTCTTGCAACACTATAATGGGAAAAACCACAAGGTGGAATTCTCCTTTCCCCCTGCACAACTTTTAAAGATACGGAAGACCTCTTGGAGGCCGGGCCTGTTTGAGTAAGCTCCACTGAATACATTGGGACTTGTTTCTGAATAAATAAACATAGGATTGCACTATAAATTTCTTTACAGGTTGTGTAAATAATAAATATATTTGACAGTAATGCTTATACAAATATTTCTTCATTTATCATATTTTTTGGGTTTTGGTTTGGAATCCTGACTGGTTGTGAGATGCTTAGTTTTCTGCCTTACTCATAGGAATCTTGTTGTGGTTGGTATGGTACTGCATTTAAGAAATCATCACTGTCTTTTGTTCTTCCTTTTCTATTTGCATTTCATTTATCATTATCCTTACTCCCTTTCATCCATAGAAGCAACAACAGTGGTTCCATGCTCAATCTTCTTAAACCCACTGATGATGCACCTTGTTGTTTGTTTCTTGTCCAATTATGATAAAAGAGAATTCACATACTGGGCAGTGTGGCTGCAATTGTTGTTTTTCCCAAGCTGCTGCCTATGAAGGTAGACCAAATCATGTGTGCTTTCTCTCTGTCAATTATATTCACTGGAATTGGGTTGGCTGATAAAGTGAGTTTATAGCAGCTCACAGGCAAGACAGAAAAGGGTAGAGAATCTTCTTACTCATTACTCAGACCTCTTTCTGAAGTGAAGGGTCAAATGGAAATGGACTGCCTTCAAGTTGATTCCAACTTATGGCGACCCTGTGAATAGGGTTTTCATGAGGCTGAGAGGCAGTGACTGGCCCAAGGTCACCCAGTGAGCTTCATGGCTATGTGGGGATTCGAACCCTGGTCTCCCAGGTCGTAGTCCAACATCTTAACCACTACATCCAAACCATATCTACTGAGAAATAAGTCCTATTGAGTTCTATGGGGCTTAGTCCCTTAGTGTGTTTAGAATTGCAGCTCTTCGGGGGCATCCATCTTTACTCCTGAGTGCTCCCATCTTACATCTCCACAACACTAGGCTCCTTTCTTCCTACAATGGCCTTCTGGTGACTGGCCTGGCCTGAGGGCACTTGAACCCTTTTTGCCAGAAGCAAATTGGCTAGATTAAATGTTTCCTACCCAGGCTCCATCTTTTAGCTAAGATTTCTATCTTAATTTCCAATCAGATAAATGTTTTTGTATGAATTGTTTGCGCCAAGCAACTGTGGTTGATGCTTAATGTATCATGCTTAATGACATCACTTGGACCCGCCCCATGACATCACACACCCTGTGACATCACTTGGACCCACCCCATGATGTCACTTGGACCTGCCCCATGACATCACACACCCTGTGACATCATTCGGGCCCACCCTCAAAATCTCAGGGTTTGGGATGCTTCTGACCTGGCAACCCTAAGCTGGAGTGAGAGTGGAAACCAACACTGATAAAAATAGTCTGAAGTTGCACAAAAAGTTGCATCTCTAAATCCAAGATGAGTAGAATAAAGACCAAATACTGCTCTCACTCATATCCTTCCAATCATCTTATTATACATAGTGAATGTACATTGTCCATTCTTATTGTAGCAACTGAGCACCTCGGACAGGCTAATGAATCTTTCTCACTATATCCCTGTAATGCAGAGAAATGCAGTCCTGCATATTTTGGGCAAGTTGGGTTACAGTGCAGACGTGGCCGAGCCATTTTAGACCAGGTCAAGCTGCATTTCTTTAAACCTCCTATCATGTCCAGATATGTTGCTGCCCAAACAGTGAAATGTTTGCATCCTATTGGAGCTTTGAACAGCTCCCTGTCATCCTGCTGCAGCCCAGTAACTTGGGGCTTATCCACACGGGAGCATACCTTTGCACTAAAGACGCTGCTTTTACCGTCATGATAAATTTGCAAGGTCCACACTTCGGTCTCAATGGTAGCTTCAAATTCGCTGTGTTCCATTCACACTAGTAGGTGTTCCTCTGGGAAGGATTAGTGTCGCTGTTTCCTTGTGGCCTTGCCCTCTAATTTTACATGTTTACTCCCTCAGGTTCAAGGCTGAAGCTGGGAGAGTGCCTCCATGTGCAATTGACCAAAAAAATGAAATTGATTAGACCCCCCCTCCCCTTCTCCATTGTCCAAGCCTGAGTGAAAGGTGGATGGGAGGGGGGACTGAGTGAAAGGCAAAGTAGGCAGTAGCTGTGGCAACTTTTGCGGGTGCCAGAGAGAGAGAGGGAGCGGGCAATGGAGCATAAGAGAGTCCGCCCACTAAAAAAAATTGAAGCAAAGCGCCTACAAGGAGGAGCACAGAGCAGCGCAGCTGAAATGTTTTTTCCTTTTCGTATTAGCAGTGGATTGGGATAATATGGTTTTAAAGGGGGAAACTGCGTGATAGCTTCTGCTTGCCTGCAACGTCATGTGAACCATGTGAATTACAAGGGGATGCAAGTAGCACCACACACACACTAAATCGCCATGTGGATAAGCCCTCCATCTAGGTTGAATTGGGTTTGGCAAAAAAGCAGTGAATGACCTGCCCTGTGGGCACACATAAAACTTTTTTGAGGCACAAAATGTACTGCTTTAGTACTACAGAGGGTATTTTTTGCCTACTTTGATTCCCTTATGCTGACAGAACAACAGCATAAGCAGCATGGCCTTGGCATTCCAGGCAGCTCTTGGATTTTCCAGAATACTAGTGAATGTGCATCCCATGTGCATGCTAGCATTTGTCCATTATTACAGCTAAATCCCAATTCAAAGACACTATTGTAATATCTGGTTTATGTGTAATGAATGGGGGAAATGATAGCTTGCTATAGGGGGATAGTTGTATTGACAGCTCCACAAAAAGTAATGGTTCAAAAAGTGCTTCAAAGAAAATGTATCTTATGTAAGCTGTAGAAGGAAAGTTGCTTGAATTAGTTTTTTTAAAATCCAGAAATATTAAACAGGCTTCCCCAACTTGGTGCCCTCCAGATGTTTTGGACTACAGTTTCCATCATTCTTGACTGTGGGCTACACTGGCTGGGGCTGATGGGACTTGGGGTCCAACAGCATTTCAGGTTGGGAAAGGCTACATTAAACATTTCCCATTTCCCCCAAACACATTGGAAATCATTGTTATTGTGCAGCTGTCTTTTTCTTTTCTTGGATTTTTCTATGGTTAGAACATAAGAAGAGGCTGCTGGATCAGGCCGATGATCCATCTAGGCCAGCATCCTGTTCTCATAGTGGCCAACCAGTTGCCAATGGGAAACCCGCAAGTGGGACCTGAGTGCAAAGAGCATTCCTCCCCTGTGGTTTCCAGCAACTGGTATTTGGAAACATACTGTCTCTGCCTAAGGAGGCAGAGCATAACCATCATGGCTAGCAGCTACTGATAGTCTTTTCGTCCATGGATTTGCCTAATCCTCTTTTAAGTCCATCCAAGTTGGTGGCCATCACTGCCTCACGTGAGAGTGAATTCCATAGTTTAACTATGCGCTGTGTGAAGAAGGACTTTCTTTTGTTTGTCCTGAATCTTCCAACATTCAGCTTCTTTGGATGTTCACACCTTCTAGTGTTATGAGAGAGGGAGAAAAGCTTTTCTCTGTCCACTTTCTCCATGCTATGCATAATTTTATACAAAATTCTGTCATGTCACCTCTTTCTCACCTTTTCTTTAAACCAAAAAGGCCCAAATGCTGCCACCTCCTCTCTCCATCTCCTTGATCATTTTGGTTGCCCTTTTCTGAATTTTTTCCAGCTCTGTCTTTTTTGAGGTCAGGTGACCAGAACTGTACCTAGTATTTCAAATGCGACTACACCATAGATTTATATAATGGCATAATTCCTGTTGGTCTTATCTTTTTATATGGATTGCTGTATTGTTATTTATCCCTTTTGACGAAAACAAAACAAAGCACCACACTAGGTGTACACTTCAGCCGCAGAGACGGAGAATGCACAGCCTTCAAAGAAGCAACATGTTCACAAAATAGGGGGACATTGCTGCAGGCAGAAGGGCAGCCTTGCCATTTTTTTTGTTTTAAAATGCTGGCTGAGGGCTTGGCACTGGAATGGCAGGACCATAAGGAGCTGCCTTATACCAGGTCAGTTTGTGTATCCATCTAACCCAGCAGATTGGCAACAGCTCTCTAGGGTCTCTGGAAGAGGTCTCTTATATCCCCTGCTACCTGCTCTGTTCAACCAAACATGCCAGAGGCTGAACCTAGAACTGTCTGCATGCAAAGCATGTACTCTACCACTGAGCTTTGGCTCCTGTGTTGTGGAGCAAAGAAACAGGGGAAGCTCTGTTACCCTCTTAATGAGAGCCATAATAATGCACACAGCATCTTCAGTGGACAGAGACAACTGTATAGGTGTGTGTGGCTTTAGCCTGGCCTCTGAGAACAGCTTCATACACTACATAAGTATGATTACAATTGTCTGTTGTATGGCTTACAGTGCTTATGAAGAAAGCGAAGAATTAGCTCACTGTCTTGTAGGTATAATCTAATAATATATCCTAGTGTGTGTTATACTACGATGAGGAACAGAATGGCCCACCAGTGGCATTTCAGTCTGCAGTAGCAGACTGCCCATATATCATTCACTACATTGACTCTCCATCATTAAATTCTATCTGTGCAGTGACTCAGTATCACAGGCTGCAAACCTATGAGCAACTGAGCAACCTCAATAAATCCCTCTAAAGTCAATGGAACTGAAGCTGCCAAAATGTGCACCAGATTGTAGCTGTAATCACTCTACAAGTGTACAAAACGTTGCACATTACTCTGGCTGATGGAGAATTGAGCGCATGTCTACCTTGTATCTAAGTCTTCTTTACTGTACATGCTCAAGACAAACTTTTTCCATGAGCATCTTACTTAATATTCAACAATCTGCATATAACCAGGATAAATCCATGAATGTTGTAACATTCAAAGCTGCTATCAAAACAGAATTCAAAATTCTGTCTGGTAAACTTCTATGATTTACACACACACACACACTGCTGCATTCAAGTTACCTGCTGCTTGTCTGCCTTGAATTTAATGCCATCCAGCTTCCTTGCTGACAGTAATAAAGTGATCACGTAATCAGTAACTCACAGCAGCATTTTTATAACAGGATCTCTCTCTCTAAGCATGTAAAAGGTTCTTTTCTTGTAGGCAGATGGACAGAGGTTGAAGGACTGTGCTTACTACAAAGAAACCAGATTTGAAAAGTTTTAACAGCCGGCATGGTATCTGGTTCATTTTCTATCAAAATTAGTTCATTACCATTAATTTCTGCCAACTGCCAATCAGTCCTTAAAATCACATCTTCTTCTTCTTCTAGGCTCCCCGTCATAATTATTGTACTTCAAGAATATTCCTAGGAATATTCCGGAAGTACAATATTACTACAGCAGACAACAAAATACAGAAATCCATCCCTAATAAAAAGCATTACTTAATTAATTAAGCTTAGGCACTTTACACAAGTGTCTCAAAGTGACTTCCAAATAAATAGTAAAATAACCAAGCATGAGAGACAATGTATTTCTGATGGGGACCTGCAATCATGCCTGTAATGCACTGTCACTCAACCTTTTTTAATCCATGCCACCTTTTAGCTAATATATTAAGGTGTTGGGACTACGACCTGGGACACCAGGCTTCGAATCCCCACACAGCCATGAAGCTCACTGGGTGACCTTGGGCCAGTCACTGCCTCTCAGCCTCAGAGGAAGCGAATGGTAAACCCCCTCTGAATACCGCTTACCATGAAAACCCTATTCATAGGATCGCCATAAGTCGGGATCGACTTGAAGGCAGTCCATTTCCTTTTTCAAAAATCCCATGTCCCCTTCAAGCCTGGCTCCTGTAATAATGCCAAACTACAACACACCCATGATGGTGTGCGGATCATGTAAGAAGCTGCATATAATCTTCTCATGTTCTGAACATTACATTTCATACTTTTATATTTTAATATTGTTAATTGTTTACTGATATTGTACATATTGAGAGACACTGCTGTCATATTTCTGAGAATGCTCCAAGAGTCCTGCTTCTGTGGTTTTTGTTTTGTTTTGTTTTTGTAGTTTCAACATACCAGAATATGTAGCAATTCTAACCCAGGTTTTAGCTATTGTTCAGCTTCCCTTCACAGGCTGGACCTGGGCAAGCAACAACAAAAGATTTTGGTAGTCATCGTTCTATAGTTCTTTAGAGATGTTCAAAAAGGGCATTCAATGAATATGTATGGGAGCATCATGGTAGTAGGCTCTGCCTCCCCAATCTACAGGGTGTTTCATTTGAACACAGTTACAGACATGGGAGTGTCAAGTATTCAAATCATCCTGCATAGGTCAAGGAGCAAATGCTGCTTTCACATTCCTCTCATCTGTAAAGCACTTACATTTTCAGTCTGTAAAACATATGTTTCCAGTTTATTTGGGACAATAAAAACTATTTGGGCTCCTGCTGGGAGGAAGGGCAGGATACAAATAAAATAATAAATAAATAAAAATAAATAAATTTGCATTGGCTATGGCTGGATTCTGTTGGGTAGCCAAACCACAGTGCATTGTCATTGTCTTCCCTCCCTTTTTGTCTGTCCCCTGCACATCAGTTTTCATGTCGGCTTCTTGGTTTTCAACAGGAGTGAATTCAAGTCTTCCTAAAGGACTGGGAAATATTGTGAAGTAGTCTAGGGTCGCTATGTCTCTACCAGTCCAGACACTGAGGCTGACAGGATGGGGCCTAGTGACGACTTGGTGAACTCTCCAAGTTTTGCAATTTCAGCTCCTTGCTCCTCAACAATGGGACAGCTTTCCTGCCTGGAAGGCAGAAATGGGATAGCATAGGGGAGGAAAAGAGGCAAGGCAGCAATGCATGCTCTCTATCATCAAACAAGGTTTGGCATTACCATTTATTGCAGACAGCATATTTAGCAGCTATTTGGTATAGGGTTGGCAGGCTCAGGGCCTGAGAATGATTCTGTATCTGTAAAAGAAGAGAAAATTCAGCCAAGTGCAGGTTTTCTTGCAACATTGTAATGGGAAAAACCACAAGGTGAAATTCTCCCTTCCCCCTGCACAACTTTTAAAGATACAGAAGACCTCTTGGAGGCTGGGCCTGCCAACCAATCAGTTTTATGCTTGATCCAATGCAAACATAACTAGAGTCCTATTTAGGGATTCTTAAATTCTTCCTGTGGAGGGGCCATGTGGATTTGAGTGAGAAGGTCTGAAGACAGATTGTAAGCACATTGATCTGAACATGCTTATAGTCCTCCCCATGATCAGGAATTCTGACTGTACATGGCTCCCAAACGCAGGGAGGACTGTAAGCACATTCAGCAAAATTCACTTACAACCCCCCTTCAGATCTTCCTACTCACCTGGAAGCTCAGGGGGGAGGGGCTGACTTGCACAGTCTTGCACACCCTCTCTATGGATAGAATTTCAGAATGCCTGAATAGAAGCCACTAATCAGAGGTTCACCATCAGATTTTGCTCATTCTTCTACTTCAGTTTGCTACATTACAAGGACTGAGATATATCCAAAGCGAACAATCTGTGGTGGTGATGTGTCCATGATAACTGCTTCATGCAAGCAAGCAATCCAAGGACGGATGGATTGTGGGAAAAAAGAAAAAAACCAAGTACTAGCATGCAAACCAGGATCATAAATGGGAGGCTGCATATGAAGGGAGCCTGCTTTGGAAGCAAAAAAGGAGGTGAATTATCCCAGGATATTTTTCTTTAGAGAAAAAGAAAAGCAGTCAATTTTGATGAGCTCAGATTTTACAGCAAAGCTTTTTAATATTTCCTGAGGTCCTAATCAAAAAAGAATCTTAACTAGTCCCATGGGAAAATGTAAGATGAAAGGAGCTGACATTGATTCCCATTCTACCTTGCTTCTACACTGCTTTCCCCCCCTCCCCGTTTTCTTGTGTGCACGTTACTAAAGATATCTGTGGGTAAGAATTAGTGCTGGGATATTAATGAAAAGGGGCAAACAAATGCATCAGCATACACACACACACACATACACAAAGTCAATTGCTGAATGTAGTACAATACCTTTAAAATTTTAACATCTATTAAATTAAAATCAAGAAAATTGACATGGATCGGCTGAAAAAAGACATAGCACCTCTAGCTTATGCCAACTAAAAATAAGAATTATTAATGAAGCTCGGTTTTCTTCCGCTGTGCACATTAATTATTTATGATAATAATACTCCACACTGCCATATTAAAGAATATTCTTTTTCCCAGCTTCCAGGAAAGCTCCATCTTCAGAAACCTTCAACACGTTAAAGCCCACAAAAGAATGCATTCCTTTCAGTGTATTTATTATACTAGAAGATGAATATAGACTTGGGTTATTAAACTGGAATGAAAAACACATCTTATTAAAAACTTACATGGTGATTTTTATTCTCACTAGTTTCATATAAACTTAATGATGCAGACTGCATTTTTATGCTCATCTATTTTAAAATGGTGCCTGAAGCAAGGGGGGCGAAAAATGTCCATTAATGCCAGTTTGGTGTTTCAAATACAATTTGATGTAATTTACGGCAAATATATGTGAACACAGAAGGATAATTTTGAGAGCCTTTTCTGGCTTTAGATGTAGGTTAGCTCATAGCAGCAATTTGTTGGCGTAAATTCTCTGCAGAATGAGGGGGAGGATCTGAATTATTTTTCATAGGTTAAACCAAAAAATGAACATCTTCACTCAGTCCCCCCCCCATAGGAATGTTCAGGCTACATTACGTTATTTTAAAGATTAGGTCAGACATTATTCATATTTATAAACCTGATATATTGTGAAAATCGTTTACTATATGGACACAGTCAGGTTTATAAATGGTAGAGTAGCTGAAGTTGGTGATCAGTATGGAAAATCTACACAGAGCAGTGATATTAAAGTTATTATTATGGTTACATACTATGTAGTATTTTATTAATATATTTAAACAGAATTTGTATACCACTTGATTGTCAATAAAATCTCTAAGCTTTTTTACAGCTATGCTTGTTTCACTTAAGTCAATAAGACAGCCACAATTAACTTGTTCCATTTATTTTAGTAGGACTTAAAAACAACCAACTTTCTCTGGATTGACATCTCTGTATCCAGTATACAATCCAATGTGTGTCTTGGATAATGCATTTGGATATTTTATTGCATCATATGGCTCTTCCAATTTACGTGGTTACTTCCTGTTAGGGATGGGGGAGTAATTAAATTAGGTTCATATTTAAAACCAAATTTATCAGATGAACACTTTATGAAACAATATGAAAACTGATATACAGCCATCTTTCAAAATTCGCACTTATTCAAATTTTGCAATGCAGTTGTCCAACCAGTGGTTACAAAAATACATATATTGGGGGGAAATGTATAAAAATGAATACTACGTTGATGAAAATAACATAAAAATGCATTATATTAGGAGAAATTGCTTGAAAAAATGTGTACATTAGTCAAAACAGCATATAAAAATGTATTAGGAGAAATTTACACTACTATGCTGAAGAATTTTCATGAGGATTATTTTTTCAAAAAATATTGCAAATTGCTGCATAATTGTGGAAAATTGGATTTAAGATTGGAAAAATGATAAACTGAAAGAACCGAAACTGATCCTTCTATCCCCGCTTTCCATGCCAAATCTTTCCTTCTTTAGTGTGGCTGATGTCAGCAATCAACTGAAAACCCATGTGAGCAGTGCTTGCTGCACCTCAGCGGTGGAGCACATGGTAGGCTTCCCATTGCAGACATTTGCCTTTCAATGGGTGGAGGGTGGCAGAATGTTCAGTCTTACCCACAGTTCCTTTCACACTTTCCCAACCCTCACCCAATGCAAATAACATGATGAACGTAAAACAGTGTAGTGTTCTCAAAAGGACCAAAGCAGGAAAAAATACAATACACATGCATGCATAATTATGCCTATTAAAATAAGAGTATAAGAAAATCCATGAACAATCAGAAATAGTTTAAAAAAACACAGACAATTTTGACTCAAAATTCATCTTCCCTTTAATAAATGTAGCTTAGTTTTGAGGGTGAGGAACTTGGCTATATTTTCTGTAATCTTAGGGTGGAAGTCTGCCATTAAAACTGAAACATATATTCCATCTGAGCTGGCAGCCTGGTAAATCAATTTAAAAATTTACCATAACTTAAAACACTAGCTGGTTTGCTTCAGAAGGAGGCAAGAGGACCTATTGGTCATGCTCAGAAAATGGTACCAGTGACAACTGAAGAACTGTGAGTGTGGGTCACACTGTGGAGCCCGCTGACACTTCCTAAGCATTCTGTCTGTTCTGTTCTCTGCAAGTAGATTTCCATGGCTGCTCCTGCTGCCTCACAGCTAGGGATAAACAAATCTCTCCAATTCAGAGTCTCTCTGTTTCTAATTTTTCTGTCTTAATTTCAGTTCTCCAGTTTACATTTTTTAAAAGACCTGATGAACATTTGTCAGCTTTTTAGTGTGCCTTGTTCCTAATATTCCTAATTCTGCCAGAGACATATTTTTGCAAGCAATGTCACCTAATATAAGGCATTTTTGTATGTTATTTTCACTAACATATGGATTTTATGCACACCTTCCCAAAACATATGCATTGTATATGCATACAATGCATATATGCATTGTACACATTGGTTGGAGTTTTGCACTGCAAAATTTGGAGAAGTGTGAATTTCAAAGGAATGCTGCATTTTGGTTTGCATATTATTTTGGAAAGTACAAACAAAACTGAACTTGTCCCCCATCCCTAGTAATCATTCAGAGTCATTTACACTTCAGTAGCCATATCAATTTGCTAACACTTTGAGAGGTCTCCAGTACAAACCGTACAGTGTTTTCTTGGGCCTAAAGACAGACCTCTGGCATGCTGAGTTGCTGCGGGTGTGAATTCAGTTACAATCTTCTGCAGCAGTCATCCTTGCTCTGGCAAGAGCAAGGAGAAACTGAATTCTTGTTGACACAGGGACTGATTTTAGTTTACAAGATAAAATAATATATAGAGCATGTACACTTTGTGAATGGCATTGTTCTTTGATCAATAGGATAGGAATCTTCAAAACCACACTACTGATAGAAATAAAGTCTGGAGCTACACCCAGACCTGAAGCCTATGCAACATTCACTGCTACTAAGCCATGTTAGCACCAAGCATAATGGATCAAATCCTCAGCTGGTGTAAAATAGTCAAGCGGTCGCTCCATTGGCTGGGACCCCTATTATACAAACTGCATTACTGCAGCCAAATGTTCCAGGCTTCTCCAATCTAGCACATCTGTTACACTGCATAACTGATTGGTCGGAACAAATTTGACAGCAGAACAAGTGACCCGAAAATGAAAATGCTGGCTACAAATATCATATGCATTTATATTTATCAGAGAAAAGAAAATCATCTTTACTGGTTGGACAATTACTGTCAAGTTGATAGTTATCAGTGAAACCTATGCTTTTGATTTCCCCCCCATCAGTATTCATTTCTAGTTAGCACCCTCTCTCTTATTTAGCATGATCTTATAAGCAATTAAAATATTTTTTATTTTTGGGAACTTCTGTGCTGCCTTTCAGAACATAGTGCTTTCCCCAAGGAGGCTCACAGCAAATATATATTTTTATAAAAATGGCACAAATATATAAAATCTTAAATTAAAAGAACAAAAAGAGCAGAATGAAAACACACCAACAGAGCCCTGGTTATATGAACGTTATCCTCGTACAGAGTTGGACCCTGTGTATCCCTTGGTCAATGATAGTAGTGGATGGCATGGTGGAGTTACAGCACTCACCTGATCTTGTGTCAGCTGAGTCACTGTTGCTTACTGGGAGGGAGAAGGATGAGGCGGCAGGAAGGTTGGCACAGTGCAAATGCACTCTTGAAGCCAATCTGGTGCTGCTGCTGCTGCTGCATTTGCAGCACACTCACCTCCCCGCCACCCCACTCTCCCACTTCTTTCCAGTAAACAACAGCAGTTCAGCTATCACGGGGTCAAGCATGTGGTACCACCCCACTGCCTGCTAAATGTATCCATTTACCTAAGCCAGTGGTTCCCAATCTGGGGGCCATGACCCCCAAGAGGGCCACAAAGTAATCCGGGTGTGTGTGAACAGTAAAGAAATGAATTATTATTATTATTATTTTAAAAGTCTTCACTCCCTGAACACTGTCTGCTCCCCACTGTTGCTGCAGACAACATCTCCCCCTTGCTCCAAATGAGAGGGAGGACTTTTGATGAAGTGGCAGAGCGTCTTTCAGGAGCGCCGGTGGCAGGCGCTTGCCTATAAAACACATGGCAGATGCCAAAGTAGACTGAAGATGGAGCTACCAGGAAGAAGAGGGTATTATTATTATTTTTTATCATTAATTTTTATTCAGATTTTCAAAAAACAAAACAAAACAAAACAAAAATACAAATTAAACAATAAAATAAAATGTTGACTTCCGATTTGTCGCAGATCAGTTATAGGTCTACAATATATAACAAACCTGTCTCTTAATTTATATTACAAAATCACTTTCCTCCAGTAGTTATCTTAATTAATCATCAAATCTCATAAACATCACTTTATTCTTTCCACAAAAAGTCAAAGAGAGGTTTCAACTTGAGAAATATATCCATCGATTTTTCTCCAAATAAGCATGTCAATTAATCCATCTCATCAAATCTATTAGGCCCAATAATTTCAATAGCCATTCTGAAGAAGAGGGTATTATTATTGCCCACTCTTGGCTCCTCACACTCCCGCTGCTGCTGACACCCTTGCTCAGAATGAGAGGAGAGGGCTTTTCATGAAGCAAAAAGAAGCAAGGCTGCAAGGAAAAGCTACTTTCCCCCTTCCTTCCTGGCAGCCAGCCTACCTGCCTTTCTTGGCTTCTGCTTCACTGACAGTCCTTTTAAAAATTATCCTTATTTGCGAGGCCGCTCAGATCTTGCCTTCGGCCCAGATGGAGCCAAGGAGCAATGAGAAAGCCCAGGACTTGCTCACCCCCCCATCTCTGAGGCTAAGTGTGTGTGCCAGTGTCCCCCCTTTCTTCCACCTACACTCTACCCCCCAATCTCTCTTTCCAAGATGTTATGGCAGTTGAGGGCTTCCCCCCTCCCACATGCCTGCATGCCTGCATATGCTTGCAGGAGGAGCATGTGTGTTTGTGTGTGTGCATGTGCTCATCTGTCTTCTGCTCCGTTCTCGTTCCCCATACGCATGCTAACCAATCCATCAGTTCTGATGATCATCCCAAGGCTGAAAAGCACTAACCACCTAACTTAATCCATCCGCCCTGTTGTTTGCAGTGCATAATCTAGCATCCCCATCACCCCCACACTGCTTCTACTTTTAAAAAAAAAACAAAGATCAGCAGCTCAACACTGTCAGCCACTGGTGTTGGGAGACAGGACTGTACATCTCCACACTGTGTGTGGGGGGGGAGGGGGAGGACAATTTGTTTGGACCCTTAACATTTTAAAAAAGAAAGCAGCACCTCCCTGTAGATAGAAGATTAGCACATCAGGGAGTTTATAATGTAATTCATGATTCTGGGTTTCTGTCTGCAGGGAGCTTTTAATGGAAAAGGACATTTGGAGATGTGATTTTGCCACACACCATCTGAAGGAGTTCACTCCATTTCTGCCACTTCAGAACTGTCTTCCCAGGACAGCAGAGTGAACAACTGTTTGCTTTGACAGAGTTCAGTCAGAGACCCTGTGTGGAGCCACAACGAGGATGCGCGTCTGGGAGAGGCTGAGGTTGGACTTCTCCCATCACCACCACCACCACCCCTCCTCCTCCTCATCCACCTCCTCCTGCTCTTGCTGCTGCTGCTGGCCACCCAACTAGCTGGTGCAGACAGAGACACCGGCAAGGAAGATTCGGAGGGGCCCCCCTCAGAGGCAGGACCTTCTGGCCACAGGACCAGTCACTGGAGCTATGCAGACAAGGCAGAGGGGGCCTCTGATTTTCCCTGTTG
Organism: Rhineura floridana; assembly: GCF_030035675.1. NCBI lineage: Eukaryota > Metazoa > Chordata > Lepidosauria > Squamata > Rhineuridae > Rhineura > Rhineura floridana. Next base: position 217,636,034 of record NC_084480.1, read on the forward strand.
TAGGGGTCACATGCAGTCTCCCATCAACAGCAACACGACAGCCACCCTCTTTAGCCCCCAGCTAAAGCCCGTCCTGCTCTCTGATCACAACCTGCCTCCCAGAGAGATGCTCCGCCTTCAGAACAATGGACACACAGGCCCGCCTTGGCTTGAGTCCTGGAGCCTCGCAGCCAGCGGGCGCTCCCACCACTACCCCGGGAGGAAGAAGAGGCAAAAGAAATGGCAGCAAGCCCCACCAGGGGAACAATAACCTTTTACCTGCTTGTCACCCTCATAATTTCAGCTTTCTGACACTTTTAAAGAGCGGGGAGGGTGGCTTATGGGCTTCCCTTGGTGAATTCTGACTTTTATACTGTGATTATGTATTTGTTTATGTATTTTGCTTTGTAAATTAATTTGATATTTTTATTGTACCTTGTGTATTCTATTGTAAACCGCTTTGAGATCTTTTAGATAGTAAGCGTTCTATAAATGGAAATAATAATAATAACAACAAAATCACAGTAGAAAACATACGAAAGACTAAAGAAGGAGGCTCAGCGAATGTAGGATGAATCAGGAAAAGGCAAAACTGAAAATCAAAAATGCTAGGAAGTCATAAAGAGGGAAGATAGTCAGGTACAGAGGTGAAAGCACTGACCCCCGTCCTCAATCTATCCACCCTTTTGTCTTCACAACCTAGCATCCCCACCACTGCTGCTTCTTGATTATTATTGTTTTTAAAAAGCTCTGCAGGTTGGCTGAGGCTGGGGTCCACATACTGCAGCTGAAATGTATTTATTTAATTATTATTGCATTTATATCCCACCTTTCCTCCAAGTTGCTCAAGATGGTGCATATGGTTCCCCCCCTCCTTTCCATTTTATCCTTACACCAACCCTGTGAGAAGGGTCAGGCTGAGAGACTGTGTCTGGTCCAAGGTCACCCAGTGGGCTTCATGGCTGGGTGGGGATTTGAACCTGGATCTTAACCCAACACTGTTACCTACTGGTGTTGAGAGACAGGACTGTACATCTTCAGACTGGGGAGGGGGAGGGGGACACCAGTTTCATTGGACCTTTGCATTAAGAAAAAAAAGCAACACCTCCTTGTCTGCAGGAAGCTTTTTATGGAAAGGTTTATTTGGAGATGTGGTTTTGCTAAGCACCATTTTTTCAATTAACAGATACTAAAATTACAATTAGCATGGGGGGGTCATTAATTTTTTTGAGCTTACAAAGGGGGTCCCATAATCATAAAGGTTGGGAACCACTTATTTAAGCCCTTGATATGCGTCTTTCATGTCAACTGTACTGTAGCTTCACTCTGCTTTGCAAATTTGCCGCCATCCATTCATTAAAAGCTCAGGATTTGTATGTGTTTTATATATTTCAAATTCAGGTCAACACTTATCAAAATATGATTTAAAAAACACAACAAATAGCTTGAGGGCTGCAAATTTTGATAAGAAAATGGCACAGGTGAAGAGTTACTTCACTTTCCATTCTATCCCACCATAGTTCCAATTCAGATCGGAGAGCTCTATAGCTCTACAGAAAAGGCCCTTCTCCTTTTAGGTATCTGTCAGGTTTCATAGGAGTAAGGTCTCTGAAGATGGACAGTGCATGCAGGAGGGGCAGGGGGGCATACGGAAGAAGGCAATCCTTAAGGTACAAAGATCCGAGGTCATTTAGGGTTTCAAAGATTAAGACCAGAATTGTGCCGAGAAATAACCCAGCTACCAGTGAAAATCAAACAAAATAGTTGTTTGTGTTCTGAATGCTTAGCTCCAATAGACAATCTAGCAGCAATATTTATACCAGCTGCAGTTTCTGAACTTTTCTCAAGAGTAGTCCCACACAGAGTGCATTACAGTATTCTAATCTGGGAGTAGCTAGAGTGTGAACAACAATGGCAAGGTCTGATTTCATCAGGAAGGGTCATAGTTGGCAGACCAACCAAAGCTAGAAAAGGCAACCCATGCCACTAATGCCATTTGTGCATCAAACAGGAACGTCAGGCCAAGGAGTACCTCCAAACTACAAACCTAATTTTTCCAGTGGAGCACAATCCCATCCAAACTAGGTTGCACACCCAAACTCAAATCAGATGATCCAGCCACCAACAGTATTTGTGCTTTTGCGTGAATTAAGTTTCAGCTTGTTTTACCCCAGCCAGTCCTTTACAGCTGATAGACAGTGGTTCAGGATTTCTACTACCTCCTTAGGATCAGATGTAAATGAGAGTCAGAACTGGCTATCGTATGCATATAGATGACTTCACAACCCAAATCTCCAAATGACTTCCTGCAGCACTTACATGTAGATGTTGAACAGCATCAGGGACTGTTGACTTCCATAGGACATCAGCCATGAAGAAGAACAGTAGCCCCCAGCCTAATCTTCTAGGTCCAATCTGCCAGGAATGGGTGCAGACAGTTCAACACAGTGTCTTCCATCCCCTTGAGATGACCCAGAATAATATCACAGTCAGTAATATAAAATACAACTGAGAGGTCTAGAGAACCAACAGGGTCACATTTTCCTGCCATCTTTTGAAACAAGTCATCCACTAGGGTGACCGAGGCAGTTGACTTGTACAAAAAAACAGACCAGAAGAGATTTAGATAATGAGGTTAATCTAGAAAGCCATAGAATATGTCTCAGTAGTCTAGTCTAGAACAGTGGTTCCCAACCTGGGGTCCATGAAAGTCATCCGGGGGAGGGGGGGGAGCACGAAGAGCCAAGACAGGAATTATTAATTTTTTAAAAAAGTTTTCAGGATGGCTGAAACAAACTGAGTAAGTGTGAGTGAAGTTCATTCCTGGCTCCTCACCCTGCCCCCCAAGGAGACAAGCTGCTGACTGCTGTTTCTGGGCTCCCAGCTCCTTAATCCCTTATGGAGAACGGTTGGCCCAGCCTTTGCACGCTAGTCAGACTGGTGACAGCAGCAGCAGAAGGAGGAGGAGGGCGCAGACATGGTGGCCAACATGTACCCGTGTGTGTGTGTGTGTGTGTGTGTGTGTGCGTGTGTGTGTGTGTGTGTGTGTGTGTGTGCGTGTGTGTGTGTGTGTGTGTGTGTAGGAGGGGGATTGCCTGGTCTGCTTGCAACCCCTTCCCATACCCCACCAGATTCCTGCAATGTGAACAACACAGAAAGAGGCACACAGCAACAGTGGCACACTCTCCTCTCCCCATGCATTTTCCTGTAGTTCCACACAGGCTGTTACCAGGCTAAGGGGAAGGTGGTGATGATGGGACGGGTGAGGGAGAGAAAAGAGGAAGGGGAGGTAAGTCCTCACCCTTTTCCTCAGAAAGGGAGGGAGGGAGAAAAAGAAGAGGTGGTTGAGGAAGATCCCAACCTCACGCGCGCCATCTACTCCCCTCTTCTTCCCACTGCACATGCTTCCTTTGGTGGAAGGAGACAGGAGGGGGGAGTGAGGAAAAGGAGAGACGTGGAACCGTGTGTGTTTGTTTTGAGGTCTCACTGCCACCACAGGTCACTCCAAGAAAGGAAGCACCTAGGATGGACACACAGCCCACTTTACTCCAACCCTCCCTCCCGCCTCCCTGCCTTCATGTCCTGAGCACCTTCCCTACTATTTGGCTTCTCCTCTTCACTTTTCCACTGAACCTCTTATTTGCTACCTTCTTTTGACCCATCAGACCTCTCCCTCATCCACAACTTGACACGTATTCCCTCCCTCTATCCCTGCCCTCTCCCTTCACATTATTTTTCTCTTTTTCTTCTCTCTCTGCCCACTCATACCCACCTGCCCCCACCCCTGGCACTCAAGCTTGCTCTTATTTTGATTTTGCCTATAGCCTTGCATGAACCATGTATTTAAATTTATTATATATTTATTGGGCTTTAATTTCCTGCCAGGCAGATTTCTCTCTCTCTTCTGCCTCTGTTTCTCCACCTGTGTGTGGTGATGGCCACAGCGGCAGAAGAAGAAGGAGCAACAATTAGCATGTGGGGGTCACAAAATTTTTTGAGGTTATAGAGGGGGTCCCACACTCATAGAGGTTGGGAACCACTGGTCTAGAAGTTACCAAGCATGAACATCAGTAACTAGATAGTTCTCACCCAGGAGACAATGTAACTGCTTTGCCATCCGAAGCTCATGAACCCATGGCCACCACGGCTGAAAGCAACCATTATAAATATTAAAGCAGAAGTGTCTAACTTGTGCCCTACAGATGTTGTTGGATTCCAGTACTCATCAGCATGAGCCAGTATGGCAGATGGTCAGAGATTATGGGAGTTGTCCAGCAACATCTGGAGGGTCACAGGTTAGCCACCTATCCACTAAACAGAACTGCATGTGTTTGTGAAGGCATGATTGTTGCATTTCCTTCTTTACTTCTATGGGAAGCAGCAAGAAAAGGGTTAATTTATCAAGGAATATAATGTGATCCATCAGTTATATACTTGCCTTTGGGAAGCCAAGCTGCCATGGATTCACTATGCGTCCTTGAGCAAGTCATTTTATTTCAGCCTTGGTTCTTCATCTGTATCAAAATAATATACTTATTCACTTGAGGAAGGACACATTTTACTTTTCTCTGCTCTTTGTTGAAGGAAGAGGTTAGGTTACACAGGTAAGGTTAGTTTGTGGCTTTCTTGCAAGAACACATAGTGCAATAGACATAAGTGCAATTGCCACACATAATGATGTACAGTCTGCACTCCTGTTACTTCCCGTGTAAAAGATTTGTCAAGTTCCTTTGATGTGGCCCTTGAAACTGCCCATGTTCAGAGCCCAAACACTTACTTTATTTCCAGCATCAAAGAAACAAGACACATGTCTGCCCAATATATACTGATGACTCTCCCTAAAGGTGGATTCACATGCTGTTTTTTCAAGTTCTTTCAACCTAAATTGACTTTAATTTGGTCAAGCTACACATACATGTATTCACTAATAGGCAAAAAACCTTGCAGTTTAAGAACGTACCTATAGCCCACAGATATTTCTATCAAACTTTAAAAAGCAGGGAAATTGGACAGCTATAGTGAATGCACCAGGGGAGCAGGAGACCTGACCTCCTCTCTGAGATATTGTACTGCCCTACAAATTTGTCAAAAATGCAAACACAATTTGGGTTGGTCTTTCATAGTCCAATCCGTTTCCTGTGTAGCTTGGAAGAATTTGGCAACATGTGCCTCTCAGCATATGGTGAGTTTTTTTCCCATTAGTGAATTTCTCTGCTTCTTAATCCAGGAGGTAAGAAATGGGATCCTGTGCAAGTTTGCTGAGAATGGATTGATCATTTGCATGCTTATTGAGTTCAGTGGGATTTACTCCCCTGCAATCATGCTTAGGATAGGTGAAACTAACCACAGGGGATGGGGGAGGAGGAGGAGAAGGGAGGGGAGGAAGGGCAGAAGGGAGGAGGGGGAGGGGAGGAGGCAGGAGGGGGAGGGAAGGAGAAGGACAGATTTGATCATTTGCATGTTTGTTGAGTTCAGTGGGATTTACTCCCCTGCAATCATGCTTAGGCTAGGTGAAACTAACCACAGGGGATGGGGAGGGGGGAGGAGGAGAAGGGAGGGGAGGAAGGGCAGAAGGGAGGAGGGGGATGGGAGCAGGCAGGAGGGGGAAGGGAGGAGAAGGACAGATTTGATCATTTGCATGTTTATTGAGTTCAGTGGGATTTACTCCTGTGCAATTATGTTTAGGATAAGTAAAACTGACCGGGGGGAAGGGAGGGCTGGAGTGGGCAGAGGAGGAGGAAGAAGTAAGAAGGAGGGGAGGAAGAAGGGAGAGGAGAGGGGAAGGAGGGGAAAGGCAGGTCTGATCATTTTCATGCTTATTGAATTCAATGGGATTTACTCCCATGCAATCATGGCTAGGATAGGTAAAACTGACCATGGGGGAAGGGGAGGGGGAGGGGGAAGGAGGAGCGGATTGGATGGGGCAAAGGAAGGGGGAGGGGAGGGGGTTTGATCATTTGCATGCTTATAGAGTTCAATGGTATTTACTCCTGTGCAATCATGCTTAGGTAAAACTGACCATGTGGAGGAGGAAGGGGAGGGGGAGGAGGGGATTGCAAGGGGAGGGGGAGGGGGGCAAAGGAAGGGGGAAGGAAGGGGCAAGAGGGAGGGGATAGGAGGGAGCAGAAGGGAGGGTGGGTTTGATCATTTGCGTACTTTTTGAGTTCGATGGGATTTACTTCTGTGCAATCATGTTTGAAAATGGAAGTGCACTGCCTTCAAGCCGATCCCGACTTATGGCAACCCTATGAATACGGCTTTCATGGTAAATGGTATTCAGAGGTGGTTTTACCATTGCCTTCCTCTGAGGCTGAGAGGCAGTGACTGGCCCAAGGTCACCCAGTGAGCTTCATGGCTGTGTGGGGATTCGAACCCTGACCCAGGGGAGGGGCGGGGAGAGGAGGAGGAGGGGGAGGAGATAAGGTGGGTGGGCACTGGGCAGAGGGGAAGCCCCTTTCCTTTCCAAAAGGAAAACATTGTGAACAGTATCATTGCTTCTCAGCTTTTACCCCACCTTCTTATTCTACAGCAGGCACATGTAGCCTCCCACCCAAATTTTAACCAAAGCTGTCCCTGGCCACATCCACATCCAACTGTTATTTCACTTTAGACAGTCATGGCTTCTCTCAAAGAATCCTGGGAAGTGTAGTTAGTGAAGGGTGCTGAGAGTTGTTAGGAGACGCCCTGTTCCACTCACAGAGCTTCAATCAGAGCGGCTGACTGTTAAACCACTCTGGCCACTGAAGCTCTGTTAGTGGAATAGGAGTCTTCTCTCAGCACCCTTCACAAACTACACTCCCCAGGATTCTCCGTGGGAAGCCAGGACTGTCCCACGTGAAATCAAAATCTGGTGTAGGTGTGGCCCCCTGATTAGGCAAGCCCAGCAGCTGTGAGTCTGGCTTTTAGAACACTGACAGTTGGTTCTTACTGAGCATGCCCAACACTATAATTGGGTTTAAGCCAAAATTTATTAAATTAATTAAAAATCAGCCAGGCATTTTTTTAAGTTTTAAACTGCAGAAGATGAAGGTCAGAGTATGGGGCAAGGTCAGTAATAGGATTACAGGTACTCTGTGAACATGGCTGATTTTTAATGAATTTCAACAGATTATGAGAACTCTGACAGAAAAAAGTCCAAAAGGGGTCTGGGTTTTTTCCTCTCTTTTTAGACTTTGAACTCTCTATTCTCTTTGACTGTTTTGTGTATCGCCATGAAAATTTACAAGGTTGTTAAGCAAGCATTTCTGAGTTCAGGACTATAAGTTTTGTAAGGTTTTGTTTTGAAATGAGCTTATGGGAAGCATCAGAATGGCATGGGGGGTATTTTCAATTTAACATTGCTGAATGTGAAAAATCCACACTGGCTATAATATACAGCCACTCTGGTTGCTGTATAATTATTCCTGCCTTCCAAACATAGGTTTTCATACAATCTCGGTACATTTTGAGTCATTCATAAGAGTAGAATAGCAGTTATATCTAAGCCAACTTGGCTGGTTAACAGAAGTAAATCAAGTAGTGGGAAGAAAAAGGGTTGTGAGAATCAGTTCCAAGACGTGCTCTGACAGGATTTGTGTGTGTGTGTGTTTTAAGGAAATAGTTTGATACATCTTTTTTCACAGAAAGACCACCATTTTGACAATAGTTTCCAATATAAAACTCCTCCTTATTCCTACTAAATGGCAAGTCCAATGACTCTCAGCTTCATCCATTTCTTGATTATATATAACATGCAGTGTGATATGCCTGGAGTGACAATATGCCCTTCAGGAGTTAAAAACATGGATCTTGTGTCCATACCCTTCCAAGCCACCATGATCTAGTAGACTTGTTCTGCTGTCAGATCTGGCAATTTGAGACTCGGCTTACAGTGAAGTATATATGCTGATGAAAAGCTGCTCTAGCAGCAAAGAGACTGCTAATTGTTTGATTATACAGGTCTTCACATTAATGAAGCACTATTCCATGGATTTGGAGCATGGCGTGCAACCAAATTACCACCCCAGCACTCAAGCTGTGAAATCTGATTATTCATTAGCCAGTCTGTGAGTGGTACAAACATCTTTTTTTTCCCAAACCTTCAAATGAAAGCAACTTTTTAAAAAATCCACCCCCTCCTATTAATAAGATTAGATTTTAGATATTTTAAATCTTTAAACAAAACCAGTGATAGTAGCCTACTCAACAGCATTAAGAATTAGTAGGTTGGAGGAAACAGCATAAGGAGTGGCACTTCCCCCAAACAGCACATATTTATCGTCCATGTTTGTTTTATTTCTTCTGCTATCCCACCCTCCACCCCACCCCCAAAGCCTATCCTTCCCTGAGATCATCATTGGTTACCTACTGTGGCCCATTTTACAAACTGAGTCATCTATATCCTCTGCAAACTGACAAGATTAAAACAGCAATTGACTTTAAACAAAACAAAACACCGAATCAAAGTAAGGACAGCTCACACTGTGTCTTCTTCTACAAGACTGACTGGGTCCAAGATAAATGAGTCTCTAAAAGTCATTCAGAGCTTTTTGTTTTTAATTACTTTATAAATCTTGTTCTTTTAGCTGGGAAAATATCACAAATTCCCTCTCCACCTAGTGTAAATAGTGAGTCATTTTGCTGAGAGTAATTGGAAAAGAAAAGACAGGCTCTGCCCTCCCCCACAACCAGCCAACATCTCCCTGACATATTTCTATGCCAGTGGAGCATAGACAACTCCAACCTGAGGGAGATTCCTGCTCCAGCTAGTCTGTTTATACAATAAATGTATCTGGGATCGGTTACAAAATGAGATGAGTGGAAATCCTTCCTCACAAAGAGAAGAGTTACTCCTGACATCTCCAGCAAATGGGATTATCTGTAATGAGATTACACACAAAGAGATTAAGATGTGAACTGATGCTCCTAGGAGATGCAAAAGGGGCTCTGGAGACAACAGAAAAATGAGGTGTCAGAAGCAGAAGGTGGAATCGCTTCCTTAAGAAGATTTTTCATGATAATGATAATGATCATATTGTTATAATGACGCCTTTCATCTAGGGACGAACCCCCTAGAGTGGCATGAGTTATGCATGCATATCTTTTATTCCATCACTGAGCAGTACCCACCTCTGTGTGGAAGACAAGAGTAGACCACCAGTTGGCATTGTTAGTATGGAGCATTTGTGATGAATTCAGCAAAACAAAATAAAAATGTAAACGCCAGGGATGGAATTTGAGAGAATCAGACTCAAATCTCATTCTAAAAATGATATCAAGAGATTTGTTAGCACTTCAAGATAATTTATTCAGCAGTCAGACAATATTTTCTAAGCAGATTTTTTTAAAGCATTAATGAAAGACATTGGTTTGGGGATAATTAAGACATTGCACCCCAAAAATGAGATGCATAAGCAGAAAAAAAATTAAAGTATTTACTTAGTTACTTATGTTTATATAGCTGCCCCATAAAAAAGTTCTCTGGGCAGTTCACAAAGCAAAAATAAAAATATGACATTACAATACAGTGTAGAACAAGAATTATAACCAACACATTTTAAAAACTGAAACATAATTTAAAACTAAGCAGCCCAGACTGTAAAACTGAAATTGTTTAAAAGGCCAGGGTCTTCACCTGGCACTTAAAAGACCATAAAGATGGTGCCAGGCAAACATCTGATGTTACTCATATCAAAATCCCAGACTGTAAACACATGAGGCTAACCTAAATCTCATAGAGTTCAATGAAAATTAAGCATGACTAACATGTAGTTAGGACAATTTGCTGTATCTTAACAGGACTTCACTGAGCACCATTTCATTCATGGTACAGTGAATTCATTCCTTTCTAAATCACATATAGAACATTGTGTACTATAGTTATTAAACACAATACAAGGGGCTTCCCCAATGGCAGTTCACAGTGTGCACTTTATACTGCATTTATTTATTGAATTAAAACCATATAAAATTAAGTAACAATTAAAACAATAATAAAAGTATAAATATACTATAAAACATTGAGTGTAAAACAATTTAAAGCTAAGACAGACCAAAAGGCCCAAGGAAATAAAAAGGTTTTCACCTGGTGCTGAAATGAGTAATGAGCCCAAAGTTAGGCCCCAGTTATGGTTTGAAGGCACATGAGGCCAGCACCCTGCTGAAGCTAAGCAGGGTCAGGTTTGGTCAGTGCCTGGATGGGAGACCACCTGGGAACCATATGTAAGCTACCTTGAGTTTCTATCATGAAAAGGAAGGTGGGGTATAAATGTAATAAATAAATAAACAGATGCCAGGCAAGCCTCTCTGCACAGGACATTCTACACTTGGGGCACCTTCATGGAAAAGGTCCCCTCTCCCATAGCACCCTCTGTATAGTTTACACTAAATAGACAGCAGTGAACAAATGGACCACTTTCAGGGGCATCAGCAATCCACCCCAGTAAAGCTGAAAGTTTACCATGAACTGTATCACACAAGCAGAGAATTTGGAATTGGGGAACAAGCTTTCCTTTCTTTTCTAATACTGCTCTTTCACACTCCCCAAGACTAGTAGAAACAGAATAGATGATGACATAAATATAGATAAAACTGCAGGATGGGGAACCTTTTCCAGCTGGTGGCCCAGATGGCAGGTGACTCAAAGTAAAAAAAAAAATCCCCTGTGTGGCACAAGCCATGCCTGCAGAGTAAGATCCTTTCCATTGACCCCTTGAATTCAAACTGGCAGTGCAAAGGAATATTTGTGCTTACAGCATGCCCGCTTTGGGCAGGGATTGACTGCTATGAAATTCCCTCTTGAACAGCAAACCTCACTTGCCAAGGAACAATCGGGAGCATATGATGCCAGATGTGGGGCTGGTAGGCCTGGTTGGGAGAAATGGCCTCATGGGCCAAATTGGGACCTGTGCTGGGCCTAATTTAGTCCAAGAGGCAGAGTTCCCCACCACTAGCAGCTGCCTGGAAATACCAGCTGCTGATGCTGGAAAGTTGGCCCTGATCTCTGCTTGCTCTCTCTCACACTCTTGGCTGATCTATTACCAAAAAGCTAGCTGTTTGCAGCACATAATTGAAATTCAAAGCAGATTTATTTTATTTTTAATATAGTATTGTATACCGTCCTCTCCAAGATTTTCTTTGGGTTGAATTATTAACATGCAAAATGCAGGTTACACATCACTTTTATGAGTTTGGCTAATTTATTTATTTTTATGTTAGTTCTTGAAAATTATCAACAGTTCGCATGTCGGAAACTTGCCTGAGATGAGCCGGAGAGAAAATTCAGTATGAATGATCTCATCTTCACCATAGCTAAGTTCTGAAATGTTATTATTTACTTGATAAAAAATTCATATTCCAAAACCAATCCTATTAGTTTAACAAAAGGCTGAAAATTTATGATTTCTATAACTTTAGTTACCACAGAGAATCACGTCAGCAATATCTATTTATCATCTGTTCCCATATGTTCATGAGACAATCAGAGTTTTTATTTTTTTTCCCTCAGTTACTGCATTGGTTGAGGAGCAACCAATGTCTGATAAATCCTGTCTGAAATCCTGGAGGACTTCTGCGAATCAGTGCAGATAGTACTGAGCTAGGTAGACCAATGGTTTTACACAGTATAAGGCTGCTTCCTGTTAGAGCTGTGCACTGGATATGGCTGAGGCTTGACTAAAACTGGGCCCATTTGGATGTTTTTTGCCTCAGCCTTGTTGGATTTTGACAGCCACATATCAATAAGGGTTCAATTTGATGACCCAGAGTGACCCGGGGCTGTCAGGGGGTGGGGTAGCAAGCAGGAAGAATAGGCAGCCACAGCTCTCCTTCCTGCATGATGAGCGTAGGGTGTGGGTAGCTTGCCAAGTCTCCAGTTTTCGCCAGAAAGAGTTACAATAGAACAGAATCTCTCTGTGTTATATTCTTACATATGCTAATGGTGGCCACTTGACAAACCCGTTAGCTTACAGGCTAGCTTAACAAACGAAACTTTCCACTGCAGATGCCGCTTCCAGATTCAAGGGTTCAGGCTTGAATGGGACCCAGAGAAATCATACATCTCAATCCTCAATCCCAATAACAGTATTATTATGGGATTGGGGGTTGAGATAGGTAATTTCTCTGGGTCCTCTTCAAGCTTGTGATCTTGTATCTGGAAGTTGGGATATGCAAGTAAGAAACCTGCTCTACTGGTTAGACTAGATTCTTTTGTTAATCTAACAGAGTGGCCAAGTCAGCCAAGTGAGCTAATGGGTTTGTCAAGTATTCCATTAACAGGTGAATAGATTTAGGGAGGCCCTCTAAGATGCATACCTTAACATGGTGAGGGAGTTTGAGAGTGTCGAAGAAGCGGATAGCAAGGCCGTCAGGAGTCTAGACCAAGAGGCTAGTCTCCTAGTGTTGAGAAAATCCAGATTGCATTATACTTAGAATGTGTATAACATGTCAAATATAATTGGGATGTGCAAAGCTAAACCAAAGTATAGACAGCCATATCAAAGGTCAGAGAAACTTCAGGGGATTGATTACAATATACTAGAACTGAATGTAATGTACGGAGATAAGAACAAGAAACTAGCTGAGAGTTCTGATGTATCTTGTTTGTGCTGATGTAGTTGGCAAATAGCCACAAGGCGATGGCCCGTCTTTAAGTTGCGTTTTCTTTTGTTACAAATTGCTTGAGCTTCTCTGGCACATAACGATGCTGAGATAAGGTATATAATGACAAGCCTGCATAATAATATTCAGGCAACTCACTTTTGGGGAGTCTTTCTCTATTCTGCAGAATTAAACTTGGGTAACCCTCGTCTGACTAACGTCTCATTCTTGGTGGTAAATCAGAGTAAGCCTACCAGGGAAACGAACAGCATTTTTGCAATACTAGCAGGGGCACCCAAGACAGAATAGCCAAAGCTGAGACACCAGACTAAGATGCATCCAAACTCAGAGGAAGGCAATGGTAAACCACCTCTGAATACCTCTTACCATGAAAATCCTAGGAACAGTATCCAAAATGCAACACGAAATAGTACTGGAAGATGAGACTCCCAGGTCAGAAGGCACTCACTGAGCTACTGAGGAAGAACAAAGGACAAGTACAATTAGCGCTGTGACTAATGACACAGCTGGGTCAAAGCCGAAAGGAAGTCCAGAGGCTGATACGCACAGATGCGAAAGGAGAGTCCGCAGTTGTACGACACACACAACAGGAACATGGAATGTGAGAAGCATGAACCAGGGAAAGTTAGAAATTGTCAAGCAAGAAATGGAACGTATCAACATTACAATACTTGGCATGAGTGAATTAAAATGGATGGGAATGGGACATTTTCAATCACGCAACTACAAAATATTTTATGCAGGAAATGAGAAATTAAGAAGAAACGGGGTTGTTTTAATAGTGAGAAGTGATGTAGGAAAAACATTTAAGAGCTGTAACACAAGGACTGAATGAGTGATATCAATGAGAGTAAATGGGAAACCTATTAACATAACCATCATCCAAGTCTACACTCCAACGGCAAACACAGAAGAGGAATTGGAGAGATTTTATACAGAAGTACAGGAAGAGATTGATCACACACCAAAACAAGATGTGCTGATAATCATGGGGGACTGGAATGCAAAAGCAGGGAACAGAGAAGAACTAGGAATTGTGGGAAAATGGGGCTTAGGAGATAGAAATGAAGCAGGAGAATAACTTATTGAATTATGTGAAGCCAATAATTTGTTTCTTGCAAGCACATTTTTTGAGCAACCGAAAATACGACCGTACATGTGGACATCACCAAATCCTCAATATAGGAAACAAATTGATTATATAATTGGTAGCAGAAGATGGAGAAGTTCCTTCCTTCCTGCAAAAACAAGACCAGGAGCAGACTGCGGTACAGATTATGAACTGGTAATATCTAAAATCAGAGTACAGCTAAAGAAGAACAAAGCAATCATAATGCCAAAATACAATTTAAATAACATCCCAGAAGAGTATAAAGATCAAATAAGAAACAGATTTGAGGCTTTAAACTTAGTTGACAGAGAACCAGAAGAACTATGGAGTGAAGTCAGAGATATTATCAGGGAAGAATGCAAAAACAAACAAAAAGACAATACCTCTAGTTAAAAAGAGAGAAAGACCTCAATGGACTGAAGAAACTCTTAAAATGGTTAAAGAGAGAAGGAAAGCAAAAGGAGATAGAAACACGGTTAGAACGTTAAATGCAACAATACAGTGACTAGTACGTAGGGACAAAGAGAACTATTACAATAGTTAATGTATAGAAAAAGAAGAGGACAACAAAAAGGGTAGCCCTATTCCAAAAGATTAGAGAAAGTAGAGGAAAACTTAATCCAAGAGTAGGGATGTTGAATAATCAACAGGGGAGCACACTGACTGACCAAGATAAAATAAAAGGAAGATAGAAGCAATACACTGAAGAGATGCCAGGATGATAGATTCATTCATGGAGGAACCGTATGATGAAGAACCAGAAATTTTAGAATGTGAGGTGAAAGCTGCTCTTAAAATTCTTGGAAGAAACAAATCACCAGGAACAGATGGCATACCAATAGAGTTGCTACAAGGTACTGAGACTGAATCTGTCCAAATTTTGACCAAGATTTGTCAGCAATATGGAAAAGAAAACAATGGCCCACGGACTGGAAGAGTTCAATATACATCCCAACAGGGCTAGCTCAAGGCATGCTGGGGCCCTTGGGCATCAGCTTGCCCTGGGCTCCAGCGTGCGTGCGCTTTTGCACACGCGCCCCCCCACCTACCTGTCTCCTGTCTTTTACTATTGCCATTAACCAAGATGGCGGCAGCAGTTTCCCTAAGGGGATGAAGCCTCTGCCGCCATCTTTGTTGATGGCATGCGTGTGTGCTACACACGCGCATCTCTGCCATCAACTAAGATGGCGGCAGGGGCTTCAGTACTTTAGGGAAACTGTGGCCACCATCTTCATTAAGGGCAATACTAAAAGGCAGGAGACAGGTAAGTAGGGGGCGTGGGGGGGTGCAGATTGCCGCAGATCACAGAAGGGGAATGGAGGGGCCACTGAGGGCCCCCCTGTTACCCTGTAGCTCCAGGGGCCCTCGGGCCAGTGCCCCACCTGGCTGCCCTTTAGAACCAGCCCTGCATCCCAATTCCAAAGAAAGGGGATCCCAGAGAATGCAGTAATTATCGAACTATTGCCTTAATATCCAATGCAAGTAAAGTAATGCTCAAGATTCTACAACAAAGGCTCTTACCATACATGGAGAGAGAAATGCCAGATGTCCAAACTGGATTTAGAAAGGGAAGAGGTACCAGGGATCATATTGCAAACAGATGTTGGATAATGGAGCAGACCACGGAATTTTGGAAGGAAATCACCTTGTGCTTTATAGATTACAGCAAAGCCTTTGACTGTGTAGATCACAAAAAAATATGGAATGCTTTAAAAGAAATGGGGGTGCCAAAGCATCTGATTGTCCTGATGTGCAACCTATACTCTGGACAAGAGGCTACTGTAAGGACAGAATATGGAGAAACCGATTGGTTCTCAATCAGAAAGGGTGTGAGACAGGGACGTATTTTATCACCCTATTTGTTTAATCTGTATGCAGAACATATCATACAGAAAGCGGGACTGGACCAAGATGAAGGAGATGTGAAAATTGGATATATTTAATTAAATAAATAAAACTGGAGAAATTTAAGATATGCAGACGATACCATCCTACCAGCAGAAACCAGTAATGATTTGAAACGAATACAAGGAAAACACAAAAGCAGGACTACAGCTGAACATCAAGAAGACTAAAGTAACAACAACAGAAGATTTATGTAACTTTAAAGTTCACAATGAGGACATTGTACTTGTCAAGGATTATCAATACCTTGGCACAAGTCATTAACCAAAATAGAGACAATAGTCAAGAAATCAGAAGAAGGCTAGGACTGGGGTGGGCAGTTATGAGAGAATTAGAAAAGGTCCTCACATGCAAAGATGTAACCCTGAACACTAAAGTCAGGATCATTCAGATCATGGTATTCCCGATCTCTATGTATGGATGTGAAAGTTGGAGGACAGCATTGCAGATACCATGGACTGCAAAAAAGACCAATAATTGGGTGTTAGAACTAATGAAACCAGAGCTATCACTAGAAGCTAAAATGATGAAGCGAGGTTATCGTACTTTGGGCACATAATGAGAAGACATGATTGTCTCGAAAAGACAATAATGTTGGGAAAAACAGAAAATGGAAATGGACTGCCTTCAAGTTGATCCTGACTTATGGCTACCCTATGAATAGGTTTTCATGGTAAGCAGTATTCAGAGGGGGTTTACCATTGCCTCCCTCTGAGGCTAGTTCTCCCCAGCTGGCTAGGGCCTGCTCATCTTGCCATAGCTGCACAAGCCAGCCCCTTCCTTGTCCGCAACTGCCAGCTGGGGGACAACTGGGCTCCTTGGGACTATGCAGCTTGCCCACAGCTGCACAGGTGGCAGGGCACATAACCCCTGAGCTACTCATTGTGTAGTTGATCTTTAGCTGGCCCTTTACACACAGGTGTAGAAAAAGAGGAAGACCTAATAAGAGATGGATTGATTCCATAAAGGAAGCCACAGACCTCAACTTAAAAGATCTGAACAGGGTGGTTTATAACAGATGCTATTGGAGGTCGCTGATTCATAGGGTCACCATTAGTTGTAATGGACTTGAAAGCATATAACAACAAGATTTTGGGCCAGAGAGATCCTGTTGTGATTGGAACTCTTTCTGGAGAGAGGCTCTCCGCTGTCGTCGTCGTCGTCCCCCCCCCCAATCCTGCAGCCAAGGAGAGGCTTGTGTCTTTTAGTCTCATCTTGGGGTGAAGCTGGAAAAACAGATAGGGAGGGTTGCTTGCTATTTGTGTCTTCTATGGGCCTTGGGGAGCAAGATTGGTTGGACTGATAACGCTGAGAACTCCTCCATCTTATGCTCAGGCTGTGAATATCTGTAAATAAACAGTATATCATAAAGACACCACAGTCTCTGCTGAATTTCTTTCCAAGGAAACCAAATCCTGGGTAAGCACTGGAATCCCTGGAAGTCTTGCACCGCTCTGAGAATGGGGTGGCGCCCAACAGTATATAGATCAGCGATGCAGAGAAGGCAACAGATTGAGAAACAGAAACCCAAGGAAAGGATAAAAAGTAAAATATGGATAAAAGTAAAACAACACACACAGAGATACATAAGGGAAACATAAAACAGTTTATAAAATTATGTCTGGTTGGGAGGAATTGGAAATAACAACGCCAGCACTGGAGCTATACAGTAGGAAACTCATTCTTCAACTTATTTATGCGGCCCAAGTATAAGCCTTTGGGAATTTAAGTCCCTTGGAGATAGTTCAAAACATATTTATATTATATCAACATTTTTATATCATTGCGATGCTTCCTCACATTTCAGACCCTTCTAATATATGCAGAGCTGAACTGGCCATAACAGAGGTGGGGGATCTTTTTGGCCCAGTGGGCCAGATCTTTATTTCCCCCCACTCCACGGGCAAACTTTGACAAATGGATGGGACTACCCACCAATTGATCATCTGACATCCTAATGGTGTCAGGTGATTGACAGGGGTGTGTGGTTTGGGGGAAATGGCCTTGCAGTCCAAGTGGGGAGGCGTGGCAGGCCAACAAAATAAAAAGTGGCAAGTAAAGTGATTTTATGTCTGATAAATCTTCAGATGGACAGAGCAATGGTATCAGTTCCTAAAATAGCACCATTGTCTAAGAATTTCCCTTACAGTCTTCTTGTACAACCTTGTTATCTTAAGGATTTCCAGAAACAGAGAGATGGGATGGTCTAGTTAAATCTGGTGGCCTTGGCTGTCATAGAAGAAAGGTTCAGAAATATGCCATATTCTGAACAGCTATCCTTGCAGTTCATAGTATTATATATCTTCCTCTATATAATGCAGTGGAACCTCAGCCCTGGAGGCCAAATGCAGCCCTCCAACCCTCTCTATCTGGCCCTCTCCCCACCTGATACCCCCTCCTCAGCTACATCCACTCTCCACTGGCCATACCCCTCACTGGCCCTGCTTTGCACCCTTCTTTAGGGTTTTTGCCCAGCTGGAATGTGTCCCTGAACTGTGATGATGCTTCTTGCTTGCCTGAATGGAGGGCAGACAAGGGCGTATGTACAGAAAGTAGTCTATAGCACAAAGCTACAATTTACATTTGTTATTCTGCCTACATTGCATCTGGCTCCATCTGCCACAGGCTTATGGTCCCAAAAAGGTTGCCAAGAAATGAATATGGCTGTCAGCCAGAAAAAGGTTCCCCACCCCTAATACTTTGTGTGTTGAAAGAGCAATATTTGGGACAACGTTTGGGGGGAGATGTGTGGAGAGGCCTGATTATGAGTCTGTAATTTTTCTTCAACAAGATAAATATATTAGGAGTGTGCATCAGATCTATGTGTACCCAATTAACAAGGCAAATTGGGCTGATTTGTAGTACCCTTTCATGTTACCAAGTTGGATCATGCCATTAACAAGGCATGTGGAGGTGGATCAGGGAATGCACAACCTTCTGAGTAGCTCTGTTGCCTTGGTTTTTCCATAAAGTTAAAAGTAAAAAAAGAAAATCAAGCAGACTGGGGAAACGCCTGGAGCTCAGGAAGAGAGGGGTATAGAAGTGGGATCTTTCATTTTGATGGATAGTTCTAGCTTTTAATCACAGTGAATTATTTTCCCAGTGCTCTGTTCTCCAATCAGTGATTTGTGGGTAGATGGTGAAGTAGACCTGTGGATCGTCGCATTCCTCCAAGTTTTGGTTGTGAGAGCAGGGTGTAAACAGTAAAACAAAGACTATTTGGGTGGCCTGCTTCTTTCTCAATTGTTCTTTTTCCTAACAAACAATTAAAATAATAGTTTTCTCTATTTTTTCTTCATGGAGGGTACTTCCAGGAATGGGAAATGGCAAGAAAAACAGTGACTTCCAGGTGTTTTTTTTATAACAAACATAAAATCAGCTAGCATGATGGCCTCCAGACCTATTTGTCTGCACTTTGGCAAGTTTTTTTTACTCAGGGCACTTCTCTCATGTCCCCAGTTTTCAAACTGATTTCCCCCCAAAATAAACTAGGGTAGTGAATGTGACTTCTATTTCCCCCAACATGGTAAAGTCTGTCCTTGTGGAAGAACCACTGCATCTATCTTTCTCAAATTTGGAAGACTTCATCGCCTCAGAAGGGGTGACCACATCTGCAATTTGCATTGAATTCTGACCAAAAATAAAAAGTTACAGTCTTTGTGAAAAGATACCCTGCACAAAACCCACAGGGTTGATTTGCCTGAAATCTGGCATGATTAGTTCACTCTGAAGGAGCTCCTTTGCCTGCAAATTTCATCCACTTATGTGAAAACGGGGGAATTACGACCATTTTTATATTCTCCATTATAATCAATGGGAATAAACATAGCTCAGATTTAAAAGACTAAATCTGAACCCAGATAAGGAATCTAATCAGTACAACACAGAGAAATTCCAAAACAGATCAGGCTGCTTCCAAACACTACAGACACAGGTACAAGGCAAATCTTGTGATCACTTCAGTCCCCTAAAACATAGAACAACAGCAAAGACAGCAAATTTTCTATCAGCACTAACTAATGAGAAGGGGAATTTCATAAGAGATAATGCTGTGTCTTGTCAGAATTTTAAGTTTGTTTTATACTCTTATTTATTTAGGTTTTACATTATTTTATTGAGATTTGCATTAAGTAATTTGATTTCATTTTATTTTAACACTAGGGCTGCTGCCCCTGCTTGCTTCACATCCCAACCCTGCCTACACCCCACTTAATAGCACCCCAAGGTCTCCCTCCACTCCCTCTGTCAGGTGCCCCCTAGCCATCCCTCCATCCCTTCTTCCATATGCCCCCTAGCACTCCCCTCCAACACCTCTGCAGGTGCTCCCTAGCCCTCCCCCCACCCCCTCACCAACCCCAGATGAACCCTACCTCCTACAGTCACCAAAGCTCTCCCTCTACTCCTCCAATGGCCTCCAAACCTCCCCCTGCTCCCATGGGTTTCCAAACCTCTCTCTGACCCCCCATGAGACTCCAAACCTCTCTTGCCCTCCCATGGGTATCCAAACCTCCCTCACCCCCCCAATGGGTCTCCAAACATCCTTCTCCCCCCACAGGTCTCCAAGCATCCCTTGCGCCCCCCCAAAGGTCTCCTAAGCTCCCTCGCCCCCCCACAGGTCTCCAAATCTTCCCCTACCCCTCATGGGTCATCAAAACTCCCCCCACTCCCCTCTTATCTTATGGGCTTGCTGCTGCTTGCTTATCTGGCTGCTCGGCCCCACCTTCTAGACCCCAACCCCCTCATAATCGTTGCTGCCCCTGCTGCTGCCACTCTCAGTGCTGCTGCCGCTACCCTCACCACTGCAGTTTGCCTCTCCTTGCCTGCACAGAAGTATTCATAGATAGTATGATGCTTACAAAAATATAATATAGTAAGATTTGTTAGAAAGAGGAACAATATTTTAACAGGGGCATGTTTGTAATCTTTCAGGGAAATTCAGCATTTTACGTTAGTTTATGTTGTATATAGTTTTATTTGAGTCTGAGTTATCTTTTAGTTATGTTATCTTTTAAAATTTTTGTTTTGCGATGATCTGGTGAATGGATACAAATAAACAAATTTGTTCTGATTTGGAGGGCCACAGATTCTTCATTCCTAGGATTTGGGTGAGGTTTTAATCCCAGCCAAACTGAAAGCGTCCCATTTTTGCAGCCTTATTCACAAGAATTAATGAAACGGGTTGCATTCCCTTGAGCTGGAAAACGAGCATAGTAATCCCCATTTTTAAAAAAGGAGACCCTACTATCCCGTCCAATTATAGACCCATAAGCCTCATGGACGTAGCGTCAAAGCTCTACGGACGCTACCTCTTAAATAGACTCCTTGATTGGGACAAGAAATATACCATTATTTCTGATGCCCAGGCAGGATTTAGGGAAGGTGCCTCTACGATTGATCAACTGTTTATTTTACAGCATCTAATCATGAAAACAAAAAAGACACCATCCCATTCTCTTTATCTAGCGTTCATTGATTTTGCGGCCGCCTTTGACTCCATCAATCGTCATCTCCTTTGGAGTAAACTAGACAAAGCTGGCATAGATAAAAGACTTCTTTGGTTATTACAAATCCTACACCATGACAATGTTATAAGAATTCGCCTGGGTCTCAATGGTTTCCTATCCCAAGAAATTCCAATGAGAAATGGAGTCAAACAGGGATGTATATTGGCCCCTTTCCTGTTCAACTTTTTTATTAATGATATTGTTTTAGAAATGACTTCCTCTACGTTCTTTCCACCTTCAATCAAAGAGAGGAAAATCCCTGTATTGCTCTATGCCGATGATCTACTATTGCTTTCACAAAACAAGATCGGTCTAAAACGAATGCTATTGCATCTCCAAAATTATTGTGATTTCCAATTGTTACAAATTAATTATATAAAATCTAAAATAATGATCTGTGGAAAACACAGTAAAGCAAAATCCATCTGGCGTTTAAACGGCCACACTATAGAACAGGTTCATACTTTTAAATATTTGGGACTCCTTATCAATAATAAATTGTCGTGGTCACATCAATTGGCTCATATCAAATTCCAGGCGAGCAGGGCCCTCGGTATATTGAAGAAATTCTTTTATTCTAAGGGAGGCCAACTCATAAGACCCATGTCCAAGCTTTATTCAACAAAATTACTCTCGTTAATTATGTATGGGTGCGAGATTTGGGGTCCTTCGTTGCGGCTTGCCCTTGAACCAATTCAAAACACTTTCTTTAAACAAATTATGGGTCTACCCAAGGGCACCCCAGCTGCTCTCCTGAGAGCTGAACTCAATCTTCCCTCTTTAACGGCTAGGATAGACCTAGCCTTTTTTCGACTATGGAAGAAACTCTCGGATACTGATTCATCCACACTGGCCAAACTATGCTGGCAGGAGCAGTTGGATAAGGGGGGCTGGGCAGGGAATTTCCCTGTTCTTGGTATTCAATATTTGCTAACCCCTACCCACCTACTTAATCTTAATTCGAAGTCTCTCCGAAATCAGATCTTTGAGTTTGATGCACACCAAGATAGGGCAGTGATTGCCAACTCACAATTTTCCAAATGGTATTCCCACATTAACTCCACCCGAATGTGGCCTCACTATTTGGATATCTTGACAAGGGCTCCCCTTCGGAGAGCCTACACCGAGTTGCGATTCCAGGTAATTAGTCCAGTCTGATCTCTAAATCAATTAAATCCACATAGTAACTCCACTCAAGCTAAACTTATTTAAATTCTGTCTCACCAATTTACCTAATCTGTGGATCAAGTTGTTCAGCACCTAAGCCATAAATTTGCTACAGGATTTGGGGTAAAATGCCCTCACCTGCAGAGCAGTGATTACTTGGGTATTTAAGAGGAGGCTATTTTCTCATGTATTGTGGTAATTAATAAGTCTTTTGTAAAAGCACCCAGGTCTCTTGTGTGTTGCCTGGAGAGCAGAGCCTGGGAGGGGATTGCAAACTGAGGAGACCATGTCACAAATACACCCCATTAACCATGCCACAAGGACACTGCAACACATAACGTCTTTCACCATCAACGGTACTTAAGAAGTGCCCTTCCAAGTGCCTTGCCCTAAGGACTGCTCTTTCAAACTGCACCCACCAAACAAATGTTTTTTTCCAGGAATAAAATGGGCTGCCAGCTAAAATGTCCCACTATATAAACTACAGAATTAGAGAGCTGGAATACACCCAAAGAGCATCTAGTCCAGTTGCTATTATAAGGCAAGAATATCCATCAGTAAGACAAGAAAATCCATCAACCTGTAGTATCCAAACTCTAGTGTGAAGCAAATATGATTGTCATAATTCATTTTTGTCGTTGGCGATCACTCGTGGCTGAGTAAGATTGTCTTCCAAGATAAGGTATTTGCTTGGAAGACGCCTGTGCATGAATTTGTTTTATGTGGGGAGATCGGCGCATGACAGAAAAAGTCTTGACAGAAAAAGGCTTTGATCCAATGGCATGGGATACCACGATGATTGGAAGTCTTTTATCTGCTGCAGCCTTCATCTGCCTTCACAGCCATTGTAACGTACACATTGTTATCCTCCACCTGTTCTGCCGTTGAGGACTTTCTTGGATCGTTCTTTGTCTGGTTCCTCTCCCTTGACCTTACCGCCATGGGTGACCCTGCTGGGAGTACATGACTCCGACAGCATTGCTCATAGGGTTCATTGGAACACACAAGCCCAGTCACCACTACAAGGTGACGATCAAGCAAGGGGAGACGATCCAGCAAGGGGCATGCATTAACCCAACCAGACATCCTGCATAGTCTTTTAAAAGCCCCAGATGAGTACAGCTAATGTACCTCTTATCATGTTCTATTACTGGCCACTACTTATTTATTTATTTATATCCCATCCTTCCTCCTAGAAGGAGCCCACTATACCCACCCAGCCTATTATAGACTATAACTGAGTCTATGTCGCTTCTCTTGCAGCAGGCAGAATAGCTATATTTTCTCTTGTTGTTTGTTAGCCTTTGTAGAGCAGACAGGCAGACAGACAGGATTTCTGTGTTGAATTCTAGCAAATCTATTCATTTAAAAAATGCATATATAAAACTACTTTTCTATAGGCTCAAAATGGAATCAGGCCTCTGGACATGAGCAAATACATCTCTAGTCTATAGAGGTGGAAATATAGAAAAACCAAAGAAAGCACATGTTGATTAGCAAAAGATCTCCAAAAACCTCTTTTGGCCTCATTTATCACACTAATCTTTTTTTAAGCCTGTTCTGCATCTAGGACGGGGTGAGGAACCTCAAGCCTAGTGACCAGATATGGTCCTCCAGTCTACTCTATCTGGTTGGGTTAATGCATGCCAGACTTGGCCAGACCCATTATACTAACAAAGGAACTGGTTTGACTAATTCAGCTAGTTCCTTCCACTGCAGATCCCAAACTTCCAGATACAAAAATTACAGGCCTGGAGAGGGCCCAGAGACATCATCCAGACCAATCTCTCAATGCTATAACACTATACACTGTATATATAGAGAGATCTCATAGTGTACTACATAAGAGGACACAATACAAGCGTGAAAAAGGAATTAATCCCACACCGTATGTCTGTGGAGAAGATACCAACAATTTGACAATTTGACATATGTGAAACTTATATGAATGGTAATAGTCCAATAATGGTCACCATACTTGTATTTAGAGGTGGAAGAACTGTTTTCTATCATGTTTCTCAGTACCTTTATTATGAAACAACCCTTAGGTTACTGTCATCCTCTCTCTGGGGCATTAATGTAGAACCAATGTCCCAAATGACCAACAATTATGAGAATATCAGACTCCAAATGGAGTGGAAATAATGTATCAGAAGGACTTTAACTCCATTAATAATTTTATTGTATGAATCATGGTCTCTCAAGGCTATTAAAACAGAAAAGGACAATATCACCTGGATTCTGAAGTGTGAAAAAAGAATGCCTTAAAATTAGCTGCTGAAACTGCCACCTTCTCTTTTGCACCCTCATTACACTATCCAATATGCATTATATTACAAATGTTGCCAAAGCCAGAACATGAGGTAAGTTTTAAAGTTACCTTTAAATAATTTAATAATGCTAACAAATGTGTTGTGCAGGTTCTGTTATTTCCTCAGAAAACATTAATGCACCAGAAATCGGATGTTCATCTGGAAGCCCCTGGTTGGTCTGAGTAGGTGACTGAGGCAAGAGTTCCTGTCAAAATTTCTTGTAACTTGAAATTTTGAGGTAAATTTGAAGATTCCTGCTCAGAGAAAAAATATCTTAAGTACATATTGAGCTGATTTGCATGGCAAGGCAAACTTTGGCTTATGGAGACTGTGCAAATGTGCAGACTTCTAGACAGGCGCTTGCAGCCACTTTGCTCCTCACTGGTCCTTTATACTACTATGCTAAACCAAGGTTTGGCTTAGCATATCAACTGAACCAGGACTCATGGTCAAGTGGTCTCCTCACTAACCAAGGTTTGTTCTTGACTGCAGCTCATGGTTAATGAGCAGAGGGCTTAACCATGAGTCCTGGTTTGGACAACACACTAAGCCAAACCTTTGTTTAGCTCAACACAGAGAGGAGCACAGTGACCTCCTCTCCAGCAGCCCGCACTTTTACATGGTCTCAGTAAGCCATGGTTTGGCTTACCATATAGTGCAAAGCAGGTCATTATATAGTTTATTTCAGAAATCATGAAATATTTTTTCCTTACGTTATTATCTTAGGAACTGAAAATAAAACCAAAGTCAAAAATCTGACCTTATCAAAGTCACTGAGATTTTTTTTACCGAAATAAAAGAAAATATTTTACGCTACAGCATTCTAAATTATGTTAAGCACGTATCTGCTTTTTAAATGAGGGAAATTTTCCAGTGCCTTATAAGATACTAGTAGTTAAGGGGGCATGCTTAGAACATGTTACTGTGTATCGTATTGGTCTATATGGATCTCTGGCCAGAAGCAGCCTCTAGATTACACAGGGCTTGAGGGGCAAATACAGATATATAAACTGTATTTCTTGTGAAATGCTGAAAGTTAGGTTTGAACTTGCCATGGTTGCTGGAGATTATCTTCCCCTACAAATCAAGGTGCGGTTGTAATCTGCTTCTCACATTTTGTTTCCAGTAAGTTTTTACAGCTGATAGCCCCTTTGGAATTCTAGGGGGAACCCAGCTGGTCTGGTGCCCTCCAATCTTCATTAGTTCTAATTTCATTATCACCTATCCTTAAATAACCCCAACTTCCCTCTATATTTCTGTTTACTCCCATAGGAAATTAATTTCTGTCTCTGGCTTTAACCCATCCATCTTTGTGAGCCCCGAGGCAGAGAGATGGAGCAAGAATTGTTCTCTTTTCCCATCACTAACCTCAACATCCCACTGTACTCTAATAACCCATCTCTCATCTCTTTGTTTCAGAAAAGTCATGGTGTTTTCTTTTGTTTTAAAAAAGGCTCTTAGAATTTGACTTGCTTCCAGAATAAATGTTCATATAAGCTCTTGCTTTTTCTTTTGTAATTTATTTATTATTGAAAAGAATTGTTCTGGACTGCTTTTCTACTCTAACAAGTGTCCCTGACTCATCAAGTGGTTTACAGTGTAATAAAACAGTAAAGTCATGGGGAAACAATTTAAAACATTTTGAATAACATTTAAGAAAACTTCAGAGTAAAGGTTCAAACCAAAGAAAACAGAATTATAGCTGCAAAATCCTCATTAAACACCATTATAAACTAGACATTTAAGAGCGAGAGTCCGACAATGGATGATTCCACAAGTGACATCCTATGCATGTTTATTTGGAAGCAAGTTCCTCTGAGTGCAAGGACAGTCAGGTTTATTCCAAAGAATCACACAAAGGGCTGCACACTGTGTATCTGTCTATCTATTCCTCTAAAGCATTTGAGCCTCCCTTGCTTTTTCAGGTCAGGTGTGAACAATGTAAATGTGGGAGAGAATTCAGAAGATAAATTGAATGTGTGTTGCAGCCTTTACAGCCAATTTATACCTCACGTGTAAAAAATGCCCTTCAGCTATTCCGTGTACCATTGTGATTATTTGCTTGCTTCTTGTTGTTGTTTAAATTATGGCTTGTAACTTGAATTGCTCGCTGCCTGGAGAATGTTTGGTTATTGGGTGGTGTACAAATGTTGTAAATAAATAAAATACTTCATTTGGATGCAAGCTCACCTTCCAGTTAATTGTTAGAACTTGCTGCCCTCGTTTTTCTGTCCTCTTCCTTTCACTGCCTTCATTTTATTTTCAGTTTCTGAATAACCAAACATCACAAGACAACAATCAACCGGAATATAGGCTGTTTCAGCTGCACAAAGAGCTGAGAGCTCTGTCCAAGAGTTCCCAGGCCCTGGTGACTGGAAAATAAAGTTTCAAAAAACTGCTTGCAACCCTCCATCGTCAGCAGGGCCCTCTGATTGGACTATGAATTAAATGGAGGGCAATAACATTTTATTTCTGCCCTGTGCCCAGCTAATGAGAGTGCTTGGCGCTGATCAGAAATAAACTCACAAGGAAAAGAAGAGGAAAAAGGAGGGGGAGGGACAAATCCTTCCTTGAGCTGAGGTAATAAATGGCGAGTTTTATGGCCTAATTGTGTTTTAATCAATTTGAGCTTTGAACCGTATTGCTGAGGCTCCTAACTTATATTAGGATCATGTATGGTTTTTATTACACCAAGTTCCATCCATTAATAGGTTGACTATATCAAAGCCACCTGGACTACCATCAGCGTGGCCTTTTACTCTAAAGGGGTTTGCCAAACCTAGACAATATTGGAAATATGCACTAATCATACTGGCTGCCATGCATCCTGCTTATTCAAGCAACGGACAGTGGGGGAACCAGCACAGAAGTGTCACAGCTCTAAGACAAAAATCCTTGCCAAATTTTTTATTCTTCTTGAGAAGACTAGCAAACAGGGCTTAGCAGAGAATCAGCCCGCCAGTGCTCATAACTGGATCAAGCAAAGTAATAATACAAGCAAGAGTTCCTATGACCATGTGCAGAGTTTCTCTCGCATTACTGAATCACCATAGCCTATCTGAGGCAGCTGGGATTTTGCAATAGGTTAGGGAATGTTGGCTTCTAGGCAAGCTGAAGCCTAAAAGTGCCAATTTAAGTCACAGCCTAGAAGGTGGCTTAGGACTGATTCATGGCGAGCTCTAAGCTGCTGCTTTCTCCCTCTATATAAAGGAATCATTTAATTATGTGAGCAACAAAACAAAATCATAGGTCCACACGAAATGAAATTTAATGATTTTCCATGTATATTTTTGAGATCACAGAACTTAAATACTGTACAGACCAAGGATCCATCTAATTCTAATATCTCACAGGAGTAGAGGATTAAAAAGCAAAGCTTGACACAGATAGCTCTCTCTCTTGTTCTTCATTCCCAACATCTTGGGAAAGGGCCATAGCTCAGTGGCAGAGCAGATGCTCTGCATGCAAAAGTCTCAGGTTCAATCCCTTGTACCTGGTGTCTGAAACCAGTCAGTATAGACAATACTGGGGTAGATTGACCTATGGCCTGACTTGGTGTAAGGCAGTCTCATGTCATAATTCCTCCATGTGGTTTCCATTAAGCCATTATAATGAGAGTTTTCATAAGACACCTTCAAGTGTTTGCCTGAACAATCAAAATCTGTATCCAAGGGTAGGAGGGCAGAGCTTGGAAAAGTTACTTTTTTGAACTACAACTCCTATCAGCCCCAGCCAGTATGGCCACTGGATTGAGCTGATGGGAGTTGTAGTTCAAAAAAGTAACTTTTCCAAGCTCTTGGCAGGGTGCACATATAAGTAATGTCCCCAACTTCCCTATGCACATTGCCTTGCCTGCTGTGTTCCCAACCTTCTCCATGTGGAACAGAAATGGTTTACGGGAAACCTTTACTTGCATTCACTTGAAGGTGAATAGAATACTTGTCTTTATCAGGATTCCTGATTTCACAGAGGATTCTACTCACATTTAAGTGAACACAAGTAAAAGGTGCCTACAAACATTCCCCACTCAACACAGGGAAGTTTGGGAAGTGAGTATGTAGGGCAAAGCACATTGAGATGTTGGCGGCAGGACTTGAGTGTACACCCCAGCCCCTCCACCATGGGTGTGGAGTTTGTGTGTTCAGGCAAATGGCTGAACAGTACTGGAATTAAAAGTTACTTGATTGGTAGTAGGTACAAGATAGTCTAAACCACAAAACGCATCATTTGTTTATAGAAATCACTACAACAGGGTGTGTCAGTGACCACTACTGGATTAAACAAATTCATGGAAACTAGGTTTATTAATGGCTATTAATTGTGGCACTTCCAGAACATTTACTTGTACTTACATATAGGGGAGGCTGAAGAATTTGATTGCTGCAAATTCGGATATGAACTGGCCTCATTTGAGCCTCTCAAACTAATGGGTAGATCCAAACATAGCTATGAATTAGATTTTTCATTTCTCAAAATGTTGCAACACAGTTATTGGCTCAAAAACTGTAAATGTGTATTTTGAGAGAAAATGCATTTAGAAATGTATATTTTGAGTGAAAAATGTTAAAATTCATACTTAAATATGTCTTAATTTTCTGTAATCTTTTGAAAGCAATAATAAAACTACATTAAAAATAAATGCATTTTTAAAAAACTCTTAGAATTAATGTGCAAATAGGATAGTGTGAACACATTTGAAAGTGACATGGACTGGAGATTGACTCATCCATCCCTATTTATATAGCATTCACATAATTTCACATACATTTAACTCAGTAATCTTTACAGCATCCTATAACCTACGACAGTAGGATGGGCCCATATTTCAGAACTTCCCAAGGTCACATATTAGATTTGTTCACAGTAAAGGTGAGATTTAAACAAAAGTCTTTTTGGTTCTCAGCTCAGCTTCTTAGTCATTTTGGCACTTTTGACTAAGTGCCCCATGATATTCTGATTAGCAAGCTAGCTAAATATGGACTGGATGGAACAACTATCAGGTGGATCCACAGTTGGCTACAGAATCATACTCAAAGAGTGCTTATTAATGGTTCCTTCTCAAATTGGGGCGAGGTAATGAGTGGGGTACTGCAGCGCTCAGTTCTGGGCCTAGTGCTCTTCAACATTTTAATTAATGACTTGGGTGAGGTGGTATAGGGAATCATCATCAGATTTTCTGATGATACAAAATTGGGAGGGATCACTAATACCCTGGAAGACAGAAACAAAATTCAAAGTGATCTTGACAGGCTGGAGCACTGAGCTGAAAACAACAGAATGAAACTGAACAGGGATAAATACAAAGTTCTACACCTAGAAAAAATAAATCAAATGCACAGTTATATGATGGGGGATACTTGGCTCAGCAATACTATATGCAAGAAGCATCATGGCATTGTTGTTGATTGCAAGCTGACTATGAGCCAACAGTGCGATGTGGCTGCAAACAAGGCAAATAGTATTTTAGGCTGCATTAACAGAAGTTTAGTTTCCAAATTGCATGAAGTACTAGTTCCCCTCTATTTGGCACTAGTTTGGCCTCATCTTGAGTTCTGGACACTGCACTCTAAGTAGGATGCAGACAAACTGGAACAGGTTCAGGGGAGGGCAACAAAGATAATCAGGGGACTGGAAACAAAGCCCTATGAGGAGATGCTGAAAGAACTGTCATGTTCAGCCTTGAAGTTAGAAGACTGGGGGGAGATATGATAGCACTCTTCAAGTACTTGAAAGGTTGCCACACAGAGGAGGCCAGGATCTCGTCTCGATCGTCCCAGAGTGCAGGACGCAGAATAATGGGCTCAAATTACAGGAAGCCAGATTTTAACTGAACATCAGGGGAAACTTCCTAACTGTTAGAGTGGTATGACAATGGAAACAATGATGTAGGGAGGAAGTGAGTTCTCTGACACTGGAGGCATTCAAGAGGCAACTGGACAGCCACCTGTCGGGTATGCTTTAATTTGGATTCCTGCATTGAGCACGGGGTTGGACTCAAAGGCCTTATAGGCCCCTTCCAACTCTACTATTCTATGATTCTATATGATTCTATGATTCTATATGAATCTCATTTCCTGCTTCTGCATTTCCCATAATCATCTGGTTGGCTACTGTGGAAAACAGGATGTTTGACTAGAGAGTAGGAGTGAGCACCAGACACAAGATTCAGTTCAGATATTGATTTGGTGCTTCAGTAAACAGCCTGCCTTGGTCCAAGGCAATTCATAAAATGTCCAATTCAGTTCATTGTCTGACCAAGTATGTTTTGTCCCCGCCCCCCTTCACTATTGGGAAATCAAAAAATGGTTATAACTTTTTTCTTTTGACAGAAGTGGATGAAATTTGCAGTCATACCATATTGCTAACAAATGGGTCCAGGGGTTTTTGTGTTGGAAACCTTTTGGAGTGAGAAGAACTAATTGGGATTTGCTTTCTGGGTGTAATTGTTCCCTCTGCTTACAAACTTGGCCTGTCAGCCACAACAGAGCTCTTCCTCTGTACCTTCTCCTCACTGTGGTGTTTGCTCTCCCTTCCCCCATCAGCTCACCTGGCAGTGTGGTAAGCTTAGAGACATTGGGTGATATTCAACTAATGTGTCCCAACAGTGCAAGGATCACCAGTAGTGCAACAGGACTTACCCCCCTCCTTCCCCTATGCACACCCTGCACCCTCCCCAAATCTGCTCCAGAGGATTGGAAGAACCCCTAGAACAGACTTAAGGGATACAGGTGAGGAGAGTGGGGAAGTTCAGTTGCACAAACAGAAATCCTTGTGCTGATGGAACTACTTACTTAGCGCTACGGCTATATTGAATACAAACCATTACTTATGCTTTCAGCAGATGCTTGTCTGCAGCATTTATTTTGACGCCTGAATTGCAGATGCCCTAAAAATTATTTCTAGGGTCCTAGCTTTGATTTATGCCACCTATTAAAGATCCCATTCACCCCTCACAAGCCTAGAATCCTTCCAAGGCACCCAGTTTTGCCTTGAGAGTTGGGATTCAACCAAATTAAGTGTACATCCCTAGTAGATAGGCCTTTGGTCTGATCTAACAAGGCTTTTTCTTATGTTCCATTTATTTCTCCAGTTCCATATATTACAGAGGATGTTATCTACATACATATGACTTTTATCCCCCCCACAAAAATCCCTGTCTGAGATCATAATTCATATATCTCATCAAAGGAGCCCTAACATTATATACAAACTGGCTCTTAGCGATCTACAGGGATACTTTAGCGTAACAGAAACAATAAGCTGGCTGGGTTTTTTAGAAATTAAAAATTAAAGATACCACAATTGTGTATGAATGCATATACTTCCCACTATGCTCATGTTAGCCTTCAAATGAACACATCCAAAACCCAGCATGGTAGTATGGCAATTATTGGACATAGATCAATTCACATTTGTACATGTTACTCTACAAAACACTCAGGAAACTTCTCAGTGTCTAAACTGGCAGCTGATTGAAATTTCCCCTCCACTTTCCCTAAGGTCTGAGGTGTGGTATTCATGAGCCAGGGTCTCAGCTAGAACAGGTGTCTATCACTGTGTAAACAGCAATTAGGCCCAAATTTCAGACTTGCCCCCCCCCCATCCCTATCTGAGGAAAAGCCCAGGAATAAATAGTTGCTGTAACGGCCAGGGGTATTGTGTAGTATTATAGCCTCCAGCTGGGCTATTACATACTATAGACGGGTGAAGAATACAAGCACCTGACAGATGTGTTCTGTTAGCTTCATTAGGAAAGAAACAAAGAAACTCCTCAATTAATAGCAGTGGAGCCAGAGGGAGGGGGTGGGAGGAATCATAGCCTGTTATTTAAACAGAGTCAGGGAGCTTTTCAGTGTTGGCTTAATATGGTTCATTAATAAAAACAGCTTTCTGAATGCCCAGTTTAAAAGAAATCACTAGCATTTTTTTCCTCAGAAAAGGAAGGGCAAAATGACAAACTACAGTTGTTACATTCATTGGGGGGGGGGCTTCTCTCAAGGATCCCTTTAAAAGCTGGTTGTTTTTCACATTAAGTGGTAGAACCGTCCTTAGAAGCTTGCCAGGGTCACATCAAGACTTCAACTGAATGGTTTGCTGGGGTTATATAACAACTTCCAAAGTCTTCCCCAAGAAGCATTCACTGCTGTCTACAAGGATAATGATTTTCAGAGTGCTGAAAACAAACTCTTATCATAGGGGAAATAAAATGTGTCTGCAGACCCTGATGACTTATTATTGTTCTAATTATCATTCTTTGTATTTCAAGGATTTGGAACCCTAGTAAAATCGTGTTAAATATAGCTCTCAGTAACATTTATTTAAAGCAATAGCCTTTACTATTCCTTTTGGTGCGCATTATCAAGACATATGTACAGGCAGCATGTATTTTTCACCACATATGTATGTTGTCCACACAGGTAACTTATAAACTGTTACCAATTTTTATTATTATTAAAGATAAATAAGTTAAACATAAATGTTTCATATTCAATGTTTTTAGTTTAACTTGCTGCTATTTGTTATTGATTTTATTGTAATATTGTATTTTAATCCTGTTTTGTTCACCGCCCAGAGAGCTACTCGCTACGGGCGGTTTATAAATGAAATGAAATAAATAATAAATAATGCAGAACTGTTGATTTTGTTATTTTCTAAATGTGAAACTAGGAAAAATAAAAACCAGTTTTTATTTTAATTTTTTTAAAGACAAGGAAGAAAATTAATTTCAAATGGGATATAATTCTTAAACTATAGAGCTTATTTCTACATCACTGAATGACAGAGTCCCCTGTTATCTTTTCAAAAGGGAAAATGTGTCTGTTCAGATGTTGTGAGTTTAGAAATAAAAGGTGGCAAGGAAAAGGCACATTGCAAGCAAGAAGATGTCTTGTAGGATTTTAAAAAACAAACCAAAACCTAGAAAATGAAAGAATACATTGGATACTTGTTAGGATAAGGATGGGAAAAGATTACCTCCCCCCCATCCAAAAGCTGAAATTAGTTTGAAAGAGGGATCACTGCTTCTCATTGATCATCCCACTTTTGCTTCCAGCAAACAAGGTTTGGAAGGGGTGTTTTTGGTGGGGGGTGTTCCTGAAAAACTTCTGGTCAAAATGTTTGACCAGAAGTAACAGATCAGAAATATTGTTAACCTAGCCTTTCGCATGTGAGACAGAATCTATGTATTTACATCAACCTCTCTTAATAGGTGAGCCCATCTAATCAAAATCTCAGCCCTTATTCATACTTAGTGCCGTCACCAGCAGCATAGGAGCTAGTCCCCATATGGGAAGCTTTCACAGCTGCTTTCAGTTGTGATCAGGATTCCAGCTTATGAGGAGAGATGTGTTGCAGACATACATGTGGTTGGGGCTGGCAGCAGATAGGACAGTTAGGCAGGGCCAGCAGGTAGGACTCCTCTCTATTTTCCCACACATTCTTAATAGTGTGGAGAGTAATAGTCAAAGGAGGCTATTGCTACTGCAGAAAGTATATGAATAGAGGAAGCACACAGACAGGGCCAGTTGCATGAGTGTTTGCCACCCAGTTGTCACCTTCCCTCCTGGCCAGACAATATAGCAACAGCTGCTAGCAATAAATGTGAATATGATACACTTCAATTAGGGAGCAGGACTGTGCTAGTATGAGATAAATACTAAGCTTAATAATGCTGCATTAACAGATCAGATAAGTTTGGCAACTGAGCCATGCTATATTACCAGGGTAGCTTATTCAGCACTGTGGGTTTTTACTTGAAATATATCACAAGATGGAATATGTTCAGTCATCTCATATAGCTGTGGCCAGCTACTGTGATTTAAAATAAAGATGGCACCAAATTTTGCCTAAAGCAAAATTAAAGGAAGGTCCTGCATGGGCAAAACTGCAAAGGAATTCTGAGGGAAACTAAATGAGTTTTGAAAAGATGCAATGGTATTCCTATTCAAGATTTCACTTCACATGTCCTTAGGTTGCATTGTTTTCCACCATCCCCTTTCCTTCTTCCACATCTGTAGTTATCTGTTAATAATGATTGAAATATACTCCAGAGCAGAGTTCTCAAACTGTGGTCCACAAAGCACTGGTGGCCCATGAGCTCCATTCAAGTGGTCCATGAAAAGGTTGCAAAACAGTCAAGAAAATCTGTACTTGTCCCTGTACCTGACTGATTTTTTCCTGGTAAATACTGATGGCATTTTTTACCTGGAAGGGTTACCGAGCAGGTTAACAAGGCCCTGCTCAGGATTCATGATTTTCATAATACAGTGCTGATGCAACCTAATATTCCCATTAAAATGGGAGGTTAAAGGGACGCTTTTAAATATTTAAGCCACAAACACTTCTACTGTGCTAAAATGGGAAAGTTATTAAATTATGAGTAATGTATATGCTTTCAACAAAAAAGTGGTTTTGGGGACAATCCTCCCCAAATATTCATGTGTTCTGTGAAAAAAAAAGATTGATAGCTGCTGCTCTAGAGGAAAGTGTGTATTAGCCCTGCCAATTAGCTACTGGGCTAAGTTCAGGGCGCTTGGTTTGGTGTATAAAGCCCTATACAGCTTGGGACGAGGATACCTGAAAGATAATCTCACTCCTTATATACCCAGTTGATCGCTGAGCTCTGCAGTTGAGGGCCTCCTGCAGATACCATCTTATCAGGAGGTCCATTCTGCACAACATAGGAAGTTTAGTGTAGTGGCACCTACCCTTTGGAATTCCCTCACCTTAAATATTAGACAGGCACCATCTCTGTTATCTTTTTAGTGCCAACTGAAGACCCTCCTCTTTTAACAAGCCTTTTAAATAGAGACCTTATCCCAGTCTGCATCTGTGTTAGAATTGCTAAGATGTTTTGTTAAGCTGTTTTTTATAATGTTTTTTAATTGTTTTTTAAAAAAGATGTTTTTTAGTGCTTTATCATTTGTTTGCTGTCCTGGGCTCTCTTTGGGATGAAGGACAGGATATTAATCTAATCTAATTAATTAATTAATTATAATTATAAAAGCAGCCCTGGATATTTAGAAAAGATGGGAGTTCTGAGCTTCAAAATGTACATGCTGTGTTAAATATATAATTTGCCATTGTTTTTGTGTGTTTTCTTTTAAAATGACAGTTGTAGGGGTCAGCAGTCAAGACATGGACCACAGCATGTGGGAAGGCAGATCTAACAGACCTGTCAAAAATCATACCCTTCCCCCCCATGCATGATGCCACTGGCACCAGCTTGGGGATGGGCAAATCTGTTAATGTTGGTTTATCTCAATTTCTCATTCTTCCAATTTTTAGTTCACTTTTTAAAAGGAATTTCCTGAAAATTCATCTACATTTTAGTGAGAATTTATCTCAATACACAGATTTTAGCAAAGCAGTTTTCACTAACATAACGCATTTAGTTTCACTAACACATTTATGTTAGTTTCACTAATATATGCATATTTAGGCACACTGTGCCCCAATATATGCATTTTTGTACACATTACAAAACGTGTACTGCATTGCAAAATTTGGAGAACTGCAAATTTTAAAGGATGGCTCTGTTTCAATTCTTATATTGTTTTGGAAAGTGTGAATTAGGTAGGTTCACCTTTAAATGCAAACTGAATCAAATTTCTCCCATATTTCTACACCAGGTATATGGAAACAGCAAATGTAGCGATATCCCATGCCTCTTACAACATATCCAGGAACAGGTCTCAAAGCTTTTGGAATGTGCTGTATCCTGCTATTCCCCACTACATCTCTTTTTTGCAACTTCTTTGCCTTTTCCAGGGAAGCCCACCTCTCACCCCATTCATTTATTTTTCTCTGGGCTATCATGTTCAAAGCATCTAGCTCTTTGGACTGCCCTAGGATTTTGCAGAATCCTGCTCACCTGCCAGGTGAAAAAGTTTGAACATTCTGTTTCATGAAAATGTTTGCTGGGAAAGCATATTGATGTATAAAAACCTTCTAAAATGCAAGTGGTAGTTGGCCTCCTTTAGTTCACTTGCTATATTTATGGGGCATATTTTACAGCCTGTTTTAGTTCCCAGGGTCTGTTGTACCTTCCTCTTTCATCTTTTCATCACCCACACTGCAAATTATCCTAGTTCTACTTCTTTGGTGTATTAAGCTAATATCTTTGCCAATTCCTAGTTTTCCGTTTAGATTCTGGCATCACAGCCTCAGGCCAATTCATATTTCATTTGTATGTGTTGTTAGAGAAATGTCTATATTCTAAAATGCCCTTTATATTATCAGCACTAAAGTGACCTGGTGGAAGTAGGAAGAAAAGTCTTTTTGTTTTCCCTTGCCAGTACACACACTTTTGCATTTGTTTTTCAGCTTGTGCTGTAGCAAATTGCAAAATTAATACTGTTCAGTGGTGTTCTGAACTTATTCTATAAAAGATTTGGCTCCTTAAACCAAAGTCTGAGTCAGTTCCAATGATCAGATCAGCCGTTGCTTCTACAAATATCTGCTGATGTGAGTAGTCTATTCATCTGACCATTGTAACAGTCATGTGGAGCAACTTTCCTTCCCTGTTGCAATTTTTGCACTTCATGGAAGGGAAGATGCAATCTTGCATGAGTTTGTTGCTCCTATTTCCCCCTCCTAATGCAATGAGTCTACTTATGTAAACAGTTATTTGGGGATGCCACCACTGATTTGAACATTAGAAACAGATCCCTGTCATATTTGCAAGGTATGAAGGTTAGAAAACTATGACATTACTCAACCTGCTTCCTATAACCTAGGTTGCTTCCACACTGGACCTTTTCTCCAGAATTGCTGTCCTTTGTTCACTCACTTTTTATGGGAGAGAAAACGGGTAGCTCAGAAGTATCCACAGAAAGCAGTGCATCCTCCCTTATGTGTATGGGTGGGGCCTATAGGAAGTAGAACATGCCAGCGAGTGAACTTGCAAGAGGTGTGTGCCAGTGTGCAAGTTGGGACTGTCAGGGAGTCAGCTGAGAACAAAGACATTGTGGCAGGTGAGATTGTGCAAGGCAATTGGGGAATGGGATGTTCAAGAAGATGGAGGAACTTTCAAGAAATGCTCTATTCCCAAAGTGTTTATATTTCCATGGAAATAATAGAAAGTACTGAAGCACTTTAAAGACCTAACAAATGTATTGTGGCCAGAGCTCACATCATTAGATCCATGAAGCAGTGATAACCTTAATGAACAGCTACAAGAGAAGAAGGTACCAAAGGGAGGGAGATTTTACAAAGTAAAGCCAACAGACCAAACAGTGCAAGAAATTACTGTGCACAGTGTGCAGATCACAAATGAAAAGAAGATTCCACCCCAAGAGTAAGAGATCCAGTCAGAGTTAGTGTGACCCACTCTTAACTAGTGGTGAATTATGAATGCTAGATGAATGCTATTCCTAAGAAACAGCAATTACTTTCTGGTGTGGGCTAACTGCTACTTGCATGCTCCCCCTCTGCCCATTTTGTTGTCTGTCTCTCCAGTTGTCAAAATACAACTAAATCCCACTTTAAAGACAGAAAGACATTATATAAAGCACGGGTGAGGAATCTGTGGCCTGGGGTGCCAATGGGGAGGGCACAGGGGGTACACATGTACTGAGCCCCAGGCAAGCAAGGAGCCCAGACTCTTAGGTCTCATTTTAAAAAGAAAGTAAGCCATATATAAAGAAAGTTAGAAAGCAAAACATGGTGGCAAAGTTCTAAGGCTTATTAGAGGCAGATACAGAGAAGTAGTATTTTTGAACATCTTGTCTCAGAAAATACAAATTTCTAAATATATTTTCTTTCAAAGTATCCATTTCTAAATTTATTTTATCCTAAAATACATATCTACATGCATTTTGGTACATTTTTGAACAGGACTCATCCATAGATATTCTTCCTGGGAAGATAAAACAACAACAACAACAACAACGGAACCAACCATGCCTTAAATACAGATCCTCAAACAATCCCAGTGTTCAGACTGGCGTTTTTTCAGTAGGATAGCACTTGAAGCAATGATCTCCAAGATTTCTATAGGCGTAAGCTGTTCCAAAATGCAACTTTGTCTCTGCCGCACCATTGATGCTTTTGAAAAATTATCCCAAAGTCTTTCCTTTTTCTTGCACCAACATCCTGAGCGCACAATCCAGCACCCTCA
This sequence comes from Rhineura floridana, assembly GCF_030035675.1. Classification (NCBI taxonomy): domain Eukaryota; kingdom Metazoa; phylum Chordata; class Lepidosauria; order Squamata; family Rhineuridae; genus Rhineura; species Rhineura floridana. Next base: position 217,674,728 of record NC_084480.1, read on the forward strand.
GCCAACTGCCAGCTCACAGCATCCTGGCGGGGCTCATTGGCACTGATAACTGCCTGGAACCCCTGCACTGGGCAGCTGAGTCTAAGCTCCCATTTTAATTTCTCACACTGTCCCCAACATCAGGTCACTCCAGGACATTGAACACAAGGACACTCAAGGGTATTGCCATAAAACATACATTGTGACTCCCACCCAGTGCCAATCTGGACCCACCAGCAAAGGAGGGTGCTCTGTCAGAGGGCACTTTGCCAAGAGCCTTCAAACCTGCAGCAGGCCGTGACACAGCTGCATGATCTTTGCAGGTGAATGTCCTCAGCCACACTGATCACGCAATGGAACGGACTAAAAAAAAAAAAAGCAGAGGCAGAAGTAACTTGCCATTCAGCTTCCCATCTCTTTCATGCTAACACAATTGCATGTGTTACTATCCACCAGTATTGGTGTGAACAGAGAGTCTGTTTGGCTGTGTATTTTTTAAATCATCTTTCTCTTCTTGATAGAACCATCTGTTGGAAAATAGTTGCAGTGGTGTTGGCAGGGTAGCTGCAGAAGGAACCAGAGGGGGCAGGAAGAGTGATGGATACAGAAATGTAGGATCAGCAGTGAGATTAATCCTTTAGCCTCCATAACACTTCCCTGAAAGAGAAGGAAAGGCTCAGTGAAAACACTTGTCACTGTAGGCGCTCATTTGGTAGGAAGAAGAAAGGGTAATAAGAAAGCAGTGTGGGGAATGTTGCATTGGAGTCTGCCTTGGCCCCTCTCCTTGCACCATCTCTAGGGTGCCTCATATGTTTGCTCTTGATATATGCTTCGGGGAGAGGTCATTGCAATCAACCATAATGGTTGCTTACAACACTTTCACATAGGAATGCTATTGCTATGCCCATAAACATGAACAGTAGCAGTGATACTGCGGAGAGGTGATATTTCAGGTTATTGGTGGGCAGCTATCCTGACATTCTGTTGCTTCTTCGGAACTACTGATTAGTCCTAAAGAGTTTCTGTAATCCTGATGCTATTGCACATTTTATTAACATTATGCTAATCAACAGAAAGGCCGCTCATTGATTTTCTTGCAAGGACCAGAATGAGCAAACATGTAATCCACTTATAGAAAGATTAAAAACTCAAGGAGATATATGATTATTTTGGAAGTGATTTATTAAGCACTTATCATTAAACTACTTTTATAGAATTTCCATACTTTTGAGAGACAAAATGTGATGGCATTTTGAAAGCACATGTAACTAATAGTTCCCTCTTTCTTTCCTTCTTTTTTTCTTTTCAAGCTCCTGATAGAGAATACTTAGCTCATATCTTTATCATTATGTGTCAGCTCAGGGCCAACTCACTTAGAAAGCAAATAGGGCATTTGTCCTAGGGATAAGGAAACCAACGAATCAGGTCCTGAAGGTCCCTGCCTGTTGCCTAGCAACTATTACATATGCCTTTTCCTTGGCTCAGCAAAATTGCCAAATCAGAACTTAGCAAGAGTATCACAAGCCACTACACACCTAAACATGACAGTAGCTGGAACAAGGGAAGAAAGAGCATGTGGTGGTGGGAGAAGGGCATGAATCCTGCACTCAACGGATGCTACAATACTTGTTTATCTACTGAAATTGTAGCATTTGAATATGCTTAATTTGATGTGACAATCTCTAGTTATCAGAGGAGTCAATACTCTGTTCACAGTTATGGCTATACTTAAGTAAGTCAGTATACTCCCATTGACGTTTATGATGTCAATTCTGAAATGGCACATTGTGGAAGCTTTGCAAGTTACCAGCAGAGGGTGAGGGCCACAGTGCAGTACAAAGAGACAAGGAGTTTTCATCTGTGAGCAAGAGAGTGGAAGGCACTAGTATGTTTTATAGACAATATAAAAACTGACAGATCACTGGGCCTGGATGGCATCCACCCGAGAGTTCTCAAAGAACCCAAATGTGAAATTGCTGATCTGCTAACTAAAATATGTAACTTGTCCCTCAGGTCCTCCTCCGTGCCTGAGGACTGGAAAGTGGCAAATGTAACGCCAATCTTCAAAAAGGGATCCAGGGGGGATCCCAGAAATTACAGGCCAGTTAGCTTAACTTCTGTTCCTGGAAAACTGGTAGAAAGTATTATTAAAGCTAGATTAACTAAGCACATAGAAGAACAAGCCTTGCTGAAGCAGAGCCAGCATGGCTTCTGCAAGGGAAAGTCCTGTCTCAGTAACCTATTAGAATTCTTTGAGAGTGTCAACAAGCATATAGATAGAGGTGATCCAGTGGACATAGTGTACTTAGACTTTCAAAAAGCGTTTGACAAGGTACCTCACCAAAGACTGCTGAAGCTTAGCAGTCATGGAATAAGAGGAGATGTCCTCTTGTGGATAAGGAATTGGTTAAGAAGCAGAAAGCAGAGAGTAGGAATAAACGGACAGTTCTCCCAATGGAGGGCTGTAGAAAGTGGAGTCCCTCAAGGATCAGTATTGGGACCTGTACTTTTCAACTTGTTCATTAATGACCTAGAATTAGGAGTGAGCAGTGAAGTGGCCAAGTTTGCTGACGATACTAAATTATTCAGGGTTGTTAAACAAAAAGGGATTGCGAAGAGCGCCAAAAAGGTCTCTCCAAACTGAGTGAATGGGCGGAAAAATGGCAAATGCAATTCAATATAAAGTGTAAAATTATGCATATTGGAGCAAAAAAATCTTAATTTCACATATACGCTCATGGGGTCTGAACTGGCGGTGACCAACCAGGAGAGACCTCAGGGTTGTAGTGGACAGCACGATGAAAATGTCGACCCAGTGTGCGGCAGCTGTGAAAAGGCAAATTCCATGCTAGGGATAATTAGGAAAGGTATTGAAAATAAAACAGCCGATATCATAATGCCACTGTATAAATCTATGGTGTGGCCGCATTTGGAATACTGTGTACAGTTCTGGTTGCCTCATCTCAAAAAGGATATTATAGAGTTGGAAAAGGTTCAGAAGAGGGCAACCAGAATGATCAAGGGGATGGAGTGACTCCCTTACGAGGAAAGGTTGCAGCATTTGGGGCTTTTTAGTTTAGAGAAAAGGCAGGTCAAAGGAGACATGATAGAAGTGTATAAAATTATGCATGGCATTGAGAAAGTGGATAGAGAAAAGTTTTTCTCCCTCTCTGATAATACTAGAACTCATGGACATTCAAAGAAGCTGAATGTTGGAAGATTCAGGACAGACAAAAGGAAGTACTTCTTTACTCAGCGCATAGTTAAACTATGGAATTTGCTCCCACAAGATGCAGTAATGGCCACCAGCTTGGATGGCTTTAAAAGAAGATTAGACAAATTCATGGAGGACAGGGCTATCAATGGCTACTAGCCATGATGGCTGTGTTCTGCCACCCTAGTCAGAGGCAGCATGGTTCTGAAAACCAGTTGCTGGAAGCCTCAGGAGGGGAGAGTGTTCTTGCACTCGGGTCCTGCTTGTGGGCTTCCCCCAGGCACCTGGTTGGCCACTGTGAGAACAGGATGCTGGACTAGATGGGCCACTGGGCTGATCCAGCAGGCTCTTCTTATGTTCTTATGTCCCAAAATGAGCCTCCTGGAGAAATATTTTCAAATCACTATCTTTGGGAAATAGGAAAACACCTTTGTCTCAAATGAGAACGCACATCTGAAGCAAAATCAACTAAACCACATCCTTCATCAATAGGTAACAAAACCCAGAACTGACCAACAGCATATTTAAGAACTCTACATGCCGGAAACCAAGCAGCATATTGAGAACCGAGTAGAATAAGAATTATATTTAGGTATAATTTAAAATCTGCTACAGATATTTACCACCATTCCAATTAGTCCATTAAAATTTCCAGGATTCACATTGCTGCTTTCTAGAGCTAGGCTTCACTTTTGGGCTCTAAAATCATAATTCAAGGACCTTCTTGAAATACCACAGGAACAAAAAGCTCCAATGCACAGCTTTATCTATGGGAGGCGACCACTAAAAGAAATTCTACAAAAATCCATAGAGTTGAGATGCCAGGATGACAGATTAACGCATGGAGGAACCGTATGACTGAGATGCTGTTGGTGGATGGTTTCTCTGATCGGATGGTGGATATATACCCTGTCCTGGATGGGGTTACACTCCCCCTAAAGGAACAGGTGCATAGTCTGGGAGTCATCTTAGACTCTTCCCTCACACTTGAGGCTCATGTAGCCTCGGTGGCCCGGAATGCGTTCTACCAACTTCAGTTGGTAGCCCAGCTACGTCCCTATCTGAGTAAGGAGGACCTCACATCAGTGGTACATGCTATGGTAACCTCGCGTCTGGACTACTGCAATGCGCTTTACGTAGGGCTACCTTTGAAGATGATTCGGAAGCTACAGCTAGTGCAAAATGCGGCGGCCAGACTGCTAACAAGAACGAAGCGGTCTGAGCATATAACACCTGTGCTAGCCCGTTTGCACTGGCTTCCAATATGCTTCCGGGCCAGATTCAAAGTGTTGGTACTTACCTATAAAGCCTTATACGGCGCGGGACCACGATATCTGTCGGAATGCCTCTCCCGATATGAACCGGCCCGTACACTACGGTCTACTACGAAGGCCCTCCTCCGGGTTCCGACTCATAGGGAAGCCCGGAGAGTGGTGACAAGATCTAGGGCCTTCTCAGTGGTGGCCCCCGAACTATGGAATGGTCTCCCCGAGGAGGTGCGCCTGGCGCCGACACTATCATCTTTTCAGCGCCAGGTTAAAACCTTTCTCTTCTCTGAGGCATTTTAATTCCTGTTAATTCTAAATTATTATATTTTGATTTTAGACTGTACAGTTTTTTGTACAGTTTTGTATTGTGATATACTGTATTGTGTTATTTTTATTGTATTTTTAATGTTCACCGCCCAGAGAGCTGTTGCTAGTCGGGCGGTATATAAGCTTAATAAAATAAAATAAATAAATAATAAATAAATGATGAAGAACCAGAAATTTTACACTTGGAAGAAACAAATCACCAGGAACAGATGGCATACCAACAGAGTTGCTACAAACTACTGAGACTGAAACTGTCCAAAGTTCGACAAATGTTTGTCAACAAATATGGAAAAGAAAACAATGGCCGACAGACTGGAAGCTTTCAATATACATCCCAATTCCAAAGAAAGGGGATCCCAGGGAATGCAGTAATTATCGAACTATTGCCTTAAAGTAAAGTAACGCTCAAGATTCTACAACAAAGGCTCTTACCATATATGGAGCAAGAAATGCCAGATGTCCAAGCTGGACTTAGAAAGGGAAGAGGCACCAGAGATCATATCGCAAACATACGTTGGATAATGGAACGGACCAAGGAATTTCAGAAGAAAATCACCCTGTGATTTATAGATTGCAGCAAAGCCTTTGACTGTGTAAATCATGAAAAACTATGGAATGCTTTAAAAGAAATGGGGGTGCCATAGCATCTGATTGTCCTGATGCACAACCTATACTCTCGACAAGAGGCTACTGTAAGGACAGAATATGGAGATATGGTTCCCAATGGGAAAGGGTGTGAGACAGGTATGCATTTTATCACCCAATTTGTTTAATCTATATGCAGAACATATCATACAGAAAGCAGGATTGGACCAAGATGAAGATGTGAAAATTGGAGAGAGAAATATCAATATTTTAAGATATGCAGACGATACCAGCAGAAACCAGTAATGATTTGAAATGAATGCTGATGAAAGTTAAAGAGGAAAGCACAAAAGCAGGACTACAGCTGAACGTCAAGAAGACTAAAGTAATAACAGAAGATTTATGTAACTTTAAAGTTCACAATTAGGACACTGAACTTGTCAAGGATTATCAATACCTTGGCACAGTCATTAACCAAAATGGAGACAATAGTCAAGAAATCAGAAGAAGGCTAGGACTGGGGAGGGCATCTATGAGAGAACTACAAAAGGCCCTCAAATGCAAAGATGTATCACTGAACCCTAAAGTCAGAATCATTCAGACCATGGTATTCTCAATCTCTGTGTATGGATTTGAAAGTTGGACAGTGAAAAAAGTGGATAAGAGAAAAATCCACTCATTTGAAATGTGGTGTTGGAGGAGACCTTTGCACATACCACGGACTGCGAAAAAGACAAATAATTGGGTGTCAGAACAAATTAAACCAGAACTGTCACTAGAAGCTAAAATGAAACTGAGGTTATCATACTTTGGACATATAATGAGAAGACATGATTCACTAGAAAAGACAATAATGCTGGGAAAAACAGCAGGGAGTAGAAAAAGAGGAAGGCCAAACAAGAGATGGATTGATTCCATAAAGGAAGCCACAAACCTGAACTTACAAGATCTGAGCAGGGTGGTTCATGACAGATGCTGTTGGAGGTCACTGATTCATAGGATAGCCATAAGTCGTAGTCAACTTGGAGGCACATAACGAAAACAACACGAAAGGTGGAATTGGAGGATACATAGCCATATACTATACACATAACATAGAAAGGACTAGTGCAATTCCGGAATGGAAATGTAAAAATGGTGTTCTAAGACACTATGTTGTTATCCCCCACCATTTCCAGACTGAATGCTCTCTGTTCTTTGGTAAGAACATAATTCCCACAAGTCCCAGCTTGCCAGTTGAAGCGTAAGATCCAAAAGAGACAGTCAGTACTTTCTGGCCCATTTTCCCTTCAGCAATAATGGCTCTGTGATTCCATACTAATTAATAATCCCGCAGAGGGCATACAAAACCAGAATGTAATCTAGCTGAATCTCCAAGGACTTGATTGGCTTTGCAGTGCTTAGTAGAGAAGGAGAGGCCATTATTTTTAGTCAGCAAAATAAACAGATGCAACTCTAAAAATACAAACTTGGATGAAATAGATCAGTTGGGGGCTGTTAGAAGGTGCCTTTTGATGTTTTGTTCTCCAATCGGGTAATAAATTGAATTTTCTAGGGCTTTCTGCCTTTAAATGAAGTGAGTATGTCTACCCAGAAGTTCAATGGGATTTACTCCCAGGTAAATGTGTATAGGATCTCTGACAGAACAATATTACTTTATATTTATGGTGGGAAGCAAAAAGATCTGCTGGCAGAACATCCACCATATCCATTTCCCTGCCATTTTGCTGTGGGCAAAGGAGGAGGTATGGGGGACAGCTTTTATTCCTTTCCCTCCCAAATTATGCATCATAATTTCTAGAGATGGGAAGGCCCAGGGGAAAAAACAGAAAAAATTGGGTAAAATTATTTTTTCCCCTGCTGCTTCCTCTCCTCCCCCCATAATAAGAAAAATACAGGGGGAAGAGGAAAAAACTATTTTTTCTGATTTTTTCCAGTTTTTTTTATCTCGGCCTTCACATCTTTAAACATTTCAGTGAGCATGTTGAAGAAACAATGGGAGTTTGGCATATCAACACCTGCCCCTGACAGAGCCTTGACATATCCTTCTCTCCATTGTAGCTCGTGGTAGAGCATCTGCTTTGCATGCAGAAGGTCCCAGGTTCAGTTCTTAGCATCTTCCGGTAGGGCTGTGAGAGACCCCTGTAAGCTGCTACCAGTCAGTGTAGACAGTACTGAGCTAGATGGTCTGACTCGGTAGGAGGCAGTTTCCTACTTTCCTAACATCTATGCTGGTGGAGCTTTAGTCAGCTAGTTTGGGTGAGTGTGACTAGAAGCTACATAACCTTTGAAGGAGCTTTATAGTGTGATCCTGACCAATAAATATTTTTGAAGTTGCCTTTTACTGAGTCAGATCAATGATTCATGCAGTCCAGTACTGTCTATACTAGGAGTAGCCAACATAGTACTCTACACATGCTGTTGGACTGTATCTCTCATGATTCCTGGCTTTTGGACTTTATTTATTTATTTATTTGATAAATATATTTGTACACCACTATTTTGTTTAAAACATCAAAACTGGAGTCACCACATTGGCTGTATTGGCTACCTTGGGCTTCATTGGCTTACAATGGCTCTCCAAAGCCTTAGACCAGGGATGGGGAATCTGTAGCACTTCAGATATCGTTGGACTATGCCATCCCTGAACCTGGCCTTGATAGCTAGGATGGATGGGAGTTGGAATCCAATACCATCTGGAGGGCCACAGGTGGCCCAACTCTGGACCCATCTCTGCCTTAGGCAGAGGAGTTTCCCAGTCTTGCTGAGATTTTTTAATTACAGTGGCCAAGGATTAAAAATGGGCTTAGGGTATGCATACTAAGTATGTGCTGTACAACTGAGTTATGAACCCTAGACTTTTACTTATTATTCATCACTCTGATTAGTGATGCACTAGAGCTTGCTACCACTGCATTGGCCAGCTGCACCAGAATTCACAACTGTCTGAGTATATGACATGATTGTGTGCTACACAGATAACTTTTTTATATATATTCATCGAATCATAAGAATAGTAGAGTTGGAAGAGGCCTATAAGGCTATGGCTGATCCTTGTGGTACCCCACTTGTTACCTCCTCCTAGTTAGAGAAGGAACCATTTATAAGCACTCTTTCAGTACAATTCTGTATCTAAATGTGGATCCACCTGATAGTTGTTCCATCCAGCCCATATTTAGCTAGCTAGCTTATCAGAATATCATGGAGAACTTTGTCAAATATTTTACTGAAGTCAAGATACATTGTCCACAGCATTCCCACAGTCTACCAGGGAGGTTACCCAATTAAAAATTAGTTAAGATTAGTCTGCCAGGATGTGTACTTGACGAAATTTGTGTTGGCTTCTAGTAATCACTGCATTGCTTTCAAGGTGCTTGCAGATTGACTGCTTTATAATATGCTCCAGAATTTTCCTAGGGGTTGATGTTAGATTGACTAGTCTGTAATTCTCAGGTTCCTCCTTTTTGCCCTTTCTGAAGAAAGGGATATTATTCCTCCTCCAGTCATCTGGCACTTCACCCATCCTTCATAATTTCTCAAAGATAATAGACAGTGGTTCTGAGAGTTCTCCAGTCAGTTCCCTCAATACTGTAGGATGCAGTTCATTGGGCCCTGGAGATTTGAACTCTTTGAAAGTAATTAGGTATTCCTTGACCATTTGGCTATCAGTCTCAAGCTTCAATCCTGCCCCTTAAACATGTACTTCATGTTTGCCAGGAAGGTCATAGACCCTCTTTGGGGAGTAGACTGAGCCAAAGCAGGAATTGAGCACTTCTGCCTTTTCTTTGTCATCTGTTACCATTTTGCCATCCTCAATGAATAGCTGAACCACAATTTCTTTTCTCTGTCTTTTATGTACCTGAAGAAACCTTTCTTGTTGCTTTTAGCATTCCTCGCTAACCTCAGCTCTTTCTCAGCTTTAACCTTCCTGAGGCATAGCCTCCTCTCTGTACAGTCCCTTTGTGGCCTGGCCTTCCTTCCATTTCCTATGTGTGTCCTTTTTTTGTTTTCAGTTCATTGTTAAGCTTTTTGTGAAACCACAGTGGATTCTTATGCTGTGTTCCACCTTTCCCCCTTTAGAATTTCCTTTTTTTAAAACTCCCACCCATCTTGGGCTCCTTTTCTCATTAGGGTCACTTGCCATGGAATCTTACTTATTGTTCTAGGTTTATTAAAACTGGGTTTCCTGAAGTCCAGGGTATGTGTATAGCTACACTCAGCTTTTGCTTCCTTTAAAATAAAGAACTCAGATATAATATGGTCACTTTCCCCCAGAGTTCCCATAACTGCCGCATCATCCACTAAATCATCCCTATTGGTTAGAATCAAGTCAAGGATAGTTGATTCTCTAGTTGTTTTCTCCACTTTCTGGAGGAGAAAGTGATCTCCAACACAAGTCAGGAATTTCTTGGAGGGGCTGTGTTTGTTTCCCAACAGATGCTGAGATAATTAAAGTCCCCCATTACTACTACATTATGCCTCCTTGGAACATTGGCAATTTGCTTTTCAAAAGTGTCATCCTTGACTTCTCTTTGATTGGGTAGTTGGTAGTAGACTCCAACCACTATGTTCCTTTTATTCCTTGCCCCATTTATTTTAATCCAGATATTCTCAGTGGAGCTACCAAACTCATCCTCCTGTATTTCTGTGCAGGGGTATATATTTTTAACATATAGTGTGACCCTGCCTCCCTTTATATTCCTTCTGTTATTTTTCAACGTTAGATCCTTCAGTTGCTATGATCCAGTCATGGGAGTCATCCAACCAAGTTTTACTTATCTCTTTCAAGTTGTATTTATTCTCCTGTATAAAGAGTTCAATTTTGTACTCTGGGCATTAGTATATGGACATCGAAGACCTCGTGATTTATGGTCTGGCTTCCTTCCTACATTTTTATGAAGACTATTATTGGGCCTATTGAAGCTGTTTTCTCAGTTCCTGTTACTGAGCATAAGCCTTGGTCAACTGTTACTCCAAGTTTACGTCTCCCTCCCTCTTAGGATTCAGTTTAAAGCCCTTTGTGGCCAAACTCATTCTTCCCAGTTCTTGTGGAGTGTAACCCAGCACACTTGCCAGCAGTCCATATTCCAGGAAGTGTAGCCTATGATCCCAGAATCTAAATCTCTCATGTCAGCAACACCTTCATAGCCAATCATTCACCTGGAGTATTTTTCTTTCCCTTTCTACTTCTCTTCTAAGTACTGGAAGGATCGATAAGAAAACTATCTGTACCGCAAGGTCCTTGAGTTTCCTTCCCAGAGCTTCAAATTCTGACATGATGTCTTTGTAGCTCCACTTGGCAATATCATCCCACATGGATGAAAAGAAAAGGATTTGTGTATGTGGACTTTATGAATGTTGGCAACCCTTCAGTCATATCTCTAATTCATCTTCCAGGGAGATAGCATACCTAGTGAGTCCATGGGTCTTCTTGGGATACTTGGCTTTCAATCCCACGCAGTAGGAAGTCTCCCACTACTATTGCTCTTCTCTTCTTGTTGTTGTAGGGCATAGTTTCACTGCCTCTACTTAGCTTCAGCCTCTCGCTCGCTGTCCTGTGAGGTCTCCTGTACTTCTTTCTCTGCAGGCTGTCCTCCAGTCTCATCCTCAAGTACCTGAAAGCAGTTTCATAGTTCCACTGGTACAGAGGGTCTTGTAATAAGAAAGAAAGAAAGAAAGAAAGAAAGAAAGAAAGAAAGAAAGAAAGAAAGAAAGAAAGAAAGAAAGAAAGAAAGAAAGAAAGAAAGAAAGAAAGAAAGAAAGAAAGAAAGAAAGAAAGAAAGAAAGGATTATTTATTCCAGGACTGCCAGCTCTTAAAAACAAATATTCTGATACCTGGGCTACCAGCCCTACCATTAGGCACAGTGAGGCAGCCACCTCTCTCAGCTGCTTTGGGGTATCATGAAAAGGCAGCAAATAGATAGCAAATTGCAATCTATTTATTTCATAATTATGTTTTTATTGCCAAGAGGAAAGGCACTTGTGGGATTTTCTGCCCCAGGTGCCAAGATAACTTAACCAACACTATGCATCTTTGCTTTTGGGAAATGGGGCAGGGAGGTACTTGTTCTTGTACCTCAAGAACCAAAATGTCTTAGGTTGGCCCTGGTTTGGGATTAGATGTGGAGCCAAGAGAAAGTCCAGGGATGGAGCACAAAGTGAACGCCAGCAGTTCTGAGGGGGTATCAGTGCACCAAAGACCTACACAGCTTTAAAAAATGACTTTGATGGGCTGAGGATCTACTGTCCTTCCAACTCACCCAAAAGAAAAAAAACAACTACTAAGTTTCAGAGAGTTAGTCAATGGCAACCTAATACCTTCTGAATTCATGGAACAACCCCCCGCCCCCACAAACAAGTGGTTTAGCCCTAGACTAACATGCAGCACTTGATAAATGATGCAGAGATCATCCTTTTGCTTTCACAAGGGAAGCCATGAGCCTTGACATACAGTATATTTCAGGTTTATACTTATAGCCCACTGCAGCATGTGGCAGCTAGTAGTTTAAGGGCCCATCCCTATAATCCCTATAATCTGCAATGTTATAGCTTTGTGTCCTGATTAATTCACTGTTGTCCATATGACATTGCAAGCTAGTATGGATTTTTGTGTTCACAAATCCGCATTGGAAATACCGCCGAAAAACCGATATGCTTTTCTGTATCGATAATCAATCACATTAACATCCATGCACTCAGATGCAATGCTGTGGACTTTCATGCAACAGGTGGTCCATGGGCATTCCTCCATCATATGCCAAAAACCCCTGTCTCCTTCACACCCAATAGCACATCCACAAACCTGTGCATGCATGGGAATTTAAAAAAAAGATATACATTTCTGCACTCTTCCAAAAAAGAGCATGTAAAGCAAATGACCGTGATGGACCAGTCACTGAAAAGGTGTGGACATAGGGGAGTGGCCAATACTAAAGCAATTTAGAGGGGAAAAAAGCCCACACATATGGATGCTGGATCGAGTTTTCACAATAATCCGACCACAAACAGGACTTGTATGGATGTCGAGGCCACACCGAATATGGAAAATGTGGATTTTGTGGTTAGGTATGGATGGGCCCTAGGAAGGAAGGAAGGAAGGAAGGAAGGAAGGAAGGACTGGCCAAGACACAAGTTGTCTAGAGAATAAAAATATAATGGCAAATAATACAAACTACAGTCCTGCCAGATCCAAAAGAATGAAATTATCCACCAAATTATTTTATCTTTTTCTTCTTCTTGTCTCGGTTTCTTTTCTCTCCTCCACCCTCACCTCCCTTTCTTTGCCTGTCTCAGCTTATTTTCCCAGGTTCCTTTCAGCAAGGGTACTATAGTTTGGATTTAAAGGCAGCCATCAGGCTGAAAAATGCTTGAGGAGGAGAAGAAAAGGAATCACCTAGAAAGAAGGCAGGCAGATTAGTGGGGAAAATACAGACTCTCCAGTCATAAAAATGTGTTCCCTTTTTAAAGGCATGCCTATTATTTATATGTAAACTTATATATAGTTATAGATCCATAAACAAACACACTTGCTTCTGGAACATTATTTTCAGCCTATGGTACTTAGACACACATAAACGCAGTCCCAGATGAAAGCTTCACAATTTCTGTGCACCAATTACAAGGTTGTGCAGTCCTAACATATGGCAAATCTGTCTAGATGTTGATCAGCTGATAGATGGACTTGGGCAGCTCTCTACGAAATTTGGACCACCTAATTGCTATCTTGGCACATATTTACTACATAGTAGGAGCATGTTAAAGACATTGGAGTCCCATTAATTTCAGTGACAAAGCTAAACACAATCTATTCTCTTATTCATTGATTCAATGGGACTTGATTTTGACTGTATGATACCATGATTGAAACACATCATGAAAATGGTAATAACACAAGATAGCGCTAAGCTGGATCAATTTTGACAGGTTGGTGCACTGAATTAACAGAACATACTCTTTTGAATGGATTCTTCATTCTGCTCAAGCACATTATGTACGTCTGTTCCACAAATTCCCCACTTTTCTCATTTTTTCTCCATTCATATTTGCTTTAGGTGTTGATTTAGGGTAGAAACACACTCACTGTTCCGCCACTTCCAGTACATTTCTACCTCTCTCTTCTGAAAACGGGGGCGCACGATGCTACTCAAACCCTGCCCCTTTTTCCTGTAAAACCTGGTGGGAGCCAACTGAGTGCATGCTTAAATTTTTTTTGCTTCTAAGAGATTTTACGACTGATAGGCAGATAAACCTGTTCCCCTCCAGGTGTAGCCAATGCAAATGCTTTGACCTGGTGACTAGTGTGTTTACAGCCTTAGGAAGGCCACACATCCAAGAGTCCTTTACTGAGGTATTGTTTATTTATTTATTAAATTTATATTCCTCCCTTCCTCCCAGAAGAAGCCCTGGGTACAAAACCACAATTATCTGTACCACAGTAATAGGACAAAATGTGCATAACGGGAATCAAATAACACGAGACCTTGGAAATCAGAAGGGTGAAATTAGAGGATCACATATCAGTTCAATAAATAAGATTCAGCATCTGAATTAGTTACAGCATACTCCTATCTTATGCATAGTAGTATGTCCCATTAAACCTAGTGGGACTTGTTTCCAGATAATTGTGTATAGGACTGAGCCATTAGCTTGGGAGTTCTTTTAGAACCATCCCTGCCACTTGAGGCTCAGGTAGCCTTGGTGGCACGGAATGCTTTTTACCAACTTCGGTTGGTGGCCCAGCTACACCCCTATCTGGATAGAGAGAAGCTCACTTCAGTTGCCCATGCTCTGGTAACCTCGAAGCTAGATTACTGCAATGCGCTCTACGTGGGGCTGCCTTTGAAGACTGTCCGGAAACTGCAGCTTGTACAAAATGCAGCGGCCAGACTGATAACAGGGACTAGGCGTTCCGATCATATAACACCGATCCTGGCTCGCTTGCATTGGCTGCCTATATGTTTCCGGGCCAGGTTCAAAGTGCTGGTTTTAACCTATAAAGCCTTATATGGCACGGGACCACAATACCTAGTGGAACGCCTCCCCCAATATGAACCCACCCATACACTATGCTCTACATCAAAGACCCTCCTCCGGGTACCTACTCATAGGGAAGCTCGGAGGGTGACAACAAGAAAAAGGGCCTTCTCAGTGGTGGCCCCCGAATTATGGAACAATCTCCCTGAGGAGGTACGCCTGGCGCCAACATTACTATCGTTTTGGCGCCAGGTTAAAACTTTCCTCTTTTCCCAGGCATTTTAGCATTTTAGTATGTGTTGAAAATTGTCTTGATTCTTCTGGATATTTTATAATTTTAAAGTTTTTTTAAAAAGTTTTAAATTTGTTTATATGTGACCTATTGTATTTTTATGTTTGAATGTTGTGCACCGCCCAGAGAGCTTCGGCTATGGGGCGGTATAGAAATTTAATAAATAAATAAATAAATAAATAAATTAGTGCTCTAATTAAGCACATCCCTTCAGTTATTTCTATCAGGATTTCTAAAAGAAAGAATGATTAAATCCATTTTACAAGGAATTCAGTTTCTACAGTATTACTGGTTCTTCCCTCTTTATCCCAACTTAATTGTGATGGATCTGCTACTAACATAGTTGTAGTTTCATCATCCCCATAGCTCACAGGTTTAAATTTGGCCTGCTTTCTGTAGATAGTATGTTTTGGTATAACTTTGTGGTCTATTAAGAAGTGATCCTTTTTGCTTCATTCTATCTTCTTTGTAATTTTCTTTCAGATAATTTGTTTTGTACATTCCAAACACATATGAGGGTATTGGTCCTTCTCCTCTGCTTTCTTCCTACCTGCCACTGATCTTTTGTAATGAACAGAATATTAAAATGGTAGGGCTTCTGGTGACCTAGAAATCATTATGTCTAATCTGTGGCAGTGATGTATGGATCTTCACATGTATACTTCTGAAGATAGTACTGAACCATATTATAAAAGATCTCAAGCCAATCACCATTTTTGAAAACATTCTGAAGTCAACACAAATGTTTATTGCATGCCCATTTCACAACACAACCTGTCTTGAAATACTTGCAAAACCTACATACCAGCAGGGCATGTTGCATTGCACACTGAATCATTCACAAGACAAGTTCAAATATGCAAATCATCTGGCAGGGAAAGCAAACTGTTGTTTTCCAACATGTAAAACTTGTTCATATGAATTAGGATTGGGTGTGTCACAAACAGGAGGAGCTAGCAAATTGCAGCCATGCCAGGGGATGCCACCAGTTTCACTGAGGGACCTCTTGGAGTGAGGAGAGGGACTAACACACCATCACACGACCCATGAGAAAGTCTGGGTTTTCATAGAATCTTAAGAGTTGGAGAGGGCTTTGGAAGCTATCTAGTTCAAAACCCAGCTCAATACAGGAAATCAAGAGCTAGGGAATGTCCCAAAAAATGCTGTGCAGACTCTGCTTGAAGGTCTCCATTGAGGGAGAGCTCATGAGCCCCACTATATTATTTCTTCTTCTTCTCTATATCATCATCATACATGTCCCATATTTCATCAAAGGAGCTCAGGGAGGCTTACATGGTTCCCCACATTTTATTCTCACAACAACCCTATGAAGTAGGCTAGGCTGAGAGAGAGTGACTGACCAACCCAGTCACTCAGTGAGCTTCATGGCTGAATGAGGATTTGAACATGCTCCCTCCCATCCTAGTTTGACACTGTTAACCACTACACCACACTGGATCTTCATATGAAGCAGCTGCAGAGTGGGTGAGTGAATAAGGAAACAAGTTTTCCCTACCTAGCCTTGAGCTTGAAGAAACAGCAACACACATGGAAGAAGTTTCCTTCCTTCTCACATTTCTCAGTCACTGCTGCTTCTTGTCTTTCCAAGTCTAGAGAAAGGACAAGGAAATAGATGGAGGGAGCATTCCCTTTATTTTGTATCTCTCTGTCTTTGGTTCTTCCTCCCCTCCTCCCTCTGTCCAGTTTCAAAATGTATGGCGGGTAAGAAGGCAAATGAGAAAGATTATATGAGTAGCTAGGGGACTGGGCAGCTTACCTCACAAAGTCTGTAGGACCATACCATCTACATCACTGCCCTTAGAACACACACAAGCCTTACAAGATCCCTCCATGTATCTTCTAACAGCCACCATTAAAACCTATCTGTCAAGGAAATGTCTGCTCCAAAGATGTGGAATTACTCTCCAGGCAAGAAGTAGTCCTGGGTCAGTAATAGCTTTCCTTGAATAAAAATGTCAAACTTTAAAGTCCTCTATATCACATTCTGTGAAGCATGAATAGGAGCATTATATCATTGGGAAGCAGAGAAGCCCACTTGGTTAATGGGACCCGGCACTCATGTCTAGGCCTGGAAGTGGCCAAGATGTCAGACTTAAGACCGTTTACGTTTTATGGCTGGAAGTGGCTTTGGCTCATTTTGATCTGTTGCTTTAGACAGGGGGAGCAGCTCCCCTTGATGCCATTCCCTTGCCTGCTCTTGCAGGGCAGTGCTACCCAGTCCCACTCCTAGCAATGTATCTTCCCTTGCCACATTTGTTTGCCTGGCAGACTTGCTTGCATAGCACCCCTTTAGTTCCTGGGTATATATCACTGTATATGTTGCAGTTGTGCAACTACTTGGCAAAGAAACATGTGTTAAGGGCATTATCCATTTGTGCTTTTGCATTTTCTCTCTCTCACACACACACCAACTTCACATATGTTGAAACATTGATCAATTATCTGTCATCCATTACCAAGTTTCCCCACTCATTAGCTGCACTTCAAGGTGTCATCCTGTCTCCATTTTCTTCAAATCTGAAGGGAGGAGAGAATTCTGTCCATCAAGATAAACTGTTGGCTAGAGTAACCTTATCAAAGGCAGCACCTTCCATATTCCTTTTTTATTTTAAAGTTGCACATTATACAGAGTTTTGTATTTGGCTGTGGAGTCTTGGATTCAAATCACTGCTCAACTGTAAAAGGTATTTGATAGCCTGGTACGGGCATCTTTCAGCCCGACCTTCCTGAGAAGAAAAAGGATAACTCCACATATACCTTGGAGGAAGACTGGGAGACAAATGTGATCAATATATAAAGCCAAGTTGAGTCCAATGAATGACTAGTTAACCAATTTGGGCTGCAAACCTATGCACGATTACTTGAGAGCAAGCCCCACTCATCTGAATTAGGCTGTATAAAATCATTCTGCATTCATTGTGTACAGCAATGAAACCAAAGAAGAGGTAAGTCAACATAACTAACAAAGGAAGGCTTTCTTAATGGCAGATCGAACTGTTTCCATCTTGTCTGTTTGGTTTTATACACTTTGGCCGTTAAACCTGTCAAGGTTTTTATGCTTGTGTCATGGCTGCTTACTACCTTAAAGGAAACTCCATAAAACAAATCCCCCAAGAAGCAAACAAAAATATAGCTTCTTTGACAAGTGACGAGGTCATTGTCTTGAGGGTGATCGCTGTCTGTCGGTTTTGCAGGTTTTGTTTGGTCTGTGTTTGTATTCATTTTAACAGAGTAGCCTGTCAGAGCTCCATTTTTCAATGATGCAAGTCTACCCCCCCCCCAAAAAAAACTGATAACGCTCTAAATAACAGGTGAGTGACTCCTGGTAGGAAGGAGATTGTCTGACCTCATTGTTTGCCTTTTCTCTCTCCCTCTTTGTTCTTCACAAATAAAGGTTTTTTAATAAACTGAAAGGTCCTCCGCTCCTGCTTGATGATAAAATGAAAGGAACCAGTGAGGTATGGTACAACGTGGCAGCAAAAAAGAGAAGCTCATCAGAAAATAACAAAGGTGCAAGTTAAAGATAAGGCAGCTGTCAGAGATTAATCCTGCTGGCCTGATTGTTTTCTTTAATACCAAGGCCTGCAATAGCAAGCGATAAGTTTGCTGAGTAATTTGGTTTTGGGCGAGGAAATAAAATTCAGGTAAGACTCATAATTGATTTCCTTTTCTTTAGTTTTCTAAACATTAAACAAACAAAAAAAACTTCACTCTGCTTTGACTATTCCTTCATTCGCCGGTTCCCCACTCCCCACCTATGGACAAGTTCTCACACATCTTCCAAGGCCCTGCTGAAGGTTAGAGAAGGTAGCCTCAGTGGAATGAGCATCCCAGTCTGAGACATTCAGCTTCAAGAAAATGACAATGCCTCTCCTTGGTCACTTTCTCAGTGCTTCCCCCCCCCCCCATGAATTTTGAATAGAATTCCAGAACAACACAATGAAAATGGAAGTGAAAGGACTTTCGTGTTTCACATCACAGCTGCAGAGATGTTGAGCACCATGGAAGGGATCAGTGCCCAATAACCAGATGTTACAAGGACTCGATAACACCATCCTGCATCTGCGACCTGTGTCTCCCTAGTAACATCTAGTAAAACTGGCCCTTGACTGAATGAAAGTGTATTCAGAGTCTCATTCCCTTCAGAAGAATATAGGCAGAGGCCTGCTGGAACAGGGCAAAGGTCCATCTAGGCCAGCATTTTGTTCTCACAGTGGCAAACAAAATTCCTATGGGAAGCCTGCAAGCAAGCCTAAATGTTTGGAAGTTTTATTACAATCAAGAGGTATATAAATGTTGTTAATGAAAAAAAATAAATAAATAAGCAGGACCAGAGTGAAATAGCACTCTCTACACTTGTAATACCCAGCAACTGGAATTCACAGGGACACTTCTGACAGTGGAGGTAGAACATAGGCATCATAGCCCTGCGCAGAATCCAGATTGGTTCTTAGCTATGTCAAGTCCTAATCCTCTCTCCCCATCCCTCCCTCCTATCCACAGCACACACACACACGTTCACAGTTGCATCAGTAAACAGCTTCCATGGGGTTTCATGTTGGCATTGCCACCAGCACTGTACTTTGATTACTTGTGTCCAAACTGCAGACCTGATTAATCTCTTTTTAAGAAGGAGAGCAGAACCTTACTGAGTATCCAGCTCAGACTGGGACATTGGGGAGATAACACCCCTGTGAGAGAGCTGTGAGACAGTCCAACACCCCTTGCCCCAGAAGGCTACAATACCAAGGGATCCAACACCCCTGATGGGGTTTTATCTCCTATTCCACACACTTCGCTAACATCTCCAGGACCCCAGAGGTAGAGGTGACTGTGGGTCTGGGCCAAAGCCCAGCATTAGAAACATAGTGTTTCTTTGACTAGCAGAGGTCTCTGCTCTCTTAGTCCTACTTGAGAGGAAGCGGCAAGTAACTAGCATGAGTTCCAGTTCAGGCCTTCATGAGCTCCAGGAAGAGGCAGGAAAACTGGTCCACTGTAAAACTCCTCCATCTCTCTGTCTGTTAGTTGCTGGAACAATAGGTCTGTGAGGAACCCCCTCACGTAACTAACATTGCTGTCCTAGTTCTGGCTTCTGCTGGAAAGTTTCCTGGCTGGTCTGGGCTTACAGATTAGTCCCTGCTCTGGCCTCTGTTGATCTGCCATCAATCCAGAGATGGAAAAAGCAAACAGAAGATTGGAAAAGGGAAAATCTACTTACAAGAAATACTCCCAATTTTAAGGAACAGGATTTAGCCCTGTTACGACTTCAACAGTCCTCTGAGTGACTTGTAAGCTCTAACTCTCAGTAGCAGGGGCATGGTTTAGGACTGTGGGGATACAAAGACTTATTGGTAATACACATAGCACATTTATTTTACAAAAGATAGAAATATTATCAAAACTAAACGGAGAAAGAAAGAAAGAAAGAAAGAAAGAAAGAAAGAAAGAAAGAAAGAAAGAAAGAAAGAAAGAAAGAAAGAGAAAACTTTATATGCATGTCAAGTTCCATACAGATGATGGAGAGCACAGATGGGGAACCTGTGGCCCTCCAGATCTAACTCCCTTCAGCCCCAGCCAGTGGTTAGATGATAGGAGGAGTATCAACAACATCTGGAGTAGCGATGGCAAGATCTGTCAGTTTTGGTTCTTTCAGTTTCTCATTTTTCCAATGTTAAATTCAGTTCTGCAAAAATATGCGATTTGTTAAATCCTCATGAACGTTCTTCAGCATTTTAGTGCAAATTGACTAAAGTATACATTTTTGCAAGCAATTTCTTCTAAGATAATGCATTTTTGTATGGGCTAATATATTTATTTTTATGCACATTTCCCCCTAATATATGTATTTTTTTAAAAGAAATAGTTGGAGAACTGTGTTGCAAAATTTGGATAAGTGCAAATTTCAAGGGATGGCTGTGTTTCAATTCTCATATTGTTTTGGAAAGTGCAAATTTGATAAATTCAGCTTTAAATGCAAACCAAACTGAGTTTCTCCTCCATCCCTAATCTGGAGGGCTACAGGTTCCCCACCCTGGTCTAAAATCTCTAGACGGAACTGATACTAGACTTAACATTTCTAAAAAATGACTGAAATTTCCACTGGATCATGACATTGGCTCAGTAGAGCATGGCTTGAAAAATTATGTCCTGTTCCAACCCAGTAATGGGTTCAACAGCATCCTCTGGCTAGACAGCTCCATATGGAAAGTTTGGAAACCAGCTCCAAGAACATAGATTAAAGACAACAGCCATGATCACAATACCATTATTGTAAACAAACTTCAAGGGTATCTGATGGAAGCAACAAGATTCCCTGGGCAATCCTGCCAACTCCACAGGTTTTCCTTTTAAATGAGGACTCAAAAGCATAAAATAGCCCTTTATCCATTAGAAAAAAATCCATAAAGGGACAGGAAACCAAAATCTTTATTATGAGTGTACACACATAGGGCTCATCCAGACAACTGCAAAATGTGTGACACGCCCGCTATGTGTGTTCATTATTTTTCGGTCGTCCAAATGATGTCTCGCACTGTTACGCATTTTCGCGGGTTAAATCCACTCCTTGCAATACCGGCAAAAATGCAATTTGCTGTTTAAAATAGACACACCCTGATGAACTCTTCATCAGGGTGGCCTTTGATTTTAATTTTGCAAAGCAAAAACTAAAGGTGTGGAAGAGAAATATGTTGCTGAATATATTGATGAAAGCCCTGAGCTGGAGTTTGTAACAACCATTAGATGGAATAGAAAAGGTGTTTTGCAAACCCAATTAAGCTAGACTGTACCTGGTTTAAACAGATGTTAGGCTGCTGCTAGGCATGCTGGGACATAGATTAGATTCTTCATCTTGGCTAATATAAAGGCTTTTCTTTACCCTCTGCCTTACAAAGGATCGTAAGCTCTGATGAATGCTAGAGGTGGGCTTAAATAACTGTTGGCCATTTTGCTTCTGCTGATCGTGATCTGTACAAGCATGTGCACTAAGATTGTACAAGGATGGCAAAGCTCCTTCTATTTGCAGCTGCAAAAAAAAAGGTGTATGCTACAATGGGGTTCTCACATCCAGCCCTTGAGAACGTCAATTTGCATAAACACTAAGAAAATCCTATCACATGTGACAGTGGGGACAAGAAAAGTCTCACACTGCGATTTTTCTTACCATGCAAATTATAGCACACCATCTTAGGGTCTGCACCTGGGTACACAAGTTGGGGAGTCCTACTTCTCCCTGCAAGGCTTCCACAATATAAACAGCAAGAAGATGGGTGGGAGAAGGCCAAGGGGCTGGGATGGGGGTGGCTTCTCTGCTTTTAAGAGTTTCATAAAATTATATATACATGGTGCAGCCACATTTGGAATACTGCAGCATAAAGTCCTTGTTGCTCATCTCAAAAAGGATACTGTAGAGCTGAAAAAGGTGTAAAGGGGCAGCCAAAATGATCAAGGACTTCCCTTCCCTATAGATCAACCCTGTGGCCAGCCTTCCTTGTTAGGTAGAGCAGCCACATTTCTTGGTGGGGCATTTTTTGTTTGGAGGTGCATAGCACCAGCCAACTCTCCCCACCCCCCAACAGAAAGAATGTGAGGGCCAGGACAGGGGAAGAGAAAGACAGTGATCTTACTCCTCTCTCCTCCTCCCTGCAGAGAGCATGTTAACTTAAATAATGGGCTATGTAAAGGTTAAGTCAACAGAAAATTTAGTATGAACACCAGGAATTTAATGACTGGCATTTTTTGTTGTTGTTTCATAAGAAAAGAGAATGTCGAGGATACAGTGAACAAGAAGATCCCCAAAGGTATTAACTCCTCCTTGATGATCCCTCCTTCTGATCTTGGTCCTGACCAGGGCCTGTTCTAAAGGGCAGCCAGGTGGGGCACTGGCCCAGGGGCCCCTGGGGCTACAGGGCCCCCTTTGCTCCCCTTCTGAGATTCGTGGCAGGATTGTGTGCCACAGATTGCACAGTGAGAGCTTTGGGGCTCCACCATTCCCTTGCTTAACTTACCTTGTTTTGTGGTTGCACATGCAGCACTTGCCCTTAACAAAGATGGCGGCTGAGGTTTCCCTAAGGGCGGATGCCTCTGTTGCCATCTTGGCTGATGGCATGCATGTGTGCTGCACGCACGGACCCCTGCCATGAACCAAGATGGCGGCAGAGGCTTCAGCCCCTTAGGGAAACCTCGGCTGCCATAGTTGTTAAGGGCAGTGCTGTGTGTACAATCGCAGAACAACTGAGAAAGGTAGGTTAAGCAAGGGAATGGCGGGGTGTGCAATCCGCAGCAGCAATCCTGCCACAAATCATGGAAGGGGAGTGCCGGGGCCTGGGGCAGACTTGTGCCCAAGGGCCCCAGCATGTCTGGGGCCGGTCCTGGTCCTGACCTTTGGATTTTCCTTTCTGTTGGACAATCAAGGGAAAACTTTTTAACTGGTTGCTATATAAAGGACTAACTAAGCGTCTTGAAATTAACTGTGAAAAGCAATTGGATTTTTTTTTTACTGGTTGCTGGGTTGATTTTTCTGCCCAGAAACCCTGTAAAGACTTCATGCTGAACTGCACAAATCGGCAAAATCAGAAATTAGGCCTAAGTTACAGCCTAGGTGGCCAGCCAACTAACTGTAGTGTGCATAGCAGTGCTTCTATTCCCCCAGGGCTGTTTTCATACTTTGCCATCAAGTACACAAGAAAAAGAAGAAAAAATAGCCACTATGACTGTGAGCATAGTGAGTGCTTTAAAAGAGTAAAGATAAGTTATGGTAGATATTTTAAGATCACTTTAAGTTATCTCTTTATTTCACTCTTTAGCCATAAACACCCAATTCTGTTCTATTCATCATAATAACTGCAGAATAAACAAACTCCTATTTCTTACTGCAGGCAAGCAAGCAAGCTTCTTTATTGCTGACTGGGTAAAGAACACAACTGAAACTGAAAAGCAGAGCAAAGGAAAGTCCAACAGATGGAGTCTAACTCTAGCCCACAATGCAAAGTGTTAATATTTAACTCTTCAAGGATCATGTTACTATACAGACTGTTTTTCAGGATCACTTAAGTGATTATAGGGTGATTATGATAATCAAAAAACCATCCTCAGTCAGGGAAAGTCTTGAGTGAGCAGATTTTGGGAGGCTCTTTCAGATTATGCTTTTGTTGTGCACTCACCCTGCCTTATTCACTGAATTTTTCAGAGTGTCCTATTCTTAAATTGTTCCTGTTCTTTAAAAAAGCTGTTATTCCTTAAATGGAGACTATCATTGTCTGTCAAGTGACAAATTAAAAAGGCAATTTTAAAAAATTGTGGGGGGGGATGAAGCACAGCTGTAGGAGGGGCTGTGCATCCATTTGCCCCACCCTGGCTACAGAGCGCTATGGAGATATGCTGAAGTATTTGGGTTTTGTTTTTTCAAGCTGGAGGGGTGGGGACAGCTAAAAGGGGGATGCAACAGAGGTTTATAAAAGTATGCAGGCTTTGGAGAAAATACTTACAGAGAATTTGTTCAGTGTCAAAAGCAATTGGCAGTAGATTCAGAATAGACAAAATAAAGAACTTCATACAACATGTAATGAACTTATAGGATTTGCTGTTTAGATGCCTTTAAAGATGGTTTGGCCAAATTCATGGGGGATAAGTTTATGAACAGGTATTAGTCATGATAGGTAAATGAAACATCCAGGTTCAGAGGCAATGTACTTTTGAAGACCAGTTGCTGAGAAGCAACAGTGGAGAGGAGCTATTGCCTTTGTGGCTTGTTTGTGGACTTCCCAGAGACATCTGGTTGTCTCTTGACAGCAACAAGCTGCTGGGCTATAGGTGTGAACATAAAAATGTAAGAAGAGCCCTGCTGGATCAGGCCAGTGGCCCATCTAGTCCAGCATCCTGTTTTCACAGTGGCCAACCAGATGCCTATGGGATGCTCACCTTTGATCTGATCCAGCAGGGTGCTTATTTTCAGAGGCTGGCTGGAAGGAGTTACGGCATATACCTATGTACCAAGATAGCATGCACTGCACTTCTCATTCATCCCTTTCCCCTGGACTAAAGATGTAAAAGAAAGAGGTGAGAATGATTTTTTCTTCCAACAGACATGTGGTACTGGATGTAAGAAAGTACTCTCTCTCTCTTTCTCCCTCTGTGTGTGTAAGTACATATGTACATACTCCAATGGATCACCTATGTGGTGTCATTCGTATTTCCATCTGACATATGCCAATTGTTTTATGAGCCTTATGCAATTTCTAACCGTGACCAGTGAAAATGGCTTCACAATCCTCAATGAATTTTAATTGAAGCTGATCCTTTGATCCTTCCACGGAGCAAAAATATCCCTTTTATATATACATAGAAGACAACACAAAACTTGGCAATGAGTAAGCTGAGCTGTCTTCATGGCAAAATTATTGGATGTGTGTGTGGAGGGTGTGTGTGTGGAGGGTGTTGTGTAGACGAGCGTTCACAGCACATGCACGCACTCACAGAGCTTCAGCATCAGCCAACCTTATTTATTGTGACAAAATGAACAGCCCCCAGGATGCTAATCCAGCAGCTAATTTCTCATCTTATCTATTATGTGAATGAGATAGGGAAACAGTTTCCTGTTTTTCACAGATATCGCTAACATGAAAGATACAGAATGAATTCCCTTGAAAGCCATGCAGTCAGATCCATCCAAAGACTCATTTGTTTCAATGGGAGGAATTAATGCCATTAGGGCTGTTCGTTGATGGGAAATAAGTCTATAAACTCCTCTATAGAAGCAACCTCTGAAATACTGAGGAGGTTGACAGACACTTTGTTATCTGTTTATTAAATACGGTGCCTGGAGATATTGTTCCTACTCTTCACATGTAGAAGAGACACCTTTCTGTTACCACAGTGCACTATTACCTTAACCTGTACCATAAGATTCCAACACTAACACTGGAAAATGCATGTTGCTTATATTGTGGTCATTATTAATTATTATTAATTATTATTAAGCATTATTAATGCTGCGGCCAGAGTTCTTACTGGGACGAAGAAATTCGACCACATAACACCTATTCTGGCCCAACTGCACTGGCTTCCAATATGTTTCCGGGCCAGATTCAAAGTGTTGGTCCTTACCTATAAAGCCCTTAACGGCACTGGACCGCAATATCTGATGGAACGCCTCTCTTGCTATGTTCCTACCCATTCACTCCGCCCGACGTTTAAGGCCCTTCTCCGGGTCCCAACCCATACAGAGGCCCGGAGAACAGTAACAAGATCTAGGGCCTTTTCGGTGGTGGCCCCCGAATTATGGAATGCCCTCCCAGATGAGATACGCCTGGCGCCTTCCCTGTCATCTTTCTGGCGCCAGGTAAAAACCCACCTCTTCACCCAGGCATTTTAATGTATTTTATGCTTTTAATCTTACTTATTTTATTTCTAGTTTTCTTTTACTTTGTTTATATAATGTTTTATATTGTTTGCGCAATACACACTTGCTGTATTTTAAATATTGTGGTTTTATCATGTTGTACACCGCCCTGGGAGCTGCTAGCTATAGGGCGGTTTAGAAATGCAACTAAATAAATAAATAAATTATGGTGTTACTTTCTTTCTTGTCAAAGCACAATAATCAGTTCAGGCACACTGTATGTATCCAGAAAAACAAAGAATTGAGACAAATATTGATTCACATGGAACAAAAAAAGAGAATATGGATGGTCCTCTCTTCTGTTTTCTTCTTTTCTTGTGGAGAACTTGAGCTCGTTAATCAATACATCTACTATATATTTTGGAAAGTGGTTTGTTTGCTATGCATTTGGACACCTCTTAAGATATCATAACCAAATTTTGCATGATAATTCCTGGGATCAAGGAGTGGGTTTTCATCTATGTTTGGATACATTCGGATGCCATTTTGAATCAAGATGGCAGACTAAACCTTTCAAAATTGAACTGATTTTAACCACATTTTGCATGATGGTTCTTGAGATGCAGGAGAAGGTTTTTCTCTCTGTTTCAATTTTGAATCAAGATGAACTAAACCTGCAGTGGTTTTTTGTTTGTTTGTTTCTTAGCATTCCCAATCAATGCTGGGTAGAAGGCTACAAGTTAGGTATAATGACAACACAAATGTAAATCCTTGATCAGTTTGTGGGGCAAAATGGCCACACACTTGAAACATTTTTTCTTGTCAGGTAAATTGGTATCTTCCATCCAGGTGGTGCTTATATTACTGAGAACCCAGCAATCAAATTGCATGATGGTGATGTTTTTCAAATGCAGTTCTCCCCGTTATTGAGTCTGCTGCTGTGTATGTTTTTTATTATTATTATTATAGAAAAGAGAAAATGAACAAAAAAGAAAGAAAAAAGAAAACACACAAGTCAAATAAAATAAAAGCAACCACCAGCTTATTAATAATACAGTAAGCATAAAAACATCCATCTTAGTTTACACATACAGATCAATATATGCCATTCAAATATTCGAATAGGTGTCCAGGTAAAATAGGTTTTTATAAAAAGTACATTCAAATGGAGCAAGGACATTTAAGTTCCTCTGCCCACTATGTAATACATGGAGGGTATTTATCATTCCAGGCTCAGGCTCATAGTAACCACAAAGGCTCATAATATCCATTTTTGTACTCCTATCATTAATCCCCATAGCATAGGAATATAATTTAAACATATATGAACATCAGTAAATAGCAAGGATTTAGCCAATACGAAGTTAATATGGATAACAACGTCAGATCAAAAAAAGGGTATCACTGGACACACCCTCATCAAATGCCTCAGTGAGGCATTTCCAGCATTACACCTCTAGCATCTGTCTGAATTAGTGCCTTCCTATAGAGATGTTGCAGTATACCCAAAATATCATTTTTGGTGAATGAATATCAATTTTAAATCGAGAGAAACATTCCATATGGATTTTAAAGCTTTTTTCCATTGTTTAGATTGTATAGGACATTCTAATTCCCTGTTCCATTCTTCCCTAAGTTCCCAAACTTCTACTTTGCAGGATTCTAATAAACATTTGTAAATAATAGTTACAGGTTTGGCTTTCTGTGAAGATCCAATTATTCGTTCCAGCAATTATCAGAATGCTGAATCATTCAAAGAAGATGGTTCATAAATAGACACCAACAGGTGCTGCAATTGAAAATATTGCCATTCAGCACTCACCAGTAAATGATATTTAAACCATAAACATACTACGGTGCATGTTGTTGTACAACTGTTACAGGCACCTACTGGACAATTTAGACACCATTAGCAACAAGAGACTCCATTGCTCTTGTAGCGGGTGTAAAGATTCTTTGCCTTAATCATATTTAAAAGTCTTTAAATTACAGGTTTACACAAACAAAACAAAAATATTTCACACACCGAGAGCTGTGTTTTGTCTTTAATAAAACCGTACCTAAAACATATATCCACATCCCTTCAAGTATTTTTCTTCAAATCTAGAAGTTCATTAAATCAAATACTTGCAAAATACACACACAGAGAGAGACAGAGAGAGACTATATGCCTGGGGAAAAACGTTGTTCCTTTATGAAATGGCTAATTGCATATGCCACCACATGTAGAGGAAGCAGAATTCCAAGATGTTGAAGCTTTTTTAAAGAAGGATCAAATAATCTCCAGATTTCCATATGCCAGGGATAGCCAATGTGGTGCCCTTCAGATGATGTTAAGACTCCATCCCCAGCCAGCATGGCCATTTGTCAGGGTCTGGGATGATAAGGTTATAGGAGGCACTCACTTTGATAGCCTTTTAAAAATGTAAATAAACAAATCAGACCTCCCAGAGTTCAGCCTTAAATTTCAGCCTTAAACCCCGACAGCTAACAGACCTTTTAGAGTAGGCTTATTGGCCCCCTTTCCAAATTACTGTCATTGCTTTTGGGGGACTCTGAGCTCTTTACTTTAAAAATCTCTCATTTAGATGCTCTAGACAACTGTTAAAACATAAAGGAAATGGGAGCCACAATTCTGTCTTCATCTCCAAATATGGGCATCTCTAATGAGGCTGTTGTTGCTTCTCACAGATTTCTTAAGATGCAACAGAGTGAAAACTGAACAGGGTCTGGCCAATTTTCAAGCAGTAACAAAAATGAGAAATGCAGATAGGGCTGATTTTGATGTTGCATTTGTCATTAAAGACAATTACTCATAAAAACTATTGCACTGCAATACAAAATGCATGGAGGGGTTGTCAGAAAACAGGCAACTAGGTTTTTGCCATTCCCTGCAAAATATACATGGATTTGAGCCTAAATGTTGTGAAGATAAAATTACTTGATATTACCAGTGGAGATACAATTTAGTTCATTCAAGATTCATCTGCACAGTTTGGGGTAATTTCTTCCTTTCACTGCAATTTCCAGAACACAGCACACGCTAAAGAGAGTTTTTTGGGGGGTGGGGTACAAGCGTCTGCAAGGGGAAGAAGGGAAGAGAAAGCTCAGTTGTGCAAGAAGCATTCCACTTGCACACCCTTTGAATGCAACCCAGTTTGAATTCACATTAGTAAAATCAGCTGCCAATCTGACCCTCATGTAGTTGCTATAATATTATCTAGAAAAGTACATTATTCCAACAATCATTATTCTCCCCACACTGCAAATCTACACAAGGATAGTGGATTGCCTAAACTTAGGGCTTGTAGCCAAAGCTGATCCTACTCAGAGTAGACCCACTGAAATAAATGAACTTATGTTAGCCATGTTCATTAATTTCATTGGGTCTACTCTGAGTAGGACCAGCACTGGATACAACCCTAAGGCCCTAAAGTCACCTAGAGTATACATGGCTTTAGGGCAGGAGTGAGGAACCTGCAGTCTCCAGATTTCATTGCACTGCAATGGTCCATGGTCAAGAATGATGGGAGTTGCCGTCCAACAACATCTGAAGTTTACCCTCCCCAGCTTTACGGCTGGAATTTCTGAAGTTGGGATTTCTTACCTCACACAGTAGACACTCTCAGTCATTGCACAATAACTTTTTTCTTGTACATATATTATAACACAACATATTTTTATAGATTTTATAGATTTTCACAATCGCCTTATCACATGACTAAAAACAACAAATAGATTAAAGGATGGAAAAGGGACAATGGGTAGAGTGACGATGGAGAAAAACTCAGTCCGCTTCTGATCGAACACAGGCTAGAGCCCATTTTCGAGCCTATCATATGGCAGTGATGGCAGCGAAGAAAGGGCACTACTCTGCCACCATTGCATGTGTTCAGTGTCTTCTGGCGATGCTTTTCCGGGTGGTCCAGGGTCTTTTGGGCTCTGGCCCTACATTAGACTCTGAGCCCTCAGTCGCTCGCTGTAACATGTTTGTGAGGCACTTTGCAGTTAGAATTGCTTGCATTCGGACTGACTTGGACTCCTCATTAACTATAGTTGTGACAGATGTCCCTGTGCTTCCTCTTGTTATTTTTCTATGGATACTTTTCAGCTTGTAAAGCCTGAGGATGTGGACATGATTCTGGGAGAATGGAGGGCCACTACTTGTTCCCTTGACCCTTGCCCATCCTGGTTAATTAAATCTGCCAGAGGGGGAGTGGCTGACTGGTTGGCATATTTAATCAACACCTCCCTAAAGGAAGGTTCTATGCCAACATTGTTGAAGGAGGCTGTGATAAGACTTTTGTTAAAAAAGCCTTCCTTAGACCCTGCAGATCCTAACAACTTGCGGTCGATGGGTGAAATAATACGCAGACAACAGCAGCTATGGTTGAATAAAGGGCCACTTTATTAAATTATAAACAAGAACGTTTAAAGCGACCTGCAGAGGTGAAACCTAAGTGCGGGAACTAACTATAGGCAAGCAGCTTGCCCTACAGCTCTCGGGCGACCAGCCCCTGCTGGGGCAAATGGCAAGCCCCCTTTTGCTTACCCCTTGCCCCGGCCACACCTTGTAGGTGAGTAGGGAGGCCTTCCCACGTCACCACCCCCCGGGGCCGTAGAACCCTCAGGTGGATGAGGTAAGTTGGCCCCAAAAGCAGTCCATATCCTGCCCTCGGGCCGTATAACCCTGAGAAACAGGCCTCCGGAACCACCAATCACCTTGAAAGGTGCCTAAGGGGGCCACCTAGCTGTCATTACCTATTTCCCCTCCCGCACTTTACCGCCACAAAAAGGGGACAAATCTCTATTTAGTCCCCTTTTCCCCACTGCGTAGAAGAACTTCCAGCAGACTCCTCTGCAGGTCTTGCAAAAAGATGTCATTCCCTGTGTCTGAGAGGTGAACGCCATTGGCCCTATAGAGTTCAACCCTAGAATGCTGTATAAGCGGATGCGGAATGGGCAACCCACCATCCCCAAGAAGCGCCAACCGAATCTGTTGGTTCACCCTCTTACATGCCCAGTCTATCCTCCTGGGGTCCCAAACTCCACGCCATTCCCTGCATGGCAGTATGTCTGACCAAAGCAGACAAACTGAAGGCCAACGCTGCCTTATAACGCGCATGTCGCTACATGCTTGAATAGTAAGGGCCCTGCCCTTCAGTAAACCCAGGTCATTACCTCCCAGGTGAATGACCAAAATGTGCGGAACGTCACGCACTAACCCTTGCCGGAACAGGGTGGGTAGGAGCCCATCCCAGCACATCCCTTGCCGGCCAAGCCACTGTACAGTAGCTTGTTGACTGAGCCCCAGCTGCGAGCCCATCCGAGACGACGTGGCCCTACGGCCCGCCCAGAAAATCATGCTGTGGCCGCAGATTAGGATGCGCATCCGCTCTGTCCCCCTCCAGCAACCTGCCAAAACAAGGCAACACCATTAGGCTTCCGTATTACCATGCCCCCTCATGGGGCGGACATAACTCCTGTAGGCCCCAGAAGCCCACCTTCCAACAGCTTGCAGCCTGGCTCGTGGAAAACCCAGCCCCGCTGCCGTGGAAGCCACTCCAATTCTAAAAGAGTGGGTCCCGAAACATGATGGGTCTATTCCTAATCTGTGTAGGGCCTTCTTCGTAAGTGCCCAAAATTGATATTTAGCGAGGGGATCACCATTCCTGTGAACAAATAAATATCCACTCACTGCTCCTCTAGCTGTCATAAATGTTTGCAGGGCCATCACTGGGCAAATGTGCGGCAAGGGGGAGGGAGCTAAAATAACAGTCCGTCCCCTACCCCTTTGGTCAGTCTTAGACCTACATAACGTAAGGTAAGCACTGCCTGCTTTCATATTGATATCTGACATTAAGAGGGCGCGCTGTGACTGGTTCATCTTAGACCCAGCCACTATTTCTCCAATCCGAAATGCCCCCAAAATCATGTAAGGGACACTGCTTGAAACAGCTGTATTTCATAGGTGGAAGAACATACAGCTGATCATTGGCTCATGAGTTTCTCCAAAAGCTCTGGAGATATAGGACGGTGGTGATCGGGGCAGCTGGGCACTCCCTAGCCCACCCAGCCAACATGCACCGGACCCTAAAATCCATGGAATGATCTCGAAAACCCTGTGCCTTAGCTAGAAGTGGAAAAACTCCAGGATCCTAATCTGCAACAGTTAAAACATGTCCCTGTGCAGCTTGCAGCCCTGGGCCATAGAGTCAATCTTGATACCCAGAAGGTGAACACTGGCACAGAGCCAATCTTGATACCCAGAAAGGTGAACACTGGGGCAGGATCCTCCATATTCCCAGTTTTCAAGGGAACCCCCAGTTACATATCCATACTATAAGCTGTGACCTCAGGTGCTAACATGCACCCCAAAATCTGCTCTACCGATGAACAGCCCATCATACAGATAGTGCCCCACTGTTTCTGAGTCCACTTGTCTCCTGACTGCCCCCTACCAGAAGGATCTGAAGCACTCCATGCGAGAATTATAGCAGTCCATAGGCAATGCTCTGCCACCTGTGCGCACCATGTTAAATGAAGCATAGAGCACAGGTCCTAGACTATCAGGTATGAACCCGTTACTGCCTGACCCCTTAAATAAGACTGGTTGTGAATCAGGCGTAATTTGCCCACTGCCTTTTAAGGCCCTACCTGACTGGGGTGGCCAGGAAGGGGCCAAGAACTCTGCCCGACTGTACATCTTTACACTCTGTCCCTGGCAATTACCGCCATAACTAAAACAGATTGAAGATTGTAAGCCATGAAGGCCAGCCGGGAGTTGGAAGCCATGACTGCCCCCCCCAGAAGGAGCTGCAGCACTCCATATGAGAAATATAGCAGTCCATAGATAATGCTCTACCACATAAAAATGCATAAGGCATCTCTATCACAGGCGCGCACCATGTTGAATGAAGTGCAGCGCACTATCCCAGGCTATCCAGTATAAACCCATCACTGCCTGACCCCTTAAACAGGACTGGTGGTGAATCAGGTGTAATATGCCCTCTGCATCCTAGGGCCATAACTACGACAGATTTAAGACTGTATGCCCTGAAGGCCAGCCGGGAGTTGGAATCTGGGATCAGGAAACCAAAAGAAAAACACCATAACACAGACAAACCTCCCTTTAAACCGGGTAGCCAGTAAGCAAAGTTTGTAGTACCTCAAATCTAACTGGGGAGGGACACATGTCCCTGAGCAGCTTAAGCTGGAGGCTTCCTCTTACCCCCTTGAAGGCCTCCGGCCTAATATCTCACTGCTGCGCATATCCTTCTGCAAAGAAAGGGAGTAAATCATTTATGAGTAAGTACACTTTACCAACTACTATTCCACGGCAGCTAATCCAGTTCCCCCAAAGCACAGAGACTGAGGATATGCTGCTGTCACCAATATTTGGACCCACTGCAGCTTTCTCCTAGTGGGTTTCCAAACAACCATAATAAGAAATGTTCAAATGCAAAATGTGCATGCTACATTGATTTCAAGTAACTGATATCAAAATAGAAGTGCCAATATAAAAGTTGCATGCTATATATGACTACAGGTAAATGATATCAGAAATCCTAACAAAGAAGGTTTTTGTTGTTGTTGTTGTTACAAAATCATCAGGAAAGGGTGAAGAGTCTGCCTGGAACTTAAAAGGCAGCTTCTGTGTCAACAACAATCTAAACTCCTGTCAAGGTACCCCTGCTTTAGTAAAGTCTAAGATCCTGGAATTAGGATAAGAGCCTTATAAGCAGTCTGGCTGTCCTTTTTATTCCTATCCTCCCATCAAGCCACATTATAATCTGCTAGACCTTCAATTCCATGCAGAAGTTTGCATGTCCTTCTTTAGTACAACAAATGCCATATGCTTTGTTTTTGATACAAGACTAAATTCAAATAAATGCAACTTCTGTCTCAGAGGTAACAATTAGCGTGTCACTGACACTTGAAAAAGGATCACTGTCAACTAAGTTATGGTGATTTAGACATTTTCTAGCAAAACCTTGTCATCTGTGCACACCACTAGTATCTAAATAGGACAGGCACAAAGTCCCAGAAGGCTCACCCAGCCCCACCGAGGCCACCATATAATGTAATGATAATAGAATTAATTACCTCAACCTAATATATTCCTGGGCCTAGCAAGAAGTTGGAAGCTTAGCCAAGTGCTCCGTATCCCCCAACAGCCACCATGTAATAAATTAATAGAATAAAGTACCTGCAACCTAATATAGGCCCAGGTCTAGGAAAAAAAACTGTAAGCCTAATCAAAGAGCCCGGCACAATTGTCAATAGAGACTGCCAGGGCCTCACCCACATCCCTCACTGTGTTGCGCCCCCTACCTAGGCTGAACTCACACCCAGCCTTGGCAGTCAAAGGGGGAAATAGGGCCTGTGTTGGCAGGCTCGAAAAGCCTGTGCAGCTGTCTTACTGGCTTGTTGTAAAAAGTGTAAAGTGTGAAGAACCGTGTTATAACACAGCCTCCTCCCATAATTTGCTCTGAGCCTGCAGTAACTGGACCAAGGTCACCCATTGCGCCTCATAGCAGTTGGGGAGACTCAAACCCTGGTCTCCTGGGTCGCAGTCCAACACCCTAACCACTACACTAAACCACCTTTTCTCCCACAATCTGCCCTGAGCTAAGGGTGTGTGTGTGGTTTTAAATGCCCAAAGGCCTAGGCAGCAAGGGGGTGCCAAATACATATATAGCATGTTTATTAACTTGATATGTTTATTGTATTTTACTTTATTTATAAATGTGTTTCTTCTTTTACCATTATCAGCCCAGACGCTTCCTGCCCGCTAGGCCCTTTTAACGAGGCCTGCTGGCTAGGCACATGCCCCTTTTGGCCCAACTCTCTCCTTCTTAGGAGGCATTGGGCTCATATCTATTTATCATTAATTATTTAATATTTAATGTAAATGTTCAATATATCTAAGTGGTACTCTTATATTACCTTCACCCCTTTCCCCTTTTATGGGGGGGGGGGAGAAATCAGCAACCCACAGGGATGCATCTCTCTCTCTCTCTCTCTCTCCATCTATCTATCTATCCCTTTAACTGCCTAAATATACTTGCGTAATATTTAAATGTATGTGGTTGTAATCCTTGTTTAACATCCACTCCCTCCTCCCTGTATAGGAGAGAGGATGTTTGTGTAATCTTGCTTAACTTGGCCAGGCCTCACCACCAGGCCACCTGCAGCCACGCAGCAGCATTAACAGTCGTTGCCCTCATGGCTGCCACCTTAAATGGGCTGATCAGGCCCAAGCATCGACCATGCGGCCAGAAAATGGCCACCGCTCTCTGTCCCTCGCTGTTCAGTAACTCCGTCTGTCCCACGCCGTCATTCTTCCTCTCTTCGTCGTCGCGAGCCAAGAGGAAGTCGGAGGGGGCTGAGCGGGCTTAAATAGGCCTGTAGCTCCGCCCCCTCCGTGCAGAACATCGCGCGTCATCCCAATGCGACGCGCGACGTTCCCTTCTTCAAAATGGCTACTGCGACTTCACCCTCGGCCACAACTGTGCTACCGCTCCCCAGAGCTTCGCGCAGGTAAGCGAAGCTGCATTTCTGCCCAGTCTCTAATCTCCCCTTTCTGGGCAAGGTGATTGAGAGGGTAGTGGCTGCTCAGCTCCAAGTTTTCCTGGATAAATTGGACTATCTAGACCCTTTTCAATCAGGCTTCAAGCCTGGCCATGGGACAGGTTGCCCTGCTTTGATGACCTACGCCGGGCATCAGAGAGGGGGAGTGCATTCCTGTTGGTGCTGCTGGACCTCTCGGCGGCCTTCGATACGATCGACCATGGTATCCTTTTGGACCGTCTAGCTGGGATGGGATTGGGAGGCACTGTTTTACGGTGGCTCTGGTCCTACCTGACAGACAAGACCCAGAAAGTGGTGCTGGGAGACTACTGCTCGGCCACCTGGCTGTTGGCCTGTGGGGTACCGCAAGGTTCCATTCTGTCTCCCATGCTCTTTAACATTTATATGAAACCGCTGGGAGAGGTCATCAGAAGATTTGGAGTACAATGTCTTCAATATGCTGATGACACTCAGCTCTATCTCTCCCTACCACCTGATTGCAGGGAGGGAGTGGAGGCTGTGAAGGGCTGGATGTGGCCTAACAAACAAACTTAATCCAGACAAGACGGAAATTCTGCTGGTCAAGGGAAAAACTGCATCAGGGACGGGGTTGCAACCTGTTCTGGATGGGTTGCACTCCCCTTGAAGGAGCAGGTCCACAGTTTGGGAGTCCTCCTGGAACCTGCCCTGCTGCTTGAATATCAGGTGGCTGCAGTAGCCAGGAGTGCTTTTGGCCAACTCAAACTGGTCTACCAGCTGCGTCCGTTCCTGGAGGCAGTTGACTTGGCCACAGTGGCACATGCATTGGTGACATCGAGTCTTGATTACTGTTACACACTCTATGTGGGGCTGCCTTTGAAAATGGTTTGGAAATTGCAGTTGGTTCAAAATGCAGCAGCCAGAATGTTAACTGGAGCACAGTGCAGGGAGCATATTACCCCTGTGCTTTATTGACTCCACTGGCTCCCAGTTTGCTTCCAGGCCCAATTCAAAGTACTGGTTCTGACCTTTAAAGCCCTAAACGGACTTGGACCAATGTACCTGATGGACTGTTTACGCCCATATGTACCTGCCCGGGATTTAAGATCATCTGCCTCTGGTCTCCTCTGCATGCCTGGAGTGAAAGATGTTAGATTGACAGGCACAATGGAGAGAGCTTTTTCAGCTGTGGTCCCCAAGCTTTGGAATACTCTACCCCAAGAAGTTTGCTCTGCTTCCTCCCTGTTGGTTTTCTGGAGACTTCTGAAAACGATCTTGTTCCGGAGAGCCTTTGGGAGGGACTGAAGGTAGGGCCAGACACTGATTTTATGCCTTCTACGTTAAATTTTACCTTTGTAGTCCCTTTAGTACCAATCCCTATATATATGCATATGTGTGTGTGTGTGTGTGTGTGTGTATTGTATTTTATGTATTTTAATTGTATTTTATGTATTTTAATTGTATTTTATGTATTTTAATTGTATTTTATGTATTTAGTGAATTTCTCTGCTTTTTAATCCGGGAGGTAAGAAATGGGATCCTGTGCAAGCTTGCTGAGAATGGATTGATCATTTGCATGCTTATTGAGTTCAGTGGGATTTACTTCCCTGCAATCATGCTTAGGATAAGTAAAACTGACCACAGGGGATGGGGAAGGTAGGAGAGGAAGGGTGGAGGGGAGGAGGGGGATGGGAGCAGGAAGGAGGAAGAGGAGGGAGGAGAAGGACAGGCTTGATCATTTGCATGTTTATTGAGTTCAGTGGGATTTACTCCCATGCAATCATGCTTAGGATAGGTAAAACTGACTGGGGGAGGGAGGGAGGGAGGGAGGGATGGCTGGAGTGGGCAGGGAAGGAGAAAGAAGGAAGAGGGGAGGGGAGGAGAGAGAGGAGAGGGGAAGGAGAGGGGAAGGAGGGGGAAAGCCAGGTATGATAATTTGCATGCTTATTGAGTTCAATGGCATTTACTCCTGTGTAATCATAGTTAGGATAGGTAAATCTGACCATGTGAGAGAAGCAGAAGGAAGGGAAGGGAGAGGGAAGGAGAAAGGGAGGTGAAAGGGTAGCGGAAGGAGGGGGAAGGAGGGGATTGGAGGGGGAGGGGCAAAGGAAGGGGCAGAGGAGGGCAGGTTTGATCATTTGTGTGCTTATTGAGTTCAGTGATATGTACTCCTGTGCAATCATGCTTAAGACAGGTAAAACTGACCAAGGGGAGGCGGAAGGGGAAGGAGGGGATTGGAGGGGAGGGGAAAGAGGGAGGGGATAGGAAGGAGGAGAAGGGAGGGTGGGTTTGATCAGTTTCATACTTTTCGAGTTCAATGGGATTTACTTCTGTGCAATCATGTTTGAAAATGGAAATGGACTGCCTTCAAGGCGATCCCAAATTATGCTGACCCTATGAATAGGGTTTTCATGGTAAACGGTATTCAGAGGTGGTTTTACATTGCCTTCCTCTGAGGCTGAGAGCCAGTGACTGGCCCAAGGTCACCCAGTGAGCTTCATGGCTGTGTGGGGATTTGAACCCTGGTCTCCAAGGTCAAAGTCCAACACTGACCTGGGGGAGGGGCAGGGAGGGTAGGAGGAGGGTAGGAAATTGGGTGAGTGGTCACTGGGCAGAGGGAAAGCCCCTTTCCTTTCCAAAAGGAAAACATTGTGAGCAGTATCATTGCCTTTCAAGGTTTCCTCCACCTTTTTATTCTACAGCAGGCACATGTAGCCTCCCACCCAAATTTAAACCAAAGCTGTCCCAGGCCACATCCACACCAGACCTTTATTTCACTTTAGACAGTCGTGGCTTCTCTCAAAGAATCCTGGGAAGTGTAGTTAGTGAAGGGTGCTGAGAGTTGCTAGGAGACGCCCTGTTCCCCGCACAGAACTTCAATCAGAGCAGCTGACTGTTAACCACTCTGGCCACTGGAACTCACTCAGGGGAACAGCAGTCTCCTCTCAGCACCCTTCACAAGCTACACTTCCCAGGATTCTCTGAGGGAAGCCATGACTGTCTCACATGAAATCAAAGTCTGGTGTGGGTGTGCCCCCCTGACCAAGCCAAGCAGCTGTGAGTCTGGCTTTTAGAACACTGACAGTTGGTTCTTACTGAGCATGCCTGACATTATCATTCAGTTCAATGCAAAATTTATTAAATTAATTAAAAATCAGCCAGGCATTTAAAAAAACTTTTAAACTGTGGAAGATGAAGGTCAGAGTATGGGGCAAGGTCAGTAACAGGTACTCTGTGAATATGGCTGATTTTTAATGAATTTCAACAGATTATGAGAACTCTGAAAGAAAAAAGTCCAAAAATGCTCTGGTTTTTCTCTCTCTTTTTAGACTTTGAACTCTCGATTCTTTCTGACTGTTTTGTTTATCACCATGAAAATTGACAAGGTTGTTAAGCAAGCGTTTCTGAGTTTTGTAAGGTTTTGTTTTCAAATTAGCTTATGGGAAGCATCAGAATGGGAAGGGGGGTATTTTTCAATTTAACATTGTGTAATGTGAAAAATCCATGCTGGCTATAGTATACAGCCACTCTCGTGGCTGTATAATAAGCATGCACTATAACTATGCTAATAATGGAAATATCTATATTGAAAAAATCCCTTGGCAATTGAAGAAGAAATGAACACAAAAACAGGATGCGGGAGAAATTAATTTAGTTCATATTTTAATGTGATCCTGTGTAATTCATACTTGCTGCCCTGGGCTCCTTTCGGAAGGAAGAACGAGATATAAATTTAACAATAAATGTATATACTTCCCAAACCAATATGCAAAGCAAAATGTAGCTGTCCTTCAAAATTTGCACTGTGATGCAGTTCATCAACACAAAAAAGTGTACCAAAATGCACATATTCTGGAAAACAACATTAAAAAGGCATTCTGTTAGGGGAAACTGGCTGCAAAATGTGTATATTAGGCAAAATGGCATACAAAAATGTATACAAAAGAAATGTGTACAAAAATGTGTTTATCATGGAATGGCCTTCCGCTTGCCAAACAGGGCTTTACCTTCCTCTCCTTCCCCCACAGGCCCCAGTGCACCCTCAAAGTGTGTTCTGGAAGGTTGGGGGAGGAGCAGATTTAGGGAGCATGAGGGGGGCTACAAAGGGAGAATAGGAAGGTGGTC
This sequence comes from Rhineura floridana, assembly GCF_030035675.1. NCBI lineage: Eukaryota > Metazoa > Chordata > Lepidosauria > Squamata > Rhineuridae > Rhineura > Rhineura floridana. The sequence goes on from NC_084480.1 coordinate 217,714,403, forward strand.
CTGTTACCTGAGCAGAAGCCAGCTCACAAAACATTGGATTACACTCATGTGTCATCCACTGAACTATTTGTGAATTATTCCCATAGAGAAATATATGTGGAAGTTGTCAATCTTTGACAAAGTTATAAAATACAACTGGATTTTCTTTGAAATGTTTTTTGACCAAGAATCAGAAACATTTTTTAATCTTGCTTCCTTGAAAGAGTAACATACATTTTCCTAGTTTGAGAACACTGGTTCACACTATTCAGCACTTATTTACATGACTATCCTTGGGTAATAGCTGTGGAAAAATCCTCCAAGGACTGTCATGAACTCACTAAGTGAGGCAAGTGTCTCAGATGCAGCCTCCTATCCGCACTTTAGGGTTAATAATGTTTCTAACTTTTTTCTGCCTTGTACTATATAAAAGACCTCTAGTCAATTCCTTCTTTTCCTGTAAACTCCTATTGACATTCTTACATAATACAAACAAAAACCCACAATTCTGTAGGCTTTGCAGATGGATCTGCTGCTGGTTTTACAGATAGATTTAATGCATTTTTACTGATTCAACTTTGTATTTTTAAATTTCTTTTTTGGACACATTGCCACAAAGTTTCTGAGTGGCGGGTGGTTTATACATTCTTAAAAACTAAGTAACACCCTGAATTAGTTATTTGCCAAAAATAAATGCAAAATAATAATTAAAAACTCAGTTACATTGAAACAGTTCTGAAAAAGTTTTTGCAGGCTGCTTCAGAAAACAAATATATCAGACACAGATGTATATAACACTTCTATTTCATTTTTATCTATTTGACAATTTGTACTGTGCCACGTTGTTCTGTAGAGTGCGCTTTCTCTTTCTCTCTGTGTACGTACACCTGTATATGTGTGGTGGATACACACACACATACAGACCTCACAAGAGAATTATGGTCATATGCAGGTGTGGGGTATTTAAAGCGTTTTTCATATAATTTGTTCTAAAATGAGGAATAAGAAAATATAGTGTTCTGCCTTTATTAATTCATATTTATTTATTTTAAATTACGTCCACAGAGCAACCTCTGCTTTCTGCAACAGTCTTGCAAAGTCTGTGGAAAGACTGCCATCTTGTGTTCGAGCCACAACATAATAGTGGCTTTCTGAGTAGGTGGGAATCTTCAGATGCATCTGAGAACTTCGGAAAGAGCCAGCATTAGGATAAATAGTATCCTGGTTTTAACACACACATAGCAGATGAGAAGCTCACAGCACTTCCTGTCCCATCCACCAAGAACATTGCTTGAAATCTTCATCTCTCAGCCTTTGTGCTACAGTTTCCACAAGCCAAAGCTTACAAGGCCATATTCTGAGCAGCATCAGTGCACTATAGCACCATGGCAGAACTATCACAGGCTTTATTCATTTATTTGGTTTGTAGTAATACTTAAGTTTTGGTAAGCATTTTTTATTTTAGAATATCCATTGCAAAAAAAATATAGCTGAAAATATTGGTAAAAGTTATCCAGGTTTCTTCCTTCCTGCCAGGTAATGCTGATGTATACATTAACTGGCATTTCAAGACACAATCCTAGATCCCCGAGACAGAATTTCAAGGGTAATTGGATATTTATTATTTATTTATTAAGCAAATTCATAGATAGTTATTGTTTTTCAATGTTTTATTGGTTTTTACATTTCATTGTGTCTTGAATGTTATAAGCAGCCTTGATGTACTTCTATGAAAAGTGTGGCTTATAAATATTTTAATTAATAGATAAAGCCGTCAAAGTGGTGTACAAAATTAACAGCCCTGAGGACACCATGCCCAACATCCCCATAAGACCTCATCTAATAGTTTTATGTAGGTCATAAAAAACAGACTACTACTGAATACCATAGGAAAGTTTCCATAGGGAAAAGCGGTACTGCATTCTGGCAGCTACCAACCATCTAGATGCAGAACTATCAAACTGTTCCATTGCCCCTGCAACTCCAGTTCTGTGAAGGTGACCCATGGATATCATTGCTAATGGTATGAAAAGCAGTTGAATGATTAAAGAGAATTAACAGGACCACTATCTTTTTGTGTCTCTCCCTATATACATCATCAACCAGGATTACCAATACAGACTTTGAACATGGACAGAAGACAGACCAAAATTCATCTGTAGGGTTTCTTTCATCGCTGACTACTTGGAACTGATAAACTAGTGGCCACTTGACATTCTTGGCTAAAGAGGAAATGCTCCAATACACACGCATACACACGGGACAGTGAATAGGTGGGTGGGATAGTCCCAAACAAATGCTTTAACAAAATAGTGGTTGATGGTGCTTATAATATTCCTAAAACCCAGCTTGCTTTTTTGCAACAAGCCTTGCAATGTGTGAAGTTAGGTCACAAAATTAAGGGGATTGATTGGGCTGTAATTGATTGGATCCAATTGTTCTTTTTTAAGGCATCTGGACTATTAATTTATTATGTCTGCATCTGTGTTAGAATTGCTTTTAATATGTCTTTTAATATCTTTAACCCTTTTTAAAAAAAGATGTTTTTAAAGTTTTAACGTTGTTTTGTTTCAATGTATTTTAAGGTCTTTTAATGACGTTTTTAAGTGTTTTTAGTGTTTCTGTTTGCCACCCTGGGCTCCTGCTGGAAGGAAGGAAGGGGTATAAATAAAATAATAAATAAAATAATAAATGTATTTGTTACTATTTATATCCTGCCTTTCAGATACTTCAAAAACAGCTTACAAATAATGTTAAAATATAAAAGTTCATCAGGATCCTTCTGTCATTGGGCAGGGGTCTCAAGCTCCTCAGAGCCATCCTTGTTTCTTTCAGGAGCAGCTTGCATTTCCTTGGAGGTTTTCATGTCAGACCAGAGGAGCCCTGCTCATTATGGGGGAGAGTAAATACCCCACACGCATGATAGTATTCTTCTTCCAGAGTCAACCTCTGCCTTCCTCAGGCTTCTCCGTTCCCTATCCCTCCCTCTCTCCCTCCCTCCCCCTCCTCTCACTGCCACCTACTGCCTATTGTGTTATTGCACTTCACTTAGAATCTTTAATAGAGTCTTGCATCTCTCAGAAACTTCCAGTATCTTCTAGAACTGTGTTCTTCAACCTTGGGTCGCCAGATATTGTTGGACTACAACTACCATCATCTATGAGCTTAGCTGACTGGGGATGATGGGAGTTGTAGTCATGACAGACAATGACAACCTCAATTTAAAGAATGATAGCTTGTTTTAGGTGCAGGAGCCATTTAAGAATAGGACACTGAAAAATTCAGTGAATAAAGCAGGGCAACTACACAACAAGGGCATAATCTAGAAGAACCCCTAAAATTCTACTTATTCAAGATTTTCCTTAACTTGAGGGTCAGAGTCAGTGCCAGAGGCTGAGAGCCCCTGCAACCCTGGTTGAGGGCTCCTGTGGATGAGAGGGCTCCTCCTTAGGGTGGGAGAGTAGTGCTCCCGCGCCTCAATCCACAGTGTCGACTTCCAACCCTGCCACAGATCACAGAGAGGGAGCTCCCAAGCCCCCCCTACAGACTGCAGGCCTGCGACACCTGTACACATGCCTCACCTTACCTGTTATCTTGAATGCTCTGTGCACCATACCTGCCATCACCCAAGATGGCGGTGGAGGCTTCCCCAAGGGGCTGATGCCTTTGCTGCCATCTTGGTTGATGGCAGGCATGTGTGCTTGCAGCATAGCATGCATGTGTGCCATCACTGAAGATGGTGGGGGCATCAGTCCCTTAGGGAAGCCCCTGTCGCCATCTTGGGTGATGGCAGCTGTGCATGCACAGCATTCAAGCCAACAGAAAAGGTAGGTGGAGCATGTGGGCGAGCGCCACGAGTCGAGGGCAGGCTGGTACTGGCCCTGCTGAGGGTGGATTTTTCATGATCACAATTGCCCTATAATTACTTAAGTGATCCTGAAAAAAACAGCCTGTATAGTAACATGACCAACAGGGATGCACTCCTCCTGTCTGATGCCCGGCGTAGGTCATCAAGCAGGGCATAAACAGAGGGTGGCTAGCATCCAAATGGGCAATCAAAAAGAGAAGATCAAAGACCAAGATGCTGGAGAGTGGGAACTTTTATTTGTGATAAAACCCAATGCGTTTCAGCCTGTTATCTACGGGCCTTCATCAGGGGCTATGGTAAACCAAACACGGGACAAATTAGTTCTACACACATATAAAATATTATACATATACATAGCACATATAAATCTTTTAAACAATCTTATACTCACATAATAACCTGAAAGATTTAAAGACGAGCAAATCGCTTTCTGTACTGTACCAATATCAAACGTCTCAACGAGTAATACAATGGATTGTCTGTATATATACACAAGCAACCCAAAGCAAGGTTCAGGTGAATGCAATTATGTTCCCTTTTGCACTAGGAATTGTTTTTATTATCTTTATTTATAGATGGTAACATTGACTTAACAAATCCTTTAATTTCAAAGTTATGAATGGCAGCATGTCAAATAGTAGTACAGACGTGGAAAACACTGGAAGTACTAGATTTAGAGGCATGGTATAGAAATATATGAAACATAGAAGTTCTTGATAAGATAACATTCTTTACAAGATAGAAAAAAGTTACAGGCCTTTGATGCCATCTGGTGGAATTGTATAATGTATACAAACGAACATGGTTTAAGTAGACAACTACCAGTTGTTGCCAGGACAATATGTTTTTCATAAGGGCTTAAATTAATGACTTGCTGTAAAATATTTTGAATCCATCTTTTTTTAACAACTACAGAAACAACCAACAACCATATTCAGGAAATCTCACTAGGAGATCTGAGTTATGATAAAATATTTTTGAAAGTGCGATTCCCACCTACCAGCCAATCAAGCAGTCAAACAGTTTATTGCTTCAACCAAAGGTTATTGAGTCAGTAACCACAATTTGCTGTTTCCACCCTATCTTGACTTGTTTAGTTGTGTGTATCACCAACCTCCAGAATCTACACGAATCTTTTTGGTTGTATTCAACTAAGTCCTACTCACAGTAGACCCAATTAAACTTAAAAAGCTTAAGTTAGCCATGTATATTAACTTTAATGGGTCTTCTCTGAGTAGGGCTAGAATTGAATACCACTCTTTGCTTGTAGCGGCAACCTCTAAATTAGCCTATACTGGCTTCAAATATAGTATTTTACTTCTAAAGTAATTGTTTACATTCCCAACAGCTCAATCAACATTTGATCTTACTAAAACAATCACACAAACTGTTAATTCTAGTCAAACTATGAAGATCCTTTTTATTGCATTTCCAATCATACCATCCTTCATACGTTTCCCTTTCCTGCTCATTAGTTTAACACTAGCGATCAGATGATCAACTGTGCACTAGAGACATATATAATTTTAGGATTCCATTCATTTTAATTGCTGAAAACCTCAGTGATATATTTTTGTTCTTTAAAATCTAATTAGTTTTAAGTTTCATTTTTGAGTGGGTTTTTCGTCATTTCCATCAGGACAGCACTCATCAACACCTGCTTCTCGGCAGTTGCCATTTTGTGCATCCCGAACCTCCCCAGATGTATCGTCATTTCAGGGCATTGTGGGGAAAAGTTTACTTACTTATATTTACATTTGTTAGTCACCTCACAACGTATGTTCTCTAGGTGGTATATAACAAGCAGAATTAAAACACGATATAACACCACAAGCAAATTCTTTACTTTTTTATTTGGAAATTTAACAAGGGAAAGGAAAAGGGGGAACAAAGAAAAAATAAAAGCAAATTCGATATAAAACTCCCATATCAACTTAGAGATTAAAACAGCAACAAGCACAGTAGAACAGCCTGACCATATAAATAGGCTTTTTAGACCATATATGGGCTAAAAACCAACTGAAATTAAAATAGCAGAGCTTGGAAAAGTTACTTTTTTTGAACTACAACTCCCATCAGCCCCAGCCAGCATGGCCAATGGATTGGACTGATGGGAGTTGTAGTTCAAAAAAAGTAATTTTTCCAAGCTCTGTAAAAAAGAGATTAGTAAAACGGATGCCAATTTTTCAAGGTTAGTAAAATGATTTTCAAAAGGTGAGAAAATGTTTAAAGTGTTAAAAAAATTAAAAAGCCTAGGAGGACAACAACAACAAAAATCAGTGGATGGATCAAGTGATGTTTGAGAATGGGGGAAGTTTGAATGTGGTAGGGAAAAGAGCCAGAGGGAAATGATAGATATGGTGGAGAGAAGGTGCGGGGGGGGGGAAATAGCAACCAGGAGACAAAATGGTCCCTCCAAGGGAGATGCAGAGATATAGTAGTCAGTTTGTTGAGTGGTATGGGAAAGAGGAAAAATCTACTGCTATTGGGGTAAGACTGAGTGCTGGACTAGGAGGGAAATGACTGGGCAGATAGAGAAATCACAGCACATTGTTTCAATTTATGTAGCTGAAGAAGGCAAAGTCTTGGGCAATGTGTGAGGAGGCAGGGCCTTGGTCAGGTAGAGGAGAGGTGCTGAGGATTTGTGGCAATTGATAAAGAGTCCAAAAAAAGAGGAACAATAAAATACTGAGAGAGATGTCGCGCAGTTGTATAACCAGATGGATTGTAGACAAGAAAGATGAGAGGATGACTTTTTATATGGTCAAAATTGCCGCTCTCTTTCATTCCCCAGAAGTGTTCAGTTTATCTGAGCCTGGAAGGGGGAACTAGAACTGGGGATTAGACAGTGGAAATATTTTGTTGGGAGGGTGAGACAAGTAAGTCAAGAGTTGAGGACAGATATGAAGTAAAGGTAGAAATTGCAGAGTCCAAGGAGCTGGTAAAAGCAGGGGTGTACTCGTCCAGGTCTTGGGGGTCTTCGATCCTTTATGTTTTGGGGAGCCAGGTCCCAGCAGGGTCCTTATATCTTCAGCGTCTGATGAGCCAATCAGCATGAAAGGGAAGTGTGTTAGCCACTGAGAAGGGTCTTCTAACTTGCATTCTTGCCATTTCTTGCTGACTGGAGCCAATCAGAGTGAAAGGAAATGAGTCAGCCACTGAGAACACTCTTCTCAGTGGCCAACACACTTCTTTTTTATGCTAACTGGCTCCTAGCAATGTCTGTTGTGGGAGAAGTTGCATGCAGGAAGGACTGAAGAGTATGGAGACAATGATGGTGAGCAAGTGAGTGACAGTTTGTAGAGGGTGGACACAACCAGCTCAACGGGAGATGAGGTAAAGTGGAAAAGAAGGTGTGTGTGTGAGAGAGAGAATTTAGGATGAAGAGGGAGCTCCCTCTCTCTCTGCTGCAGTCCTCCAGTTTGTTAACAAGGATCTCATTTGCAACCCAGCAGCAAAAAAAAGCGGGGGAGGTAAGGGGGAAATGTGTGGTTTTGTTCTAGCCCAAAGCCAGGAGTAGGGGGGGGGAGGAGGAAGAAAAGAGAAAAATACATTCAAGAGTGGGGAAATCACACTCACACACACACACACACACACACACACACACAGACAGACAGAGAGAGACAGAGAGAGAGAGAGAGAGAGAACACCAGAAGTTAGGATCATGAATTTCCATGCTTAAGTTTCCTCCAAAGATAAAGCTCTGCCCAAATGCAGTTACTCTGGGTCTTAGTATGGAAGCCAAGCAGGGCAATTCCTTAGGAAGTTCCTTATCTTACAGCATGATGATGATAATGAAAAACTGTCTGAATGGGCTAAAACTGCCATCTTTTTCTAACACTCTAGGTATGTTTGGAAGGAGGAGGGGGTGACACAGGGAGATAGGAGAAGGGGATTGGAAAAATCCCTTCCTATATTTTGGAAGGTGGCAAAGTTCAAACGATACGAATTCCTATGCAAAATGAGTGGCCTGTTTAGAGAGTTTGAAGTCAGTTAGGAAAAAAAGGCTTTGACTTAACCCAGCAGCAAAAAAAGCCCCCAGAGAAAGAGACGGGGGCAGAAAACCTTTATTGCTGTAGGCTTTCTGAGCCAATTATGCAAGCCCCAAAGAGTGTCATGCAAGCAAGCTTTTATTAGTTCCTACTTCAAAAAGTCAAGTTGTGGAAAGTCTGTAAATGCAGAAGAGACAGCGAATCTTGATGATAGCATCCCATCTACATCGCCAAGCAGTTTGGTAGCAGCAGGAGATAAACACGTAAAAACTGAATTCAGTAATTCAAGCAATCTCTGATAGTGAGAAAGGACAGTCAAATAGTGACAGCGATAGAGAAGCAGAAAGCAGTATTCAAGATGAGCCAGATTATTTTATAATCTTAAAAGGTTATCATTTTAGAAGGGGCGTGGCTGTAAATATTATGACGGGAGCCTGCACTTCTGAATTTGCCACTACACTACTGGGTAGAAGTGACAGAAGAGAGAAAATGGGGCACTGCTTCCAAGAAAGCTCCTGCTTCAATAGATTATAAGTCACCAAAGAGCACAAAGCAGAGCATGGACGAAGTGGACTGTATGCAGTGTTGAAGCAGAACAAAACCACTGCAGGAACACATGCAATAAACAAATTAAACATTTCTGATACTGCTTGCTGACCTGCTTAAAGGTCATTAATCAGCAGAGCAAACCATTCTAAACAGAGTTGCCAGATTTTTACCTGGTTAATGTAACTGCATTTTTACACAGCCGCTTCAGGTCCTGATTTCTGCAGTCAAGTTTCTGCTGCAGGAACAAAAGCAGATCAGGCTGTGGTCATTTGGCAACCCAAATTCCCTGCCCCACACAGCATGTAATCATACTTGTGTATATTTATGGGGAACCCTATGGAAGGAATGATGTCCACAGTTGTTATAAATGGACCTTCACGGCAGTACAACCACACACACACACACATTCAGAGAGAACCAGAAAATAATGCTTTGCAATTACAGTCCACAGCTGCTGCAGTTCCAATATGCTTGCTCCACACAGGTGCAGCTATTATGACAATGAATAGTACACATTAAAGGTGCTATCTATAGGGGTAATAATACTAAGGTTGAAAAGGTATTTTCATTTGCAGCCTAATGGTAGCAGAGAAAGAAAGAAATATAAAATAATGTAAAATAAAAGGCAATTCATAGCCATCCCTGATGACTCAGCTGCTGCTTAGAAACATTCAGGTTTGAAAGAAGGCAATGGGGTATTAGCCCAGCATGTGAAAACCAAAGCACTGGATGGTTTAGAAGCAATTCCCCTTTAGCATCCAGAGAAGATAACATCACAATTCATACCAAAGACATGCCATACTGTTTAAAGAGCCTCGCAGAACCACCGGTGAAAGTAAATGAAGAGTCTGCAGAGCTTAATTTGTAACAGGGCCCATGTCAGGGCTTAAACCTGGGACATTTTTTAAAAAAAAATTGCATTTATATCCCAAGCTTCCTCTGAGTATCTCAGGGTAACCCATATGGCTCTAAAGGTAAAGGTAAAAGTGTCCCTGCACTTATAGTGCAAGTCGTTTCCGACTCTTAGGGTGATGTCTTGTGACGTTTACTAGGCAGACCGCATATATGGGGTGGGATTGCCAGTTCCATCCCCGGCCTTTCTTTACCCCCCAGCATATGCCGGGTACTCATTTTACCGACCACGGATGGATGGAAGGCTGAGTGGACCTCGACCCCTTTTGCCGGAGATTCGACTTCCTCCTTCCGTTGGAATCAAACTCCGGCCGTGAGCAGAGCTTTAGCTGCGTTACCGCCGCTTACCACTCTGCGCCACAGAGGATCTTTCATATGGCTCTACTTTGCCTTTATTTACTATTTATTCATTCATTTTCTAAACTGCTCTTCATCAGTTATGATCCCAGGACAGTTTACAGTCTAAACATCAGCCTACTGTATCCTCACAACCGTGAGATAGGTTAGGCTCTTAAAATTCACAGCTTTTTTTTTTGGCAATTTCATCTTGAATATATCCAAGAATAAACCTTTAAACCAAGCTAATATTCTCCTCCCCACTCCACTACTCAAATCTCTTTACTGGATACCTCTCCCCCTGGCTGAACTCTGAATTAGTATCACAGGTACAGGAGACCATCTTAAGGTGAGACATTGAGCTTAACAAACAAAGGTCTTGCACTGCCCCCACCAGGTCAATCTCAATGGAATAAACAGTTTTATTTATTTATTTATTTATTATTTCAATTTATATACCGCCCTTAGCAGAATAGCTCTCAGGGCGGTGAACAAACAAGATAAAATACAATATATCATAGTAAAAAATCACAAAAACATGTACAAACAAACAACAGAAAGCACAACAAAAATGAAATAGAACACAAATTAAGAAGGATACATGTTAAAAGTAGAAAGATTAAGAAAATTAAAAGATTAAAATGCCTGGGAGCATAAAAAGGTCTTTACCTGGCGCCGGAAAGATAGAAGTGTAGGCGCCAGGCGTACCTCTTCGGGGAGGCTGTTCCACAACTCAGGGGCCACCACAGAAAAGGCCCTAGATCTAGTAACCACCCTCCGGGCTTCCCGATGAGCTGGTACCCGGAGGAGGGCCTTAGATTCTGAACGAAGTGAACGGGTAGGTTCATAGCGAGAGTTTTATATTTGCATACCATTAAATTAATATATACAAATGTCCGCAGGAATGGATTTTTCTAAAACTGATTATTCAAACTAGAGGGCACTATTATAGCTGCTGTAGTGATATGAAGCAACATTCAGAGAATCCAGCTGAGCACATTTTTGAATTTCCAGAGCGGTCTCCCCTGTGGAAATCCGCAGGCATTGACAATATTTTGTTAGTTGGTTAAAAATGTATATGTTTTTACACAGGCCTTTTGGGGTCACTGATATTGTAATACCAGTTACTATTTCTATTGATCCTTAGATAAAGCAGATAAAAAAAATTATTTAATGCTGTTTGGTATGTTTTAATTGTTTTAACTCTATTATGTTGTGCATCACCTTGGTAACTTTTGCTTTTCTGGTCAAATAGTTCATACCTTTAGCTGGCAAAAATGAACAGTGAAACTTTTGTTGCTGCTTCCAGGAAAAAATTCAGCTGCTGATTTCTGTCTGTTGAATGCACAGAAAACTTGCCAGGTAAAAAGTGGCAAGCCTTAAACATTAGGTTCAAATCAAGACATCTGGAAAGGTTCAGTGGCAAAAGCTACTAATTTTTGTTTTCCAATGTGCATATGAATAATAATTATGACTTATACAGCACATATTAAACATTCAAAGTGCTCCAAAAATACTGGCTGTGCTTCAGCATCACCATAAGCTATGGATGGAAATGAGCATGTACAAGCATGTTCTTCCCCCCTTCTCTAGTACAGCTATAAGGAATTCAGAAGCATTTATTTTTGCATAACAATAGCTGGTTATATTGTCCAAATCTGATGAACTGTGGTTACTTAACTATGATTTGTTTGAAACAAGCCAACGTAAAACCAATGGGATACAAAGCTGGCTTCTTTAGGATGAAACCACAGTTTGGGGTTCAAATGCAACTCTAAACTGCAGTTAATTAAGAACAGAAGCAAAAGCTTCTGATCTCTTTGCACCAGATGAGGAGACAGGAGGGGAAGCATGCAAGCTCAAGGTTCATTCCCATCATGATAAAATAAACTGTGGTTTATTGGGACATCTGAATGCAGCCATTATCTCACTAATAATAAACTAATAAATAATAAACTTTAATTTATAGGCCGCCTATCTGGCCAATGGCCACTCTAGGCGGCTTACAGTAAAATATGATAAAATACAATAAATAAGATATAGTCAATACATTACATACAAGTTCAGTATAATAAATTATCAGCATTTCAATACAAGGCTAATTTACCCTAGAAGTCTCAGAGGTTGTAAAGGCCTGGTTAAAGAGCCAAGTCTTCAGGCCCCGGCGAAATATTTCTAGGGAAGGGGCATGTCGAAGATCTATTGGGAGGGAGTTCCAGATCGAGGGGGCCGCCACAGAGAAAGCTCTCTCCCGAGTCTTCACCAACCTAGCCACTTTAGTTGGCGGGACTGAGAGCAGGTCCTGTGTGGCAGATCTCGTAGGGCGGCACAATTTATGACGGTGGAGGCGCTCCATCAGATATACTGGGCCCAAACCGTATAGGGCTTTAAAGGTTAATACCAACACCTAATCATTACAGTAGCCTCATAAAGGTAAGCTTCTTAGGGATTGCAGCTTGCCAAAGGTACCTCATGAATTCATGGCTGAAGTGATATTGTAAAAGGTATTGTTTATAATAATCTAATGACTTCTGAACACCAGAAACCATTTGTGATAATTCCCCAACTCTCCAGCCAAAGTCCACGGCTTTTAATACAATACCATGTTCATGTTTTCAAAAGAGTTTGCAATCTCGCATATTATTATTATATCCCACCCTCCCTCCCAGTAGGAGCCCAGGGCGCCAAACAAAAACACTAAAACACTCTAAAACATCTTAAAAAAACTTTAAAATATATTAAAACAAAACATTTAAAAAAATCTCAATTAAAAACAAATCTTCAAAAGCAATTCCAACACAGGAACAGACTGGAATAAGGTCTTTACTTAAGACGCATGTTGAAAGAGGAATGCCTTCAGTAGGCACTGAAAAGATAACAGAGATGGTGCCCATCTAATATTTAAGGGGAGGGAATTCCGAAGGATAGGTGCCACAACACTAAAGGTCCATTTCCTATGTTGTGCGGAACGGATCTCCTGGTAAGATGATATCTGCAGGAGGCCCTCACCTGCAGAGCGCGGTGACAGACTGGGTATATAAGGGGTAGTATGATCTTTCAGGTATCCTGGTCTCAAGCTGTATAGGTCTTTGTACACCAAAACCAGAACCTTGAACATGCCCGGTAGCTAATCGGTAGTCAGTGCAATTCTTTCAGCAGCGGGGTGACATGTTGGTGATACCCTGCCCCAGTGAGCAGTCGCGCTTGTGCATTTTGCACCAGCTATAGCTTGTGGACCAACCTCAAGGACAGCCCCACATAGAGTGCATTACAGTAGACCAGCCTGGAGGTTACCAGTGCATGGACTGCCAGAGAGAGCTTTGGCTATGGGGCGATATATAAATGTAATAAATAAATGAATGGACAACAGTGGTCAGATTATCTCAGGCCAGAAGTGGCTGCAGCTGTCTTACCAGCTGAAGCTGGTAAAAGGCAGTCTTAGCCACTGAGGTTACCTGTGCCTCTAGCGAGATGGATCCAGCAGCACCCTCAGATGTGGAACCTGCTGTTTCAGAGGAAGTATGACCCCATCCAAAGCAGGCAACTGACCAGTCATCCGAATTTGGGAACCACCAACCCACAGATTCAGACTCAGTTTGTTGGCCCTCATCCAGCCCACCACCAAGTCTGGGCACCGATCCAGGGCTTGCACGGCTTCTCCCAATTCAGATGTTACAGAGAAATAAAGGTAGATATCATCAGCATACTGCTGACACCTCACCCCAAATTTCCCTATGACCACTCCCAGGGGCTCCATATAGATGTTAAACAGCATTGGTGACAAGATGGTACCCTGCAGCACTCAACAGCACAACTGCCAGGAGGCCAAAAGATAATCACCCAATGCTCTCTTAGAATGGCTCTGGAGATAGGATTGAAACCACTGTAAAACAGTGCCTCCAATACCCATCTCACCAAGTCAGCCCAGAAGGATGCCATGGTCAATGATATCAAAAGCCGCCAAGAGATCAAGTAAGAATAAGAGGGTCACACTCCTCCCGATAAAGGGCATCTATTAGGGCGACCAAGGTTCAGTCCCATAATCAGGCCTGAACTCAGATTAGAATGGCTCAAGATAACCTCTTTCATCCAAGAGTACTTGCAATTATAGTGCCACAACCCTCTCTCTCAATCACCTTCCCTAAAAGGGGGGTATTAGTGACGGGGCAGTAGTTGTCACAAACCAATGGATCCAGGCTGGGTTCTTCCAGGAGCAGTCAGATCACCACCTTTTTCAGGGAGACTGGGACCACTTCCTCCCACAACAATGTGTTGACCACACCCTTGATCCACTCAGTCATAGCCCCTCAGCAAGTTTTAATAAGCCGAGAAGGGCAAGGGTCAAAAGGACACATTGCTGGCCACATTGTCATATTATAAGTCCGCATCAACTGAAACCAATCCCAAGAAGTTGCAGTAGACGTTGCACTGGACACCTCACTGGGTTGCTATGGAGGTGAGCAACTTTACCCTCAAAGTGCCTTGCAAACTATTCGCAGTGAGCCTCTGAAGGGTCTAAAACTCCATTTCCTGGAGTTGATGTCAACAGACTCCTGACAATATGGAAAAGCTCCACTGGATGGCTACTTGAGGATGCGATGGAGGCAGATCAGTTGTCCAGAAATGTCAAATAGTTTTATTTATTAAGGTGTTCTTAGGTTACCTTTCAGGATAAGTATTCTCACTCATAAGACAGCATATTGCAGACTGTGCATATTCTTTAGAATGTATGGTTTTATTTACATATATATACAACCTGAACGTAAGATGGAGGGGTTCACAGTATTAACAGTCTAATAGATCTTGATCCCCCATAGCTTGGGGTTCAGTCACATAGAGCAATCAAGCCTTTCTGTTTTCAGTTCCCAGCCTTTCCTCAGACTAACTAACACACACAGAAACTACTTTGGGGGGGAGGGGGAATCACTCTCTGTGAGATTTTCTATGTCAACAGAACTTCTCTGTACCACATTCTTACACAGGCAGATTGATTCATCCAAAGGCAATAAAGAGCCTGGCCAGAGTGATTAAGTTATCAAAGGGACTTGTTTGACCAGTGGAGTAGGTTTCTCTGCTACAGCTGCTCCTGTACAGATTCCAAATCAGAGGCTGAAAAGGGGACCCCCAAGACATAATCCATACCAACCCCTATCTTACAATATATAAAATATAGAATAATAAAAACAGATCAAATCAAATCATCAGTTTAAAAGACAAAGGGTTCAGTAAATAAAGCCATATCATAGTGCACCTAAACATTATAAAATAACTAAAAAATTATATAGGCTACAGGCCCCTTTGTGGAAATGTTTAGTCTTTTTCTTTGCCTTCTTATGGTGCTCAGTCACCACAACCTGCTAGGTAGGGGTAGACATAGGTGCAGACAACCCAGATTCCTTGGGAAAGGAGACAGAAGCAGGAGCAACAGCCATGACCTCAACTCATGCACTGCCAGGGTGCGGAGAATATCAGAAGGAACAAGTCCAACTCAACTCGCAGACATGCATAGGTGGGGTCTGAAGGAGCAACACAGCAAAAAACAAGAAAATTGGCAAGATGGGGCACTTATTTGGCCCAACTTCACTTCCAAACCTACAGGCAGGGAAGATGGTAGAAAACCAGAACACACACACACGAATATTATTATAATTAATGAGTTTCTATTATCCAATTAATTTCCAATCAATGAAGGACTCCTACTATACAACCCTTCCTTTTACAATAAAAATGCCCTCAGGGGCCAAGATAGAAAGGAGCTTTGCCCCTTACCTCAACTGAGGAATGTAACCTGGGGATGGTTCTGGATCTAATGACCTTCTGTCTTACAGAAGAAGGGACCACAGGAGTTGAGGGAAGCCTTGAACAAAAGAGGAAATAAGCTGGGTTAAAGACAAGGCCTATCTAATCTAGCATTCTGCTTCCCACAGTGACCAGTCAAATGCCTATGGAAGCCCACAAGCAGGACAAGAAGACAATAGTCTTCTCCTCCTGTTGTTCCCTATGAACCAGTATCACTTAGAGGCATGCTGTCTCCTCTGATCCTGGAGGTAGCATATGACCATCCTGAGTAGCCATTGGATAACTTTATCCTTCATGCATTTGACTAATTCACTTTTCAAGCTGTCTAAACTGGTGCCCATCACCTCATCTTGGAGTAGTGAATTCTAGAGTCTAAGCATTGTGATGCGCTTTGGAACTTCCCAGTCCCACACCTCCAAAGAATTCTAGATGTACACTATTTAAAAATAAATGGAAGAGTGTTGCTTTTCTTCTAAGCTGCTTTCAGGGTTTCTTACCACCTCTCCCCCAACAGGTTAAAGAAGTATTCCTTTTTGCCCTCTTCCTATGCATCATTATCTTGTGAATGCAGTATTTCCCCCCTCCAAATAATTAAATCATATTCACAAGGACAGTAGATTAATTGGATTTAAATTCCATAAGACTACAAAAGCAGAGAGAGAAACATGAGTCACTAGTACATTCTAATGAGAGGATTTATAAAGGACATTTCTCTGATAGACATATAGAGCAGGGTTATAAATATTTCATATTCAGTTAATTGAATTCTGCCCTCTGTCTGCAATGCTGCCCTGAAACACTAATCCATTGGGAAATAAAATCTCGGAGAAAGTGGAAAAATTTCATAATTGCAGTAAAAACACTGTGCTCTTCTCCCCAACCCTGGCAGATAAGAAGCTTAACCGTCAACTGCATCAGGGTTTCTACAAAGGTTTAAAAAATGACTGTTTATGAATCAAGTCTTGGTTTTATAAAACTGATGCATGTAAAAGAGCATGTGAATCCTGCCTGATGCAAACATATTTGAATAACACTCAATAAATAGGTTACATCAGCCTAAGAATCCCAGAGTGGCTAACTTGTGGCTCTCCAGGTGTTTTTGGACAACTCCCATTAACCCTGGCCATACTAGGAGTTAAAATCCAACAACATCTGGAGGGCTGCAGATTTTCCATTCATGGTTTAAAAGGGAAGGGGCCATAGCTCAGTGGCAGAGCATCTGTCTTGTGTGCAGAAGGTCCCAAATTCAATTCGCAGCATCTCTAAGTAGGGCTGGGAGAACTGCAGCCAGTCAGTGTAGACAATACTGAGATAGACCAATTGTCTGACTCTGTATAAGGCAGCTTCCTATGTTCCTAAAGAGTCCAGTGCCACAGTGATCCTTTGCCTACTAAGTAAGATGATCAAGCTTAAATACATTTCGTCTAGAGGCATGTCAAGGAGA
Organism: Rhineura floridana; assembly: GCF_030035675.1. Classification (NCBI taxonomy): domain Eukaryota; kingdom Metazoa; phylum Chordata; class Lepidosauria; order Squamata; family Rhineuridae; genus Rhineura; species Rhineura floridana. Next base: position 217,731,282 of record NC_084480.1, read on the forward strand.
GAATGCAGAAGTTACATGGGATAATGAAAGTTATTGTTTTTCACCAAGATGAGGTTAAAACACCCTTGGCTAGGGCAACAGTGTACTGTAGACCATGTCCTCTGCCCAGCATCATGGCACTCCTCTTCTAGCCTGCCCCTGTATATCTGGTTAGGTCAAAAGAACAATACCACAGAGTCTAGCAGCCGCCTCCTCTCACTAACTCCATGATGTGATAAAAAGGTAGGTTGCCCCTTGACCTTATGGGAAATTTGACATTATTTAACTATGGGCAGTTAATAGTGGATAATTGATATTATTTGACTGGTCAATTGATCTAGCTTCCCAACCCTAGCCATCTTCCTCCTCTTCATATCTTTATCACTGAAATGTGGTAAATACTAGTCATTTGAAATTTTTAATGAGAGTTCCTATAAAATGTGGTCATTTTGTCCTAATAATCAGACACAAAAATCTCATGTTTCCATAAATGGAGATACGTTTTGCCAGTCAACAAGTGCCATTTTTATTATAAAGAAACATGGACCATGTTCCCTCCTGCAACTGAAAATGTTCATACTTAATGCAGAATGGCACGCTTTAGAATGCACACCTTAACATGGTGAGGGGGTTTGAGAGTGTTGAAGAAGCTGAGAGCAATGCTGTCAGGAGTCTAGACCAAGAGGCCAGACTCCTAGCAGGGGCATCCAAGGCAGAATGGTCAAAGCTGAAACACCAGACTAAGATGCATCCAAACTCAGAGGAAGGCAATGGTAAACCACCTCTGAGTATCTCTTACCATGAAAACCCTATGAACAGAGTATCCAAAATGCAACACGAGATAGTGCTGGAAGATGAGACCCCCAGGTCAGAAGGCACTCAGCGAGCTACTGGGGAAGAACAAAGGACAAGTACGCTTAGTGCTGTGACTAATGACACAGCTGGGTCAAAGCCGAAAGGAAGTCCAGAGGCTGATACGCACAGATGCGAAAGGAGAGTCCGCAGTTGTACCACACACACAATAGGAACATGGAATGTGAGAAGCATGAACCAGGGAAAGTTAGAAATTGTCAAGCAAGAAATGGAACATTTCAACATTACAATACTTGGCGTGAGTGAATTAAAATCGACGGGATTGGGACATTTTCAATCAAGCAACTACAAAATATTTTATGCAGGAAATGAGAAATCAAGAATAAACGAGGTTGCTTTAATAGTGAGAAGTGATGTAACAAAAACAATTAGGAGCTACAATACAAGGTCTGGTCGAGTGATATCATTGAGATTAAACGGGAAACCTATTAACACAACCATCATCCAAGTCTATGTTCCAATGGCAAACGAAGAACAATTGGAGAGATTTTACGCAGAAGTACAGGAGGAAGTTGATCACACACCAAAACAAAATGTTCTGATCACCATGGGGGTCTGGAATGCAAAAGCAGGGAATAGAACGAGGAATTGTGGGGAAATGGGGCTTAGGAGACAGAAATGAAGCAGGAGAAAGACTTATTGAATTCTGTGAAGCCAATAAATTGTTTCTTGCAAACACATTTTTGAGCAACCAAAAAGTCTGTACACGTGGACATCACCAAATGGTCAATATAGGAATCAAATTGATTATATAATTGGCAGCAGAAGATGGAGAAGTTCCATACTTTCTGCAAAAACAAGACCAGGAGCAGACTGTGGTACAGATCATGAACTAGTCGTATCGAAAATCAGAGTAAAGCTAAAGAACAACATAGCAATCATAATGCCAAAATACAATTTAAATAACATCCCAGAAGAATATAAAGATCAAATAAGATTTGAGGCTTTAAACTTAGTTGACAGAGAACCAGAAGAACTATGGATTGAAGTCAGAGACATTATCAGGGAAGAATTCAAAAAGACAATTCTTCTAGTTAAAAAGAGAAAAAGACCTCAATGGATGACTGAAGAAACTCTTAAAATGGTTAAAGAGAGGGGTCTTCCGGGAAGGGTGACTTTGCTTGTGCCTGCTTTTGAGACGGGTTCCCGCCTCAAAAGAAGCTTATTCAGATATAAATCAGTCAGAACATTTTTTTTTTGACTGATGAAATTTCTCCCGGGCAGGGAGAAACGTAGAGATCAACCTCAAAAGCCTGTTTTTGTTGGGAGGACTGGATTTCATTAATTTATGAGAAAAGGTCCAGCCAGCAATGCCGGACAGACTTCCGAACAAGCTCTATCTGATTAATGCGATACGTTTATCTTTTCTTCAAAGAGAAAACGGACTAACAGGCAAGCACCCTTCTTTCTATTATTTTTTTTACTTGGTTTAAATTGTTGCAGCAAAAAGAGATTTGTCAAATGAATCAGCTTTAAAGAACTTCTGGGTGAGCTATAACTCTTCTCTGTTATTCACGAAATTAACAGCTTATCTCTGTTTCTATTGCAAAAAGCTGTCCTGGAAGTGCATTCTAAAGATATAAACAGAAGAGGGATTTCTATTCCGAGGAACATTATATTGTCCGGGACTATTCTCTTTTTGGTCTATTTTATTTTGACGAATCTGCTTCTTCACGACGCCACTAACTGTTTTGATGCTGGGAACTAAATTTGTTTTGTATTCTTGAACATAGAGAGATAAGGCAGGCTGCTCTGTTTATACTGTGATGTCATCAAGCCTGGAATATTAACCCAATTGTTGCTGAAATAAGAAGTGGTTCTTCTTTATTTTTGTTTTGTTTTGTTTTCGTGGTTTTAAAAATGGCAATCAAGAAAGTGGCTGAGAATCTGGAAGTAATTATGTTTCAGAAAATAATGGATGAGATTGAGATAACGAAACAAACCCTGCGACAGGGCAGTAAGGAGCTGAAAATTGAACTGAGCAAAATGACGCAGGAGCTTAAAGAAATAGGGGATCCTGTGAGAGAGGAGAATGAGATCAGAGATGAGAAAAGAAAAAATAAAGGGAAGATACAAGCCTTGGAGATTGGAACAAATGTGGAATTGGAAAAAGATCTAGAGTTTATGGATATTAGAAATAAAATCTACTGTTTGGAATTTAACGTTATCTCTGAAGAAATTAATGAAGATATTAGAGATAAAGTTATCAATGGCTTGGATAATCTTCTGGACTGGAATGACGTGATGGAGCTTGATACAGAGAAAATCTATGGAATTAACTGCAGCCATGTGACAATGGAAAAACTCTCAAGAGATGAGCCAGTGCATTTTGTAAAAAAGAAGAACAGAGATATGACTTTACAACAATATTTCAGCAACTTATTCAGAATTGATGGCAAGAAAATATTTGGGATAGAGGAAACTCCCATCAGACTCTTATTATATGACTATGGCTATGACAGCAAGATTATTATGGAATACTGATAATGGAAGATTGGACACTGAAATTACTGGACTTAACAGGACTATTGAAGATGGAAGATGGAATTAATATGGATAATGGAATAATGGCTATTGAAATTATTGGACCTAACAGATTTTGATGAGATGGATTAATCGACATGTTTATTTGGATTATGGTTATGACAATAAGATTATTATTATTATTAACGAGATGGATTAATCGACATGTTTATTTGGAGAAAAATTGATAGATATATTTCTTAAAGAATTGAAACCTCTCTGACTTTTTGTGGAAAGAATAAAGTAATGTTTATGAGATTTGATGATTAATTAAGATAACTACTGGAGGAAAGTGATTTTATAATATAATTTAAGAGACAGGATTGTTATATATTGTAGACCTATAACTGATTTGATCTGCGACAAATGGGAAGTCAACATTTTATTTTTTTGTTTAATCATTTTTGTTTTGTTTTGTTTTTTGTCTTTGAATGTTTTATGATTTTGTTTTGTATGTTTTATGAAAATTTGAATAAAAATTATTGTAAAAAAAATGGTTAAAGAGAGAAGGAAAGCAAGAGGAGATAGAAACACTGTCAGAACCCTAAATGCAACAATATAGTGACAAGTACGTAGGGACAAAGAGAACTATTACAATAGTTACTGTATAGAAATAGAAGAGGAGAACAAAAAGGGAAGAACAAGAGCCCTATTCCAAAATATTAGAGAAATGAAAGGGAAATTTAAACGAAGAGTAGGGATGTTGAATAATCAACAGGGGAACATACTGACTGACTGAGATGAAATAAAAGGAAGATGGAAGCAATACACTGAAGTACTCTGTAAAAGAGATGCTGGGATGACAGATTCACTCACAGAGGAACCGTATGATGGAGAACCAGAAATTTTAGAATGTGAGGTGAAAGCTACTTCTAAAATACTTGGAAGAAACAAATCATCAGGAACAGATGGCGTACCAACAGAGTTGCTACAAGCTACTGAGACTGAATCAGTCCGAATTTTGACAAAAATCTGTCAAGAAATATGGAAAACTAAACAATGGCCCACAGACTGGAAGTGTTCGATATACATCCCAATTCCAAAGAAAGGGGATCCCAGGGAATGCAGTAATTATCAAACTATTACCTTAATATCCCATGCAAGTAAAGTAATGATCAAGATTCTACAACAAAGGCTCTTACCATATATGGAGAGAGAAATGCCAGACGTCCAAGCTGGATTTAGAAAGGGAAGAGGCACCAGAGATCATATTGCAAAGATACGTTGGATAATGGAATGGAGCAAAGAATTTCAGAAGATCACCTTGTGCTTTATAGATTACAGCAAACCCTTTGACTGTGTACATCATGAAAAATTATGGAATGCTTTAAAAGAAATGGGGGTGCTACAGCATCTGATTGTCCTGATGCACAACCTATACTCTGCACAAGAGGCTACTGTAAGGACAGAATATGGAGAATCCGACTGGTTCCCAATCGGAAAAGATGTGAGACGTGTGTATTTTATCACCCTATTTGTTTAATGTATACACAGAACATATCATACGGAAAGCGGGATTGAACCAAGATGAAAATTGGAGGGAGAAATATCAATAATTTAAGATATGCAGACGATACCATCCTACCAGCAGAAACCAGCAATGATTTGAAACGAATGCTGATGAAAGTTAAAGAGGAAAGCACAAAAGCAGGACTACAGCTTAATGTCAAGATGACTAAAGTAATGACAATAGAAGATTTATGTAGCTTTAAAGTTCACAATGAGGACATTGAACTTGTCAAGGATTATCAATACCATGGCACAGGCATTAACCAAAATGGAGACAATAGTCAAGAAATCAGAAGAAGGCTAGGACTGGGGAGGGCAGCTATGAGAGAACTAGAAAAGGTCCTCAAATACAAAGATGTATCACTGAACACTAAAATCAGGATCATTCAGACCATAGTATTCCTGATCTCTATGTATGCATGTGAAAGTTGGACAGTGAAAAAAGTGGATAAGAGAAAAATAAACTCATTTGAAATGTGATGTTGGAGGAGAGCTTTGCGCATACCATGGACTGCGAGAAAGACAAGAATTGGTTGTTACAACAAATTAAACCAGAACTGTCACTAGAAGCTAAAATGATGAAACTGAGGTTATCCTACTTTGGACACATTATGAGAAGACATGATTCACTAGAAAAGACAATAATGCTGGGAAAAACAGAAGGGTATAGAAAAAGAGTAAGGCCAAACAAGAGATGGATTGATTCCATAAAGGAAGCCACAGACCTGAACTTACAAGATCTGAACAGGGTGGTTCACGACAGATGCTCTTGGAGGTCACTGATTCATAGGGTCGCCATAAGTCGTAACCGACTTGAAGGCACATAACAACAATGCAGAATGGTATTAAACAAAAGTGCATCTGTATAAAGGTGTATAGCATTAACATTCTACTTTGGTAGACTTGTGGTAGCACTGTAATTTTTTTTAATGGAAGTAAGTCTCTTTATTTAGCCTGCATTTACCTTGGGTGCAAACCCATTTGAAAATCAACGGGACTTTTTAAAGAAAGATATGTAGGGTTGGGCTGTAGTCTTTTTGTCACTTTTACATTATTATGCATTCGCAAAATAACCCTGTTTCAGGAAGCAATTGTCTAACCATATTGTTCCCATGTCAGTACATGGCCTGGAGTTAACAAAATAATGTGTCCGGGCAGCAGATATGAACAACGTTAAGCAGTTCTTCTGAACGGTTAACTTTCTTCCATCCAATATCACAACAATATGCTTGCCTAAGTGACTGAATATGACACCATGTCCCCTACTTCCAACTATGCACATAGGTTTGGATCTTAAGGTAATTCCACAGAAGGAAAAAAAACCCATCTCCTCTTCCCTCCTGCAGCCCCCTGAAAAGCTTTTCTGGAAGGTCAGGGAGGGTCTTCTGAAGAGTATGGGATGGAATAAGGAGGCTGCTGGAGGAGAGGGTAATCACCCAAAATTGGGCTGAGGAGAGACTGGGTAACTTTTCTTCCACTTAGTTTCCATAAATTAAAATTAATTTATTGAGGATCCAAGCCTTTAGATTATAAGCAACCAATAATAGTTCCGGTTCGCTGCCAATAAGCTCAGCATTAAAACAAAAACACTTCTACTCTCTAAGGGCAACTGTGCTGTTTACACTGCAAGTCTTTGAGCAGAATTTGTCTGTTAACTTGTTCTCAAGCTATATGCTTTATTCTTTAGGAAAACAGCTACCATTAATTCTGCAGTGCGTTAGCAAGGATACATCAAACATTTATTTGGAGTAACAGCTGACACACTGTTTTAATCTCATAGCAACATTGCAATCACTTTCCACGAAATACGTATCTACCCACAGACAAGGATTTTTGGACGATGTCCCAGAATATATTAGAAAGCTCCTTGAAATCATAGTTGTGGTTCCATAGCTTAAAATCTTTCCCCAAATCTTTCCACTTCTCCATGATTGATCAGAGAACAAAAACATTATTTTCTGTTTTTAGAGATGGAAAAAAGAGCATGTAGGTGACCCCAAGAAGTTACAGCATTAGGAAAAAAATAATTGAACTTCAGATAGTTTAGGAGTTGCCATTATTACAAGATGTACCGCTAAACTCCAGGAGTTGTAGCTAAGGGTGGGGCAGAAATATGGTTTGATTTGTATTTTAATGCAAACCTTCCCATTCACACTTCCTGAAGTAATACACAAACTGAAATATAGCTATCCCTTGAGATTCACACTTCTCTGAAGTGCAGTTCTCCAACTGAAAAATGTGTACAAAAAAGATCTGTACAAAAAAAGGGGGAAAGTGTGTAAAAATGCATATATTAATGAAAGTAACATACAAAAATGCATTATATTAGAAGAAATTACTTCCAAAAATGTGTACATTAGACAAAATACATACAAAATGTTTTTAGAAGATATGTGCACTACAATGCTGGCAAACGTTCATGAGGTTTTTTTAAAAAAACACCAGACTGATCCAGAAACATGGAGAAATGAATTTAAGATTGGGAAAATGAGAAATAGAGAGAAATCTAAACTGATTGACTCATCCATCCCTAACTTATAAGCAATTGTTTAGTTGTGCTATGATTAGCAAGATTATGATCTGGATACCTGAAATATTCCTTTTTCCCCACATGTACCTGTTCATAACCTTGATATCTTCTTTAGATCTTCTTCTTGCTCTGGCTGCCTTTGGCAAGTGAAACAAGGTGAATGGTTACCAGTGAGATGGCCTTTTAAGTGGTGGCACCCCAGCAGCAGAATGCCCTCCACAATTGAGGCTGACCTGGCACCTCCCAGCTCTTTAATGGTGCTTTTAAATGTTCTGAGCAACTGCTTATGTTTAGTTGCCTTTTTTCCCTTTCTTTTGCTTGAAAAAAATATGCTGCAAACTATTATTTTATGATATTGTATATTTAATTGCATTTTATCATTTTCTTTGTGAGCTACCCAGAGAACTATGTTATTAGGTAATGTACTATATAAATATTGTAAATAAAAACAGTATGATCGCCACTTACTTCTAGACACTCACCCATGCTCCTGTTCAACAGGCATACTACATTATACCAACTCCTGAACACAAAACTAACAACATTCTAGAGATGAAGTTCAACCCATGAACTCAGTGCTACTCATAGTCCCATCTGAAAATGGAAGAAGTGCCAGTTTTTTTCTTGCTGACCTAGTTCTGGGAAGAACTCCTGGGAGTCTTTCCTCCTCCAATTTGTCTCCTACAGCCAAGATTATATTGGTCCACATTTGCCTGGGGGATCCACATTCACATGTACACACAGCCTCACAACCTGAAGACGTTTTTCTCTCTAGAACGCACTTTGAAATGCGATTGGCTTGATGGCAACATTCGCATGCGGATTGAGAAAATGTCTGCCCAGCAGCAGCCAACTCCTTTTCCATAGCAGGGCAACCTCTTTTCCTGCAGTTTGGTGGTCAGTAATGTGTAATATAGATCCAGACATCTACCCTTTCCCCTTGAAACCTGTCAACTCAAAGGAAAAAAGAACAGCAGAAGCTATGACAGTAGGATTTGCCAGCTGACAAGCAGAATATTGTGTTCCTCTACCGCAGGGGATCCTACACTGTGGTCTATGGTCCACAAGCTTCATTCAGGTGGTCTACAGCATGTCCTCATTAAATATTTGTATTGATTTTTAATTGCATTTTATGGCTTCTTCTGTTTCTTATAGTGTTTTTAATTGTATTACAATTTGAATTCAATACAATTTGACATCCTCCGGAGGCCAACAAGTTCCCCTTCATATTATGCAATTAAAATAAGCTTGGAAACTAAATGCAGAATGGATAAATGTATAGTAGTAACCACTAGATGTCACCACTACTATATATCATTTTCGAGCTGGTTCTTCTTCCCAATATAAGTGAAACAAGGCTTAGAGTAACTTTGGCATGTTAAAGGAAACATTTTCAAAAGATAGCTTTTTAAAAAGGATCTGACAAATTCATGGAGGTTAGGTGGTAATTTGACAGCAGAGAGTCAGTGAGGTGTAATGATTAGAGTGTTAGATTATGACCTGGGAGATCATGGGTCAAATCCTCACTCAGCCATGAAGGTCACTGGGTGACCTTGGGCCAGTCACTGTCTTTCATCCTCATCTACCTCACAGGGTTGTTGTGAGGATGCAATGGAGGGGGGAAGAGCCATGTACACTACTTTGAACTCTTTGAAGGAAGGTGGTATATAAATCTCAATAATAATACATATGTATAAAATAGCTAGGACTCCTAAATGGACTTTGTGTGTTCATAGGCGGTAGACTTCTGCTACAAAAAGGAAACACGAAGATGGGGTATCTTCATCATGCCTTGTTTGTGGACTTCCCACCAACGGAAACAAAAGTGGTGCAAGGGCTGAGCTTTTTGATTCATTCAGCAAGGATATTCTGATTCACCATGAATCTAGCACATTAGCAGCGAAGGTATTTATGGATATGTTCATGTCTTGTCCCTTCAGAATGTCAGGGGCCAAAATTAAAAAAAAATCCTTCTCCCTTTTTTTAAGGTAAACATTATCAGAGGCAGTGAAACTGTTCTTGAAAGTTACAGCAATGTTGACAGTGGTGAAAGTCTACATTAATCCTACATTTTAGGGCCAAACTAGAAATCAGACAGAACAGTCATGATTAGGATTTCCCACAGGCTTCTTTTTTTTTTTTAAGTACCAGCTGCAAGGAGAGTGGGAGGTTTCAGATCAGATCAGGGCCATGGCACTGGGGGGAAGAGAGAGTTTAAATTTTAAAACCATCCCCAACATACCATTTTCCTGATCAAAAATTACACACATACGAAAGCTATTTGTAGGGCAAAAAGCAAAATGGGTGTGTGTGGCATGGGGGGGAGTGTTATCACCCTCAGTCAGTGTTATGGTACATCTGATTTGCTCTCCCTACAGCTATTCACACACGTGTGCACACATGGATATCCTAATCATGGATCTTATTTATTTTTTATTTATTAGATTTATATCCCGCCCTTTGTTCTAGTAGGAGCCCAGGGCAGCAAACAAAAGCACTAAACACACTTTTAACACGTCATAAAAACAGACTTTAAAATATATTAAAACTAAACAATTAAAAACATATTAAAACAAAACATCTTTAAAAACATTTTTTAAAAAGAAGCTTTAAAAACATTAAAAAGCAATTCCAACACAGATGGATCTTCTGCATTACATCTACTTAATTTCTGACCCACTTTAAAGACTGAAGGGCACTTGCAGGAAAAAGACATTTCTTAAAATCAGTAAACAATCAAGGCCATCTATTTTGATATGGCCCAATAAATTCATCTAGTTTCTATAGTGCTCCACACCCTGTACATAACAGAAAAACATACTAAAACAGGTTAGTGTGCAAAATTCAAAAAGAGCAGTGAAATTGTGCAAGAGATATTATACTTTCATTAACAAATAAAAAACAAGGTCATGGAATCTGGGCTCATAATTCTGTTTTGCTTCTATTCCTTATAGATATATAATTTTAAAAGGCAAATCAGATGAACAATAACAAAAGAAGACAACTGAAATCATGTGCCTTTTCTCCAAGCTACTCTTTTGCAGGTTTAAAGCAAACCAGCAGTTGTCACAGACTGCAACTCCAGCTTTTACATTTTTCTATTAAAAATGTCTGTGTGCATATACATCCATATCTGTGTATGAATATCTGTATGTATTTACACATACATGCACATGCACCCTTCTCCTCATGGTAGAACATTTACTTTTCAAACAGAAAGTTCCAGGTTTAAGCCCTGGTGCAGCTGAGAAAATCTTCTTTGTAACCCTGGAAAGTTACTACCTATAGACAGTATTGAACTAGATGGACCAACAGTCTGACGCTGTAGAAGGCAGCTTCCTATAATCCTGTATCTGCCAAACAGGACTAAACCTCATTCATTTGATGAAGGGGACTCTAGTCCACAAAAGCTTAACAAATTTGTTAGTCTTTAAGGTGCCACAAGACACTTGGTAGTTCTTGCTGCAATAGGCTAACTCAACCATTCCTCTGGATTTTGTATTTAAAAGATTGTGCCAACATAGTATCCAAGACATGAAATATAGAGGCAAGGATTATAGAATGGTAAATAGTACTTGTATGGTGCATCTTGACAATTACTTAGAAAGCCAGGAGAATGCGGAATCTGTGGACTCCAACTCACATCAGCTTCAATGCCCAATGGTCAGGGACAATGGGAGTTGCAGTCCAACACAATCTGGAGGGCCGCAGGTTCCCCATCCTTGCTGTATGTGGGACTGAATCCCTTTGAAGACTGGTTGGAAATTAGCTGGTTTATTTTGAACCACCTGCAGACTATCTACAGGGCCTAGAGAAATTGAACATACACCTGTTCAAAGAGCTAGACTGGCTCCTGGCCTATTTCTGAGCATAATTCAATTTGCTGTTATAAAGCCATAAACAGCTTAGAACTCTAGTATATCAAGGACTGTCTTCTGCAATTAAGATTTGCTTCAGTGACTCTTATTTAAGTTGTCCAACCATTAGTGTGGTGGTGACCTGGTTCTGGGTTTTGGTTTCCCTCAGAGAGGTTTGTCTGGCACCAAATCTGCTACCTTTTTGGTGCCAGGTGAAAACTCCCCCCCCCTTTTCCAGGCCTTTTACATCTGTTTCAATGTTTTACTGATTATACTATTTCTCTCACTTAGATGCCTTTTTGGTTATTTTTTAAATATATTGTGAACCACCCTGACCATTGTTTTTATAATGGAAGAACAGGGTGTAACAAATAAAACATGCTTACTGATTTTTTAAAAATATTTATTTTTAAAAGCTTTCAAAAGATTTGTGCTTGGAATCCTGGGATTACAGAACAGGGTAAAAATGTTCAAAATAAATACATAATATGACCCAGAAGCAGCAAGTAGCAGCAGGTAGTAATGAAGCAGTAATGGACAGCAGCAACATATGTTCCCAAAGCATTTCACATGAAGGTGGCCACGTTTTAACAGGGTCACATAACCTAACTCTTGACATGGATCTTTTGATTTTGAACAGTCTAGCTCATTAAAATAACAGCTAATTAGTTTTTTCCCTTTTCTACAAGAAATTGGAAAAATTGATTTTTTAAAATCTTTGAATATCTACAAAATTTTAATACTTTTCCCATTCTAAATGTGAAAGTATCAAAGCAAACCACCTCTGAAATGCATAGTCAAACAGGACTACCCCCCTCCTGATGGATAGATGCAATATGACATCCACTTGCATAAGAGGATTATCAATGCTCCTAGGCAGCAGGCAGGTGGCAACACCCATGTCATTATTTTTAAAGTCAGGAAGTATATTATGAGCAGGTCGAGTCAAGTGCTTAACACAAAGTCTCCCTGAGTTATTTCCATATGCCTGAGTAGTTTACTTTCACACTGCAAGTGCTATCATGAAAAAATGAATACAGGAAACGTCTGACAAGTTTGGCATATCAACAAAAACATCATGGAGTTCTGGGCTGGGGGCGTGCAAAATCAACCACATTCATTGCTGAGCACAGAATACAAGCAAAACATGAAGAGATTTCTGGTAAAGCATGTAATTCTTTTTCAGACCTTGACTAGTCCAACATTTCTCACGTCAGACAGTCTATACCTAATTTTACGTCTACATGGGGAATCGCATTCACTCTGCTCCACAATCTTCCCTTTCCTGATGACTATTTCCAGTCAGCATGCACTTTGACTTTTCTAGTTTAATGGTTCCCGGTCATTTTACTTAAGAGGACCCAGCCATGAAGTTTCCTTTTGCAAAGATACACTATTTGTGTGTGACTGCTGCTCCCACCCATTGAACACGAGTTCCTTTTGGTGTATTCAGGAGACCCATTGATGAAATTCCTGCAATCTATCATTGGGAATTATAGACATCCACTATAAGCTATATGTCATGTTTAACCATTCTATGTGGGGGGAGGAAAACATTTTAAAGCTTAGGACACCAGTCTGCCAGCGCCAACAATTATTCCCCTCCCTCCTTCATCTCAGAAGTACTGGCTAATTAAAATAAACTTTAAGAAATGAAATACACATGCAAAAATTTAAATAGAGAGACTCCTTTAAAATATTCTGTTTTACTTACAAAAATTTTGTTTGCCCTCCAAGCATGTAAACATTAGCCAGTAAAGGGCCTTAATGTGAAATTGTCAATGTCCTTTCTGTCCTTTAAATGAAGCCACTGCAGTGATGTATTGTTCGTACCCATTTTTTCCAGCATCTCACAGAAGAGTATCAACAATTCCTTTATGAGGTATTATTTTGGTTTCTTGCTTATGTCAGAGTTGAGCTTGCTTTGAACTGGAGGCTGCTGCCTTTTGATGTGTTTTTGAGATTGAACTGGCAGGATCAGCAACACAAGTACACATAAAATGTGCATATGAAAGTACAGTGACCTGTAAGAGACAAAGAAAGAAGTAGCAAAGAGTATAAAACAAATGAAAGCCAGCTTACAACAACCTGTAATAAGTAGTTAATGTATCTTACTGCAATCCAAAATATTAGGCTTTAGATCTTATTGGGCTACTGAAACAAAATCCTTTGAAAAGGGGAGTGGACCTTTGTGCCCCTTAAAGCAATAACTTGGTGTTTCTAGATCTATCTATGTGAGTGCGATCTAGCTGCGACATCCGTCACTCTACTGGTGACCAGGGTTGATTTGGCTGATCTGGCTGGCTAGGTGGGTGTCCCCTTCTTCCCTCACTGCTCCATGTGTGTCCCTCTCGAAGCTTCGCGCTCTGTGGAAGATGACCATCCCAGATAGAAGGAGTGTACCGTTCTTTGGTCAAGGGTATACGATAGCTGTGCTCCCGTGCTAGAGCCTCCAAACAAGCTCAAGATCTATCTGCCAGGCATAACCTTGTACGTTTGAGCCCTGAGCAGGACTTTACTGAGTTGAGATTTCAATTTTGAATTTTCATTCAGCCCACATCTTAGTAACACAGAAATATGTGGTACTTCTCTCAAGAAGTTGTTGTGCACTTTTTCATCTCCCCAACATGCTGCCCATCACTATGCACCATCATTTTGAGAGAAGGAATGGATATAAAAATATGGACTGCATAAAATTGCTGAGTGCACTTTCCAACTTGGAACTTCCAACATTCCTTTCAAACTTCCGAATGGAAGGTCCAAGTTTGCCTGCCTTACTTGCAGCTTATCCCTTTAAAAACACACGGAACACAGGACCAGGAAAGGATGGGCTCCTCCTGCTATGTGTTTTATTAAAGTGGCAAGTGGACACTTTAATAAGACACACACATGCATCCTTGACGGATAATGTGGCACATGTGTGTTAGTATTTGGGTATCAGTACCCAAGTACAAAATGTGTGAGAAGGCCTCTTATTGAGACACCAAGTATTGCAACTGTGCCTAAGCATGCAACAAAATGTTCAAACATCCTGAAGTAGGTACAATACTCCAATTGGTATACAGACCTCAGTTTTTATGCTAGAAAAAGAAAAAAGGGGAGCAGGAAACTTCCTTAGAAGATTACAAAGACATGAGTTAATCTAAGTACAGGCATTAGACGCAGTGGCAGTGTACCCAGAGGAACACATACATTTTATCTGCACAATAATTGTTCTTTTGTAAATTGTAGCTGTGCCACTTATCCCTCCTAACTGTCTTTGGGAGTTTGGGGCACCGTGAGTGGTTAGTTCCCTGTGCGACATGCAGATGTCATAGGGGAAGGATGCATTAAATCTTAAACAAGCTGCCTAAGATGACACAGCTTGAATACATACCTGCTTGATGTCCCTTCAAACTGTAAAGGAACATCACCCAATTTTGATCACAGGATGGCATATATAAAAAGACTACGACCTGATGTTAATCCAAGATTAAAAAGAGCTATAACATGAGGTGACTTACTTGTATAATTTAATTGTAGGCTCAACAGCTAGCAGAACAAATGGTGCAACAGTATAGCAGACAGACAGCTGAGTTACCAACCAGGTAGCAATGTCATAGCCCATTTTGAGAGGCTTTGGTGAGATGAAGAAATGTCTACAATTGTTCCTTACCTTGAAACGACAAACATTTTTTAAAAGCAATCTTCGCATAACTGTGCCTCTTCTATTTACTTGCTACTTAATTATGCTGTGGTTTGGCATACTGACTGGGAATATTTAGTTTCTCCTTTCCTCTATCTCTCTCTTTTTTAAGGCATCTCAGCAAGAGACTGACAATAGCAGCTGAACAGAATTGGAAGACCTAACTTAGGCTGTAATCCTAGACATGCTTACCTGTGGGAAAGCCCCTCTGAACACAATGGAGATTACATCCAGGTAGACACACATAGGATTGCACTATAAAGTACTATCAACACAAAGATTCAGTAAAAAAACATATCAAAGGGCCAAAAGCAACACAATAATTATCATACAAAGGATTTTTTGAAAAGAAGTAACAAAGTATTATCCACATAAATTGTTTGAAGACAATCCCATGGTGTGGATCTCTCAGGAACCCAAAGTACTACTCATAGGGTTACCTATTAACAAGCTGCAAACATTTTCTTAAAAAATTATTTCACGTGTATGCATTATTAGGATGCAATATGTAATAGCAGAACCATGCCTAAGAAGAGGACAACCACAAAATCTCATTTCTGCACCCCTGATAATCCAACCTCTGGATCAAGAAATCCCAAATTCTACAGCCAAAGCAAACTGCTAAGCTAACCTAAGTGTCCAATGTATAGATATTTTTATTGTTTCAAATTTGTGTTTTCAAAGAACTTAAGAGTATTTTGTCATGGACTAGGATGGTAGAGGACAAGGCAGGTGAAATTGGGCAACAGTCACATGGGAGACAAGAGCATGAGGGAAGGAACCATTCTGGCTACCACAATCCTGCTACTGAATGATCAGGAACTGCAATCAAATTCTCCTTTAGTTTTCGATCTTTTAGCAGTCTTCAATTTTTTATTTGTAGGAAGCAAATATTTGCATCATAAACAAGGAATACTCTAGCCTTTGGGGGTTATTTTCCCTTCAAGCAATTTCAATCATGTGAGGGGGAGAGCAGGGACACACTCACTGGCCCTGCACCCTGATTGGTCCTGTCATGTAGCGTGTGTGTAGGGGGAGACACTGAAGTAGAGTTTCTGTATGCACATAGGCTCCCTACATGCATAAAAGATCAGTGTACACAGCTCAGAAACGAGGGATTTCAGACAAAGGTAGGTTGGTACACTTGAAAGAAAACTCTGCACATCAGTAGGATTTATGTTCACAACCATGTTCCAATTACTTTAACAGAACTGTGACTAATTATACTTGACATTGTACCCACTAAAAAAAATGGAAAGATACATACTGCTCTGGCTGCTAGTGTCATAAAGATCCCAGTGATAAATGTAAAATAATATCCAGGATAAACGCCATGCCAAAGAGCTGACAGAAGAAATGTTAAAGCGGTAGGGTACCGAGGAGCTCTATCATAGCACACACTGAGAAGAAAAACAAAATCAGAATAGGATGTACAAACATACAGATTACATCTCAATATATTTGAAACTGACTTCATTAATAAACCATAAGGCAAACTTTTCAAAAGCATACTTACTTGACAATCAGCAGAATTATTTGTGTGGTAAGCTGCTCTTAGAAGTATTTAGGACAAAAATGGCTCACCCAGTATGGTGAAACTACAACCCCAGCTTCCTGGCAGAACAGTCACTGCCTTGGAGAGGGTATGTGAGGTGGTGGATAGGTCATCATGGTGTGCGTGTACCTAAGGAGTGAACCCCATGCTTATGTCAGTGCAGCTGCAATGCTTCGATATCCCTGCCACTTTCCCCTCCCAGCCAGGAAGCTACTGTTGAAGTTCCACCCCACTGGGGGAGCCACTTCTGATTAAACGCTAGACATTATTCAGCTAGTGTACCAGATTTTCAAATTCCTTATAGTTTGGGCCACTTTCCTTGCTTTAATTCACTGGAGTATTCCAATAAGATCCTCATTAATACCCAAGATCATATAAACTCTTCAGCTCTTAAATATTTTTTCAGAGAAGAAAAAAGGTATTTATGAGCTGTTCCTGGATTTTTGGCATGTACGGGTTTGTTTTCTTAAGCATAATCACACACACTTCTTGGTTACATTTTTAAAAATGTGAGTCATGATGAGTGTGACTTTCAAAAATGCTGCTACTATTTACACTTGTGAGAAGACATGAAATGAATCTTATCCCTGAAAGCCATTTATTCCTCTTATTAGCATTCATTTTATACCAAATACATTTGCCAGTATAAAAACAAATTTGAATTTGCTTTTTTTTAAAGGGTAGAACAATTTTCCATGGAAAATAATTTCAATGAGTACCTGTAGGAATGTGAGACTGGAACTAATCACTTTTCAAGTTAACTAAATCATCCTTTTTTTAATAATTTTTTTTATTCAAATTTTCCAAAAACAAACAAAACAAAGTCAAAAAGACATAACAATACATCAACAAAAAAATGAAAATAAAATAGTTGACTTCCGATTTGTCGCAGATCAGCTATAAGTATATAATATACATCAAACCTGTCCCTTAATGTATACATACAGAGTCCCTTTTCTCCATAGGCTGTCTTAATTAATCGTCAAATCCCAGTATCATCATTTTATTTTGATCTTTCAACAAAAAGTCTAAGAGAGGTTTCCATTCCTTAAGAAATGTATCTGTCGATTTTTCTCTAAGTAAACATGTCAATTTATCCATTTCTACTAAGTCCATTAATTTCAATAACCATTCTTCCATTGTTGGTGTTGATTCCATTTTCCACTTTTGTGCATATAATAATCTTGCTGCCGTAATCATATATAATATTATTCTTCCATATTTCTTTTCTATTTGTTTATCCATAAAACCCAATAAGAAAAATTCTGGTTTTGACCGAATATTTATCTTTAGAATTTTTTGCATCTTCCTACCTATCTGTGCCCAAAATAATTTCGCCTTTTTACATGACCACCACATATGATAAAAAGATCCTTCTTGTTGTTTACATTTCCAACAAACATTAGAGACATTACTATACATTTTTGACAGCTTTTCTGGAGTCATGTACCAACGGTACATCATTTTATAAAAATTTTCTTTAACTAAATCATCCTAAGTCTCTCTTGTGCAGTGAGAAACGAAAAAATAAAGGCTTTGTTGGAAAATATATATATAAAAGTTTAACCCATCACAGAAAGCAGTGGTGACAGTAGCCAAAAATGCTATCAAAGCATTGATTTTAACATTCTTTATACAGAAATTCATAACTTGCTTATCAGATCTGTAGAGACCCAAAGATTTTACAATATAAAAAGTACAACTTAAAAATTTAAATTCAAATTGCAAGCCACCACATAAGCAACCAATCAAAATAGCCAGCAAAATCAAGGGCCTGTCCTCATAAGAAGATCTTAACCACCTTTCAATCATGGCAAGTGAGCAGGCCTGCCAGGACTCCTTGGATAAGCAATTCCATATACAGGGTGCCACTAGTGAGAAGGACCTGTTTACTGGGTACTCCTTGGTCAGACAGGAAGCTGCAACAAAGGATATACAGTTTACCTACCTTCACCATTCTAACATTACTGGAGTTCCAGAAAAGCATATAGGGCAAGATCCAATGTAGCGCAAGTGGGTGTCCCCTTGCGCAACAGGACTTCTCCTTCATCTTCCCCCTGCAGCCCCCTACCATCCTCCCAAAATTTGCTCTGAGGATTGGGGGACCTTCTTGAGCAGATTATGAGGGGGGGGCTGCAGGGCAGAGGAGAGAACCAGAAGCCCCACTGCACAAGTAAATGAACATTGTTAGATGTCACCTATAACTCTTATTATCACCAACTGAAAGACTTTGTGTTAGGTAGGCTTCAGTGACAAATACTAAAGCACTGTTAAATGTACGACTCTGAATAGATAGGGTGGATTATCAAAACAATCTAAAAGCACCCAAAGTATTTTACTCTTACCGTTTAAGCCAGGCAGTGGTTTGGATATTCCAGTTTTCTATGTACATTTTAAAACTTGTTGCCATCTAGAAAAAAGCAAAGTCTCATATATTGTTAGCTTTCATTCACATAAAAAATGTCAGTATGATTCCTGCAGGTTATAATGCTATGTGATAGCAATAGCTTTACTTGTCCTTCTTTCAATGCCCCAGAACTTTGGAGGCTGTAATTTAGCTTAAGCAGTAACACACAGTAGAAATTTGGAACTCATTCTAAAAGATAAAAGCATAACCTTTTTATACTAGCAAAAGCCAATAATGTAGATTCAGAGCATTCCATTTAATCTATTATTTATTTTACAGCACAATCCTAACCATGCCTATTCAGAAGTAAATCCTATTCCATCGATTTTTTGTATTTTCACAATCTCAATTTTAATTTTTAAAAAATCCTTATGGAGACATGTGTGTATAATCTGGACATGAAGGGGCAGATTTCTAGTTTTCACAACAGAAATAAAGAAATGTGCGTAATAACATGCCCTTATTGAAAGTCTCATAAATTTGAGCTCTAATTCTTCAAGATACAGTGCCTTGCAAAAGTAATCAGACCCCTGACCAATGCTTTATTACTAAATTACAAATGGTACATCGTAATTTTGTCCTGTGTGATATTTTATTTTGAAACACAAACTCAAAATCAATTATTGTAAGGTGACATTGGTTTTATGTTGGAAACTGTTTGTATGAAACATAAAAAACTTAAACATGTTGCTTGCATAAGTATTCAATCCCTGTGTTGTGGAAGCTCCCAGTTTACACAGATGAAAGAAATTGCCCTATCGAGGACACAGTTACCTTACCATTGGCCTCCACCTGTGAATCATTAAAGTTGCTGTCACATTGTCAGGAGAAAACTCCCACTGTTGAAGGATCATTGGTCCAGATGTGGATCTGAAGGAAAATGTAGACCAAAGAGTATTCTAAAGAAGTTAGAGATAATGCAATATAAATCCCTAGATTAGGAAAAAGGTACAAAATAATATCCAAGTGTCTGGGTATCACAAGGAGCACAGTTGGATCTATAATCAGGAAATGGAAGCTGCATCACACCACCCAGGCACTGCCAAGAAAAGGCCGACCCTCAAAACCTAGTGCTCGAACAAGGAGGAGACTTGTGAGAGAAGCCACAGAGAGGCCAACAGTCACTTGGAAGGAGCTACAGAGTTCAGTGTCTGGGAGTAATGGTGCACCAGTTAACCATATCAAGAGCTCTGCATAACACCAGCCTGTATGGTAGGGTGGCAAGAAAGAAGCTGTTACTCAAAAAGTACCATCTGAAAGCACGTCTGGAGTTTGGCAGAAAGCATGAGAGTGCCCCAACTGCGATGCGGGAAAAGGTTTTGTGGTTAGATGAGATCAAGATAAGAGCTTTCTGGCCAAAACTCAATGTGTGGTCAAAGCTCATGCTATGTGTGGCACAAACCTAACACTGCCCACGCCTCAAGACACACCATCCCTACAGTGAAGTATCATGCTCAGTCAAAGTCCTGATCTCAATCCCATTGAGAATCTGTGGCGACCTTTGGAAATTGAGGTCCACAAGCGACATCCAACCAACCTGAACAACCTGGAGCAAATCTGCCAAGAAGAATGAGCCAAAATCCCTCTGACATTGTATGCAAAGCTGGTACATACCTACCGCAAAAGACTTAAAGCTGTTATTGCAGTGAAAGGTGGCTCGGTCAAATATTAATGTGTGAGGGTTGAATACTTATACAAGCAATGTGTTTCAGTTTTTTATGTTTCTTACAAATATTTCCCAACATAAAATCAATGTCACCTTACAATAACTGATTTGGAGTTTCAGTGTTTCAAAATAAAATATCATACAGAATGAAATTACAATGTACCATTTGTAATTCAGTAATATGAGAGCATTGGTCAGGGGTTTGATTACTTTTGCAAAGCACTGTATTAAGCAAAGGATAAGATATGGGCTTTAAAAAATCCTTATTTATGGTTTTATAGTTTAACATAAACCATAGCACATGCACCAAACAATGTTTTTAGTCATCTAAAAAACAAAATAACTTTTGTTTACATGCATATCTGTGTAGCAAGAATATTTTTTCCTTTTGAATAATTATGGTATGAGGCTCACACTTTCTTTATAAAGTTTTATTTTAACTTACCTCAATATTCCTGATATTTAGATTCGACAAAAGGTCCCAGTGGAAATTGCCGCTCTCATCAACACCACTGAATCCATAGCCAGCTGCATTGTTGACTGCATCACCTATAATTGCAAAACACAAAAGCAAGTGTCCTAGGGCTGAACTCCAAAGAGCTACTTTATGCACACTCAAGGGCCTTGATATGACCAGTAGAAACTTCCCCCCACCCAAAGAGACAGCCACACCATCTCAACAACTGCCTTTGAAACTCCCCGTAGTTTTAAAAGAGGCTTCCTATGTGGAATGGAGAACCACCTCCATGCCACATAGTAACCCTTTTAAAAAAAAGAAAGCGAGTTTCAAAGCTTCTGTGGATGTTTGAACTAGTCACGTGGACCTTTCAATCCACATCCTGATATAGAGTGCAATTGCGTTCACTGGAGCAGAAGCTACAATTTCATAAGAGTACTGCATAAATGCCAAGGTCCCGTTAATAAAATGACTACTTCTGTAAGAACATAATGGATTAGTTGAGACAAAATTTGTTGACCAATAAAATCAATGTGAAAAGATAGTGATGAAGTTAGTTCACATTGAAAAAAAAGGACTTAAATTCAGCTAACTTAGTATGGACCCAAACAAATGCCCTTTTATTTAGAAATGCATTCAGTCTTCAGCAGTGGTAGCCAAGCTAAATTTTGAAGTTCAGAGATTAAACTATTTTTCAGAGATTAAACTATTTTCCAATCACTTACTGGAGATTCAATTATAAATCAAATATTATAGAAGTCTGCTATTGCATTTCTGGTTCTGAAGGAGCACCTTCAAAGCTCCGATCACCCACTGATCAAAAGACCAAGCCACTGCACTGGAGCAAGCTTCTTCATTTGGATTCTTAGTTTGGATTCCAACTAAAGTTCAAAGTTAACATCAGGAAAGAATGAACTTATTTTTCCCCCTTTTATGAGCAGAGAATTCAGTAATTGACTCACACAAAAACATGCCTGTCCTACTTCACAAGCAAGAACTGCCTAGTAGCAGCTTTATTTCATCAACAGTCTACTCTGTGTCATTAGATAAAATTTGTTGAGAAAGCGGGGAGAGGGTGGATGTTTTGGTATTCAGTATGAAGAACAATGAGAAACCTCACCCACTGCTGTACAGAAGAGGCCACTGCTTTCCTCCAAAATCACAATGCAAGGCAAAATGTTGTTTACAGCCTTGGCTGTTGCAGATACCCAATTCTACATTTTTATTTCCAATTTAAGTAATTTTTTTCCGATCTCTTAACAACCTCCGTTGCTTATTTAATGTATTTCATTTCTCACACAGGTATGTATGCTTTCCCATTTAGCTGGCTTCACTCAGAGGTTACTGTGACCAGGACATTCAGATCACATAAACACTTCTATAAATGCTGCCTTGCAGGAACATTACAAAAGTGAAAATGTGAACTTAGTTCCTTGGGTTATACTTCTACTATCCACTGTGGGGAAGAATGCAAGTGGGTAGATGCTTGACCCTTATCTTGTTTGAAACATCCTGCTCTGGACATAGTAAGGTGCAAAGCCTGTAGCTCACCTTTCCCTCATGGTTTTACTGAAGGTATCATCCACTTGCAGGGGAACAGCTGCAGCACTGGGTGACTGGAGAAGACCTGCCCTAGGAGTGAGTATCTGAGCATCTGGGTGCTTGCTTGCTCGCTCCTCTGGGTTGCTGTCTTTTGAGACAGCTGAAGTCCCTGGTAAATGCTGAAAGGACTGGGACCCCCTGCCTGACCCCGACTCCAGTCAAGCTTGCAGCCTCTTGCATCAGCTCCTGGCTGGGTCAGGGGGCATAAAAGCCCAGCTGCCCTTGGGGGTCATCCCTTGGGAAGTCCCAAAGGCAATACCCCCTTCTATTTTTTTTTAACCAATGTAGAAGATATTGGTAGTGGGGAGGGCATATGGTGCATGTGTAGTTCCTGCACGGGATGAGGGCCACTGCAGGGAACTGAATGATAGGAGAAAGTTGCCAGATGCCTTCAGAGTGAGAGTCTGCAACTGGCAGAAGGCTGGCCCTCCCTGGATATGAAAAAGGGGGAACAGATATATTGTGTGGGTCTGACTATTCCCAATTCTCTCAGAGTCCTACAGGGATAACATGTTCAGAAAGGTTTTGTTGGTGGGCTCTTGTTATGTCCATATCAGATGTTTAGGAGGAGCCTTAGTAAGGAGGGACATGGGTGATGCCACCCCAATTTCAGTGATCATGGGTAGAAGGAGGTATAGTCATGGGGAGGTGGTGAACTACCATAGAGGATGAGGGCAAAGTTATCTACACCTTGTTCCTTAGCCCCACTCCTCCCATAGTTCCTCGTTGCCAGAAGGTGCAGGTGATGCTAAATGCGGCAGCGCGACTGCTCAATGGGACAGAGTATCGGCAACATGTCACTGCGCTGCTGAAAGAATTGCACTGGCTGCCCATTTGCTATCAGGCCAAGTTCAACATTCGGGCTTTGGTGTACAAAGCCCTATACAGCTTGGGACCAGGATACTTGCAAGATTGTCTTACCCATTGTATACCCAGTCAATCACTGTGTTCTTCAGGAGAGGATCTCCTGCAGATACCATCTTATCAGGAGGTCCATTCCACACAATATAGGAAGCAGACCGTTAGTGTAGTGGCACCTACCCTTTGGAATTCTCTCCCCTTAAATATTAGATAGTGCCTACTGAAGACCTTCCTTTTTCAACAAGCCTTTTAAGTAGATGCCTTATCCCAGTCTGCAATTTTTTTAAAGATGTTTTTAAAGGTTTTTTAAAATGATGTTTTTAAAGATGTTGTAATATTTTTTAAAGTCTGTTTTTATAATGTTTTAGAGTGTTTTTAGTGCTTTTGTTTGCTGTCCTGGCTTCCTACTGGGAGGAAGGGTGGGATATAAATCTAATAAATAAATAAATAATAATGAATAATATGCTCTGCATTAAAACTTTCTGGGCTATATTGCACCCTGCTTCTGGCAAAGCTGTGATTTCGGTTATACAGGTTAAACTGTGGGTGGGAAAAAGAAGCTGTCCTGCCTTGAGAAGGCAGAGTGGACTGGATTACTGTTGATCCTTTCCAACATAGCAATACATGAAATTTTAGAGAACTGCAAAAAGAAGGTACAGCCCAGAGAAAGTAAGCATGTGTGAATAACATTAATTCTATGGATTGTTCACATACATTGGGACATTGGCACATCTGCCCTTCACTGAAGTTTGCTCGGACTGGTCAACAGTTATGGGAGGTGTACACTATGTGGAGACATGGGAAAGGGCCTTCTCTGTGGTAGTGCTCCAGCTATGGAATGCCCTTCCTTCAGAGTTCTATGATTTTATAGTGGTTTATGGTATTGTCATTTTATGGATTGCAACTGGCTCTGAAATATAGGTTCAGATTAGAAATACTACTACCACTGCTACCCTAGCAGTAGATGTAGCAATGTATCACACTTGTTCTGTGAGTTCATTGATATATTTGTGCTATCTAAATGTATACAAAGAAACAATACATTACATCAACCTCAAGTGTGTGTGTACGTATTAAAAAAAGAATAAGTATATCAACCTTACCAAGTGTCCATGCAAAGTAGTATTTTGGCTTTGACGCCTGCATGACAACATATAGGAAGCCAAGTCTTGACAAGAAGGAAGAGTTACTGACAAACTGGTTATTAACAATATATGTCACCGGGAAGCTCTTGGTAAGTGTCAGGAACAAAAGTAGAGACACAAGTGTGATACAAAGTTTGTGCAGCACAGCTCCCTGGAAAATATAATAAAACATTGCTGCAGGAAAACAAAGAGTTTCTCCTACACAAAAGGTTCGTAAGTAATTAGTCAGTGGAAGTATCACCCATTGCCTACACTTGCTATTTTGTAAATAGTAATTGGTAAGCAACACAAAAACAGTAGTTCACACTTAGCCCCAAAACAGTTACAGGAGCCTCTGCTCCCCCCCCTTCTCTCTCACACGCACAGCAATTCTGTGTCTTGGAATTTGGCTTGAGGAAAATCAGACTTTGCCATTCTGACCAAACTGACCCCAAGGGGACGTATAACACAGAGAAGAGTCCATTTGAAGTGTAAGGCCAGATAGCTCATTCCTTCCTGTCCGATTATCCCCAGAACTGGTTGCCTAGGGATTCAAAGCAGTGGTGCTTCTATGCCTCCTCTGTTGGTTTGTGAAAGTTATGAGTTTGGAGAATTAAGACAGAAGAGGGAAACTTTATGGGGGAGAAGATTATTAAACACTGGAAGCTGCCCTAAACTTACAGGAGAAGGTGGTGTATAAAATTCAAATATATCATTCTGCTGTATATAAAATAAAAATCATAGCAGCAGCAGCAAAAGCAAAAACAATTGCAGAATCTGAAAATAAGTATGTGGTATTTTGCAACCTACCATTGGAGAAGGATCAGGAAGTCTATCATGACCCTTTTGCTTCCAGTTGACTTCTAACAGCTTCATTTGCACTTGCCTCCCTTCAATGAAGGCTATGTAATCCTTGTAATTGCTGCATGGGCCTGCTATGATACTCATGAAGTTGAGCTGATAGCTCAGATACTCCAGAAAGGAAGGTCTTGCTCTATCAAAACCACCACACAATAATAATTTTACAATCAAATTATTTATGAAGGGAGCAAAATGTAGGTGTTTACACTTTAAATTGCATTATCAACACAGCAAATCCTATCTATTAAGTCACAGAACTAAAACTACTACCGAAATGATTCTATATAAACACACAGAAACAATACAATTACTTTTAAAAAAACCCAGTTCAATAGATGAGTTGCTTTCTTACTTTATAGCAAGCAGATTTTGTTCAACAGTTAGTTCTTCAGCTTTTCGACCTATTCCTAGCAAGAATAAATGACATGAGAATCAGATCAGATGTTGGGGTGACAGGGGGTTACTACAGATAATCATCAAATACAATGCTAATGTTAACAAGTATAATAAATGTGGTATATTTATTCTTGCCCTGTTCTTCACAGTCTGCTTTCTTGCATCAGTTTATTACTAACTGAACAAATTCCAACAGACATGAAGGGCCTCACCAAACAACTGTTCTTTGCCCTGTCCCCAGCAATGAATGCAAGTTGGTTTTTGAGTTATTCAAGATCCATAAGTCCTTGTTTCTGATTTTAATTTTTCTTCCCTCCCCCCTTAAATAAAAACAGAAAGGTGAAAACAACGTTGTAAAAATGCTTAGCCATTTCCAACAATTTTTTAAACCAAATATTCTTTGAAAAATAATGGATCTGTTCTTTTTTTTTAAAAAAAAGCTTCCATAAATATGACCTACCGTACTTAACAAAGACACTTAATCGAGCAGCTAAGCATGAATATTATGACAACACGCTAAGGATCTCTACACGAGAGCACAGACATGGAATTTAGCAGAACCAGTTACGATGCCTCAATTCTCTTCTAACTACAGAGAAAGCAACAGACCAAAAGACGTGTCAAATAACATCAGATGTGTGTGTATTTCAGTTCAGTCTTTTTTCTTGCTTTAATTCCAAGAAAAGACAGCCAGAACTCTAACCGCAAAAAGATGACTTAAGATCTTGGCAAATTCAACACAGTTTTTTCACTTTTTCCAAAAGGTTGCCAGTATATATTTAGAGAACATTATGCAAAAGACACTGGGGCCTCATCTGCACTGGAAGACCTTTTGTTTCTGAGTATCGCTGTACCAGCGTTTGCTTTAAATGGAATGGTAGCTCTATGTCCACAAAGCAACCAACACTGTGCTGTATCCCATTTTCATTGTGTGATTCCAGGCCCCACAGCAGTGTATAGGCTCAGAGGTGCCAGAAAAGTGGGTGGTAGTTTCAAGGGCATGAGGGCTGTTTCCGGGCACACCTTTCTCTCTCTTTCAGGTAAGCACATGCATGCTTGGTTACCTACACAGAGTATTTTGAGAGTGGATTCACTGCTGTCTTTTCTGGAGGTTTAATGCCCCTTTCACTTTTTTTATGTGCCCAGATGGTGTTGCTTTGCTACAACTGCCCCAGTTTCTCTCATCAATATTATTTTGTCCAAACATCTTACTCTCCTTTGCTGCAGCTTAGAGTCCGCTCATCTTCCAATAAGTCCACCTTATGCTTGAATGACTTCCTCCAACAAGCACACTCCAACCTAACTCCAACCCAATAGGAAAGCAAGGACACCCCCCCCCATGACATCCCCACTATCATGTCTCAAAAACAACCCTTTCCTTTTTCCTTTCTTGGCACCTTTTACCTGCTTCATCTTCTCTTACAAAAACTAAATAAATCCATCATTGGTAGGTCAGTTCTCCATGTCACTCTTTTAGGGTGCAATCCTATACCCATTTACTTGGGAGTTTGCCCAACTGAACAGTGGGACCTGCTTATGAATAAATACGCACAGCATTGTGCTTCATTTTAGTTCTTTTTGAGGGAGGGCAACTGAAAGAAGGGAGGGGTAGCAAACACTTCAGACCTTATTTCCTTCAAAGGAGGAATGGAGGAGCAAAGAGAAATCAAAACGGACCTTCCCACAAAAACCACAATTTTTATATTTCATTCTAAGGACACAGATGTGATGTGTGATTTGATGGTGTGTTTGTTGTGGCATCCTGTGTAAAAACCATTAAGTTTCTGCAGCACAGCACTGCCAGAAAGTGTTGGATGAGTGATTTTGAGAGTGAAATCTGTGGGCACAGATATGATTTGATGCCAATTCAAGAGGATCAATTTTTCATAAATCCAGCTTTTACTTTATTCCACAGTTAAGCACATCTGCACTATTTTTTATTTTTTTGTAGAAGACAAAAAAGGTGCAGTTATTCAGAGAGTTGCTGGTGTTCAGGAGTACACTGAAAAGTATTATGGAAGAGCAAAGTTAAGTTGTATCGTTTGTCGCCTTGGGCTCCTTTGGGAGGAAGGCTGGAACACTTAATGGAGATGGGGAGAGAGATAGCTGGCCACCAAGTCTGGTTAATGGATATCAGGAAATAGAGGATAATATTCCTGACCACAGAGCCGCTCCCTATCAATGGAAAGGGAATCGTGGAGCAGAATGGTTGCCAAATCAGTTCAGCAGGCTAAAGCCACTACCATGATCAAGCGTTAGCGTAGCATGTTTTATGTCCAAACCATCAAAACTAGCTAAGTGACAGCGCAACCAACCATCACAGCTAATTAGGTTTTTAAAAGTACTGAAATAAAGAGCAGAAATCCTATAGTTGAATTCACTATGCTCATGGAATGACTTCTGCTATGCAGTGCTATGCAATGGAATTTTCCTTTTCTCTCCTCCCCTGCATGCTCCTGCACCTTCCCAAATATCTTCCAGAGGGCTGGAAGAACCCTCAGAGAATATAGGGGGGGGCAGGGGAAGAAGTTCTACTATGAGATTGGAAGTCATTCCACAACCACAATAATTTCATTGGATACAGTCTATAGCAGTGGTTCACAACCTTTATAAGTATGGGACCCCCTTTATAAGCTCAAAAACTTTTGTAACCCCCCCCCGCGCTAATTGTAATTTTAGTCTCTGTTAATTGAAAAATGGTGCAGGGAAAAATCGGATCTCCAAATATCCCTTTCTATAAAAACCTCCCTGCAGATAGGCAGGTGTTGCTTTCTTTTCTTAATGCAAAGGTTTATCAAACTGGTATTCCCCACCCCACCCCGCTCACACAGTCTGAAGATGTACAGTCCTGTCTCCCAACACCAGCGGGTTACAATGTTGGACTAAGATCCAGGTTCAAATCCCCACTCAGCCATGAAGCCCAATGGGTGACCTTGGGCCAGACAGTCTCTCAGCCTGACCCATCTCACAGGGTTGGTGTGAGGATAAAATGGGAAGGGGGGGGGAACTATGTGCACCACCTTGAGCAACTCGGAGGAAAGGTGAGTTATAAATGCAATAATAAATAAATACAATTCAGCTGCAGTACTC
Source organism: Rhineura floridana (assembly GCF_030035675.1). Taxonomy (NCBI): domain Eukaryota; kingdom Metazoa; phylum Chordata; class Lepidosauria; order Squamata; family Rhineuridae; genus Rhineura; species Rhineura floridana. The sequence goes on from NC_084480.1 coordinate 217,760,257, forward strand.
ATTCTGAGGAAGGGTGTTAGTAGCGGCAGTGTGAGGAGACAGGAGTTGGTGATAGTTATCCCCTCTTTTTTCTGAAAGCTCCACCCTCAGCCTCCTTTGGCATCTGCCATGCGTTTTATAGGCAGATGCCTGCCCTTAGCATGCCTGCAAGATGCTCTGGTGCTTCAGCAAAAGTCCTCCCCTCTTGTTTGGAACAAGGGGGAGGTGTCGTTTGCAGTGGCAGTGGGGAGCAGACAGTGTCCAGGGAGTGAAGAAAATGCATGCCCCCCTCTGGATTACTTTGCGGCCCCTCTGGGGGTCACGGCCCCCAGGTTGGGAACTAATGGTCTATAGGTTGGGGAATGATAGGTTGGCGATTGCAATGTGTGGGATGTGAGTGAGCAAGACGCTGCAGTAATGAGGAAAAAAGTTAATGTGGAGAAGTCCTGGGATGGAAAATATGTTATCTTTCTTACCATCATGCACCTGGAAAGCAAGAGTTGTGATCTTCTGTGTTACAATCATCAACGGACTATAATACAATGCAGAAAAACAGTGTGCGTTATAACTTGCATGCTGCAAAATTTGATTATATTTCTTCACATTCTGATCTGAAGGAACTGAAAGCCACATACATGGAGTTTATCTGCATTATAACAATCCACTGAAATAGGTTAGGCAAGATCACCTAATGAGCTTTGTATCTGAATGGGGATGTGAACCTGGGTTTTCTTGCCCAAGTCTCAGTGGCGTCACTAGCCGGGTGCGGGGAGTGCGGACTGCATCAGGGTGACACCATGAGAGGGGGGTGTCACCCAGAGTAGGGTTGCCATATTGCCCGGTTAGCCAGCTTTTACCCAGATTCTTTGTATGCCACCCGGTGCCCGTTTAGCCCCTTAGCTGGCCCGGATTCTCAGCTTTAATTCTTTTACAAAATTAAGTTTCTAGGTGGTCCAGTTCTCGAGATACACATAAAAACATCAGCCCCCCCCATTAAATATTTTTTTAAACTACTGTAGAGCATGTTGTAGCTTTAACCCTGCCCGTTCAGGATTGCAGCCAATCAGTGAAGCGTTTGGTTGACCTGTGGCAGTGTCTAGTAAGCCTCATTGCAAGGCCAGAAAATGGTGGTCCCCCCCCGTTTATCTGAAAATCTCATAAATTGGGTAAGTATATACATTTCAGTTTTTTCCCTCTTGTGTGTAGGAGTCAGATCCTGGGCAGTGTTTTCAAAACCTTCCCAATACTTGCTTTTGTGCGGGTAAAAGCATTGCTAATCCCATATGTCCAGAGTAAATCCCATTGAATTCAAGAGGATTTACTTTTGAGTAGACATGGTTATGAATATGCTGAAAATCAATGGGACTTCAGAGTGAATGTAAAAAAGAATTGTGTTTGCATTCTTTCTGTCGTCGTCCCCCCCCCCCAGTCCTATTTTAAAGCAAGTAGGCAGGGCTTACTTAGGTATTACAGTTTTTATTCTGTAGGAAACTAATACTGATTTTTCTGCAATGACCAACTGGTTTGAAAATAAACTATTATATGGGCTGTATGTATTTATACATCTGCAGAGAGAGAGAGAGCGCGCGCGAGTGTGTGTGTAGTCTTTCCAACAACGCTGTGAGGTAGGGTTGGAAACCAAGGCAGCTCACAACAAGAAATAAAGCCATTTAAAATCAAATAACCATAAAAACAAGTATAAACAGTTGCAAAACAGCGTAAAGTGGCATGATTCAGAATTTTGGGTTGTGTGAATGAAGTTGCTTATCACTTGAGGTTGCAGTTCTGTCCCTGTTTGAGTAAGTTCCACTGAATACGCTGGGACTTGCTTCTGAATAAATAAACGTAGGATTGCGCTATAAATATCTTTACAGTTTGTGTAAATAATAAATATATTTGATAGTCATGCTTATATAAATATTTCTTCATTTATCATATTTTTGGTTTTTGGTTAGGAATCCTGACTGGTTGTGAGATGCTTAGTTTTCTGCCTTACTCATAGGAATCTTGTTGTGGTTGGTATGGTATTACATTTAGGAAAGTGTTACTGCCTTCTGTGGTTTTTTTTCCTATTTGCATTTCACTTATCTTTAACCTCACTCCGTTACAGCCACAGAAGCAACAACAGCATATGCAAGATAATTAACTCCCATTAGTGACGAGAGCAAGAACTTATAATTATTATTTTAATTAAAACAAGAGGCTTATCAGTACTTTGAAGAGGACCAGATATTTATTTTATTTCTGAGCCCAGGACTGGGTCTTTCATGATGCCCGGTGGGAGGGGGGAACAGGAGAGTAGTCGATAAGACAGACATCCTGGCATTGGTAATCTAATTAGCAAGGTATGTGTGGGGTTGTTGTACACTTCCAGGCCCAGTTTCATTTTGAGTATGGAGGTGGAAACTGTGTAGATGTGGTTATCAAAGGGAGAAGAAATTTTGAGTTAAGCAAAGCTCTGCTTTTATAAAACCTAAGAAACACAGATACTTTGAATGTCTGAGTGCCTGCACCAGTGGAATACTGGAGGAACTTGTAAAACTTGCTGCAACAGTATTTAGAACTGAGCATATGGCGTGAAAGACTCCTTTTCCTAACATTTTGGCTTCTTGTTTTTCTCCACCCACCACATCTCTGAAATATATCGTATATGTAATGGTTAACCGTACTGCTGCCCTGACTTACTTTATGTTTGTTGCTATTTTATGTTTTTATTATGTTTTTATATTGATTGTGCATTTTTATTGTTTTTATTATATTTGTAAGCTATGCTGAGCTCTGTTTTTAACAGCAGAAGGGCAGGATATAAATCCTCTTAATCAATCAATCAACATTCCATAGTGTTAGAAACTAGAGTCTAAGCATTTAAGGCTGAAAATGTTAAGTTTTTTAAAAAAAAGATTTTGCACATCTTTCCCCAATTTTTGGTGGTAATTCCTAGGCACAAAAACAAAACAACTGGACAATCCAAATATTAATATGCAAATAATTTGCATAACATGCAAATAATATGCAAATAATTTGCATAATATGCAAATTAGCTTACCGGATTTGTGGAACTGGAATATGGCAACCCTAACCCAGAGCCGCCCCGCACCTAGGCACCCTAGGTCTGGTACAGGAGGTGGTCATGGGGGTGACACCATGAGTTACCACACCAGGTGACATCAACCCTAGTGACGCCACTGCCAAGTCCAACCCTCTATCTGCCACACCACATTTCCACATGTGTTTAATACCACATGCTGCAATGTTAGTAATAAAATCCAATCAAACAAGCATAGGATTGTGGTGGCTATTATTTTAACATTTCATCCATTGCAAAATAGTACACATTTCACCCTGGGCTCCTGCTGGGAGGAAGGGTGGGACAGAAATCTAATAAAGAAAAATAAAATAACTTCATGAGCTGATGAAAATTATTTACAGAGGTCTTTGTCACTTAAGTAACTATTAAAGGACAAGTAAACACTAATTTACTTAATTTGTCTTTAATAGGTCTTCAGGCACCAGGGATTCATCAATTTTGTGATGGACAACTTACCAGGCCTGAAGACTATTCTATACCATGTACAGTTTCTGGACAGAGTGTCCTGTTTCCTGGTAGGGTGGGCCAAGAGACACAACAATATACCAGTGTTGTTTAATGCTTTCTGTGGTTTCTTAAAATAGTTATCTTCTTGTGTGTTTGTGCTTTTTATTGTTTTAGTCATATTTGTAAGCTGTGTTGAATGGTTGGAGAAGCGAGACAGAAATATTTTGAATAGGTAAATAATATGCACTAGCTGAAACGTGCACTAGCTAACAGGTAGCTAAAGGTGCTAGTTTTAGGTAAAGAACTTAAACCATGCACACCTTAAAAAAAGAAGTCAGTCTCTCATGTCTCACTATGATTTAGAGAACATGCTCTGAACAGTACAAAAGCAATGAAACACATAGCAAAGCATTTTAACAGCTGTTCCATAATTATTCAACTCTGTTTCCTTATGTGGATGTCGTTTGGACACAGATATTTCTATGTTCAAACTCGGAGCCTATATTTTCTGACAAATTCATTGCAACTTGATCTCTAGCCTCACCTGCCATAGACCGAACACACAAACAGCAAGTAGCTGTGCAAACATATATAGCAACAGACTCTGTGTGCTTCAACTGTTGGACTTGGAGACCAGTATCCAAGCTATGGCCAGGGTATTGACAGACCGACTAGGAAATCTCTTTCCTATTTTTAAATTGTGATAGGAATGATCAGCATCAGTGGATTTTTGTGATGCTGAAAACAATTAGAATATAGGTATTATTCTTGTCAGTGATATGGGTGGGTTGGAAACTTTTCTCCTGCTATGTTTTCCCCAGAGGAAAAAAATAATGTTTAAAAGTGCAGGGCTTCAGAAAATGAAACACAAGCAACCAACATAATTCTAAGAACAACTGAGCAAAATTATCAGTAATGTACTCAACGCTGATGGCTAGTATTGTGAAGTGTAAATCCAACCATCCTCTATACGTGAAGGGAAACAAGCATGCTCCCACATCCCCAGCCTCCAACACATTATATTATCCTGTTTACTCTCCAAGAGATGGTGCGCAAAGGTCTGAAGTGGGAGCCTCCTCTACTCATGGGGGCTCCTATGTGATTTAGAACCTTGACTGTGCGGGGTTCTAACTCATGTTGGGAGTCTTCATGAGTAGAGGAGGCTCCTCTATTCAGACTTTGTGCAAAAACTCAAGGACAGCTGTAAACCGCACGTAAGTGATGTGTTAGAGGGGGTGGCACTTGAAAGTGGGCACCTTTTGCCCCCCCCATATGTTTGTTTACATGTGAATAATTCAAAAGCACTAACATTCCACAAATCTATTGTCTGAAACACCTAGAAAGAAGTCTTGCTGGTTAAGGGCGAGATGTAAAAGAGACAAGGCTACCCAGCTGGCAAGGAATCTGAAGACCGATTAGGGACTACAGGTGTGCTCAGTCTCTTCAGTCATTAATTGCTATTCTTCTGAACCATCAGCTGTTATCGTTTGAAAGCAAACATGAGAGAAATTCAGCAACCATAAGAAACAATTCAGAAACAACAAAAAAGAGGAACTCACCAACACAGTCCTCTTGGCATAAAAGAATAAGGCATGGAATTACGAGAGTAGTAGTACACATTTTGGTTTTAAATGTAAAATGAAACAGATAAAATGTACCAACAATTAGAAACAGTGTTAATGTTTTACACTTAAAGTATGTAGAAACAAAAATAGAGAAAAGATAAAACTGAAGTTTATTATAATTAGTTACTCATTATGTGAGCAATATGCAAAGCTATTTTTAATTTATTCAGAGGCTGGCAATTAGCAGTCATGCTGTGCTTGAAAGATTTTCAAGATGCTGAACTTTCTCTTTCTACCTCTGCCCGGGTATACACATTTAACTTTCATGAGCTTAAACGGGATTTAATATGCTCCAAGTGAAATGCTTCAACAAGATAACAGAATAAAACACAAGATTTTCTTGTCTCCAAGGGAGACAGTTAGTTGAAACACATTGGGCATACTATACACTACAATAAATGCCCACTTTGAGCATCAAACTGATGCCCACCTTCCTATGGGTTCTTCAGTCCTGGCCAATTGTTATTGATGGGACATATTTCTTTTGGGCTACAAATACTTACGAAGGTTTGGATTATTATTACTACTCTGGTGCTAATATTCTTATTAAATTATGACACTGTTTTGAGTACCTTCTATTTTATGTTGAAGACTTAGAAGCCTTCAGCCAAAGAACTGGCTTAACTAGTTCAATAATACAAATTTCAGCACTCACACCTGCGTTTTGGCCTCGTTGTCCCTTTAGGATGGCCAGATGACAATGCAGCAGTAACAGCAGAAGCCACAGTTGGCAGCATTCCCTTGTCACAAATAGACTTTATACCTACTAACCATTACACCTTCTTGGCTCTCTGGCCCAAAGTTCCCAGTCTTCCAAATTTCCCTTGCCTTCCCACTTTCTTCCTGCCAGTACTCCTGTCTTCAGGCCCCGAACCACCTTCTCCTTGACTCCCCCCTTTCTTCAGTCTCATGTCTCCACCGCCCTTTAGGTTCTCAGGTCCCTACTTTTCAGGCTACTGCATCTCACTTTCTTCAACCATCCTGTTTCTTGGTCAGACTCTAGTCTCCTTCCTTACCATACTATCTAGGGCTTTTGATATTTAGCACTGTGACATTTCTTCTGAGTCTCCTCTTTCACTAACTCCTTGCCTCAGTTCCCTGACCTTGCTGTTCTCAAGCCTCTTTTTCCTTCACTTCCTCTCCTTGTTCCTATGTTGCAGTACACTGCCTGCAGCAGTAGTTCCCAATTTCCTCCCCCTGAGGACCACTTAAAAATTGCTGAGGGTCTCGGCAGACCACTTAATGGTTTTTCTGCCTGTTATAGCAAATATAATGCTGTGTGCTAGATGCTGTAGATTGCATTTTTATTGCTTCTTTTACTTTTTTAAATATTGTACTTTATTCTGTTGAGTAGAGACTGGTGGCTCCGATGCCAGTGAATCCGTTCTGGGTTTCAGTCTGAACTTTTGCTTCAGAGCGGATTCATTGCCCCACTGACACTGGAGCTACCAGTCTCTACTTACTATATTTCACAGAATTCAAATTGTAATACAATAAAATACATGAAATAAAAGAAGCAATAGAAATACAGTTAAAAAGCAATATGCATACTGAATGCCAACATGCTGGAGACCACCTGAATGAAGCTCATGGACCACTGGCGGTCCACGGATCACGGGCGGTCCACGGATCACGGTTTGGGAACCTCTGGCCTACACTGTTCCTTTGCTACAGACATCTTGGTAGGCTTCCTGCCCTTTAGCTTCCTTTCCTTCAACCTCTTTCCCTCATTCAGTCTGCTCTATAAAGCTATTCTTGTCCCCAAGGGGTGAGTGATGCTTAATCCAAGCCCCAAACAATCATCCAAACTGGGCTTCTATGTTATTATAAAACACAGTGGATAATGTTTACTCAGAAATTTGAAACATAAAACCAAAAGGCCTTGTATTCCTCTGATTTACATATTTGTATGGAACAATACATGGAACAATTTAATTATCATCATTACTTACCCAGAGAAATCCGTAGTGAGAATACCATAGTGGAATATGTATATCCGGCTAACATGGCATAGTGTGAGGTATCCCATAGCTACCATAAAAGAGTACCTATAATCATACATATTTATTATATGAAACAAGAGTCTCACAAAAACGTATTGCAATCACAAACTCAAAACAATTGGCTCCCAACCAAGTATGCTGATGTTGCTGTATCAAGGGGTTTGGAATTGCAAGCTTATTATGCAGTATCAAAACATTGTCTAGCTAACACTTGCAAGTGCATATTGTTTTCCTAGAACTTCCTACTCAAAAAGTAGGACTGGACTAATCATTAGCCAATGAAAATGAGAAAGCATTACATGATTAAACCAGGTGCGGGGAACCTCTGGCCCTCCAGATGTTGCTGAACTACAACTTCCATCAGCCCCAGCAAGCATGGTGGGTGATGAGGGAAGATGTAGTTCAGCAACATCTGAAGGTCCAAAGGTCCCTCACGCCTGGATGAAAGCGATCTTTCAAAACAACCAGGTTTTTTAGAAACCTAAAAGCCTGACAAGAATACAGACTGCCATAAGAAGCAAGGCCTCCATATAACTTGGCTCCCACCAACAGATTCAGAACTCTTGGCTTGGTTGTTGCCACTGGCTTTAATCCACAGGTTAGCACATGAATGGAACACAGTTCAGATTACAGTAGGGCCCCGCTTCCCGGTGCTCCGCTTCCCGGCATTCTGCTAATGTGGCGGCTTTCGTTTTCAATTTTAAAGTGGCTTTTGCGGCATTTTTGCACGACGCGCCCCATTAAAGTCAATGGGGTTCCGCTTTATGGTGTTTTCCGCTTTACAGCGCGGGTCCTGTAGCAGCAGAAGCACGGCAATGCTGAGGAGAGGAAATGGCTGAAAAACCATGTTTATTCTAATGTCTGCCCAGAAGTCAGTCCTGTTGAATTTGGAAGGGCTTCCACCCAAGTAAATGTAGTTAGAATTGCAGCCTGAGAATGGGATGTGAAGTTTGGAAGGAAGGTAGAAAGGCTCTCCTGGTTTTCTTAGGCTGCAATCTAAGGTCTACTCAGAAGTAAGGCCCACTGAGTTTAATGGAACTTACTCCCAGGTAAGTGTGCACTGGATTGCAGGCTTAATTACATAATAATCATTTTCTCCCCACCCCCTCATTCTCTTTGCCCCACTGATCTGATAGTGGCTGTCTGTGCGTGTGCACGCATTAAGACCTTCACTCTCCTTTTACAAGCAAGCTTCCACTGTTCAGGTCTGTATTGGGGCTTCTGTACATCAATTCCTTCTCTTCCCTCCCCCCACCTCCCCATCACCCCAGTTGTAGCTGGGAAACACCTATTATTATTCTCATTTATATCCTGCTTTTTCTATAAGAAGCTCAAAGATGGTTCATCCCCTCTTCAACACCCCTGTGAGGCAGGTTAGACTGAGAGATAGTTACTGGTCCAAGGTCACCCAGTGATCTTCATAGCTGAGCAGGGTTTGAAACCAGGTCTGGCAGAAGATCCTAGTTATCATGTGCCTCTTTAACTTGGGAATGTGTAGATTTGTAATGCCTGATGGTCACATGGCACGTTCAGAGACTAAATTTGTCCCTAGAAAGGCCCCCTTTTTCAGTCCTTCATACAAAGCACTATATTAGTAGTACTAATAACATTAAATCTCCATCAGTGCTGTGTAATTATGCTGCACTACATGTCAAAGGTGATTTATTAGACATTTTTATGAGGGTTTCTGATGAACCAAGGCATGCTTGAGTATTATGTTGCATCTGTGTTTATATGGGTCTACAGTATCTAAAAGTTTTATTTTCTCTGCACATAAGCCTTGTGATGTAGAAGTATCCTTTCGTATACCATACACATTTCTTACCATATAGATGAACTGTAGCTGAATTATTATGACTTTTTATGAGAAGTGGAATTTTAACTTTTTAAAAATAGTATTTGTTTAAGAGGCCAGCTTTCCATCTTACTGTTCTGTCCTTAGCTTGCTCTGGTGCTCTGATATAACACTGCCACATGGTAATAAAGGGTTCTAAGATTAATTCTAGAATGCCTCCTAAAACCACAGCACAGCTGAGTAAGTTGCGAGAGCAGGGAAAGGGCTGCTGCAGCATCTGAATGCAGAAGGTCTGAACCTGAGGGACCTTCTGGGAGAGACTCCTGCCTGAAACAATGCAGAGCTGCTGCCAGTTTGACAGTACTGAACTAGATGGACCAATGGTATGACTCAGTATAAGGCAGCTTTCTATGAGAGCAGAAAATCCTGGTGGAGAACTGAAATGTTTATTTTAAGTGCTTTTTTCAAAGATCTTTGCAAATGATAGGAAAGGATGGATTCAACCCCCCTACACACACTTTTTTGTCTGTGAAAACATTGAAGTAGAGAGGTCAACAGAAACAGCGAAAAATGATAATTATTTCTCAATACACTATATGGAAGACCCCAGGCTCTGATACTTTTCATATAAACTGCAAATCATTAACATGGTAAACCAGAATAAATTCTTAGCAGCTGAAGCCTACAGAATAGGTAAATTTTCCCCAACAAATAAAATGTGTATTTTTATTTTGCAAGAGGGGGTTGCAATACTGGCAAACATTTGTTTTCTTTGAAAGGGACAGGGCCACAAGGGAAGAGGAATGTGGTTTGAGGAGGAAAGGAAGGGAACAAGGGCCTACTGATACCTTGTGCCCGAGGTCCCCCAGAAACCTGGAGCTGCCCCTGCCCATCTCTAGTTTAAATCATGGGATACCACAAGACTGGGATGAAAAGAATAATCAGTCTGATGAAATGATGCAAGAAAAATGACAGTTATAAAAAAGGATAATCAAAAGCATGTTACTTACAGTAGCCATGTAACCTCACCTATGAATGTTGGGAATACTGGCCATGTTCATGATGCCATAGCATATCATCACTAAAATGAAAATATGGATGGAGTACCTTGAAAACAAGAAACAGTTCCATATTCAAATATCAATAATAGATACCAGGAAAGGACAAACCCTTTTTGAAGGATATAAATTAGAGAACACACAAAAATTCCACTCTCTTCCAATCCTGTGCTTATATGGTGCCATAATTTGAAAAAAGATTTAGGCAACCGATTTGTTCCTAAATCACATATTGAATTTTAGATGCATCTTCCTCTACAACAAAACTTGCGGATAAAATATTTCTAAATTTGTTTTAGCGGTTTCATAGTTGTCTGACAGCATGCCTTCTTCTATGACTCCATAAATCATCAGCTTTAATGCAATTTTTAATCATTTAGAGAGCAATTACTCACCAACCAAAGCAGAAAACAGCAAAATATACTCCAAACATTGTGGCAAATGCATGACGAACACCAGAGCTGGCATGACTGGGACTTAGATACAAGCGAAACCAAAACGCAGCCAAGAGTGCAAAGAGCTGACAAGCAACAAAATTGACCTAAGGAAACATTAAAACAGATTGGAAATGACTTTTGTCTGTCAACATCCTCCTCACCGACAAGAAAGACCTCTCTCATACAATCCCAGGCACTTCATGAAGCGTTTTCCCACACACACACCAAAGCAGAGTGCTTGAAAGAAGGGGGGTGAGTTTTGAGCTGCTTGCTTACAAATATTTAACATACGTATAAAGCTGCCAGTAACATATTTCAGTGAATGAGCTTTCTGCATTCACTTTTATTTCAAGCAAAAGAAGCTTCTTCACAATTTGGGTTGGATCCAGGGCACATTATTAGTTAAATGCAGGTCTCACTGAAATGCATGGAACAAGTTAAGTCCCATTGGCTTCAATAGGAACTAATTTCATCTAACTCAAAGAGCAATCCTATGGGCTTCTTTTAGAGGAAGAGCAGAATATAAATAAATAAACAAATAAATAAAATAGCCGCACTGAATTCAAAGGAGCTTACTCCCAGGTACATGGGAACTGGACTGGGTGTGTACTTATAGTTCTCAGGTATTTTTACCGATATTTTACAGTAATACCTCAGTTAATATAGTAGATGCATTCCTGGGCATACTTCTTTAACAGAAGCTTTGGTACCAGAGGTGGAAAAACATGGAAAGAATAGAGATAGGTTCCTACACCACAAAACAGAAAAGCAGTTCAACATATTTCAGCAAACTTTTAATTCAAAACTAATAACATGCATGTCTGAAATGAAACAACCAGGTACATCTGTTAGGGAATCATGATTAAGTTTAGCTCCCTGACGAGTGCACACTCAATGGTGACAAATCCAGGTTTGTCTAGCATAATGCATGAAACTGCCCAGAGGGGCCAATGGCAAAAGAAGTTTAGATGTGGCCAGTTCTCCACATCTCATGTAGATATGGGAAAGTGTGAGTGTGTGGGTGTGTTTTAAATAGCACATTTACGACAGAGCACATTAAGGCAGATACATTGGTATACTTAATGAAAAAAATAATTTACCACATAGAATTACCTTCCTTCACAAGTGAGAAAAATCACTTAGCAACGGGGAAAGTTTCTGAGCAACAGGAAAGCCTTAAAAGAGAATCCTGCCTCATAAAAAAGCCTGTAATTTAACTAAAATGTCATTGAACCTACAGAAATATACATTTCCACGACAAGCATACATCTCTCAGAATTTAAAAGGCAAGAAGGAAAATCACACAATTCTCTGGTTGAACACATAATAAATCAACAGAAGAGCATTGTGACCTATTGTAAGACTAAAGATTCCCAAATACAAGTGTTCATATTCCAAATGAGCAGAGTTTTCCATGGTGTATAATGTTATAAAAATACATGTGTACACATTCCTCATCCACGGGGATGTGATAAACTTGTGATTCTTCAGATGGTTGTTGGACTACAACTCCCATTAGCTGTGCCTGCTAGGACTGATGGGAGTTAGAGCCCAACTGGTTGTTCATCCATGGCTGATGATACCCCACGACCTTTTGATTAGCAAACTAGTCAAATGCGGACCACATGGAAATACTGTCAGGTGGATTCACAACTGGTTGGAAAACTGTACTCAAAGAGTGGTTGTCAGTGGCTCTGCTTCGGACTGGAAGGAGGTCTCGAGTGGAGTGCCACAGGGTTCTGTCCTGGGGCCGATACTCTTCAACATTTTTATCAATGACTTAGATGATGGGGTGGAGGGAAGCCTTATGAAGTTTGCGGATGATACGAAACTGGGAGGGATAGCTAACACAATGGAAGACAGGAATAAAATCCAAAGGGACCTGGATAGACTAGAAAATTGGGCTGAAATTAATAAAATGACATTCAATAAAGACAAATGCAGGATTCTGCATTTAGGCCACAAAAACAAAATGCACGGGTACAGGATGGGAAATACCCGGCTTACCAGTAGTGCATGTGAGAAGGACCTTGGAATTGTAGTGGATTGCAAGTTGAACATGACCCAGCAGTGTGATGCTGAGGCAAAAAAGGCAAACGTGGTTTTGGGCTGCATAAACAGAGCTATAGTTTCCAGGTCGAGAGAAGTAATAGTCCCACTATATTCTGCATTGGTCAGGCCTCATCTGGAATACTGCGTTCAGTTCTGGGCGCCTCATTTTAAGAAAGATATAGACAAGTTAGAGCGGGTTCAGAAGAGGGCGACGAGGATGATAGCCGGTATGGAGAACAAGTCTTATGAGGAAAGGTTGAAGGAACTTGGCATGTTCAGTCTGGTGAAGAGAAGGCTGAGGGGTGACATGATTGCACTCTTTAAGTACCTGAAGGGCTGTCACATAGAGGAGGGTACAGATTTGTTCTCTGCTGCCCCAGAGGGTAGGACTAGGTCTAATGGTTTTAAGTTGCAGGAGCGTAGATTCAGATTGGACATTAGAAGGAACTTCTTGACAGTAAGGGCGGTTCGGCAATGGAACCGACTGCCTAGGGAGGTGGTGGGATCCCCTTCACTGGATGTCTTCAAGCAGAGGCTGGACAGCTATCTGCGGGAGATGCTCTAGCTGTGGATTTCCTGCTGTGAGCAGGGGGTTGGACTCGATGGCCTACAAGGCCCCTTCCAACTCTAAGGTTCTATGATTCTTCTATACTCTGCTGAAAACAATAGAACTCCTATATAAACAAACTTACGTGTTTGTTTTTAAAATTGGAGAGTCACTTTAAAATGAAAAATCACAATCTTCCAAGGAGGGCATAAAATACATATACATTAGTCTGAAAGAATTAAAATTAGTATTCTTCAGTTCATGCATGGACTCTGACATGGTAAATTTGACTATGCTATGGATTGCTACGTTGTTTTCAACAGTACGCTCTGCTACTCTCCTACTTTAAAGGCTCTGTAAAACCTTCTGAGATCTGAACTCTAAAAATTCAAACATAAGCTTTTTGGCAATTACCGCTATGAAGAAGCAGAAGGAATAATCAATAGCAGCCCATATGGAGAAGCTACAGAACATATTACGGAGTCCTCAGTCAACAAAAATGTAAAGAAGAAAATCCTTAGTAAATAAAAATGTAAAGAGGGGAAATATTTAAAAGTAAATCTAAAGAATTATGTATTACAGTGTATGCTAGCTGTAGTAACAGCTTTCCTTAATGCCCAGATTTCTAAATTGTTGAATGAATGGCTAGGATCCAGATGCAGTTTTATGTTTCTAAATACAGTTGAGCTGGAATTTTTCTGAATACTGCCCAAATGCTCCCGTTCAGCTATGAGTAACAAAGTTCTGCCACTTGGATAGCTAAGCTTAGAGAATGTGGGGCCTGGCCCTTCTCCCTCTCTTAGGGGTTGGGAGTGCCTGCACCCCACCAATTGCAGCTTGAGGTATGTAGGGAGAAATTTATGACACTTGAACCCTGGACAGTCAGGTTCTAAAATGTGCTGGCAGCCTGCACGAACATAGGAGTCTCCCTGCCTCACAAAATCACTCTAACTTGTGGAGGGCAATGGGGCAGAGCTAGTCTGCTTATTCCTGTAGCCCCCACCCCCTGCACAATTACAGTATAATTTCAGAATGCCTAAAGAAGGTTCTAGTTCAGCCCAAAGATTCTAAACTATCACAGACTGTTATTTAATAATCAGTTTATTGCCACAGAAAAGAATTTGTTGCTATGCTTGTGATTAGCAGGCCAGATTGTAAATGCAGACACCGTACCTACTGTTGTTGAAAGAACAGTGTTCTTAGAATAATTCTATAATTCTGGATGTTTATAAATAGTGTACTTCAAAGCACAAAGATATTACACTTGTTAATTCTAAGATTTGTGCTGGCACCATAGACTCAGAAGGGTTCACATGTGCCAACAGATATGTCATTACAACATTGTACAACATCAGCTTTTAATGTAGATGGTTCCATTGATTTTCACAGCTAATAAAACAAACATGTCAGTTTTGGGAAAACCATCCACCATTCGGAAGTATAATTTGTACTATCCATGCTGTGCCTGCAAAGGAAGAAATTAAAATGTACTACTGACACTTCCTTTGAAGTTGAATCACCCAATCTCATGTGATAAAGAGACTGACAGGTGAACAGCCCAACGCAACTATCAAAGTGACCCATGACAGCTGAGAGTGTTTTGGATCCAGTCTGTCAACCAGATCTAATTCCCCACCACCAATTTATAGGAAGTGCATGGAGCATATCTGCACTTTTGGAGCCTGCCCTTACTCAGTTTGTAGGCAAACTTCTTTGTTTTAACAACCATTACTTCAATGCGTTTTGGAGTTTTGACACATAGCAACCAACATAAACAGGAATAAATGTATATTATAATGATCAGTTCTTAATGAATAATCTTAAATGAGAGTAGAGAGAAAAGCGGAAATTGCTTCAAAAAGTCTATAGTGTATAAACCCTGAAAATGATGCAATAGAGGCTTATTTCTATGGTTATAAATTTATTTGACTGTATAATGCCAATAAGGGTTAGAATACAATGAAAGCTTTGGTAAAGGATAATATTTACTAATCTGATTGACAGAACATGCTGCAAATGTGAAAAGTTTAAGTACTAAATGTGAGCATATAATGGAATTCTATTTTTGTAAAAAAAGATGTGGTATGGGAATAGCTCTGGGCTACTTCATAATGAAGAACTGAGGAGGGAAAACATGTTTGTTTTGTCACTAAATCAAAACCCATTTTTCCATGAGCAGGCAAGAAGGCAACACCTTTTGGCAAATAAATGTGTAGTAAACTTACACACTGACATGTTTGCATTCTGTTCAGGCAATATTGATAGCACTCAACTAGACTGTGCCAATCTTCTTACTGAAAGTTAGGGTGGAGTCGCCAAGCCCTGGTAGGGTAGATATTCCAACATGGAATCCTGAAAACCCCCAACATTTGGCACACTGTGGTGCATTCCAAAGGCAAAGCACTTGACCTTTAGAAGCAGTTAAAGACCTCTGTGCAACAGTCATGCTGCAGATGTGGTTAAACTTGACTCTGCCTCCAGGAAGCAAGAAAAAAAGTATTAGAAAAAAGTCAACAGGGAGGTTTTACAAATGAATGAATGTTTCTGTCTACTAATCCTGTTGGCTTTTTTCAGTATTTGCCTTATCCTGTCTTCTGCATTTGCTTTTCTGCGAAGACCCTTATTAAAACTGACAATTAAAGCAAGGAAATGTTAATCTGCAGATTCCATGAGAAAAAAAGGAAATTAAAATGGCCATGTATTTTGTACTAATCCCAAAACCTACAACAGTATTGATTCCCATATCTGCCATGCTCATGTGGGTGCTATATGAGAAGGACCCACAGTAGGGCATTCCCAAAGGCTGTTAAAAGCACATTTGTTTGTTTACTCTTTCCCTCGACTGTGGGTAGAGATGCTCTGGCAGTTATACTGTTTTCAGTGTGTCTCCACCTCTGTACTGTGAATGTGGGGACACACACAGTGTCAGTCAATTTCTGCCCCCTTTTATTCCAAAATCTGGGATTTTAGAGATCTGATGCCTTTCCCCTTTAAACCAACTTCACACAGACTTCAAAAGCGTTTGGCCAAAGGTGGGAGGTGAGCAGCTTCCTCTGGGCCCAGAGGAAAGGAGGAGGAAGCAGAAGAAAACAGACTCGGCCTGGAGGTGCCTCGCACTTTACCCACCGCTTCCACCATGTAGGAAGGGGGCAGGGGGAGCCATGGGGACCACCTTGGCAGCACACAGCAGGAAGCATGGAGGCTTCTGTGTGAGGTGAGGTGCGAGAGAATGATGGCTTCCTTCACACGCATCCTCTCTTCAAGGCTCCTGTTTGCACTGTTTCCCTCAGAGGTGCCAAAACCATCTCACCTCCTCAGCTGCCCCTTTTTTATTGTAAAACTTTAGTGTAATAAGAGGGCACCTAGTCACAAGCTATAAAGGAAGCTATAAAGTGCCTGCACCCAGAAGCGAAATCTGAACACATCTACAAACGAGATAAGGACAGCGAGTATCTGTGAGGGAGGAGGGGGAGAGGTTGACTGTCTTGATTTCAAAACTGTTTGGTCATCACTACCCTGCTCCACCACTGGTGTGTACATGGATGGAGTCAATACAATAAAAAAATAAGGATGCATACAGCTCGGTGCAGGTTCATTTCAAACCACATCCAGACAAAAAATTCTCATGGATTTTTAAGGACATTACTGTGCATGTAGCCTATGTAACCTTCAGTTAGACAGACAAACTAACAAACCAAAGATCAGATACATACACACCACCTTTTGTGACTGAAATTGCAACTCTGTATTAAACGGACTGAACCAAATATGGCACACAACCAAATTTCTCTTTTCAGGTAACTCCCTTCCCCCCAATATCTGCAAGTACGCCATGCTTTCTACACATTTCAACCAATATCTCTTTTTCATTCTAGATTCTTTCATCCCTATCCGTAACATGAAATTAAAAATCTCATTTGAATGAGTTGTAAGGACAAATGAAATAAATCTTTATCAGATTAATTGGCAATAATGATAGTAGGGTTTTTTCCCAACAGAACTAAAAATCAGCTTCTCAGTCTCAATTGGCAATATCTTCAGTGATTCTCAGGCATTGGAATCACAAGTCAGAACACAAAGCGTGATACTCTTCAAATCCAGCAAGGCAAACCAAAAGATGACCTGGTTATTTGGCTGTGAACACAGAAGTTACCTACAGCAAAGTGTTTCTACTAGCCACACCTGGAGAAAGAACAGGTTGATCTGCTGATCAGTTGCAAAAACTCTTCGAAGCTGAATTAAAAAAACACACTTAAACTGATCCCATCAGGTTTTACAGTAAAAAGGTATAGGGTTTCACTGGTGTTGTGTGCTCCAGTTTTCAGAAGAGAACCTGCAGAACAGTGGCTGTGTTTCTTCCCATAGCCTCACTCACAGGGTCAGACATATGACTGGAGAATATTTTACTTGCAGGATTCCCAGAAATTACAGCTCTGGAGCGCATAACTAAAATCGAGGGGGAAGCTGTTTTATCGGTCCTCAAAATCAATGAGCTACAGAATGAGCCCCTTGTTTTATGCTGGCCATGCAAATGGAATGTTATATCTATTGATCTAAAAAAACCCAACCCACTGGAATAAAACCTTAACTAAGAGGAAAGCACAAACAAGCTCTTCCCAAGTTTCTGGAAGACCACCTAGAGAGCTCACTGGGGTTCTTCACAGAATGCCAGCCTAGATGGACTTCGGTTTAATCCAACAAGGTGCTCCTTGTGTTCTTAAGATAAAGTGCATACCCAGAATCAACACCAATTAATTCTTCCTTAACTTTTAAAGAAATCCTGAGTGTGTACTCTTTTGTTACTTTAAAATACATTAGTGGACCATTGGGATTCCAGTTAGTAACCTCCTCCCCCCAAACAGTCAATGCTGCAAGACTAAGGTCAATCCATCCCTGACCTACAGTGTGCTTGTTTGTGCTGCTTTTAAAACCTAACACAGTAAGCCTTTGCTGCCTGGTTTATCTCGCAGCAGGATCTAAATGTGGGGCCCTTTTTTTCAGTTAGTGAAGCAAACAGAACCTCATCATCACAAACGTCCTCATTGCTGAGGGAATATAGAAAGGGCAGTAAGTGCACAGCTCCCTGAGAAAAGAAATCTAACAAGGAAAGACCAATCACACTTGCTGGGGCCAGGAAGAAGTTAGGCCTCCAAGAGCCTTGAAACAAAACACATCAATCCAGAGATGCACATCTCATGTTACAGCCACATTGCCCTCTTCCCACCCAAGCACCTAACGATGTACACGATTTTGATACATTACCATTGTGCTAATACAATGGTATTTTATTTTTATTTTATTTTATTTCAAATATTTCTATCCCAACTATTTCTGCAAATATACTCCAGGCAGTTAACAGTAACAGAATAAAATTAACAGAATCCCCTAACATTCAACAGTAGTATCCATTTAGCAAATTCCAGCAGCACCAAAACAATAAAGAACTGAGCTAACAAAAATTACACAATTAACCAAATACTTTGTAAAAAGCCAGGTCTTCATTAACCGTTTGAAGCGGCATAGTGATGGGGCCTGATGGACCTTACCCAGCAAAGCATTCTAAAAGATAGGTACCACAACTAGGGTTGCCAGGTTCAGGGCCTGAGACTGATCCTGTATCTTTAGGAGAAGAGAAAGTCAGCCAAGTGCATGTGCTCTTGCAACACTGTAATGGGAAAAACCACAAGGTAGAATTCTCCCTTCTCCCTGGCAACCCTAACCACAACAGAAAAGGCCCTATCCCTACCTAATGCCAGTCTCGCCTGCTGAAGTCGAGGGATTTCAAGTAGGGCGCAGATTATTATTGGTGTGTGAGGAGAGAAACATATGGAAAAATACAGTGCCTAAAGCACCTAGTCCCAATTAGGGTTGCCAGGTTCAGGTCCTGAGACTGATCCTGTGTCTTTAGGAGAAGAGAAAGTCAGCCAGATGCAGGTGTTCTTGTAACACTGCAATGAGAAAAAGCACAAGGTGGAATTTTCCCTTCCCCCTGCACACCTTTTAAAGATACAGAAGACCTCTTGGTTGCCAGGCCCGGCCTCCAAGAGGTCTTCTGTATCTTTAAAAGTTGTGCAGGGAGAAGGGAGAATTCCACCTTGTGGTTTTTTCTCATTACATTGTTGCAAGAACACCTGCTTGGCTGACTTTCTCTTCTCCTAAAGATACAGGATCAGTCTCAGGACCTGAACCTGGCAACCCTAGTCCCAATCCATTAGGGGTTAAGACCAGTGCCTTGAACTTAGCCCAGAAACTAACCGGCAACAGTAGTATCTTTTCATACAAGCAAGTGTGCTTTGCCCCCCACAAGCCTCTGGGTCTTCCACAAGATAGCCAAGAATAACTGATTCAGTAATATATATATATATATATGTATATTCACTAATAGGCAAAAAACCTTGGGGCTTAAGAACGTACCTATAGGCAACAGCTATTTCTATCAAACTTTAAAAAGCAGGGAAATTGAGCACCTATAGTGAATGCACCAGGGGAGCAGGAGACCTGACCTCCTCTCTGAGATGTTGTACTGCCCTACAAATCTGTAAAAATGCAAACACAATTTGGGTTGGTCTTTCACCGTCCAATCCACTTCCTGTGTAGCTTGGAAGAATTTGGTAACATGTGCCTCTGAGCACATGTTATGGTGATATGGTGATCAACATTAATAACGAACAAAATTATTTATGTCTCTGCTAGTTCTCCACAGTGTCAAGCAGACATAAAGCACTCATTCCCATTAAAAGAACCAAGAAAAAGTGGGGACCAAGATTCAATGAAACATTTTATTCATCATGCTAAAATAAAACATTCCATAATCCATTTTTTCTTCATTTTTCCCCAATTTTTCAGAAAAACAAAACAAAAAACACTTCAAAAAAACTTTTTCTTATCTTTTCTGGGGGTTTTCTGGGCCTTCACATCTCTAAGCAAAGCAAATTCAATCAAGGCAGGGGAAAGACCTTGGGAACTCTGTTGTTAAAACCATCCCAAATATGACCATCCCCAAGAGTAAACCTCCCTGCACTTGGTGAGATTATTCCTGAGGAAATATGAGAAAAGTCTCTAAAGCTGACACTTTGTCTGGTGGGAGTATTATTGACTACTTGCTATTTCAGATCTGTATTCCTGAGATTAGAACCCATGTCCACCAGTGTTAAGGTGGAATCATTACTATCATCTAAAATTATGCAATAGCATCTATTTCATCCCAGCCTTTCCAAACCTTTGGGTTGCCAATGTTGCTGGACTACAACGCAAATCAGCCCCAGCCATCATGGCCAATGGTCAAGAATTATGGAAATTGTAATCCAGCAAGACCTGGGGACCCAAAGGTTGAGAAAGGGTGAAAGCAGTTCAAGATAGGTTCAAGGAATGACATGTGAAAACAAACTGGCCCTGGCCTACATTCTGAGTCTGTACTAGTGTACTCTTAACCCAAAAGCTGCTTGCTCAGCAATAACAGTTCTGGCTGTTTTCCACCAAGATGCTTAGCAGTAAAGCACCGTTTGCAAATTGTAGCTTTAAGGAGACCATATAGCTCAATTAAATGGGGGCTACTTAAGTGAGTGTGCTTAAAGCAAGGTACCTATGCACATCTGCCCAGGAATAAGCCCTCATTAACACAGTTGGACTAATTTCAGTGCAAACCCAAGATCTGGCTGCCCAAGGACAAGATTCCCCACCCCACATTCCACAAATATAAACTGACGAGACTGGCAGTTGAATCCTACTTCAACACTGGTGACAGGACAGTGTTCTCTACTACACCTGAGGGTAGCTGACTTATTTACACAGTTACGTCCTCCTCCAACACCTTGCCACTCACTCCTTACTTCCCAGCATCTGCCACCCAAGTCAGCCATCTCACTCTGCCTAATGGTAGGGATAGCCCTGCTTCACAATAAGCATTCACCAGTTGTGGATAGCGCTGTGGAACTTAACCAAAGAGCCACATGCACAATGGGGAGGAGGTGATTTTCAGGAATGTGAGTCGTGGCCTTGCAATGCATCTAAACTTTTACAAGCCTATCCCACCCCTACAGGAATCACAGGCTGAGTAAGGGTATGACTCAATTTATTTACAGCATTATCAATACACACAGTGCTTCACAAGACAGATCTCTGACCAGAGACACTATCATTCTAAACATTTAACAAAGGGGGGGGGACAATAGAGAGAGAGAAGAAAGATGAAATGAGGCAAAAGTAAGATGAATGTGTCTTTATTTCAGGGAGAGGTTTAATTTCAGATTAGTTGCCATGGGAAACTCCACCTCACAACACTTTCTCTTTTTTTGGCTGCTGCTTCCTGTTCTTTTAGGCTGTTACTTTCTAAATATTAAAGTATAAAATAGCACACTCCTGTTCACTTGTACCTAGTGACTGGGACTAGGTACCACTAGTCATTCATAACCACACATTCCATCCTGTTATCTTATACAATGTAAGATTAACCAAAACCAATGTCTGTAAAAGTTACACAGATTTCTACCATGCAATTAAAGCCACAGTTCTGAAGCCAGTGAGTACTTCCAAGCTATTTTGCCTACAATCATGAGTTCAGGTATTTCGAAATAAACCCCATTAAGCTCTGTCCGACTTACTTCCGATTAAGCATGTATGAAATTGGGTTACTATTGCTTCTTTTTAAGCAAGTGATCAGCGTTAATTACTTTAACATTCTCCCATAGGATACCCTTTCATATACAACAGATGAAGAAACGGCCACCATCAATAGAATAAGTCCTATACATTCACTACAAGTCTCCTTTTTTAATTTAAAAAAACAACAATCCAGATTTGGTTGAAAGTACAATACTGTAGGCTTATAGGTTCCTTTGCCTGTTACAACATTATTATTCATTGCAAATGTATCAGTTAACCTCACCTGGTCCAGTGGAATGCCCAGGAGATCACTCAGCGGATGCAAGAGAGTTGAACCTGTGGTCCTATAAGAAATGCTGCCTACTTCTGCCATCCTGCATGCTTCTCTTAGCTTAAGACTCCCCTTCCACACTACCGATCTAGACCACAGCACGGGCGGTGTTCAGGCAATCACTCTTTGGCGTATACACACACACACATACCAGGCACGTGTATTTCAGACCAATGCGGCCGCTTGCGGGTTGAGGCTCCGCCTCTCTCTCGACCTCTGATTGGCTGCCTACGACTCCCGCCTTTCTCTTCCTCATTCGCAGCAAAAACAGCATCTTTCACCCGAAGAGGGAACGTAGTGACATTGCGCGCGCGCGGGCGCGTGGCGGGCGGGGCTCTGGCTATTGTTCAGCGCCTCAAGTAAGTTCTTCAGGAAGGAAGGAGCGTGTCCTGAATTTGCACTGCTCCTCAGACTGCGGCCGGGCGGTTTGAGCTGGGTGGAGACCCCACCGCAGGTTTTTAACATAAGGCGTTCCTTTTTTTTAAAGGATTTGCTGCTGAGTGGAACCTGTTTTGCCTGCAACGACTTGGTGCACAAGGACTGATTTCGACAACATCAGATGTTGTGCGCCAGGGCTTGAAAGTCTGCCCTAAAGTCAATCTCCGTCAACCTCCCACTCAATTTCACACAGAGCTGGTTGTGGTTCCTAGAGCTTTAACACTCTAAGCATGCTCAAAGGCAAACTCTTTCTTTTGTTAAGAACCGTGCTGGACAAAAGGCCCGTTTAGTCGAATGTCCTGTTCTCACAGTGGTCAACCAAATGTTTAGGAGATGCCTAAATGTAAATGTACTGCCTTCAAGTCGTTTCCGACTTATGGCGACCCTAAGAATAGGGTTTTCATGAGGCTCAGAGGCAGTGGCTGGCCCAAGGGCACCCAGTGAGCTTCATGGCTATGTGGGGATTCGAACCCTGGTCTCCCAGGTCGTAGTCCAACACCTTACTAGATGCCTAGAAGCAGGGAATGAGCACAATATCCCTCTTCCCGCTTGTGATTCTCAGCAGTTGGTATTCAGAGACACATTACCTCTGACAGTGAAGGTAATACATAGTCGTCATGGCTAGCAGCCATTGATATGAAATAACAAGGAAATGTAAATCCAACCTACAGAAATGAATAGCAATAGTAAATTGGGTTTGTGTATGTGGGTCTAAAAATACTGATATGAAAGTTAATATGAAAGTTAAAATAAAGTGTCTAACTTTAATCTCAAATAATTAATGTATACAGTATTATATATATAACAATACAGGGAAAATACCACTAAATAAAATGTCTACGTTACTGATATGTATAAGCAGTAGTACAGTGGCAAATTTAGAAGTGCAGGGTCTTTTCATAATAGTCACAGCCTTGCCTTCTCACAGCGTGACCCCCAACTAAGATTATACAACCTTCTAAGATTATAGAAAAATCTGGCCAGGCTTGAATACTGATTTAGAAGACTCAGAAGAGTCTTAGAAGTTGCGAATACCCTTCCTTTCATGCTGATTGGCTCACAGGATGCTGGAGACATAAGGGTCTTCTGGCACATAGCTCCCAAAAAGTAAGGGGTCCAAGACCCCCTGAGACTCTGGATGACTAGGCTCCTGCTGGGAGGAAGGGCAGGATATAAATCAAATAATTATATATATATCTCAGCTGTTTGCGAGCTGAGAAAGACAGTGACATCTCGCGTGTTGGGTTTGGACCTAACATATAATTTGAGATTAAATTTGGATACTTTTATTTATTTTATTAACTTTAGCAGCCATTGATAGCTTTATCTTCCACAAATTTATCTAATCTTTTAAAGCTATCCACGTTGGTGCCCATCACTGTGTCTTGTGGGAGTGAATTCCATAGTTTAACAATTTGCTGTGTGAAGAAGTCAGCCCTGAATCTTCCAGCATTCAGCTTCATTGGATGGCCCTGAGTCCTAGTATTTATTTATTTATTTAATTTATATCCCACCCTTCCTCCCAGGGCGGCTGTATTATGAGAGATGAAGAAAAACTCCTTATCCATACATAATCTTCTACACTCCTATCATGGGCCCGTGATTTTTTTTTTCTAATATAAAAAGCCTCAAGTGTTGTAAACTTTCATGTGGGATATTTCTTCATAGTTATTTCCTCACGTAGATGTTATTTCAGTGCTTGGGGTTCTGTAAATGAATAAGTTCCGGTGTTAAGACTTGGCAAGGTTTGAGGGCAGTTGAATGAGAATGGGGTACATATTTTGAGGCAGATAGAGTTGCTACCCATCACAAGTGTGTGTGTTACAAGTGCATTTGCGGAATATAGCACCCCCAAGGAGGATTGGCCAAGAGAAAATGCGGTCTTTGGACCAAAAAAGGTGTCCACCCTATAGGTCAAAGCCATTTGAATTGCATCTGGAAATAAACTGTAAGCCAGTGCAGATCTTTCAGCACAGGGAAAATATATTCATTCCGGCACACACCGCTTAATAATCTGGCTGCTGGATAATGAACCACCTGGAAGTTTCCAAATGCTTTTCAAACACAATCTGAGGTTTACAATAATCCAACCTGTGCATTATCCAAGATTGCATAGCTAACAAGGTCATTCTTCTGAAGGAGCCCAGCTGCTACACCAGACAAATCAGACTTGGTGAAAGGTGCTTTATGCCATGGATGGCATTTGGGAAAGGCTAGATCTAAACCAGGCGTACCCTCCAGATGTGTTTGTAACTGCCATCAGGCCCAAGTCAGTATGGCCAATGGTCAGGGATGATGGGAGACGCAGTCAAACAACATCTAGAGGACAACATGTTGACTACTACCCCAATTTAAAAGTATATCCACACTGCAAATGTGATCAAGGGACAGTGCAACTTCTGTACTGCTGTCATCAACTGTATATCTCATCTGGATTGAGCTTCATTGTATTTGTCCTCATCCAGCTCATTACTGACTCCAGGCACTTGTTAGTACTGTTTCATCTGGATTTCATTTGGGTTGGATGAAAAGGATAAACTAAGTTGTGAGAGTCACATCACCTCATAACTAGAAATGTGAAGGCCCAGAAAAAATGTGGGCAAATGTAGTGTTTCCCCCCTCTATTTCCCCCATTTTTGTTTCCCCCCCCCAGACTTTCACACCTCTATATACATCGTATATACAGAAATGAATGCATTCAGGCTGCTTCTTTACTTTTTAAAAAGACAAAAAATAATGCAAAAACAAGTGGAGTCCCTAACAAAATGCTGCAGTGTGGAGTGTTTCTGTTCAGAATTCCAACCATTCCATTTCCATTGCTTGTTATGCTCCCTACCCCGACAGTCAGTCAGCATTCCATGCTCATTGAACATGCTCAGTCCACAATGGCCTGGTTTGTGTAAATAAAAAGTAAAAACATTTTTGATTCCTTTCATAATTCATGTTAATTGGGACTGTGTTGTCTATTTATTATATTTGGATGTATTGTAACATATAAATACTTGGAAAGGGATCCTAACTTAATGGGAGAGCATATGCTTTGCTTCCAAAAACTCATAGATTCAATCAGTGGCATTTTCAGTTAGAAGGTTCTGAGGTAGCAGGGATGGGAAAGATCCTTGAGATCTTGGAAACCCACTACTAGTTAGAAGTTGCATTCAGACATCATGCTAAGCCATGATTTAGCATAACATTAACAAGCTGCAGTGAGCTTCAGGTTCACACACTCCGACCTATGTCGTTCTCAGGGCTGGCACCAGACTGCAGTGGGCCCTTGATAACACTACCGCTGCTGCCGAGGGCTTAAATAGGCCCAGCTGCATCAGTGTGCTGTGCTCACACACCTGCCATCACCCAAAATGGTGGCAGGGCATATTGACACCCCCACTGCCCTCTTGGGTGATGATAAGCATGTGTACGCAGCACACTAATGTGCTCATATGGGAAGTGGCGCAGCCAGCCTGTGCAGGTGGTGGTGGGTGTTACCTGGAAGGGTGGCTCCTGATCCGTGCCAGCATCGGGGCACAGGGCGTATGCTCCCCAACTCAATGCTAGTGTGGATCAGGGAGCGGGAGCTACAACTGCCCAGCGTCAGGTGCAGAACCCCTCGGCCAGTAGCACCCTGGCTGCCTCCTGGCAACAGGCCTAACCCTTCTCCTCCAATACAGGTGTGAAGAGAGGAATTCTGTCATGGCCCCGTCAGAGGACTCATCAGACGAGGATGACTCGGGAGTAACAGCAGCAGACCCAGAAGGAGAAATGGAGGAAACTCCTGAGAACCCAGCTCCTTCTCCCCCTCAGCTGCAGAGCACCCCAGACACAGCTGAAGCCCTTCAGCCAGACGCAGACAGTTAACAGGATACTCCCCCCTCACCTGCAGAATGTAGACAACAGAAGGTCAGGCAGAAGAGGGACAGGCCTGTCCACTTAAGGCCAAAACACTGATGGCTCACACCTGCTGACAAACCTGCTCCTTAAAAGTCAAACCTTGGGTTCAGCTTGTTGCTGACTACAACATCAGGCGTGACCACTGTGTGTCTTCCTATTCCCTGAACCTTGACTTGGACTGATCTCTCGGCAAACTAGACCCAGACCTTCACTGACATCTCTTCTGGATTTCTGGCTTGGCACGTAAGCTTTGAACAGCTTCTGTCCTTATCTTGCTTCCTCCTTGCTAGCCTAGCAGATTTATAGCCAAGCTGCCGGCTGAGGACTTATGGCCTGGCAATTACCAAGGAATCTCCAGCCCTGCCTGCACCCCCACCGACACTGCTGTCTTAGTGAAGAGCTGACAAATTCAAAGGCTTTTACTTCTGCTTTTGGTTAACTGTGGTTTATCATGTTGTCTAGGCTAAGATATTATGGTTGACATAAATTGTGTTCTCTTTCAAAAGTCAATTCACTGTGGTTTCTGAAGTGAACTTTAATTGTGGTTACTTTTAAACAAGCTAACAACAGTTCCAGGTTAATATAACCCAAGCAAGTGGAGGTTAATAAAAAGTGGAAGCAAAACCTTCCAAACTTCTCCAGGTGGTGGCACAGGATGAGAAAGGGGGCAGGCACACAAGCCAAGGTGCACTGCAGCTATTTAACATCATGCTAGACCATTGTTTAGCATTCACTTCCCACTAAACTGTGGCTTGGTGGACTGTTCAAATACATAGTCAATACTAGGCCAAATGGACCAATAATCTGATTTTAAGTGTCATACAATATATCCAGATGTTGAGTTTTAGCTTTTCTTTCCTTCAAATTTTATGTAGCTGACATGTATGTTTTAAGTTATTCTACACACCATGTTATCTTTTAAGTGTGATATATAGCTATTTGTCATTGCATTGTTCAGGTGCAGGTGTTCATAGCAGCTTAGACAGGGAAGTGGGTGACCATGGCTGTAAGCATTGCTCCACCCTGGAAGTCTGTGGTGGTGTTGGGAAAATAACTTCATCTGTGTGGTGTATTGCTCCACAAGTCAACTTATGACATATTGATAATGTCATGTGAAGTGATTTAAAGAGGTTTCCACTTGACTACTGTAATGTACATGTACTAGACCTTTAAATGTTTGTAAAAGGGGTACTGAGCAATTGCTTTTTGAATTGTACCTTAATGTATTCTAAACCCAGAATGATTGACTCAGTTGCACTTAGGAATTGAAAAAGCTCATTTACACATACACGCACTCTTTCAGTGCAAATCACCTATGAAGCTATGACCCCTGCTGGTGGATGTGCAGAACATCTATGCATTTGTTTCAAAATGTAAAATGGAAGCTATCAGCTTGTCCGACCTAAGTGGAACAAGATATCTGTTTCTTGAGTAGGGTAGCTGTACAGAAGGTCACATTATACTTTAAGACAAATGTCCAAACAACTTTTTCCCTTGCCACCACTGACATTTTTTAAAGAAATACAAAGTATTTATTTTGAATATGAGCAGCGGTTTACAGTACACCCTAACTTTCTTTTGTTACCTAAACGTTCATCTACCATGAAGGGAATTGTCATCAGTCTAATAATTACATTTCCATTTTCTGCAAATCTTATATTGCTCTCCCCCATTGAAGATATTTTTTTAAGGACAGAAGTGGTTAACATTATTTGGGGTGAGGGTCACATTGACCCATGGTTAGCCTTCTGTGGCCTGCATGTCAATGTGGGTATGGCCGAATTTTAGAACTGGATGTTGCCAGTCATTTATCTGGTTTTTAAAGGAAACTTTGGTGGGTGGGTCTTGGGGTGTATGTCACCAAACACTTTTGGTGGTACAGAATCTCAGCAGGGGAACTGCAGAAGACATCAGAAAACATTTTTTTTAAAAAAAGGACAACATATAGACACCATTGGATGCTTGTAATTGCAGGTGATTAGACTGATTTCAGCACTAGTGACTTATGGTGCATTTGTTTGATCTGACCCTAAAAGATATGGCACCAGGACACATGCATTTTAATAATGTCACTACAATGGCTTAGCTACATGTTTATTTCAAATGCACAAATACCACCTTTCTGCTATTCATTCTTCAAGGCAGCTTAAAATGAAGTGAAACATTAAGATTTTTTTGAAAAAAACTTTAATCCAGAATGCCTGTCAGCAGCATGTGTAGCAAAAAGTGGCCCTCCAAATGTCACTGGACTGACCGTCGGCATTCTGGCCAGGGCTGATAGGAGTTTGGAGTCCACATCTGGTGTGTGCAGGAGTCAAATACTTGTTTTACAGGATTAAAGCAAGGACACCTATTAAATTAAATCATGCACACAGATGGCACAATGTAAATTAGATCTATCCTTCCATCTATATATAAATTACAACGGAGGCATATGAACCTATCGGTACATTGAGGTCTTCCTCAGAGGCTCTATTTTATGAGGCCCCAGCATCCAGTATGATGAGTGAAGGTGGGATATAAAAATAATAAATAAATACAGGATATGGCCTTCTTTGTGGTGGCACTGAAACTATGTCACTCCCTAGTGAAGTTTATCTTGGCTCCTAAATTCCAAAGGGCTTTTGGTTTGCCTTGATTAGCTTCCTCATTTGTTTCTGCTACTACAATCAGCACCCCAATGGTGGGGGTGGGGTATCTGGCATTTTCTTCTTTTGTGTGGGAGATGCTATTGCAAGAGTATCACAATAATACAGTTTCAATAAGAAACAGTAATCAGATATAGCAAAAGCGATGGGGCCCCCAGAAGAGTGATTAGTGTCAGTTAATAGTACTTTTGTTGCACGGATGGCCTTTCTCCTTGTTTACCTGTTTTGGCTGTTCTGTCCTGGTACCCCCAGTTATTGGATTAGGGTTTGGTGTTAGATTTTAGGTCTGGAATTCTAAGGCAAGATGCCTATAAGGATTCTAGGAAGACAAGTGTTAGCAGCATGCTTCAGTTCCTATGAGTATTTTTGGGACAGGTTGTTTTAGGCAACATGCTCCTCTTTTTGTGCAAAGTGCCCTTTCCCCATAGTTTTCAGGGCTTCGTCTTGTCTGTTCTAAGTGCCTGACATGGGGCCAGAGAGATATAGCACCCTATCATCTGAGTTATGGTCTCCCTGTGTGGGGTTTATATACTCGTAGTGGTGGACTTTAACTTGTGTCATATCTTATATCAGGTGTGTGGAACCATTGGCCCTCAAGGGATCATGGGAGATGAGGTTCAGCAACATCTGGAGGGCCAAAGGTTGCCTACACCTACCTTGTACTCTGTCATGGTGACACAGGCAGGGTGGTTCCCCCACAGGGCAGCTGTTTTCCTTTCCCCCACGGCTTTTTCCATTGAACACAATAAGAAAAACTTCCTTCTGGCTCTGAGGTCAAGAGTTGTAAAGTTGTACCATCAACAGGGGTGTAGTATGAGTGAGGATAAGACATAAGTGACTCCTTCCCTATGCTGCTTTTCCCCTTGTTCACAACTCTATCTTGTTTTGGCCATCCTGCTAGTGCATTTTCAATGATACAGTATCTGTACTGGTAGAGTGTTCCACTGGCATATTTGGGAAATTGAACCCTAGTGTTGCTTCTGCCATATCCTGTAGTGCCTCAGCTGGCACATCTTCAGTTAGCATTGCAGCCTTAGGTGCAAGTTAACATGGTTTAGTAGTTAGATTTACACCACTGTTTATGAAATATGAGGAGGTATCAATTCAAAATTTAATTTAAACAAATTATTTAAAAAGGCCTCCTCCCCATGCTGATTTAAATTGTGTTGATTTAAATCAATCCACCCTGTTTTTGTATGATTTTCAGTTTGTCTTATAAGCTATCTTGGAGACTTTTAGTTAAGAGGTAAGTGACCAATATTTTAATAAATAAATAAATAAATAAATGTCACAAACTGTCAATTGCAGAAATACATCCAACATTGCGAATGAAATGAAATTAGCTGTCCCACAAAGTACACCTGCATTTCTTTTGAGGGGAGAAACAGGGCTCTATTCTATAGAATCCTGTGCTCATGTTTCACTTGCCTTGTATTGGCTGAAGCTGGCTTGTATGAATGATTCGTGCATGTCAAAGAAATGCTTTCTAGAACAACTGCAAACTCCAACCCAAAGCTGTTGGGTAAATTCTGTTAAACCTACTCTGTCTGCTTATGGGATCAACACGGAAGTTCTACCTACTTTCTCTTCTGTTAAACAGCTGTTCAAAGAAAGAATCCATCTTTATTCTAAATGGTGGGACCTCTTTTCAGTTACCCAAATGTCATATTCTATTTGGTACCCACTATATAAAACAACATTTGGCATGGAGCAATACTTCACATTTCTAACAGTGGCACCCCTGAGAAAATCATTCACAGCTTTACGACTTCAGATTATGCCCTCTGCTTTTCCGGATGGGAGGTTTTCTAACATTCCAACCCAACAAATAGTTTGTATCTCTCAATCTGGTGAAGTTGAGGACATTATACATTACTTGCTAAGCTGCCCCCTGTATAAGTCCCCAAGGTTAAAATTTCATCCCGACGTCCTTCACTCCTTGTCAAATAGACCTCCCCTGGAGCAGCTGTGCGTCCTGCTAGCAGGCAATGACATATTTATAACTACTTAGGTGGCAAACTTTGCTCTAGCTGCAGGAAAAGTAAGAGTTAGATACCAAAAACACCTTGTGGGCTGAGTGGGATGTGCCTCAGTGCTATTATGACTGTAGTATCTATACACTAAGACATGGGGTGGGTCAGGGTATCTTTCTCTCAGGAGAGGAAATTTTATTTGAAATGTATTCTTCTTCTACTCTATGTTGTTGAACTGTGTTTTGTTGTAATATGACCTGTATTTTAATATGTATTTTGTATTTTCCTTTTACATGTGTTGAATTGTGGTAGCCTATGGCTCTGAGCAATAAAGATTCATTTCATTTCATTTACATCACAGCCACTGCTGGAAGAAGTGTTCTGTGGAACTCTTAAGATTTTTATTTTTAAAGATCCTCAATGTACATCTTACAAAGAAACATAAGCAAAACAGGCAAGCCACTGTTCCAAGGAGCTTACAATATAAATGTCA
Source organism: Rhineura floridana (assembly GCF_030035675.1). NCBI lineage: Eukaryota > Metazoa > Chordata > Lepidosauria > Squamata > Rhineuridae > Rhineura > Rhineura floridana. The sequence goes on from NC_084480.1 coordinate 217,791,660, forward strand.
ACCATTATAGTAATAATAGAGGGAACAAAAGACAACAAAAAACAGAAAGAGGGGAAGACTGGGGAAGTAAAAAGTAGCATAGGATAAATGAGATAAATAAAACTACACATACTTGAGTTAAGTTTGGATGGTAGATGAAAATTCTGGGTGAGATCCAGTGTAGTATAAGCAGGCATCTGCTTGCACAAGAGGGCTTTTGCATCCCTTTGTGCCTCCCATGTGCCCCCAGAATCTGCTCTGGAAGGTTGAGGGACCCTTCAGAACAGATCTTGCACGCATGTGGGGGTTGGAGGGGGAGAAGAGAAATCAGAAGTCCTGCATGAGCAAATTTAGTTCCTTAGAAAGCTGCCTTATATTGATTTAGGGCATTCGTCCTTCACGCTCAGTATGGCCTGGCAGTGGCTGTCCAGAATTTTAGACTTGGGTCTCTCCAAGCCTTACCTAGAGATAGGCTTTTCTGCAAGCAAACTAGATGCCTTACCACTGAACTATGGCCCTTCCCTGATTTCCATTGTTCAATATTGGATGTTGTCCTATGGACTCCGATCAAAAGCTTTGAAGGATGAGAGAGGAATTTCAACAGCAAAGACCTGGAGATGGTCATGCATGAACTAAATTTTTAGCCAATGGGACAGAGGAAAAATACATTTTCATACTGTACAGAGAGAAGCAACATGACTTGGTGACAGGTTAAATGTGAGAAGTGAAGAGAAAGAAAGAGAAATCAAAGCCAAGGCTTCATGCTTCATCGAAAGAAGAGGTAACAATGCCGTTCCATACAGAGACTAATCGAGGCGAGGACAGTTGGGTAAGAAGGGTGTGGTTCAGTTTTGGACATGTGGAGTTTAGATCGTGATGAGACATTTAAGCTGAGGTATCAGCAAGGGCATTGGAGATACAGGAGTAGATGAAAGGAAAGCGAGCTTGAATAATAAAAGTATAGCTGGGTGTAATAGGGACAGAGGTGCAGTGAAAGCCATGGGACTTGATGAGAGTTTTGTGTAAAAAAGAGGACAGCAGAGGATCAGGAATGGAACCCTAAGGAACCACAACAGAAAGGGTAAAGGCAGTAAGGGAATTTTTTCTTGGGTGGAAACACGGAACAAGCAAGTTGACAGGTAGGAAGAAAAACAGCTGAGAATAATGAAGACTTACTAAGATGGTTTCGCTGGAGACTTATGGAATTAGAAGCATTCCTGAATGTACTGGAGGATTTTATGGCAGATAGAACTTGCAGTCCTGTCAAGACCCTTGTCTCGCTATGGAACAGTGAGATGAGATGAATCATCAACATGATCTCTCCTAAGAGCCTCCTCCGGTCCTGTGGAGGCTGTTCAGAGTCTGAGTATTCTGGAGAGATGCAGACAATGTAGCCAGATGGACAAAAGTAAAGCATATATGGCAGATGACTTTACTGTGAAGATGATCAGACATGCACTACACCACAAAACCATGCCTATTGCATACTGCTGAAGGTGGCAAAGAAGACAGAAATTTCTACCTCTGATGCATCCTCGAGTAGTCATCTGGCAGAGCTTTTCCAAGTGGTTCAGGGGTTATTAATATCTACCCTGGTAAACAGAGTGTTGGACTGTTTGAAAGCCTTGTGTGACAAGTCTGTAAGGTACGTAGAGGGTAAGACACTCACTCCAAAATTACACTATTGCTGACACAAGTCTGGTGAAGGTATCTATTGCACTCTCTAGTCTGCTTTCATGAGAAGGGTGGAGAACCTTCCACCAGCACACCAATTACGGCCCACCACGGGTCTCAGTTAGGTCCACCTGGCTATTCCTGACAAACCATACCCACCTGCCCCACACCTCACATTATATGTGGCATCAGGTATTGGACAGGTACCAACGTGGCTTCAGATGAACAATCAGGGCTTAAAGTGACTTTTCAATTGTTCTTTTGCTGGAGCAAGGTGTTGCTCCAGGATCACAAAGGGGTTTGCATTGAAACCCTGCTGAAACTGTGGGGGAACCCATTTTAGTAAGGATTTCTCTGCATACCACTCCCAGACCAATCTCTTTCACAGCTGGTAGTGTGCCTTCAAAAAGGCTCATTAGATAGCCAGCTTGGCTATCAAATCCAGCCTGTGAGAAGTGGCCCCCTAAGGGAAAAAGGTGTCCCACCTGTCTGTTATGGGATCAGTTGCAGCTTCTGCAGCTGACCATGTGCCTTTTTGACCCTTGATCACTGACGCACTAGAGTGAGCTTGGGGGGCGGGAATGGCCAGGTGGGTCCAGGGTGAGACAAATACTTCTTTATATGATGGTGTGATGTCTGTGGCTTTAAAAGAGACCATAGTGTAGCCACTCTAAAAAAAGCCCACTGTAGACCTGGAGGTTTTTGACAACTACCACCTGGTTGTGAATACCCACTTATTTGGGAAGATGCTTGACAGGCCAGTGGTGGAGAATCTCTTGGAGGAAACTGATTATCTGGACCCTTTTCAATCTGGGTTCAGGTGTTGGTCAGAATGAGAGATGGCCCAAGGTTTGGTGTCTGAAGCAGAAAATACAAATGATAACTTTTTTGGAAGTTGAAATAATAAATAACGTACAGTTGGCTACCCTTCACTGGTACTCCAAGTTCTGTCACATGAGACAGGCCACCTCTTCATGCCTAATAGCACTGCCAGCTCTAGGTGAGCAGAAGGGTATAAAGCACGATGAGAAGAATTTGGGAATGCTTAGAGCAGTCTTTATACACAATGTTTTTGCCTAAGATTGATTGCTTCCACAAAGGACTATGTAGGATATTGGACAAATCCTCCAGGAAAGAAGCTCCTTTTAACAATGTCTTTTTTGGGTGGTGGTGGGTGAACACTCTGACATAGTCAGAATGTGGCTCCTTGTCTACTGGCTTGTGGCTGCTGCAGGCAGCTCACTTACATGTGGCTGGAATGGCATTCCTTGCCAGGTGGCACAGGCACCTCTGCAGTAAACAGTGCTTTGGGTGCCCCTGAAGCACTGTTTACTGCAGCCATGTCTGCTTGAGTGTAGGGGAGGATGGCAGAGAGAGCGAGAGAGAGCGAGAGAGAGCGAGAGAGAGCGAGAGAGAGCGAGAGAGAGAGCACAGGGTGATGGTGGTGGTAACTGTCCCTTGCCTGGCTGGTTGAGTATACGGAGAGGAGAACTGTGCTCAAAGCTTTAGATTGCTATAGCAAGATGCTACATGATAAAAGAAAAAAGGCAAGGCAGCCATCCCTGGATACATCTTGGAAGAAGCCTTCAAGTGGTCCATATGCAAGGCATGAGTATTATTAGTTTTGAATAAAAAGTTTGCTGAAATATGTTGAACTGCTCTTCTTTTTGTGGTGTAGGAACCTATCCTATTCTTTCCATGTTATTCCTACCTCTGGTACCAAAGTTTCTGTTAAAGAAGTAATGCCCAGGAGCGAATGTACTTTGTTAACTGAGGTATTACTGTACCTCCTTTCAAACCAGTCAGGAGGCTCAGTGATGCTGGTCAGGGTTTGAGATAGCTGAACTAGCCATAAACTGAAAGGCAATCCTGTTTTAAATGTACCTCAGTTGGCAGGTGCCCTTTTTGTTTAGTTGTCTTCTTCAATGCAGTATCCTCCAAACTTCCAAATTCAATGCAAGGGAATAAAGCCACAACACTTTTCTCTGTATAATGTGCCCATGAAAGACTATTCAGGGGAAAATAAAGATAATTTGTTACAACAGACGAAAGCAAAGATGTTAACATCATCTGGGGAAGTAGACCCAGGCACATAAAACAGCATGTCTGAACAGTATTTATTTAACAAAAATTATATACTGCTTGAATGTAAAGACCTCTAAGTGGTTTACAAAAAACATTAACATTACCAATGAAACAGTTAAAAACAAGTATTAAAAACACTTTAAAAACAATCAAAACAGCTACTAACTACAAAGATTAAAACAGATAAACATCTACGAGTCTGAAAATGCTTACCTAAACAGAAAAGCTTTAAGTAGGCACCGAAATGTAAACTCAAGCAAAATAGTAACTTAGATCAATCTGGAGTAAATAATTGCACATCTATTTATAGCAGCAATAGTAATATGTATCACTAGTATACCTTCATGTTCATAAGACATGCCAAGTCTACATGAGAATAATTTACAGCACAACTTAATACATACATTTTCAGATGTAAGACCCACTGAGTTCAATGGAATTTACTCTCAGGTAAGTGGCTATAACTGCAATCCAGTTATCTGAATTAAGATCCATAGAAATCAACAGGACTTCTGTAAACATGTTTAAGATCGCTATATAGAACATTACTTTTAATGAGCCAGCAGTCTTCAGTGTTCAGTTCTACATTCTTTCGCTCATGTGTGTCCAGTTTTGCTGTACTTCAGTGAGATAAATGCTGACTTTCCCTGTCTTTTCCATGCCGGGAAACGCGCAGACTACACTGTCAGAAGAAGGGGGGGAGGGGGGGAGAGAAAAAGGTCAGCCTAGCGCATAGGGTCGCCATAAATCGGAATCGACTTGAAGGCAGTACACACACGTACACACACAGACACACACACTCAGAGCGTACGGAATCCCGGCAGTTCAGAAGGGAATCCCCCAAAGACGCAGCCAATGGACAAGAGCTATGCAAAACAGGGCAACTCCAAGCCTTCGTAGCCCAATGAGAAGCGGCTAAAGTCCCGAAGTCTCTCGCAGTTGGCAGGCCAGGTGGAAGAAGCAGACCAATGAGACAGCGCTGCAGGCTTGGCGTGGCTAAGGGGCCTGGTTATGCAAATCTGATTTGAAAAACGGGCGGGAAATCTGAGTTTCGCGGGAGGCTCTTGGCGCGTAACCCGTCTCCTTTCCCTTCATTCATTGTCAGCGGCAGTCGCCGCTGCTTCCTGAAGCCATTTTCCAGCCAGCCCCGCAAAACGGGAGCGGCCGTGTTCCATCCGTCGCATCTGTCCGCTATGCGGGCTCGTTCCGTTTACCGACGCCGCCTCCTGAAGCTAGAAACCTCCCGGTACCCCTAGCCTGGGCCATTTTGAGTCGGGCGCGGGCATTGAGCAGTAAAAAAGCCAGGAAGGCCGGGTGGGGGTGGTGAAACGAAAGGGGTGGGAGGAGACTCTGCTCCGGGTGCAGACCGACAGGGGGGAAAATGAGGAGGGGACTGCAACCGCACGCCCTCGCCGGTCGGCCGGCCGCGTCTCCCATGGACTCCGGAATGACCGCTGCTGTCGCCGTCAGCCTCCCTGCCCGTATCTCTCCTGCCGCTGCAGCTTTCATCCAGATCCACAGCAGTTCCGGGGCATCCGCGTTGGGGGCGCCTTGGGTCTCCTCCTGCTGTCCCGGGGCTGCTTGTGGCGTGGCGGAGGGCACTCGGCCCAGTCTCACGGGCAGCAGCGGCACCTCCTTGTACTACACCCCGCACGGGCCCGCCGGACGGACGGTGCTGCTGCAGCCCGCCCTTGGAAGTGGAGGCCGACCCCCGGTAAATTCCTCCTTCCCAGTGTGTATGTTTGACTGGCTCGCTCCTCTTTCCACCCCGGGGGACGGGGGTATTCCACACGGGAAGAAGCTTCCCTGTAGGAAATCGCTCCTTGTTGCTATAAACTTTTTTATTTCCTTGCCCCTCTTTACCCATCTTTTGGCGAAAGAAGGGTTTTTTGGGGGGGAGGGGGCGATTAGAGTCTTCCCAACCCCATGAGAATAATCTGCGGGCGGATAATAGATGTTGTTTCCCTAAGAAGGGGTATGGGGGACTCTTACTCCCCTCTTTTTAATTTTTGAGGTTTGGAACAAAGAGAGCTTAGTAGAGGCCGGTCCTGCGAGCAACGTGCTGTTGGACTGGGGCATCCCTGAATTGGAACGGGGTGCGGGAGGGGGGATCTGTACGTATGGATACACAAGGGGGGCGATCTGAATTCCTCCCTTCCCCTGGGTGGGATTGGGGTTCAGGGTCTGAATAGGCAGCATGGCCGTGGGGGAAGGGGGAGGCTCTCTGTCCCGCTGGTCTCTTTCGCTTCACCCCCGGACTCGGCGGTGACGTTTCGCACACGTGCGCCGAGGCCGCGTCTGTGACTGGGAGCCGGGCGAAGGAGGGAGAGGGAGGGAAGGAGGGGGCGCTGATCCGAGCGGGGGGAGGGGGGACACACCAGCTTCTTCCTCTGGCCTGGGCAACCACACAGAACAGCACACATACACAACAGCCTGTGTATGTGTGTGTCTTGAGTCTCTCTCTTTCACACACGCGGCCCTTCCTGCTTCTCAACTCTTGGAGCTGCCTGGGGGCACTGTTAGGCTTGGAAATGCCCCTGCAGCAGGTAGGTTAGTGAAGACTGGGGGGCGGGTGTGCTGGGGGGCACTTAAGGTACTCGCTGCAGTAGCAGTCCACTGAAGTAGCTATATATCATTCTCCCGGCAGAATTCTCAAAATTCAAGGACTGTGTTTTTTGGGGGGGTATGTAAAGTTGGGGTACCAAAAAGTACCCTCTCGCTTTCCCTGTCTTACCCCACGGTCATTTTAGTTGAGGGGCAACACCCTAGCCCCACCATTTAAGAGGATGTTTTCCTTATTGGCTGAGCTGAGTTGGGCCTCTGCCTGTTACTGGAGATGACTCTCTGAAAGTTGGACGGTTCAAGTAACTGCTTCAGGCCACCGTTGTCAGTGTGCCACTTCATATTTGAAATTACTTCTTGGTTTGGGTGGGGTAAGTGTGTATGAGGTGAAGTTGGGTAGGTGAGGGATTTCAAGCTGAAACTTCCACTTTTCCTGTTTCCAACTCTTTTCCGATTTCTGTTAAGTATAATTTGATTATAATTTCTTTACTGATGGCATGGGGGCTGACCTCTGTGAGGAATGTTTTTTTTAGGGTGGAAAAGTCCTTACAAACTGTGGAAATGTGATTTGCTGGTTACAGAATAATTAAGTTACTGCACCCTCCCTGCTTCTCTTATGAAGCTTTTCCTGAAGGCTTTTTCATACCTGATTGTTATAACAAACTTGCTATAGGAGTTGGTAGTTCAGAAGTGAAATGAAGTTTGAAATAAAACCTTTTTTCTTCTAGCTGTCTAAGGAAATGTAGGCCTGCAAAATGGGACACAAAAATAAAATGGGGAAACTACTAGGTGCGGTCTTGAACTTTTGGGCAGCCCTATCCTGGGCCTTAGCTGATTAGAAGCCTTTTCTGGTATGGTACTATTGAATTTGGAGCCCTTTAATAGGTACAGTCAGATGGCTAAGTAGACTTACACTGACAGAGCTGAAAGAGCTCTTGACAGTGTGTGTATGCTTGGGGGAATTACCCTTCTCCTCTCTCCCTGTGGCACACAGTAGATGATCCTAGATTATGACACTTGTTTCCTTGTATGATCTAACATTCAAAACTTTTTTTTTGGCTGCTGTTTGTGTCCACAACATGACTGGTGCCTTGATCATCTCTGTTTTGTCTGTCTTGGCTATAGTAATTCACTTGGTTGAGGGAATGCCTATAGCCAAACTGACAGGATTAGAGGATAGGGGAAGAGGAAGACAAACCAAATACAATTTCTTTTTAATAAAGATCCAGGAGTAAATGGTACCATCACACTGAAATTCTGTCCCTTATAAACCAAGTAATCAGGCTTAAATTAGAGTATTAAAATAATAAAATAAATAGCAAATAGCATCTCTGTATGTCTACACCTCTGAATATTCAGGGTTAAACATGCAGTAAGAAAAATGTGTGTATGAATCACAATAAAATGGCCTAATGGGCATACTCTGTAAATTGCTGAGTGGTCATACAAGTTTCTGTCATTCGAAGTATGTTCTCTAAGGGATTTGGGATGGTGAGATAATTTCAACCTTCAGGGACCCTTTTCTATGTCATCTATCAGGGAAACTGCTTTGCAGAAGATTATGGGTCTCATATAGCCAATGTTGTTATGTGCCTTCAAGTCGATTACGACTTAATGGCGACCCTATGAATCAGTGACCTCCAAGAGCATCTGTCGTGAACCACCCTTTATGGAATCAATCCATCTCTTGTTTGGCCTTCCTCTTTTTCTACTCCCTTCTGTTTTTCCCAGCATTATTGTCTTTTCTAGTGAATCAGGTCTTCTCATGATGTGTCCAAAGTAGGATAACCTCAGTTTCATCATTTTAGCTTCTAGTGACAGTTCTGGTTTAATTGGTTCTAACACCCAATTATTTGTCTTTTTCGCAGTCCATGTTATGCGCAAAGCTCTCCTCCAACACCACATTTCAAATGAGTTGATTTTTCTCATACCCGCTTTTTTCACTGTCCAACTTTCACATCCATACATAGAGATCGGGAATACCATGGTCTGAATGATCCTGACGTTAGTGTTCAGTGATACATCTTTGCATGTGAGGATCTTTTCTAGTTATCTCATAACTGCCCTCCCCAGTCCTACCCTTCTTCTGATTTCTTGACTATTGTCTCCCTTTTGGTTAATGACTGTGCCATGGTATTGATAATCCTTGACAAGTTCCATGTCCTCATTGTCAACTTTAAAGTTACATAAATCTTCTGTTGTCTATAGCCAATGTAGTGAAGATTAATGATTTATCAACTAATGTGCACTATAATATTAGGCCATTTTTTTCTCTGTCTTACTTTCTGCAGTGACAGGCATTAAAATCTAGTGGTTAGAGTGTTGGACCACAACCTGGGAGACCAGGGTTCGAATCCCCACACAGCCATGAAGCTCACTGGCTGACCTTGGGCCAGTCTCTGCCTCTCAGCCTCAGAGGAAGGCAGTGGTAAACCACCTCTGAATACCACTTACCATGAAAACCCTATTCATAGGGTCACCATACGTCAGAATCGACTTGAAGACAGTCCATTTCCATTTTTCAAAGTGGGGGAAACATTGACATCATGATCTTTCTAGTGACAGTTTCTTGATGATTTTGTGTTCTACAAATATACAGATGCTGGAAAATATGTCTGTGAATTTTTATGTCCTGATCAGACCAGGAACATCCACAAGCATACTTTGAATACCTATCATTTGCTGGATCAGGCACTACTTATACAAATAGGATATGTACTGGAATTCACATTGAATGAGGAGACCATCTGGTTACACTTCATTGCTTTCAGCTGGATCCATATTTGAATGTGCATCCATTTTGGCGCAAGTAATCGTGCCTAAGTATCTTTTTTTAAAGTATCTGGTTAGAGTTGGGCAAAGAGCTACTACAATCCTGTGACAATTTAAAATTTTAAACTCTAAATAACTAAATACAGACATAGTTTATATAACCTCAATCCAAGATACATATTAAAAACAGTGCCAGCAGTTTGCTTTCCTTTATAACTTGAAGCTTGCTCTATAGTGGGAAAAACGAATGAGCTATCTGCGAATACTGTGTAGGATGTTAAAAATCGGCTTTACAGACAATTCTACACAATGTTACTAGTTTGTGGCACATCAACAGTCTAAAACATTGGGGGGGGTGGCGGCGGCGCTAAATCTTAAATTTTTACAAAACCTTCCTTGCTTTATTGCATAGAGAAAATACTAGCAGACTATCATGGAAGTGGCTCTATACAGGTTTGCTTTCAACTGTGAGTAACTTAAGTGCCCAGAGAAAAATGCCATTTGTTTCTATCATGGCTTCTTACAGGGTCTTTTTAGTAGGATTTTTGCTCATTTCAGATCTGTAACTGATACAAATTGCGAAGTTAGACATAAGATCTGTGCCCTAATAATTAAGAGGTGAGAGCTGGGAATGTTACTGCCTGGTTAACTTAGAAGTAATTTGCATTGACCTCAATGGGGCGTACTCCTAGGTAAGTGGGATTAGGATTGCAGTCTTGGGTTCTTTAGAGTAGTTCACCCTAACAGTAAACTCCTACTTAAAACAGTTCCCAGTAGCCAGTAGGTCTGTGAGGTCTGAGGAGATGATTGTTTACAGTAGTGACTTGATTCTCTGGCAGCATTTGGGATGGGGATGCATAAGAAAGACAAGGTATGTCATGGCCTCTTAACTGCATGCGCTCCCAAACATTGGTAGGTGTACTGAGGGATTGTGAAGTAGTCAGGTTTATGCAATGTTATAAACAACAACCAAAACAAGGTGTCATCTTGGTGAGATTGATTTTGCTCAATGGGTAAAATGGGAATAAGACACAATTCATTCTGAAAAATAAGATTCAGATGTAATGATGGAAGCAATAGGCATAAAAATATTAGATATGGGCTCCTGCTGGGAGGAAGGGCGGGATATAAATTGAAAAATAAATAAATATGCTCTAAAGTGGCCAAAATAGCAAACAAAAGGTTAAGCTGCAAGAAGTGGTTATAAAACACTGGCCCCAGTCCAGAGAAGGCTGGTTATACTTATGCCTTGTTTAAATTGATGGGACTTGTTAGGCTGCAATCCTGTAACCCTTACCTAGGAGTAAGCCCCATTCAACTCTGAGCAGACATGCATAGGATTGCAGTGTTCATCACTGAATGGGGGATGAACTCTTGGATTGGGGTACACTGCCTGTGTACCTTATAGTCCTGTGCATGCTGATTTAAAGTGAAATCAGTGGTGCTTGATGCTTACTCTGAAGTAAATTTCCTTCGGATTGGAGCATTCATATTTTTGAAGTAGCTGCTTATAGGGAAGTAGGTTTGAACTAATTGGGGGAAATGGATGCTGAAAGCATTTGGTGCTTTCATTGCTTTACTTTAAATCAGAGCTCTCTTTTTGTTCCTCATTAGGCATTCAAGTGAAGATACCATCTAAAAGATGGCAAGACTCCCCATTTGAAAGGTGGCTAATTATTTTTTAAAAAAATATTGTTGAATCCTGTGGCCCTTTGACATTAGCTGTAGGGAGCCTGTTTCACTGCACATCTGAAGTGAGAGACTGGGTTTGTTTCAAATGAAATGCATATTGTACCTTTTCTTGGAGTTAAGAGTCTCTCCCTCCCCCTCTAAAGTATATCTGGAATTCTATCAGACAGGATATTACAAATGAAATGGTAGTGAAAAAGAATAGCTAATGTGAGTATGTTTAAGATAAGCAATTCACCAAGGAATGGCAGTAAATCCATTAAGAATTTCAGATGGTGAGAGGGATGGAAGCAGTATACAAATTGGTCCTTTTCTGTATCTTTCTACTTGAACACTTAATACAATCTTTAAAAAAAACTAAATGAAACTTTCTCCTGGGTACGAGTTTGTATGTCATAGAACTTGTTCATTTGGCCCTTCTGTCATCTGAAAACCTTTATTGAATTTCAGGGCAGGTTGTGGAGCTGTAGACATGCTCAGTCTCAATCACCTTTTTTCAGCAAATGAGCAAAAGTGTTCCCTCTCTTTTTCTGTTTAAATGCTGTTTATATGATCCTCTCTTCTCTCTTTGAAATATTTCAGAGTGTTTCAAAGCACAACCGTATACCTTTAAAATGAAAGCACTGACTGTATTTCTAAAGGACTTCTTAGCAGAAAAAGGATTGTGCTCTTCATCTGTAAATCTATTATGGATATAGTTTAACTGACATTGGGTTAGAATCCATTCCCAACTATACTAGGTAGACTGTGGTGGAGGGTAGGTTCTTGTGTCTGAAATGTCTTCCTTGCTTTGAATTCTAGATATATGTGCCCTTCTTAACTAATGTGAGGTGTGCTGTATACTCTGGAGCCAGAGTACAATACAATTAGAGGCATTTAGTCTGCTCGTTGAAGTAAAAATTGAGTTATACCAAGGACCATTGCCAAAAGATGTTGAACTGGGACAATGTTGTTTTATTGGTTTTTTTTTTGTGTGCTTTATATTATATTTTTATCCCACCCTTCTTCCAAGGAACTCAGGGCACCACATGTGCCCTTCCCATTTTGTCCTTGTGGGAACAGGTAAATTAGACTGAGAGGGAGTGACTGCAGCTAGGTCACCTAGAAAGCTTCATGGCTGAGTAGGATTTTGAACCCAGGTCCTAGTCCAGTGCTCAGACATCTACACTTCAGGGGGCTGGTCTTAAACTTTGCTAAGAAAGAGCCTGTTTTCTCTTTTGTAAGTATTTCTAAAGATTTCTAAGGGCATCACAGGTTGATAGGAGGTAGACTAATGACTGATAGCCTTCAGAAGTGGTAGACTCCTGGGAGTGGAGGATATGAGCCAAGTGGGAGAGACAAGTGCCCTAGCACATTCCTTGGAAGCATTGCCCACTGATTCCAAAGTTTTGCTTCCATCTAAGTTCATTGCACACTCTTTCAAGGATGGATTCTTTTGTTTCATATTCTGATATAGTAGAATCTTTTAGGTCTCAGAATCAGTTGGCACAGTTGGCAAGTGAGGGTGGAACAGAGCACCATGAGTGAAACAAAGGGAAAAAGTTAACATTCTGAGGCACCTGAGATATTTCTTGTCAAAGCTTAATGACCAATTTTCATTTTTTTAAAATTAATGATTAAAAAATTTGAACACTTATACTTATTAATCTGGTATCAGTCCCATTCTGATGCATTTGGTAAACTAACCACTCAAACAATGCAAGGTATAAAAAAAAGCTTTGTCAAAATTGGATTATTTACTTTTAAATGTTTTGGGAAATGCGATGAAGTCAAAGTTTAGGACATTTCATAAGTTTTCTGATGGAGAAGTAAGGGTACGTGTATGTATAATTCCTTTATTTAATTTTGACTGTACACAGAAACAAAGTCTTCCATTAACACTGGTTTCCCATTTGGTCCAAACTGAGAAGCTATGGTTAACAGCTTCAAAACAAAACAGGATATGAAGCCATGGTTTGGAGTTGGCTTCACAGCTTGGCTTGTCCCAAAGCCATTAACCATAGTTTTCTGCTCCATGGCACCATGCTCAGTGGTGTCAAAAGCTGCAGAGAGATCAAGGAGAACCAACAGGGTCACACTTCCCTTCTCCTAATAAAGGTAAATTAATCATTGTATTATTTTTGGAAATAATTTCATGCATGTGTCTTGCCAAAGATATATTTAAAACTAGATGTTTGGGTTTTTTTTCTTTTAAAAAGGCCAAGCTCACCTCTCCTTACTGTTTCTCTTCCCATAGTTTACCCTCCTCTCTGTGTTGGCATGCAGTTTATGATAGGAGGAACTAAAGCTTCTAGGAAACATTGTCACTACATTTTATCTAAGGATTTTGTTGGTGGCAGAAAAACATAGTTGGGAGTTTTGTGTGTCTTTCAGATACTTTTATTTAAGGAAAGTGCCTATGGTTACTTCTGAGTAGATATGCATGAGATTATGTTGTAAAACTGTGGAACTTTCAATATAGAATCAGGGTTTCAATTTGAGTCATGCTAGTACAGCTGTAAAGGCTAGGTTATATGTCTTGGAAGTAACTGGATGTCATTTGGTAACAGTTATGCACTTAAAATGGTTTCTGTCATATTTCAGAAGCCATTTTAGGTGCCTTAGGTGTTTCCACCTCATGGAAGAAGTTAGTGCCAAACTGTCTTTTGCAAACTTCTTTAGACTGACTTTTAATGACTGAAGTTGTTGTAGGAAAGCTATTGGGAACTTTGAGACCCTTTTGTTGTTGTTATGTGCCCCCAAGTCGACTGTGACTTATGGCGACCCTATGAATCAGCGACCTCCAATAGCACTTGTCATGAACCACCCGGTTCAGAGCTTGTCAATTCAGGTCTGTGGCTTCCTTTATGGAATCAATCCATCTCTTGTTTGGCCTTTCTCTTTTTCTACTCCCTTCTGTTTTTCCCAGCACTATTGTCTTTTCTAGTGAATCATGTCTTCTCATGATGTGTCCAAGTATGATAACCTCAGTTTCATCATTTTAGCTTCTAGTGACAGTTCTGGTTTAATTTGTTCTAACATCCAATTATTTGTCTTTTTCGCAGTACATGGTATGCGCAAAGCTCTCCTCTTATGTAGGTTTTATAGGTAACTGTAAGGCTAAGATTCAAAAAGCTCACTGGCCACCTTCAGATGTGTGCTAAACCTTAGCTTTGTATGACTAGAATAAGCTGCAGCAAGACTTGGGCTCAGGCATTCCCCTATTCCTTTCTTTTTCCCAAGAAGTACTTTGGGTTCCTTTGATTGTTTTTCTTCAACCACAGCTTATTGTGTCATCTGAACTGTGGTTAATGTTGACTCTGGCTTGTGTGAAACAAGACAGCATGGAAAGCAGGGCTGTGGAGTCGGTACGACAAACCTTCAACTCCAACTCCTCTATTTTTCTACTTTCCGACTCCGACTCCACCCAAAATTGCTTCCAACTGCACAGCCCTGGAAAGGGCGGTAAATGTCTTTTTAAATTGGAAACTCTCATAGGAGCATTTTTATTGCTGCCTGAATATGCGCTGATCTTGGCATCACAGCATTTGTCTTCATCATACACTGACACACAAAATGTTTTCCATCTTGAGTTATGGTGAAATGCTCAACTACAGCTGATTTCATGGGAAGCTTCTTTGACATTGTGAATTTATATTTTAAAAAATTTGTCAGTCAAAATTTATTTTCAAGCTGGAGTTGGAGTCGGTACGTTTCTACCGACTCTGACTCCGACTCCACCCAAAATTGCTTCCGACTCCGACTCCACAGCCCTGATGGAAAGCACAGTACATCTTAATATACGTAATATATTTTGGGTGAAACATTCAATACTACATATATCCTGGTTTGAATTCTATAATTTGCTGATGGATAGAGGGTATTGGCCATTCTAGAAGGCATGAATGTGTCCTAATCAATGATACATATGATCATTTAAGGTAACATTTGTAGTTTTGGATATCTGAGTTGCTGAAGGGCAGATCTTGCAGTAAATAAGTAGCTGGTGAGATTTTGATTGGTATCTATAAGACTTGCATACTTGCATTTTCAGTTCATACCTGAAGGTGCTGTTTGAGGTGCTACTGAATTGGTATATTGAGGAAGGTTGCAGCAGGTCTGTGGTTTACTTTTAAATTCCATTTCCAAAATATGACCTGTCAGGAAAAAGAAAATCCACATGCCAAAACTGAAACTTTGCTGAAGATTGGTACATTTCCAAGGAGACAAAATACCATAATTGTAGAACAAACCCCTGAAGGTCTGCTGTATTCTTGTACACATACCTGAACAAAATACACTGTGCCCTGTCAATCTGAAAGGTGCATGTTTAGAACTGGTCATGCAGTTTCTTAAATTTAGTAGTAGTAGTAGTAGGTCAGTCCTTGTGGTCCTTGCTTCCAGATATTTAAAGCAGGGATGGAGAACTGGATCACCAGATGTTGGATTACAACTCCCATCAGCCCCAGCCAATGTGGCTAGCGGCACTTGTAGGCCAGCAACTTTTGGAGGGACACAGATTCCAAACCCGTTTTAAATGCTCTTTTGATGATGGCAGTGCTCATACCAATATATAAGTGGGTATGTGGTGGAAAGAGGTGTTTGCTCTCAATTTGGTTTTTAGGTTAGTTCAGAGAGAAGTCCCTCAACATGAACTAATTTCATAGAACACAATATTCCACATTATAGTGAATCTAACCTTTCATGGTGGCTCTTCACAGATTTCCCACTTCAGTATGTTTTCAGTTTGCGGTGTGAATAGTCAGAAGGCTATTGCAATGGATCACTTCAGTTCTGTTAGATGTTAAGGCTTCGTAGTGGAGGTGTTCACGTAGCCTCCACAAAAAGAAGTCTAAGGGGATGAGGTCAGATTAATGTGATGGCTGCAGAAGTTAAGATACAAGGAGCTGCCTTAATACCATATCTCATTATTGGTCTGTCTAGCCCAACACTGGCAGTGGATTTTCAAGATCTCAGGCAGCAGCTTAGTTCTGCAAGACAATATTCTTTTAACTGTGCAGAGCATGCATTCTACTCTGAACTGTTGCTTTGTTCTCTGCCCGTATTTTTTAAGAAGTTTGTTTTGTTTGTTTTTAATGAACCAAAACACAGTGGCAGGTTTGGAGCTCTGTCTTGTAGGAACACTTTTGGTCCCCAAAGACTTAGTTGACTGGGATGTTTTGATAGCATTTCAAAACTGTGTCCATCCCATCTATGGTTGCCACCACAAAAAAAGGATTAATTAGCAATCAGCTTCATAAGGCACATTGACTATGTTTATGGTGTCAAACCTTATTTTGTGTGTGTGGTGTGTTTGACAAATGTGGCTACTGTAGTAGTGAATCTTGCCACTGAGGTCCATGAAAATCTCTTAGCTGTATATGTCTGATATTCTAGGTCAAATGAAGAACCTAGAATGCCTTATAACATTTGTTGCTGCTCATAGTGTTCAGTTAACCTATGCTACTTGTGTGTGTTTGGCATTTTTGTGCTGGCTCATTAATTAAGGCTAGTGTGTCATGTGTGACTTTATTTTGTATACTGGCTAAATATGTATTTGTTTCTGTAGTGGACTATATTCATATTTAATGTTTTCCTTTTACCTAGCTAAAATTGGCCAAGTTTTTTAAAAAATATATATGCTGCCCTACAACAGAAATTCTCTGGGTGGTTCACCAGATAAAAATAAAACTAAGTTAAAATAATCATAATTATAATAAAATGCAAGAAATAAATACACATCCCGCAGAGTTGATTGGATAGGGTAGAGGCTGCCATATTGAAGTTGGTTTGTTATAACATGGGTGCTATTGTTATCTAGGTGTTACACAGTTGGAGAATATAGATACTCCTTTGAAATTGGATAATTTTACTTGGCAAAATGACTACTTGCTTGATTTGGAAAGAATGCTAATGTCAGCACTTACAGCTGTCAGATGCCCATATAACTTTATCTGTAGCTGCCACATTAGAACCTCTTACTATCTTAGAGCAGAAGGGGCCTGGTGTGGCATACCAGGAAGTAATACATTCGGAAGAAGAATTGAGAAGAAGCAACTTGAGGATCTGTAGCAAGGCAACATTGGTCTTGACCAAGTAAGCCAGGCAGAAAGCAACAATGGTGGATTATTCATTTATGCATTATTTGTGAGCCAGGCCATAGACACCTGAAGTACATAGTAAAGGTGGAGTCTGTCTTGCTGTTGCACTGGGAAAGGAGGACCTGGTGAACGTTTTGCCTCATTGTGTCTTGCACTGAGAGAAAATGGCTGAACTGCATAATGAGGAGGAGGAGGAGGAGAAATCTTTGTGATCACATTCTCTGTGTTGGGGAGGGGGGTCAGATCCTAGTCTCATGATGCTGCTAGGTGCATGCCCTAATGATGTAGGAATATGCAGGATTTCAGCTTCAAGCATCTGTTTCTATGCTAAGAGAACACTCTATTTAAGAGAATATTTTTTCCCTTTTTGGATATCTGTAACAAAATAAAAGCATGCTACAGTATCTCCAGGTACTTAAGCTGCATACATTACCTAGGTCACTTTCTGACTATCATAATTTCTAGATTTTGTAAAAGAGGCTTGGTTTTACAAGGTTGCTCTTGACAAGAACTCTCCTCTTTTAACAGGCAAAGCGAAGACTGGAGCTTGGAGAAAGCGGGCAGCAGTTTCTGGCTGAAGGATTAAGAACGCCAAAGGGGAAAGGGAGAGCTGCAACTAGAAGCCCAGATAGTCCAAAAAGTAAGGAATGTTTTTTGCTAAATTTGCAGCAAAGGTCCAAAGCATTTCTTACCTTTCTGGATTTTGAGTCTCCAAGAGCTAAAGGAGAAATCACTCCTCCTTGCCCATTAAGCAAGCCAGTGCCCTCAGTGTATTCTGAGGTAATCTTTCTTGGTCATTTTTGGTACTCTTGTATATGCTTATATAACTGATTAATTTTATTCCTCTTTAATTTGTTTTTAATTTGTCATTTTATGTATATGCAAAAAGCCTGGTTGGCTGTTGCACAATAAACTGAACAACTAAAATTATGATCCCCGGTCTACCGCGTACATGAGATTGGGGTGAGGAACCTGTGGCCATCCAGATATTGTTAGACTCTTTTTAACGCTAGCCAGTGGTTAAGAAGAGCCAGTGTGATGCAGTGGTTAGAGTATGGGAGTGGGACCTGGGTGACCAGGGTTCAAATCTTCACTTGGCCATGAAGCTCACTTGGTGACCGTGGGCCAGTCACTGTCTCTCAGCCTAACCTACCTCATAGGGTTGTTGTGAGAATAAAAGCGGGCGGGAGAGAACCATATTTATATGCCACCTTGAAGTCCTTGCATGAAAGGTGGGATATACGTAATTAAATAAATAGGGATAAAGGCAGTTGTAATCCAACAATATTTGGAGGGCCTGCATGTTCCCTACCACTGAGCTAGATATTGGCCTTCTCCAGGTGTTTTCTGACTTGTGTAGATTGAACATATGAGGAGGGGAGGGAGCAGATACAAGTGTGCTAGCTTTACACACACCCATACACACAGGTTGCGATTGCAATGGTTGTCCGTTAGTTTGAAGGAGATATTGTACAGCAGAGAGCCACTTGTACTCATGGAGGTTCCTCGCATGTTCTAAAACCCTGGAAAATCAGAGGTACTGCCAACAAGGAAAAGCTTGGCTTCATCATGAGCTGAGTGAGTTCCAGCTACTTGGCCTCACTCTTGCTTCAGAGGCCCTCAGTTGGAGCAATTGCTTGGGAACTGCCAACTGCAAGCAAGGGCAGACTTGCCTTCATCATAGACTGAGTCTTCTGAATAGACCTGTCACCATGTTGTTTCTGATTTATATATGCAAAACATTTTAAATGTGAATGTATTGTGTAAATCTTTTTAAAGTTTCTGTGAGAGTCTCTTAGGGCTCACATAAAGGAGAATTCACATATTCTAAATACATAACATGTTAGGAATTACGTTGAATGACACAGTACTGGTCATAATTGGTGAATGGTTGTATTGAGGCAAGAATTTCTAAGGGTTTTTAAAGCTTCTATTAGCTTGCATTATTTACAGGCTGGGTCTTTGAAAACAGTACACAACGTCATGAAATATCTTGTAACTTTCTCTTATATATAAAATCTATACCTCCAGTTTATTCACATTTTATTTTATTATTCAATATATATGGCTGGTCTGTGCAGAACTCCAGTGTAAGACTGCTGAGATTAATTCACAACAGTATGTTGATCTGTTTCAGGATGGGGGCCCAGACATGCCCACACTTTGAGCTGATCTTCATTCTGTTTTATTCTTCATGTTTTCTTTCTGACCTACTTCTATTCTTTTCTGACCTATTTGCTATTATTTACTCCTGTTCTTTGATTGCAGGTTTTGTAGAGGGAAAGCTTTTCCTTAACGATAGATGTTGATTGGCTTTGGGGTTCTACTGATGTTACCAATTTCCCTCTGTAAATTGTATCAAATTCAAAGATTTGCCATTTTAAATGGTGTAGTGAGATACCATTTACAGAACACATGTGAAGTTGCTAAGGAAAACCAGCTGATGCATGCAGAGGAGGGATTAAAGTCCTGTCCAATGTACTGTGAAGGGATGTGCTAGAATTCCACCCAATTAGGCTTTGCTAAAAGATTTTCCATGAATTTGCTTATTCTCTATAGTTGCAGATCAAATTTTTATGTAGTGATCTTCCGTGGCTATTTTTGAAAACAGTTGTTTTTTAAAAAATCTGCCTCTAAAATAACAGTATTAAGAACAATAATTTTATCAATATTTCCTTTCAAACTATTGATATCAATTTTTAGTGGGGGGGGAAACGGATCAGTAAAAGCAGCAGCTAGCAGACAAAGAACAAATTCGAATTGATACTGGCCTCTCAGGTCTTCAGAATGCTTTTGATCCAGCGTCAGCCAATGGATCCCATCTCTAGTACAGTGAAACCTTGAAAGTTAACACATCTTGAGACAACAAAAAAAGGAGTTGGGGTGCCCAAAAATCTAAAAGCTATTGTCTATTAGAACAACAAATATAAATAGAAAATTAACAATGTCTAAAAACACAATTTATTATAAAGAAATAAATAAAACCTAATGGTAGAAGGATAAATGATATGTAAATGCATAGATTTCACAACATAAACAAGAATATATAGATTATTAGATTATATTAAATATAAAATATTAGATTTTTTAGCCCCCTTGGCTCTTTTTTTTCCTAGTCCCATTGTGTTAGTCAGGATATATTTCTCCTTTTTTTGTACATGTCTTGAGACGAGCCATAAAAAAATGGTCAAGCTAAGCTACTTGATGTATAATATTGAACTAGAACAGGTTTTGAGTGGTCCTTTGTACAATACACACAATTACTCAGAATTTTTTAAGTAAAACAGTATGCCAGCTTCAGTACCATCATGAAATTCATTTTTCTTCAAGCTCCCAAATCTCCTTCAGAAAAGACACGATATGATACGTCACTTGGTCTTCTCACCAAGAAGTTTATTCAACTGCTGAGTCAGTCCCCAGATGGTGTTGTAGATTTGAACAAAGCGGCAGAGGTCCTTAAGGTACAAAAAAGGAGGATTTATGATATTACCAATGTCCTGGAGGGCATTCACCTCATTAAAAAGAAATCCAAGAACAACATTCAGTGGATGTAAGTATCATAACACTGTATTCTTGTTGCCTGTAGGAGTGCCTTGCACTTCCGGATTGCATTTTCACCATCGTATTTTTGATGACAGAGGATACATCTCACCCAGATTTATCCTGCTGGGAGTAGCTCCTCAGATATATCATCCCCCACCATTCATTGATCTATCTTGTGATGTAGTCTGACTTTGAGTGTGTTGATTGATTGTGGGGCATGGTAGGCTACGTATCCCATGGAATACATTGGGAAAGGGACTGGTGGCTTGCAAGCCACTATATGAGCAAGTACTTGGCCAAAGAAGTAGTGTCCTTCTATGTCAGGTGTTGTGGACAAACCTGCAACATGCCTTGTTTGTGAGCTTATTGGGGGGAGACAAATTCTGAATTCTGATGTGCCCAAAGTGCTTCACTTACATGCTTATGGCTTACACAAACATGTTGAAATAGCATGTAACACAGCCCCTTCCTTGATATGTTATTTTGGAGTGCAGGTGGCATTATACTCTTCCATGATTATTCTTTTTTTAAATTAGTTTTCTGTGTGCAGAAACTGGCATCAGAGGAGGGGGAAACGAGCCTCTACTCCCCTGATGTGTTAGCTTTCCATAGCTGGGTATTTTTATCTAGGGGGAAACTCAAATGTGATTTTTTTCTTCCTCCTTTTTCTACTTCCTATATTTCAAAGGTACAGTCCAGAAAGGGCTAAACTGTGATGAAATATGATGTGTTTGAATTAATGCTTAACTAATGCATGCAAAGCATTTGGGGCTCATCATCAAGTAATGGGAAGCTTCCTGTCTCCATCTTACCCATTCAGGGACAATATAGGCATCACCATCCCTAAAGCATACTTGACAACAGCACCACAGAGAGGGACACTCAATCAGTTCCTTTTGATTTTCTTAGAAGAATAGGAAGGAAGGAAACATTGGGGGATTCAGGAGGCAATGCACGATATCTCCTTCTTCCTCCCACCCCACATGCTAGTTTTCTATTTCTGAAGCTTGAGCATGATCACAATAGAATATTGGTTTTAGTATGTTGGTGGATATCTGGGGTTGTGCTTGGAAGAGTGGCTTCCCAAGGACTACAAAGTGAGTTAACGACTGAATTAAGATTTGAACCAGGAACTTCCAGTTCATAACTATGCACTTAACCACTATATTACATGCTGAACTTTAAATTTGATGTAGAAAGTCAATTCTTATAGATGTAGAAGTGGCATACATTTGACTCGAAAATTTTGAAACTTGATAGTATTGATCCTTTGGCAAAAATATACTTTACAACAAGCATGTATTGTTCACGTACTTTTTCTTAACTTTGAATTAACTGTTCCAAAAAGAAATAAAACGTTTGGACTAAGAAGTGAGAGTTGATTTTTTCTTAGCCTAGAGCTCTATCATAGGGTCCTGCTTCCGAATCTAAGTGGAGAATAAATAATAATAATAAAAATAAATTTAATTTTTGTGTCGCCTATCTGGCCGAAACCACTCTAGGCGACGTACAACATTAAATTCAACAATACATAATAATACATTACATAATAAAATACAATGCAGTCAACAATAACCATTTTAAAAAGCGGCAGTACAGGGCCATCAATAGACAATTTTAAAACAATATAAAGAAATTAGCCCACCCCGGGGACCCCAAAGGCCTGTCCAAAGAGCCATGTTTTTAAGGCTCGGCGAAATGTATCTAGGGAAGGGGCATGGAGAAGATCGAACGGGAGGGAGTTCCAGAGAGTGGGGGCCGCCACTGAGAATGCCCTCTCTCTAGTCCCCACCAACCTAGAAGCAGCCCACTATCTACTACCTGAAGGTCCAGAAAAGAGACCCTTCTCCCTCCTGCAGCATTTTATTAATAATTATGCACAAACAGTGAATCTTAAAAGTAAACAAGAAAAAACAAATGGAACTAAGAGTTATTACTGCTAAAAGTTTAAGACCTTTTACAGCTTGGTACCAGGATACCTGAAAATATCTCATTCTTTATATACCCTGTCAGTCACTGCACTCTGCAAGTGAGGGCCTTTTGCAGATACCATCTTATCAGAAGATTCGTTCCACACAACATAAGAATTGGGCTTTTAGGGTTGTGGCACCTGCCCTTTGGAATTCCCTCCCGTTGGATATTATATAGGTGCCATCTTTTTGCCACCTACTGAAGACCTTACTCTTAAACAAGCCTTTTAAGTAGGCCTTAATCCCTGTCAGCACCTGTACAGGAATCGTTTTTAAGATGTTTTTATTGTTTTATCACTTGTTGCTTGCTGCCCTGGGATCTAAATAAAGTTAATTAAATAAATTATCTATAAAAGAACATTCTGGCCAAAATGCCATTAATGGATGACATTTTATTATCCTTGCACATCAGATAAAGCAAAAGAAGGAATGAGAAAGTTGTGGGCAGAATCTGGAAACCTCTCTGTTTGTGTATGAAATAAAGTGAAACCCCATTTCTAACAAGAGATGTTTTGCCACCTTGTTTTGATGTGTTAGTTTGCAGACAATATTGCCAAATCTTCAACAACCGGTTTATGAACTGAACATGAAGCTTTAAGAGACATTTTTCTTTATGCGGGACTAGGGTGTTTTAGAAATACCTGTGAAGTGTCTACTCCTTCATCTTGTAGGGGCTGCAGTCTATCTGACTTTGGGGGCATGTTGGCACACTGTCAAGGCTTGTCTAAGGAGGTGGCAGAACTCAACCAGGAAGAACAGAAGTTGGATGAGTTGATACAAAGCTGTTCTGTTGACCTCAAGCTACTAAGAGAAGATTCTGAGAAACGGAGATATCCTTTATATCAGATAAGCTGCACTCATTTGGGAAATCTGACTTTTTTCTGACTGCCATTATCTTTAGATGCTCTAGGGTTGGCATCTGGCATATTCCAGGTGTTCATCTAGTGGTAATGAATTGTATGGTGGTATTAGTGATATACTGCAGTAGGATGCTATAGGTGTTCTGATAATCTTAAGAGCATATCTTTCAAACTAGGACTGATGAGCTATAGTAGCAGCTAACTTCAATGTGGTAGTACTGTGTAAATTTTCCCTCTATATAATAGATACTAGATAATCAGCACACTGTAGTGACACCCTCTGTCTGCAGGGGGTGCACTTGCTTCCACCGCATCTTCTCCCCCCTCCCATCAAGCACTCCATTCTGTTGGTAGGTGGCAGGGAAGGGTAAGCAAGGGGGCGGTGGTGTGGGATGGGGTAAGGGGCTTCTTTGTGGTTCCTTCCCTTCATGTTGCCCTGGTGTGAGACAAGGCGAGGCGACCTTCTACTTCCTCCACCTGGGCAGGCACGCCTGCTGTTGCGCCTGTCTGTTGGTCCCACCACTCTGGCAACTCCTGGAGCTGGTGACCACCACTGCCGAAATGCCAAGATCAAGTCTGAGCTGCTGAAAAGCCAAGCTCACTCTGGTGGTGGAGGAGACTGATGATGAAGTTGTGGCAGCTAAGTCACTGTTGAAGCTAAGGAGGAGGCAGTGACCCTCTCTGTCCTGGGGGGTGTTAAGGGAAGGCCTGAGTTGCAGAAAGAAGTATGTGTGAGAGACAGGTTTAGTCTTCTGGTTGCAGAGGGAGGAAGAGAAAGAGAAGTAATTGCGCGGGGGGGGAGATGGAACTGGTTGGGGTTAAAAGCATTTGGAGGAATGAGGAAATATGGGAGGGAGATGTGCCAGTTTTAAGCCTCTGGTGATAGGTCAGGGAGGAGGAGAAAGCTGGAGAGGAGGAGGAATTGGGACAAGCGGAAATGGCTGCTGGTAAAGGGGGCAGTTAGAATCCTGAAGAGGAGCAAGAGGGGACATTTGGAGAAAGGGAGTATAGGAGGGAGGAAAAGGCATGGAAATGTAGGTGAAGGTGAAAATGGAGGTGCAATAGGACTGTCAAATAGAAGGGGGAAGTGGCTTGAGAAATGGGATTAGAAAGGTGACAAGGGAGCTTGATAGCTGCACGGGGTGGGAATGAGAAGCTTCTGAGAGTTAACATGGGGGGGAGTGTTGGGAAGGTTGGTGAGCAGGAAATGTACCCTAGTAAGTACATTCTAATACTGACTTTGTAAAGTGTAAATATCTTGCTAATCAGTGCAACTAGAAATTATAGCACTTTTCTTTGGATTCTTGTTAATACAAGATTGATTTGTTGGTATAAGCTCTAGAACCCTTATAAATTATTTCATAGTCATCAAAGTATAGCCAAGAAATGTCTACAAATTGTTAACTTGCTCTGTCTGTTTCAGTTTCACTCTTTATTTTTATTTAGTGTAGTTAGAGAATGGTTAAAGGTAGGGTTAATTGGGGGAAGTAAGAATACCATAGTGTGCCGATTCTTGTGACTGAAGGCTGCTTCTGAACAATTCTTTAACAAGGATTACATTAGCTTATGTTAGGTATGAAGATATCCAAGAAATTAGTAGCCTTAAAGACCAAACTGTCATACTTGTGAAAGCTCCTCCAGAAACAAAACTTGAAGTGCCTGACCCAGTAGAGGTAAGGACAATTTCTTTTCTTGTGCAGTGCAAATGTTTTCCTCATGTTTATGGTTTTTCTCCTATAAGTCAACAGTTAATCTTAACCAATGCATAATGTTTGCAACGGTCTTTTGCCACATTTGTGTGTACAGGCTTTACTGAATGTAATAATTTTTCAATATGGCAATAAAAATATTATTGCGAACCCTTCTAGTCTTTGGTTTCTGGAATCTGGGGAGCCATTCTCTTATGCTCCTTTACTTCTGACTACCAGATCTTGACTGCTTCTCTCTTTATCTTATCTCATCTCATCTCCCTTCTTGCTTATTCTGTTCTCTCTGGTTTTTACACTCACTGCAGTATTTGTGCCTTGTGCCATGCTGCTCCTTGAACTTCCTTCCTATCTTATCACTTCCTTCTCCATCTAATTTGATATCTCTTCAATTATTTGCTTTTTCCCTATCCTGCTTTTCCTCTAAGGCAACAATGGGGAATCGCTGGCCTGCCAGGCCCCCCAATTTGGCTCCATAGGCCACACCCGCCTGTCACTCCCCTGACATCATATGAAATTGGGTGCAGGACAGGTGCAGCCATGGCAGCAAAGGAACAAAGGGAGCTTTAAAAGGAGTTCCCAATTGTTCCTTTGCAGTCAGGGCTTGCTCTTGGTGCTGTTTTAGATTTGGTGCTGAAAGCAAGCTGCATTACTTTTGGCAGGGATTAGATCCACTTGGGAGTTCTGATCCAAGTGGAACCGATCCCAGATAAAAGCAGTGTGGCTTGTATTCTGTACTGTTTAAATTGGGTACTGAATACAAACTACAGCTGCAAAAGAACAGTTTGGAGCATACTTAAGAGCCATATGCTCAGAGTTGTTTCTTTCCTGTGCTTACCAGCTGGTATTTGACAGGTGGGTAGTACTGTCTACCTGTCAATTTGGCCCATGGGGGGGTTGGCTACTTTTGGATGTGGCCATCTGGCCAAAAGTGGTTTTCCCACCCCTGCTCTAAGATGCTCAAGGCGCTGTATATGGTTCTCCTCTCTCATTTTAGCCTCATAAAGGTAGACTATGTTGAGATGGTGGCTGGCCTAAGGTCACCTAGTGGGCTTCATAGGCTATTTGAACTTGAGCCTCTCCAGCTGTAGTGCAACTTTATCTATTAACTAGGCCACACTGATTTGCTTCCGAAATTCCATATCACCCAGCAAAGCATTTGATTACCAGCACAATCATTGCCATCTCATTCTCCAAACTGCTCACTTGTAAGCCTCTGATTCTGCCATGTACCAACAAAGATTATGACACCCTTTTCTAACCTTTGGGTCCTCAGATGTTAAGAACATAAGAAGAGCCTGCTGGATCAGGCCAGTGGCCCATCTAGTCCAGCATCCTGTTCTCACAGTGGCCAACCAGGTGCCTGGGGGAAGCCCGCAAGCAGGACCCGAGTGCAAGAACACTCTCCCCTCCTGAGGCTTCCGGCAACTGGTTTTCAGAAGCATGCTGCCTCTGACTTAGGGTGGCAGAGCACAGCCATCATGGCTAGTAGCCATTGATAGCCCTGTCCTCCATGAATTTGTCTAATCTTCTTTTAAAGCCATCCAAGCTGGTGGCCATTACTGCATCTTGTGGGAGCAAATTCCATAGTTTAACTATGCGCTGAGTAAAGAAGTAAAGAAGTATGTTGCTGGACTACAACTCCCATCAGCCCCAGCCAGCATGGCCAGTGGTCAGGAATCATGGGAACTGTAGTCCAGCAACATCTGGGGACCTGAAGGTTGGGAAAGGCTGGATTATATATAAGATTTACCTGTCATGTCTGCATGCAGTATGTCTCCTAAGTCAACATAGACAAGACTTCCATGTTTGGTATTAGAATTAATCCAGCAAAACCAACTAACTTGGTTTGTAAGCTTTCAACCTACACAGGACTTTCCCTTAGATTAGGCTACAGTCCTTTACGCGTTTACCTAGGAGTAAATTCTAGAAAATTAGTAGGACTTACTTATGAGTAGTCATGCATAGGCTTCTACGGTTATTAAGAGTGATAGATTGTGAAATTGCATGATAAGTATCTCAATACATTGTTCTGAGACAAAGGCTGGTGTTCAGAAAGAGTGTGTGTCAAGCTTGATTTTTATATTATTCATAAAACAGAAATGTAGACTAGCAATATCTCCTGCATGAGTAAAGATTTATAGAATCTTACTGAAACCCCTCTTCCACATAGAACTAGCTTTGATCAGCACACCTTATTAAAAATGAAGTATAACTTGTAGCAGTCTATTGGCAGAAGGCATGCTGAAAATTGGGATGTTTTGTCTTTGCAGAATAAGATAATACACTTATCTAGTACCCAGGGGCCTATTGAGGTTTACTTGTGTCCAGAAGAAACAGATTACCACAGTCCAATGAAAACACAGGATCAGGATCACAATGGAAATATCTCAAGAAATGTTCCCAAAGGTAACTTTTTAAATTGTCATGACCAAATATATTTAGAGTTTAACATGAAGGCATAATTGAATATGTACTGTTAATGAATGTGCTGAATGCTAGACTTCTTTGGACTAACTATTGAGAAAAGATGTACCTTCCCCTACATTGTCGTGTTTTATATAGAATATAGCCTTTTAACTCCTGATTCTAAGAACTTGGGAGTCCAGGATGGTGGACATGGGCATGCATGTACATGTCAAGTCTGTGGCCATGAGCTGTATAATTACACATGATAGGTAACCCTACTTATGTATAATGCCACTTAAAATGTTGGCTGACTATTTCTGTTTATTATAAAAGACAAAATCTTTCCAATTCCAAATATGTTATCATACTTATAGGATAGTTGGTAGACAACTGCTTCTGAGCAAAAGCCCAAGAGCTAACTTTGAGAGGGGAAGAGGGATGAGTTTCCCATAGCTCAGAAGCTGGCTTTGGGCTGGGGCAGGGGGAAGGCAGGAAGGAATATATTGTCAGGCCCCGCATTTGCAGCAGGCTGCAGCCATTGCTTCTTCAAGGGCCAGGCATTATTTATTTTTACTTATTAGATTCTTACCTGGTCTTCACCATAAGGTCCCAGGGCAGGTTACAGCAATGTAAAAATGCAACATTAAAATCGGCTAAAACAATTTACAAGTAGAAGAAAGCTTCTCCTGATGCAACCTTGCTGTCTGCTTAGTAGGATGCAAGACCTATGTGAGGGAAGACAGAGTGTGAATGCTGAATGAGGGAGAGTTGAGAACTAAAGACCTTCCTTGCCTACCCCCATGTATCCACGAAATGTCATACCTTTTGGGGAAGTCATTATTTTTACAGCAATTATTACAAAAGGCTTCTGTGTGGAAAAGATACTGTTAACTTTAGAAGTGTCTGTTGACCTGTGTCTTGCCCTTTCTTTCAATGGTAGCCTGGACCCTCCTCCTTTACTTGCAACTACCTTCTGATTTTCCACAGAGAAATGGGAAGGACAAAGGGTAGTTTAAACTGGAGCCATTTCACATCTGGAAAGACCACTTTGGAAGACTTTTTTTTTGCCTGAAAAGTAGTCTATAAATCCATTAAATAAACAAGATGAGGTATCCTTCTGGGTCAGTTGGCCTCTTTCTAGCCTTGGTACCACACATAAGGAAGGGGAGAGGCTTGTGTCTTAGTATGATGTGTGTCGTTTCCTAATCCTAACTAGTGTTAACACAGATGTTTGCTTATTGCCAACCCCTGACAATTAGACCTATGATCACTTAAAATCACTGTGGCTTTCATTTTAGTGCAAGCTTTATTATAATTTATTTCCAGATTCAGTTGTTTTGGGTCGTCTCCGTGGCCATTAACATGCAACACTGTGTACATCATTCATAGTTAAAAAGGCAAACTTCATTACTCCTGTCTTTATAAAAGGCAACATCAGACTTAATAACAGTTTGTTACACTAGAATTTGGTGTATCTCCTGTAAGATTGCAATGCTTAGCATGTCCAAAAGGCTGAATAACTGCACTTCTTTCTCCAGTGGCTTCCTCAGCTGGACTCTGCACCTGGTAGAGGCAACCCCAGGGAATTATTTGGTCCCCAGACCACAATTTCAGCCTAGGCATGTGAACCCCTGATAACGTATCAAGAGGTCACCTCTGCTCTGGGCGGTGCAGCCTAAGGGTGGGTGATGTTTATACCCCATCCTTCCAATGCATTTGCATTGCTCAGAGCAGCTTACAGCAGTTGAAAAAGTGGGTATCTGCCCTGCTAAGTTTTGCAGAGACAGCAGTCTACCTCCAAAACAGACTTAAGAAGGAAGGAAAGAGTAGAGAGGGGAGAAAAAAATTGACATGTATTTAATATTATGAAAATCCTCCATGTAACTCTCTCATATATATATATTTTAAAAAGTAATGGTATTTCTTGAAACAGATGTGATTTCTGATAACTTGGGAAGTCTTGACTGCTCGGTAACTACAACAACCATCTCCCCGTTGGCCTCACCAACCAACCTTCTGCAGCAGACGGAGGACCAAATTGCTTCAGGTTTTGAAGGGCCATTTGTAAACTTGCTGCCTCCTTTACTTCATGAAGACTATCTGCTTAGTCTTGGCGAAGAGGAGGGAATCAGTGATCTCTTTGATGCTTATGATTTGGAAAAATTGCCAGCATTGGTGGATGAATTTTTATGCAGCTGATTATTCCTTCTCTCCCTCCCTCCCCGCTCCCTATTTTTAACATAAAGCCGGAATACCTGCTGTCATTCCATGTTATCTATTATCTTACCTCCTAACCCTTGTCCCATTTCAAGATCAGCATTTAGAGTGCTTGTAAAGGAATACTTTCTAGAATAGTGCAAACACAGAACTGCAGACTTTCTCATCAGTCCCAAGTCCCAAGTTCTGGTAACTACAGATTTGGCAAATTACAGAAGAATGACCTCTGAAATGGAGGAATTATGATCTGTTGTTGTGTCTACAAACTTTGTGAAGGGCTCAAGAACAGTATGTCACACAAAGCAATTCTTCCTTTATATTTCAAGCTGTGCCTTCTGTGTAGAATGTGTCTTGAGTCTTTGATATGTATCTACAGTAATAGTAACTGCAAAAAAAGTGCAAAATACAGAAACAAAGGTGTGAGATGGACTTCTTCCAAAGCTTTCTGGGAGTGTTTGTATTCTTCTCCATGGCCCAATTCTTGAGCTGATGTACCTATCTTTGATATTTTATATAAAGTGTATTGCAGTTCTAAGTAAAACACAGTAATGGTGGCCCCAGTCCAACACAGTGTACCTGGAGCAGCCAGGGTCACACATTTGTAACCTTTTGAAAAAAGCTGAAATTTTTGTAGACCAGCTATTTGAAAGAGTGAAGGGGGAGTGGACAGGGTAGGTTGAATCCAACTGTCTGATCTCAGTTGATGGGATTTCAGCTCCTCCCTCCCCCTGAGCTACACATGCACATTGCCATGTATCAGATAAGGCTGGGACTTGTATGTATTTTCATACAGTTGTCCATCCACCTCTAGCTGGATCAGGGTGATCATTTTTGCCATAGGAACTAGAAGTTTAAAAAAAAATTCTGTATGTGAGGAAGTCGCTTGTTAAAATATAAAATAAAAATGCACAGTTCATTCTTACAGTCCACAGCGTGCAATAGAACTGGTATGTAAAAGTTTTGTGGTACGAAATGGGGCTCTGTGTTAAGTGCCTACTAGAGTTGCAATGTGGGCTTCTTCCTGTAATGGACACTATGCCAAGCTTCACCTATTTAGAACAATGTGTTTATTTTAGTGGATTAGCTGCCTCTGCTTCCAGTTTTAGGAGTTGATACAAAACTGACATTTTACTCAACGTGTAAATAACGTACTTGTCAGTACTCAAGTGAATTTTAATTTATAACACTTTGCTGGTTTAGTGTATGTGCTCTGAAATGAATAGAATTCATCCATCTATCTAACACACAGCTGTGTAAAAATGTTGCCACTTTAGATTAATTAGCAGTTTGTATTTTTTCTATCTGATGCTTAATAAATTACTAAAATGTTTGTGTTTTAAATATATAGGTGCAGGTTTTCTGGTACCACTGATATGCTGCTATAGACACTCACAAATGAAATGGCTGAGTAATCATATGAAAGCTGTACGAGTGAACCTTGGAATATAATTGTGTGAAAAGGACAACACATTAAGAACTGTTAAACAGTGTTAAGTGTGTTTATATGTATACAAACATGTGCATAGTTATTCCATTGATTATTTAAATTGTGTGTTCTTAAACTTTAGACATCTAACAGTTTTGTACAATATGAATGAATTTGTAAAACCTGCCAGAATATTTTATAGCTGGTTTGTAATTTCTTGAAAAATCTTAATGTGGGTCTGTAAATAAAATAGAGTATTTAAAGTTTGTCTAGTGGAGGAAAAGTAGAAGTGCTGTGAGCATGAACACTTTGAT
Organism: Rhineura floridana; assembly: GCF_030035675.1. Taxonomy (NCBI): domain Eukaryota; kingdom Metazoa; phylum Chordata; class Lepidosauria; order Squamata; family Rhineuridae; genus Rhineura; species Rhineura floridana. The sequence continues at coordinate 217,822,946 of NC_084480.1, forward strand.
GGTATGAAGATGATGTTTTGGTAGAAGGAAAAAAAGGGAGGAATCTCATGTTGTATGCCATTTTGTACAATTTACATACTTTCCCAATGTGCAGGCAAAATACTAACTTTAATATACCTTTGAATAGTATGCTAATTCTACAAATCTGTAAAATAATGTAAAAACAAACAGCAACCAAACAGCTTTGCATTTATAAACATAGCCTGTTCTAGCTGTGATCTTGACTCTTCAAATGTATGTAACTGACAGATTTTTATGGTAATCAATAAAGCTTTATATATATCCTTTAGAATTACTTACATTTTCCCCTAGCTACAGCAGTGGCTTTGACATGCATTTTATACCAGTGAAGGTACCTTGGAGCCATGACCAAAACATATCATAGCTGCACAGTAGATGGGCTGCCCTGCTGTCCTAGTATGAAAGAAACCGACTGGGTGTAAACAGGCTGCTCATGGTTGTTAAGTTTGGTTTTATTCCAACTGTCTTTAAATAGTAGCAAGGCCTGCTCTTCTGTTGCAGTAGTCTGAAACTAACTAGGCTGGCCCGGCTGGTCATTCACTCCAGGTGAATGTAGACAGCTCTGACATTCTGAGAGAGTGTGGAAATATCTTAAGGCTACACATCTTCATGGGTGAGCAGGGATTTGAACTTGTCTCCTTCCAAACCCAGCGCTACAACAATTGCATCATACTGGCTATGTAGTATATTCCAAACCCTATAAACTGCCTGGAGAGGAGAGAGGGAGAATATGGAAGAGGAAATAGGAAGCAGCAGTGGCAGGTAAAATGTGAGATAGGTATGAGAACTGGCACAAGGGTGGGAGATACAGTGATGGCTTTGCCAACCCTTTAAGAATGTGCATGGGTACAAGCTCTACTGTTTCAAAATACCACAGCCATAGAGGTATGATGCTTGTCTTTTTAAATCATTCCTTGCCCTCAAGGTTGCTCTTAAGTACTGAGAAATATTATCTGGCAAATATTGATCAAGTATGCCTGCTGAGTAGAGGAGGGGAAACATGACTTTGGTATGTGTTAGTTATATGAGTGAGATGGTAGAGGGATGGGAGATTTTTTAAAAAAGGGTTTAGATTTGGCAATCTCCATGTTGAATAACAGTTCATTATAATTTACGATGCTGAAGTTGACTGCTAGAGCCCAGTTCCTTATTTGCTTGAAAGTTCGAAACACTAAAAAAAGAAGGAAAGTTCACAGCTCCTTGAACTCCAAAGTAAAGCTTATATTTATCTGAATCTCAAAATAAATGCTAGAATACCCCATATATCTGTGATTGGGGAGTTCCCCTCTTCAAATACATCAATAAAGTTATGCAATAAAAATTATCAGGCTTGCAAAATATTCATAAATACATGATGCCATCGTAAAACCATAAAAAATAAGTAAATGGGTGTGCCCACCCTAAAATATACTTTGGGCGAAGTCAAATTATATACCCTGGCAAATGATGCCAATGGTGAATGATATAGCATATTCCAGCATTTATTTTGGGGTTTGGGGACATATAAACTTTGCTTTGGAATTCGGGGAGCTGTGAACTTTCCAGTATTTAGAACTTTCAATCAAAAAAGGAACTGGAAACTAATAACCAACTTAAGCATCGCTTATAGTTTAAACATGTCAATAGACTAAAGCATTTTGCTCAGTAACTGTCCAATCCTGAAAGGTGACTCGGAAGTCCACCAATTTCAATGCAACTTGCTTCCAACTAAAGCAGACATAGAATTGCAAGTTTAAACTGCCGTTATAGGTTATTAGTGATTAATAAGTGATTTCCCGCCGTTGTAGGTTATTAGTGATTAATAAGTGATTTCCCACCTTTTCTTTAAATGATCGTTGCAAGGCATATTTCAGTTACCGGGTTGGGAGGATGACACGTCAGTCTAAAAAGGGACCAGAACTTTTAGAAGAGAAGGGTGAAGAAGGTAATGATGGTTTTTTTTAATGTCACACACAGGCCAGGTATTAAACCACCCTTCCAGCAACTCCAGAGGAGGGGCGGGGCCTTTTTTAGTGTCCCTGCCCAACTGAACTTTGCATTTTATATAGGGAGCAAAAGCAGTTTACGATCTCTCGAAATATCCTCCTTTCCGGTTTCGCGAAGCTGTCGTCGACCTAATTTGTTCTTTCCCGGACGCCGTCGCAAGGCCGTTTCGTAGTGCGTAAAAGGGCGGGGTACGATCATGGTGGCGTCCATGTGAAGCTAGAAAGCTCGTTAGGTTGTACAGGTGAACTTTTTATTATTATTATTACTGTTGTTGTTGTTAGTGCCACTCGAGAGGTGGGCTACAGAAGAGTTTGCCGCTATGATCACATTGGTTAGCCCACACGGTAGAGTGGGGAGCGCGCTGTTCTGTGAGTCCCTCGGAATGGCCAATGTGGTTTCTTCTCTCTTCCTCTCTGTCCTCAGAGTTCCTCTACTTCAGGCTTCCACGTGTCATGTTGTCTTCAGGCACGAGCTGTCTCTCTTTTCACGGGAGCCCTGCCCCATCTGCCCCCCTTCCCGTCTTCGCCCGCGGCCGCGTAACTCCTCCATGGTAACCCTCTCTCTGAACGAATCGTCTCCTTCCCCAATCCCCTATCTCCTCACAGTCTCCTTTCCTTACATCCCGAGGAGTAACTGCAATACTGTACTGCCCAGGGCATTTAAAGAAGCACGTACGTGGAGGGCGGTTAATGGGGTGGGATGCTTTACCTTGGTTGCTGGGGGTTAACCGCAGAATTTCGCTCCGCTGCTGGTGCTGGAAACTTGTGCACACACACACACGAAGTAGCGAGAGTATGTTTCTGAGAATATATAGAGTGCATTTTGTTACTACTATGAAATCTGATCAGCCAGGATGCATCTGGTGTGAGAAGGGCAGTTTTCTAGTGTGAGGAGGCTTCTAGCAGTGATGTGGGATGTAAGACTTTCTCTAACGGAATATATTTTTTCATGCTATATTTTTGCCATGGAAAGATTTCCATTTCTAAAAACTTGTTTTCTTTATTAAGCATATAAGACAGTTATGGGGAGCTTTTGGCCCTTCAAAAGTTGTTCAATAACATCTGGCGAACCAAAGGTTCTCCACACCTATAAAATAATACCTTTTATTTAATATTTCATAGAAACATACTTCTGTCATTTTACCTCAGCCTTGGTGATGTACAGAAAGTATGTGATTATGACTGAAAACCTGTTTTTTAGGAGAAAAATGTGCTGCAGCTCTAAAGTAAACATTGCAAATTAAGGCACAGTTTTATTACAAGAAGCTGATTAGTGTTCCTGGTATACAACCAGAGGCCTTGATCAGCATGGTGCATACCACTGTGGGTTCTTAGCCTTTTAAGATAATTAGCAACCATATAATCAGTTATTTGGCAGAAATATTTGGTACCTCTCCGGAGCAACTAATGAGCATTATTACCACATTTCAAACTCTGGAGTACAACTCCCATCAATCCAAGAAAGCATGGCCAATAGCCAAGGATGATAGGAGTTGTAGTTTAGCAACATCTGATCAAAGGATCCCCACACTTGGTGTAGATTCTGAGTAGAATGGGAACCACTTGTGTAGCACCTGTTTGTGAGCGCAATTCTTTATCTAGCAAGGGAGGTGTGCTGAGGCAGCCTAGCTGGATAAGTTTGAAAATATCTAATATTCCAGACAAAAGGTTTGGATAGCCTATTATTATCCATTGTTACAAAATGATAACAGACACATTGAATGTTTGTGAGAAATTGCTGATCTGCCTTATATAGCAAATTAACATCTCATTTCTCAAAACATGGACTGGTTGTAATGTTAGTAAATACTGTTTTTGATGGCATTCGATAAGCCAGGGATGACCAACCTTTTGGGGCCAATAAGCACATTTGTAAATTGGGAAAATTGTCATGGACACCACTCACACAGCACAACTAAGCACACATCAAACCCTATTCTATCGATTACAACAGAATGCTTCTTTCAAGCCTATTTTTTTGGGGGGTGGACTCTGTGGGCAACAGAGGTCTGTTGGCACATGTGTGCCTGGGTGCACTTTGTTGGTGACACCTGAGATAAGCTTTCATCAATGTATCTTGCTAATATCAGTCACATGAACTCTTAGTTAAATCTCAGAATCCTAGCTTGATTCAATCCTGCTGTTTAAAATGCTTTATTAATTCTTGAGCCATTTTTGCTACCTGCATGGTTTCTAATAGTATTTAAGTATTTTAAAATAAGATTGGGTTAACAGTTTTATAAATGAATGAGTCTCTACTTGCTTTGCTCTATTAAAAAGACATGGGGAATTGTTTTCAATGTTTGGAGAGTTGTGTATAATAGAATGGTTTTTAATGTGTTAAAAATTCTTGCTCTTATATCGTGTATTTCAGTCTTCATATAAAATGCCTGCTGTTTGTGATTCTGTCCTTGGAGACATTGAAGATATTGTATCAGCACAAGATCCAAAGCCACATGACTTGCAGTTCAGGAGAAAAAACATCATTCCTCAAGTACGAAAACGCCATTCACAAAAGAATGTAGAAGCAGATGATGATCCCCCAAGTGACAGGTATGCTTGTTTTTTGCCAGTCTTAAACAGAGAGGGTCGAAACCACCAGCACTTGGAACCTTTTAAATTATTTATACTGGAAAGATTGAATTTTTTTTGGTAAATAATCTTGTTAAACTTTGTAATAATTTGAAGTAATATTTTGCCATGGAGACAACACTAACTTCAGTGTGTGTTAGTGTTTTAATATATTCAATACTCTTTCCAGTCTCATGGATTTCAAGAGGATGTATGTGTTTCTGAGAAAAATTGGTCTGGGACCATCAAGTTAAATGAGTAGCCAATTAGACTTCCCTGCTTGCGGGCTTCCCATAGGCATTAGGTTAGCTACTGTGAGAACAGGATACTGGACTAGATGGGTCTTTGGCTAATCCAGCAGAGCTTTTCTTAGGTTCTTACATATTTTATGAGATTATATAGACAGGAATACACCAAATAGAGGGGAGTTATCTTTTTGCAAAAAACAATAAGGGCTTTTAATTGATAGTAAATATAAAGCATGTTTGAGAGTAATCTCATTATTAGAAACGGAGATAATTGGTTTTTGTGTTAACATGAGGATTGTATGTACACAGAAGACATTAGAAATCACAGTCAGTCAAGAACACTGATATAATGTATTTCTATTGGTCCACCTCTGTTGTAGTGGTATTCCTCTGAATATACCATACTACAGACATGACTGAAGTCCTGCCTAATAATTCGACCTCTTTAAAAAAGGGGTTGAATTATGAATGTACGAGCATTATGGAAGGACCATAAGATCTCTGCCATAATGTGTGAACAAGTTGGCTGTTTGAGCATGCTTGTATTTTAATAAGCATATATCCATTCTCAGTCTGAGGATCTACATTTGACATACCTTTCATATTGCAAACTTTGAGAAAGTAGGAAGATTCATATTTAAGATCAATTTGAGAGATTGTCATTACTTGTGGAAGAGAAGCTTGCTAACAAGGATAGTGAATAAATAATAAAAAACTATCCGTGATGTTAGAGCTATGAAAGCCGCTCCTTCCATCACTTTCCCTGCTCCCACTATTTGATGCTGTGAATGCTCCATAGCCATTACTATAGTGGATCTGTTTCCCCCCCCCCGGCATGGCAGAAGTGTGACTGTATCATTGCTTTCCCCATTGATGTTGTTATACAGTTTGGTGATTTTCTATAGAAGGGTGGGAGCAAAAGACTTGTAGTAATATCTCTGTACCCCCTTAGCTATACTTGTGGAACTGCTGCCTTAATCCAGGTAGCTCTGTCTGTTAACACCTTGAGACTTTTTCTCTGAAGCATTTCAGGAGTAAGTTCCTTGCCTATCTTCAGCTCTCTTTCTCATCATTTTCTTACCTTTGGATTGAAAACCTGTGCTTAGGACATATAATTAATATTTTTACATTGTACAATGCACATAAACATTCAGCAAATAATACATTTACATTATGTAAACTAATTACATTAGTTTCTTTGCCAAAGAATATTGTGAGCACTGATAATAGTACACCTTTACAGATCCTAAGTGGTGGTAGTCTATGGTGGTCAAATCTTTGTTTTCTTATGCGGATGAAATGAAATTAATGTTCTTATATTACCCCAGGATGATAGTTCTGGGTGACTTCAACATCTACGTAGAGGCTGTTGTTGGACCACCACATTTCTTCATGGCCTTCATGATAGCCATGGGGCTGTCTCATATGGTCATTGGGCAGGGCATATTCTTGATGTAATCTTTACTACAAGTGATATGAGGGAAGGACTGAAGGTCTGTGTGTGGGTGCAATGCATTCTGTTGTCATGGTTGGACCATTACCTAATGAAGTTTGGACTAGTAGCGGCATGTCCCCCCCCATGAGGGTGATTCATATGGCCTCCCCTTAGAATCTAATGGGTTTCTGAATGCTCTGGGGGATTTTCCAGTGGAGAAAGCTGACAAACTTGTTGAAGTCCTGGCCTTGCTATGGAAAGGCAAGATGAAACAGATGGTTGACACAATTGCTCCTGAGCATCTTCTCTGGCATTGTGGATCCCAACTGGCTCCTTGGGGAGTTTGGGAACTTCAGGCTATGAAGTAAGCTGGCTGAAGACTAGAGTGTAAGTGGCACCAGTCTCACTCTAAAGCTGACCAAACATTGGTTAATGCACACAATTGTGCTTACCATGTGGCAGCGTGAGCTTCAAAGAATGCTCATTTTGCAGCTTGCATTGCATCTAGTAGCTGTCAGCAGAGTTATTTTGGATGGCCCAAAGGTTACGAACTCTCAGTGAGAGGGAGGGACTTCTGAAGCACTTGAGGATGTGTTGTGGTCAACTGGCTACACACTTTGAGGACAAAGTCGCTCACCTTCAGAGTAACCTCTACTCTGAAGTTGTTGCAGTTTCAGATGAAGTATCCAATGCTGGAGTCAGTGATGTGTTGTGGGATTAGCTTCAGCTTAGGCAGTCAGTTGTTGTGGACAAGGTGCTGGCAACTACGCAGTTGACCACATGCCCTCTTGACCCCTGTTCCTCTTGGCTTATCAAATTTAGTAGAGGAGGGTTGACTGATTGGGTCCAGAGTGTGGTTAATACTTCATTGCATGAGGGGGTGGTCTCTGCTGCCTTAAAATAGGTGGTAGCGCAGTCACTCCTAAAGAAACCAACCGTGGACCCTTTGCATTGGAATAACTATCGACCAGTTGCAAATACCTCTGTCTTGGGGAAGGTGGTGGAGAGAGTACTGGTGGAGCAGCTGCAAACATTCTTGGATAACCCACATTATTTAGAGCCGTTCCAATCTGGGTTTAGGCTTGGCGATGGGACTGAGTCGCTCTTGGTTGCCCTGATGGATGACCTCTACAGAGAGTGGGGCATGGTGAGTGCAACCTTATTCCTGTTTCTTCATCTCTCTGCTGCTTTCAGTACCATTGACTATGATATCCTCCTGGATCGCTCTGTGGAATGGGAATTGGGGGCACAGTGTTACATTGGGTCCAGTCCTACCAACGAGACTGAGTCCAATAGCGTTGGGTGAATGCCTTTTAGACTCCTGGCAGTTATGCTAGGGGGTGCCGTAAGGCACTATTTTATCCCCAATGCTATTTAATATCTATATGAAACTGCAGAGAGTGGTCATTAGGAGTTTTAGGGCATGGTGCCATCTGTATGCTAATGACACTCAGCTCTATTTCTGCGTAACATCTGAATCGGAAGAGGCTGTGCGGGCCTTGGACCAATGCCTGGATGCAGTGGTGGGATGGATGAAGGAAAAAAAGCTGAGCTTGAATCTTTGCAAGGCATAGGTACTGTGGATGAGTGGTTCTTTGTCTGAGAAATTGGTCAGTTGCCTGCCCTGGATGGGGTTGCACTTCCCCTGAAGGAGCAGGTACACAGTTTGGGGGTGCTTCTAGGCCCAGCTTTGTCGCTGGAGGCCCAGGTAGCCTCAGTGGTTAGAAGCACCTTTTCCCAGCTGCAACTTGTATGACAACTATGGGTGTTCATGGACTGAGAGAGCTTGGCACTGGTGACTTCAAGACAGGATTACTGCAATGAACTCTATATGGAGCTTAATTTGCACTTGACCCAGAAACTGCAGTTAATGCAGAGTGAGACCATGTCTTTATATAATACCTCTGCTTAGAGATCTGCACTGTCTGCCAGTTTATTACCAAGCCAAATTCAAGATGTTACTATTGGTATATAAAACCCTTAACAGCTTGGGACCAGTTTACTTGTAAGACCGTTTTACTTGCGAGACCGCTCGACTGCTTCAATCTGCAGAACTGGCACTGTTATAGGTGCCACATAATACTTGTTTTGCACTTGTATGTTATGTTATGGTTTATTTCTGTGCCACCTTTTGGCCAAAAAGGCCCCCAAGGTGGCTCGCAAAGAATAAACACAACTACAAAATACAAGTAAGACGAGAACAATATAGTTGACAATAATTTAAGGCAACAAAATATTAGCATATTAAAAAAGCAACAATAATATTCATCTTCCTAGTAAAGAGTCATCCCCAGAAAGATGTCAGAAAGAGCAGCGGTGAAGAGGCAAGACAGGCTGAAAAGTTTGCCTCATGATAGTCCCAGCACAGTCTCACTCCTGTAGCAGAAATCGTTCTTTTAGTATTGCAGCAGAACTCCCTGCCAACTGACATCAGGCAGGCAACTTTGCTGTATTCTTTTTGATGCCTGCTTAAAACATTTGTTTCAGGAAGCCTACTCAGACACACAGATGCTGATGTATTTATATCTGTAGTTAGTTTACGGCTGTTTTTATTGTTTTTAAATGTCTTTAATTACTTGTTTTTAACTGTTTTTATTGATAATTTTAATGTTTCTTCTAAACTGCTTAGAGCTTTTTCTTTTTTTACAATCAAGCAGTATATAAATTTTGCAAAATAAATAACTTCCTTTTTCTTGTCTCTTTGTTTGGCAGTATTATTCCTGGTGTACAAAAAATTTGGATACGTACGTGGGGATGTTCTCATAATAGTTCAGATGGAGAATACATGGCAGGACAACTGGCTGCCTATGGATACAAAATTACAGGTAATCAGCTCAACACGATTGATTGATTGATTGATTGCATTTGTATACCACCCCATAGCCGAAGCTCTCTGGGCGGCTTACAACAGTTAAAAACATTAAAAACAAATATACAAATTTAAAAACACATTTTTAAAAAGCAATTTAAAAACTCATGCTAAAATGCCTGGGAGAAGAGGAAAGTCTTGACCTGGCGCCGAAAAGATAAGTATTGGTGCCAGGTGCACCTCGTCAGGGAGATCATTCCATAATTTGGGGGCCACCACTGAGAAGGCCCTCTTCCTTGTTGCCAGACTCCCAGCTTCCCTCCGAGTAGGCACCCGGAGGAGGGCCTTGGATGTTGAGTGTAGTGTACTGGTGGGTTCGTGTCGGGAGAGGCGTTCCATCAGGTATTGTGGTCCCAAGGCGTGTAAGGCTTTATAGGTTAAAACCAGCACTTTGAATCCAGCTCGGAAACATACAGGCAGCCAATGCAAGCGGGCCAGAATTGGTTTTATATGTTTGAACCGTCTGGTCCCTGTTACCAATCTGGCCGCTGCATTTTGCACAAGCTGCAGTTTCCGAACCATCTTCAAAGGCAGCCCCATGTAGAGCTCATTGCAGTTATCCCTGTCCAGATAGGGGCGTAGCTGGGCCACCAACTGAAGTTGGTAGAAGGCATTCCATGCCACCGAGGCTACCTGAGCCTCAAGTGACAGAGATGGTTGTAGGAGAACCCCCAAGCTATGAACCTGCTCCTTCAGGGGGAGTGCAACCCCATCCAGGACAAGTTGGACATCTACCATCCGGTCAGAAGAACCACCCACTAGCAGCATCTCAGTCTTATCTGGATTGAGCCTCAGTTTATTAGCCCTTATCCAGTCAATTGTCTCAGTCAGACACCGGTTCAGCCCATTGACAGCCTCACCTGAAGAAGATGAAAAGGAGAAATAGAGCTGTGTGTCATCGGCATACTGATGGCAACGCACTCCAAAACTCCGGATGACTGCACCCAACGGTTTCATGCAGATGTTGAACAGCATGGGGGACAGAACTGACCCCTGCGGAACCCCATACTGGAGAATCCAGGGTGTCAAGTGATGTTCCCCAAGCACCACCTTCAGAGTCGACCCACCAAGTAGGAGCGGAACCACCGCCATGCAGTCCCTCCCACTCCCAACTCAGCCTGTCTTCCCAGAAGAATACTATGGTCGATGTTATTGAAAGCCGCTGAGAGATCAAGGAGAATCAACAGAGTCACACTCCCCCTGTCTCTCTCCTGACAGAGGTCATCATACAGGGTGACCAAGGCTGTTTCTTTGCCAAAACCAGGCCTGAAACCTGACTGAAATGGATCCAGATGATTGGTCTCATCCAAGAGTGGCCTGCCACCACTCGTTCAAGGACCTTGCTCAGGAATGGAACATTTGCCACCGGCCTATAGTTATTAAGATTTTCTGGGTCCAGGGAGGGTCTCTTCAAGAGTGGTCTCACTACTGCCTCTTTCAGGCAGCCAGGGACTACCCCCTCTAACAGAGAGGCATTATTCACTTCCCTGGCTCAGCTACCTGTTCCATCTCTGCTAGCTTTTATTATCCAAGAAGGGCAAGGATCCAGCACAGAAGTGGTTGCACGAACCTGTCCAAGCACCTTGTCAAAGTTCTCAAGCTGTACCAACTGAAACTCATCCAAGAAATCGGGACAAGGCTGTGCTCTGGATACCCCGCTTGATTCACTTGCTATAACTCTGGAGTCTAAGTCCTGGTGGATGCTAAAGATTTTATCCTGGGAAATGCCTAGCAAATTCATTACAGTAGGCCTCAGATGGTTCTACCATGTCGTTGGGGTCAGCATGTAATAGCCCCCAGATAATTCTGAAGAGCTCCGCTGGGCAGCAGATTGATGATTTGATAGTGGCAGCAAAATATTGTCTTTTTGCTGCCTCACTGCCCCTAAATACAGCTTACCATAAGCACAAGCATAAGCGTAAGTAATTGTATAAATCAGGAGTTCGTCTCCATCTGCACTCAAGCCGTCTCCTATATGGTTTCATTGCTCTCAGCTCTGGTGTATACCCTGGAGCTGTATGAGCTCTACACAGGAGAGGGCGCTCAGGAGCAATCATGTCAACCGCCTGGGTCATTTCTGCATTCCACAGTTCAACCAGGGTTTTGACAGGAGCGCCAGCCCTATCAGCCGGAAAACTCCCCAGAGCCCTTTGGAAACCATCTGGATCCATTAGTCTCTGGGGGTGGACCAACTTAATAGGTCCCCCACCCTTGCAGAGGGAAAGAGCTGCTAAACTAAGTTTAAACTTGATCTGTCCATGACAGAGGGACTGATGTAAGGCCCCCCCACTTTCAGATCACCATTTCCATGTCCAGTTGCAAAAACCAAGTCTAGAGTATGCCCTGCTGCATGTGTTGGGCCAATGGCATATTGGGACAGTCCCATGGTTGTCATGGAGACCATGAAATCCTGAGCCACCCCGGATACCAACAGTCTGGGGGATCTCAACAGTACACCCGAGACCACTTCCATCAGCTCAGCTAGGGAGTCTGTTGGGCTGCGGGGTGGGTGGTACACCAGCAGAATCCCCAGTCTGTCCCGCTAACCCAGCATAAGGTGCAAACACTCCAGACCAGTAGTCACATGGACAGGGTGCTTGCAGAGGGAGATGGAGCTCCTGTAGACCATAGCAACCCCCCCTCACCGACTCTCAGGTCTACCCTGATGCTGAACCAGGTACCCTGGCTGACATAGCTGGGAGAGACTGACTCCTCCCTGTTCACCCATCCAGGTCTCAGTTATACATGCCAGATCGGCTGCCTCATCCACAATTAAATTGTGAATGTTGTTGTTATGTGCCTTCAAGTCGATTACGACTTATGGCAACCCTATGAATCAGTGGCCTCCAAGACCATCTGTCATGAACCACCCTGTTCAGATCTTGTAAGTTCAGGTCTGTGGCTTCCTTTATGGAATCAATCCATCTCTTGTTTGGCCTTCCTCTTTTTCTACTCCCTGCTGTTTTTCCCAGCATTATTGTCTTTTCTAGTGAATCATGTCTTCTCATGATGTGTCCAAAGTATGATAAGCTCAGTTTCATCATTTTAGCTTCTAGTGACAGTTCTGGTTTAATTTGTTCTAACACCCAATTATTTGTCTTTTTCGCAGTCCATGGTATGCACAAAGCTCTCCTCCAGCACACATTTCAAATGAGTTGATTTTTCTCTTATCCGCCTTTTTCACAACTTTCACATCCATACATAGAGATCGGGAATACCATGATCTGAATGCTCCTGACTTTGGTGTTCAGTGATACATCTTTGCATTTGAGGACCGTTTCTAGTTCTCTCATAGCTGCCCTCCCCAGTCCTAGGCTTCTTCTGATTTCTTGACTATTGTCTCCATTTTGGTTAATGACTGTGCCGAGGTATTGATAATCCTTGACAAGTTCAATGTCCTCATTCTGAACTTTAAAGCTACATAAATCTTCTGTTGTCATTACTTTAGTCTTCTTGACGTTCAGTTGTAGTTCTGCTTTTGTGCTTTCCTCTTTAACTTTCATCAGCGTTCGTTTCAAATAATTACTGGTTTCGGCTAAGAGTATGGTATCGTCTGCATATCTTAAATTATTGATGTTTCTCCCTCCAATTTTCACACCTCCTTCATCTTGGTCCGATTCTGCTTTCCGTATGATATGTTCTGCATATAGATTAAACAAATAGGGTTATAAAATACACCCCTGTCTCACACCCTTTCCGATTGGGAACCAATCAATTTCTCCATATTCTGTTCTTACAGTAGCTTCTTGTCCAAAGTATAGGTTGCACATCAGGACAATCAGATGCTTTGGCACCTTCATTTCTTTTAAAGCATTCCATAGTTTTTGTGATCTACGTTCCATTATCCAACATATGTTTGTGATATGATTTCTGGTGCCTCTTCCCTTTCTAAATGCAGCTTGGACATCTGGCATTTCTCTCTCCATATATGGTAAGAGCCTTTGTTGTAGAATCTTGAGCATCACTTTACTTGCATGGGATGTTAAAGCAATAGTTTGATAATTACTGCATTCCCTGGGATCCCCTTTCTTTGGAATTGGGATGTATATGGAACACTTCCAATCTGTGGGCCATTGTTTAGTTTTCCTTTGACACATTTTTGTCAGAATTTGGACAAACTCAGTCTCAGTAACTTGTAGCAACTCTATTGGTATGCCATCTGTTCCTGGTGATTTGTTTCTTCCAAGTGTTTTACGAGCAGCTTGTCACCTCACATTGTAAAATTTCTGGTTCTTCATCATATGGTTCCTCCGTGAATGAATCTGTCATCCTTGCATCTCTTTTATATAGTTCTTCAGTGTATTGCTTCCATCTTCCTTTATTTCATCTTGGTCAGTCAGTGTATTCCCCTGTTGGTTATTCAATATCCCTACTCTTTGTTTAAATTTCCCTTTAATTTCTCTAATCTTTTGGAATAGGGCTCTTGTTATAACTTTTATGTTGTCCTCTTCTATTTCTATACAATAACTATTGTAATAGTTCTTGTTGTCCCTACGTACTAGTTGCTGTATTGTTGCATTTAAGGTTCTGACCATGTTTCTATCTCCTTTTGCTTTTGCTTTCCTTCTCTCTTTAACCATTTTAAGAGTTTCTTCAGTCATCCATTGAGGTCTTTCTCTCTTTTTAACTAGAGGTATTGTCTTTTTGTTTGTTTTTGCATTCTTCCCTGATGATATCTCTGACTTCACTCCATAGTTCTTCTGGTTCTCTGTCAACTAAGTTTAAAGCCTCAAATCTGTTCCTTATTTGATTTTTATATTCTTCTGGTATGTTATTTAAATTGTATTTCGGCATTATGATTCCTTTGTTGTTCTTCTTTAGCTTTACTCTGATTTTCGACATTACTAGTTCATGATCTGTACCGCAGTCTGCTCCTGGTCTTGTTTTTGCAGAAAATATGGATCTTCTCCATCTTCTACTACCAATTATATAATCAATTTGATTCCTGTATTGGCCATTTGCTGATGTCCACATGTATAGTCGTCTTTTTGGTTGCTCAAAAAATGTGTTTGCAAGAAATAAATTACTGGCTTCACAGAATTCAATAAGTCTTTCTCCTGCTTCATTTCTATCTCCTAAACCCCATTTTCCCACAATTTCTAGTTCTTCTCTATTCTCTACTTTTGCATTCCATTCCCCCTTGATTATCAGAATGTCTTGTTTTGGTGTGTGATCAATTTCTTCCTGTACTTCTGCATAAAATCTCTCCAATTCCTCTTCTCTTTTTGATGTTGGATGTTGACTTGGATGATAGTTATGTTAATAGGTTTCCTGTTTAATCTCATTGATATCGCTTGCTCAAACCTTGTGTTATAGCTCCTAATTGCTTTTGCCATATCACTTCTCACTATTAAAATCTGTTTCTTCTTAGTTTCTCATTTCCTGCATAAAATATTTTGTAGTTGCCTGATTAAAAATGTCCCATTCCTGTCCATTTTAATTCACTCGCTCCAAGTATTGTAATGTTGATATGTTCCATTTCTTGCTTGACAATTTCTGACTTTCCCTGGTTCATGCTTCTCACATTCCATGTTCCAGTTGTGTATGTCATACAACTCTGGACTATCCTTTCGCATAAATAAATTTACACAGATTTAATTTATCTTATACAATTATGTTTCTGTTATACTTCAGCTCTACTTTTTGACTACTGGAAATTCTGTCTTTATACAACAGTCTTACTTCAACAGTCTTTATATTCGAGTTTTATCTTCCCAGCCATGGATACATATATATTTTAATGAATAATGAGATACTTAGGAGGCTGTCAAATTTCTATTCTTGTTTGACTAGGCATAAATAAATGTAGTAAACCTGAGATAATTAAGCAAATTGTGTCACCTGCTAGAATGGATGAGAGTTGGTTATCTAGATCCACTACAATCTGGTTTCACTTGGATGCCCTGATGGACGGCCTTTCTTGTGAGAGAGACAGGGGGAGTGCAACCCTGTTACTTTTGCTAGATCTCTTAGTGGCTTCTTTGTTCCATTGACCATGGTATCCCCCTTGAGTGACTTGGAGGCACTGTATTATGGCAAGACCGTGTTCAGAGAGTAGCACTGGATGAGTACTCCTTGGCCCTCTGGCACTTGTACTCTGTGGTTCCATAGGGTACTGTACTTTTCCCAGAGGTATTTAACATCTATATGAAGCTGTTGGGAGCAGTTGTTAGGAGCTTTGGAGCACGGTGTCATCAGTATGCTGATGACACACAGCTCTCTTTCTCCATAACATCTGAATCAGGAAAGGCTGTGAAAGCTCTGGATCGATGTCTGAATGCAGTGGTGGACTGGATGAGAACCGATAAAACTGTAATTGAATCCTGGGAAGATAGAAGCGCTTTGGGTGGGCGGTTCCCTTGTCCAGGAGATAGGCCAATTACTTGCTCTGGATGGGGTCGTACTCCTTCTAAGGAGCAAGTGCATAGCTTACGTGTATTCCTGGATATATCTCTGACACTAGAGGCTCAAATTTCCTTTGTGGCTGGGAATGCTTTTTACCATCTGTGTTTGGTTTGCTAGCTACGGCTGTCCCTGGACAGGGACAGCCTGGTCACTGTAGTCCATAAATTGGTAACCTTGAGGTTGGATTACTGCAGTGCCCTTTATGTGGGGCTGCCCTTGGGCCTGGCTTGGAAGCTGCAGCTGCTGCAAAATGCAGCAGAATGACTGCTGATGGCTCTGCATGTGGGCTGACAACGTGACACCATTGTTAAACTTCTGCACTGGCACCCATCCACTACTGAGCCAGGTTCAAGGTCCTTGTATTAATTTACGAAGCCCTGAACAACTTCAGTCTGGAGCACCTTAGGGACCACCTGAACCCATATATCCCAGCTCAATCACAGATCATCTGCTGGAACATCATAAGTCATCCCCTGAGTTGATGCGGCTCATTCAATGACAACAACAAGAAACTGAACTTTTAGTGTCATTGGCCCAGTTGTGTGGAATGCTCTGCCAATAGAGATTCACCATGCATCTTCTGATCTGATTTTTAAACACCTGCTGAAAACCTTTCTATGTCACCAGGCTTATGCAGACAATTGAGACAATATATTTCTGCAACAGTTAGTTAATTAATTTCTTGTTTTAAAATTTTATGAGCTAATTGGCAGCCAGTGCTTTTCTTTCAGCAGCAGTGTAACATGTTGTTTTATTTGGGATTGGTCAGGACCTCTGCAAAGAAGCACCCATCAATGTCTAAATGGAAGACTTCTCTATTTTTGAATGAGTATCAGAAAGTTTGACAGAATCCAAATTAAGATTTAAAAGGGAGAAACTTGAGGGGAATGAAACACCTAGCTTCAAGGATTGTGGTGGATGAGGGGATTCCCTGGTTTTAGCATACAGGATATGATTGCCTGGAGTCCAGATCCTGGTTTCTCCAGAGAAACCAAAATGAATGTGCTTTACTCTCATGTGTGGACTCCAGCCTGTTAGTGATGGTGCACTTGGAGAGAAGGGGGATATTTCCTTACTTATTTTATTAACAACCCAACTTCTATTCTAGTGGTTTTCCTGAACCCATACTGCTGCCACAGTTTAATATCGCTTATACCGAGTGTGGAGATGCTTTGGCCTTCCAGGTGTTGCTGAACTTCAGCTCCCATCAGCCCCAGCAAGCATGCCCAGTAGCCAGGAATGATGGGAGTTACAGTTCAGCAACATCTGGAGGACCAAAAGTTCCCCACACCTGACTTATACCTTTTACACCCTTAACTTACCAATAACTCTGATAACTGTGAGATGGAAAGCCAGTTGGATATCTTACATATAATAAAAATGTGAGAGTGTCATCATGCGGCCCCCATTGGAGGATTTCCATTGGAGGATTGCTAATGTTCCATTCTTCGGCAAGGTTCTGGAACACGTGGCCACAGGCCAGATCCAAGCTGTCTTGGATGAAATCGATTTTCTAGATCCATTTCAATTGGGGTTCAGACCCAGTTTTGGCATAGAAAATGTCCTGGTCACCCTGTATGATGTCCTATTTTGGGAGAGAGAGAGAGGAGGAGTATGTCTATGTTAATCCTCCTTGATCTCTTAGTGGCTTTTGATATAATCAGCCATGGTATTATGCTGGAGTGGCTGTCTGAGTTGGGGGTGGATTGCACTACTGAGCATGGTTCCAATTCTACTTGAATGCTCGATCTAAGAGGGTGATGCTTGGGGGGTATTGTTTGGTTCTGGTGGAGCCTCCAATGTGGAGTCCTGCAAAGTTTGATTTTATCTCCCATGCTATTTAGCATCTACATGAAACTGCCGAGTGGGGTCATCTGGAGATTTGGAGCAAATTGTCAGAAATATGCTGATGACACACAACTCCGTCTCTCCTTTAACATCTTCTGGTGTAACAGTAGATTGCTAGACCAATGTCTTGCCTCTGTAATGAACTGGATGAGAGCCAATAAACTGAAACTGAATCCAGACAAAACTGAGGCACTGTTAGTGGGTGGTTCCCTAGACAGGATGGAGGGGTTGTGGCCTGCTCTTGATGGGGTTCTTGAAGGAGCGGGTATGCAGATTGGGAGTACTTCTGGATCCACTACTGTCACTTGAGGCTCAAGTGGCTTCAGTGGCAAGGAGTGCCTTCTATCCGCTTCAGCAGGTGACTCAGCTACGACTATCTGGACAGGGATAGCTTGACTTCTGTTGTCTATGCTCTGGTAACCTCTAAGTTAGATTACTGCAATGCGTTATATGTGGGGCTGCCTTTGAAGACAGTTCTGAAACTGCAGCTAGTGCAGAATTCAGCAGCCAGACTGCTTCCCTGGGGCAAGATGGTTTGAACATATAACACCAATTCTAGCTCAACTGCACTGTCTACAAATTAGTTTCTTGGCTCAATTCAAAGTGCTGGTTTTGACCTATAAAGCCTTATGCGGCTCAGAACCACAATACCTCAAGGACCACCTCTCCCTATATGTACCAACTCGGATCCTGCACTTGGCACTGGAGGCCCTTCTTTGTGTGCCCCCTCCAGATGAGGTGCGGAGAATTGCAACACAAGAATGGGCCTTCTCAGTGGAGGCCCCTCGTTTGTGGAACACTCTCCAGGGAGATATGCTTGGCTCCATCATTATCCATCTTCAGGCAGCAGGCAAAAATATTTCTCCCAGGCATTTATTTCTTAACTTTGGAGGGCTTCTGTTGTGTAGCCTTCCTCAGAAGAGTTGCTCCACTACCTTATATACTGTGTTTTTATATTTATATCTTTTGCTTTTTATTAACTGTAAGTTGCTTTGAGTGCACATATTTGTGCAGAAAAATGACTAGCAAATTTGATAAATAAATACTTTTCTGCACTCAAATCATTTAATTCTTTTTTAAAAAAAATCTGTGACAGTTGTAACCCTTGGTTTGATTGTTGCTGCCTCTTTGGAGCAAGCACAGTAACACTAGATATTGCTAAATTCCACAAACTAAGCAAGGTATATATAGCCAATTTGATTCTGTATGTAGTGCACAATCATAAGTATTGCTAATTCACTAAAATTGGCTTTTCCATGAATACATGTGCAGGATACATGTTCACACACGTGTGTTCTGGTGCGCATGCAGATCTGGTAACAGTTCCCACTACAAACCTAAACCCGAAAACCATGGAGAAAAAGCAGGAGAGCCAAGCTCTGTATTAAAAGACAATTCTAGTCATGAGGCTCATCTCCATGGAGTGAGTACCTTACCCACACGAAGTCATTTGCCATGTATTAATACAGGTGACTTATTTATCAAGTGGTAAATGTGGGAAAGACTTACTACTTGCTAAGGTCTACAAGATTTGCCACTCATTAAAGCTAAAAATCACATTGTGTTCTCCTTAATATAGTTCACTGAACAAATCTGAAAATCTTACCCTACCTATTAATCATCATGTATAATGGTTGTTATTGTTTTTGTCATTGGCGCCACTGAATCTCACTTAGCTTTTTGTAGAGCTGTTTTCAGTTATTGCTTTTTCATATTTATTTCTATTACATTTTAATTACTATTGATAGTTTTCTTATCTCCTTTTGTAGCTTACACATTTTTTATTCTTTACACATCTTAAATTGTACTTGTGTGTAGCATGCCCTAGGTGGCAGTATTGTGGTCTTCGTTATTGATTGTGTTACCAAAATACGAAGATACCTGTCCCACATATTCTAACTAGTTAAGATTTTGATTTCAATCTCTTGAGTTAATCTTAATTTGTAGAAATTAATTTTCCTCCTCCTAGTGCCTTGGGATCTAGCTGTTTCTTCTGTTTGCTGCCATCGCTTTGAATTTTGTGTGGATTATAATAGAATTGTCTTCAAAACCATTGAATGTCTGTTTAGAAACGGAATATTTCAATTGATTTGGTGGGAGACTAGGTTTGGGTTAGCATAGCTGATGCTATAAAGTTGTAAAACTAGATGTTATGTATAGTTGTGAACTTAAAATGATATTTGTTTTTAAGCAAGACTTATGGCCATCAGTGTTGGAGTTTAGGTACACTGCTTTTATTCTTTAAGAGAGCTGCACTTGCAAAGTTGCATGCATAATCTTGATTTTGAAATGTTAGTCTTGTAGGTAAATCACTCCTCTCCCTGCCCTTTTAATGGGGATAATTTAAAGAACCAAATATTTTGAACTATGCCACTGCTTTAGAAATTTTGGGCAACAAAATGGCAGATCAATTTCATTGTAAATAATTGTAAGGTGATGCATATTGAGACAAAATAATCGGAACTTCACATATGGTAATAGGATTAGAATTGGTGGTGAACTTTTTCATGGTTCGTTGATTGCAATAAAATACTGTTGTTGTAAATTGGTGGTGACAAAGAAGGAAAATCCTCTTGAAATCATGGTAGTGAAACCACTTCCTCATTGTCTGAGCTGGAGAAAGCAAATTCCATGCTTGGGATTATTGAAAAGGAATTGAAAATAAAACGACAAGTTTAATAGTTCTTTTATATAAATCCATGATGCAGTCACATCTGAAATACTGAGTGCAGTTCTAGGTTGTCCTATCTGAAAAAAAGAGATTGTAGATCTGGACACAGTACAGAAAGAGTAAGTCAAATGATCAAGGATTATTTTCCTTACACAGAAAAGGATAATGGGTTGGGCTAATTAGCATAAAAAAGATGACTGGGGGTTGGGATATTACTGAATTTTATAAAATTGTGCATCATGTGGAAATATTGGAGGGGGGGGCGTTCTCCCTCAGAAAAATTAGAATTTGAGTCTTGCAATTGCAGATGACTGGCAGTTGATTCAGAACGGATAAAATAATTTGTTCAATATCTTATTTATGTAACTTGCTACCTCAAGACAGCAACAGGCTTAGGTGACTTATAATGGGATTGGACAAGTTTACGGAGGTCTGGTCTATCTGTTGGCATCAGTCATTATAGCTAAATGCTAGTGTGGTGTAGTGGTTAAGGTGCTGGACTACGACCTGGGAGACCAGGGTTCGAATCCCCACATAGCCATGAAGCTCACTGGGTGCCCTTGGGCCAGTCACTGCCTCTCAGCCTCATGAAAACCCTATTCATAGGGTTGCCATAAGTTAGAATCGACTTGAAGGCAGTACACACACAACCACCAGGCTCAGAGGCAATATTCTTTGGGGAAATGGATGATGGCCCTTTTCTTCATGCCCTGACAACTATCCATGGTTGGACGTGGGATGCTGGACTAGATGGACTGTTTCACTAGGGCTCCTATGTTCTTAATTTTAAATTGCCCACAAATATTAAATATTTGTAGGAAATTTCAAAAAAAGTTACTGGTAATTGTGTTTCTGTGGTGAAAGACAAAAGTTACGTTGTTGAGTGTTGCTGAATGTTACTGTTTGAGACAATATATTGTTAGATGCACATTTCCAATGGATGGACTTAATTAACTGGGATCCTAGTATTTTCAGTGTGTTGCAAAATTCACCTACTAATTTTTTCAGGGAGCAATCCTAAGCTCCTGGGAAGGGTAGCTGGCTGGCTTCTTTGCTGTCAATGAGGTTTGAGGTCTCCCTGTTGCTACCATGAAAAGCTCCACTATGGTTGCTGATCTGCTCTCTACGTTCTGAGGGCATTAAGGCCAAAATTGGAATGTTTCAGGGGTGGATCAGGGTAGGCTTTGGATCTGCCAGGTCCAAAGGCCCCTTGTTACTTGGGCACATCTCGAAATGGTGTATGTGTGTGAGAGAGAGGGAGGGAGGGAGGACTATGCCAGCCGTGAAGGTGGCTTAGGGTTGTATCCAGTTAGTGCTCAGTAAGTGTCCTGTCAGCACAAGGATTTCGGTGTCCCCTCCCCTACAAAATATGTTCTAGGGGTTCGCCTAACTCTCAGGAACAGATTTTGGCAGGGCATGGGGCATGCACAGGGGAATGGGGGGGGAAGTCATGTTGTAGTGACAGGATGTTTATTTAGCACTTCATTGGATACAACCCACTTATTTTCTTTCCCTCAAGAAACAACTGGAGGGACATTTTTTAAAAAGGAGGAACTAGTGAGGTGAAAAATAAACTCGGATTAAAAGCCACCACCATTCCTTTTGTCCTGGCTGGTACAAATCCTGGTAGGGCTTTGAAAGTGGTAGTTCCTCCACCACAGACTCTTCCTGCAACCTCTATAGGATTGCTCTGCCCTTGTTCCGCAAAATAGTGCCCAATAAGCTGTGAACAATACTCCAAATGTGAAGGAATTTATGCTGTTTGAAACAGTACACATGCTACTTACATTTGCACATAATTGTTTTAAGTAGCCTGCCAAATTTGATGTGGTAGAGACCATTTTCCTGTCAAGCAGCATTCTTTGTTTCATTAATGTTTAACTTAACCTTGGAAGTATCCTAAATCTTTTGCCTTCCCCTAAAACACAGATTGGAAGATCAGTCAAATGTTGTTGCTGACTTGGATGGCTTGTCAAAGACTACAGTTCTGAGTTGCCAATGTAGGATGAATGAAGTTTGAGCTTTGCACTCGGTTGCATGCTTGTGAATATTTTGGCATTTCTGCCCTACCACAATGAAGCATTATTTTGTGTAAAAGCAGAGGGGAGACTTCTACTGAGCAGAAGACACTGACATTTGTCTTCTATGCCAAATCCTTGGCACTGGAGTCTACTTACAATGCAGAGCAACCTTGTCTTGGATGACTATAAATAGCTTTTTGACTTCAGCCAGCCAAAAGTGAATTGCTGTTGATTAGTAGAAGGTATTGCAATATAAAGAAGTGAGTGTTTTGGCTTGGTTTTTAATACAAGACAGATGCGCATATATTTTTAAGACTTTCAGACCTTGGAAGTTCATTGGCTAGATTTCAGGAGTAAAACATGCTTGTTCATTTGTTCTGAACTATGGTTGTTTGATAAACTAAAATCCTAACCTAAACTGTATTTGGCTTTTTATATATAGTTGCTTATTTATGGAATCGCATCATCCTACTCTACAGATTTTGTAGGATTTACCTATGAGAGAAAAAGGGAAAAGAAATCAAAGCATCTCATGAATGCATAAGGGTGGATTTGTAATCAGTTTGTATAAAGCATATACTTACAGTGTTCAATCCAGTGAAATATTGAAATGACTTTCTCAGTTTCCATGATTCACAGGTCTTAATTGCAATGACTTGAAGAGGGCTAAGTAAGTTTTAGCTTTTGAAAAGTAGGATATGACTGCAGTCCTACCTTGGAGTAAATCCTATTGAATATAGCGAGACTCAATTCTGAGTAAATGTGTTTAAACAAAAGAAAGACCATTTATAAAATATCTGCAGAATGGGGTTATGGTGGGTCTTGGATCTTATCTTGGTCAGTAAGTCAAGAGGGAAAAATCTCTGCTCTGTGCCCTATCTGGTCTCTCCCTTCAAATGGAAGGGTCCCATGTGTAAGGCCTGTCCTTTCCTTTGGTTTGTGTAGAAAGTGGCCTTGTAATGATAAGGATATGCCTGGTCTTTGACACTGCAAACTTTCTGACAATTGACATTGAATGGACCTGGAAGTAATAATAATAATAATAATAATAATAACTTAATTTGTGGGTCGCCTATCTGGCCAATGGCCACTCTAGGCGACGTACAATTTAACAACAATACATTACATCATAATAAAATACATCATAAAATACAATATAACAATAAAACAATAAAACAGTTCCAGTACAGAGTAGTAGGCTATTGGTCGTAAAAATTTAACCCTCCCCGTAAGTCCCAAAGGCCTGTCTGAAGAGCCAGGTCTTCAAAGCTTGGCGGAATACATTCAGGGAAGGGGCATGTCGAAGGTCATACGGGAGGGAGTTCCAGAGAGTGGGGGCCGCCACTGAAAATGCCCTCTCTCTTGTCCCCGCCAACCTAGCTGTTTTAGTTGGCAGGATTGAGAGAAGGTCCTGTGTGGCTGATCTTGTTGGGCGGCATGATTGGTGGCGCTGGAGGTGCTCCATCAGATAAACTGGGCCGAGACCGTATAGGGATTTAAAGGTTAATACCAACACCTTGAATTGGGCCCGGAAAATAACTGGGAGCCAGTGTAGGTTGAACAACACTGGGGTGATGTGTTCCCGGCGGCGACAGTTTGTAAGTAGTCGAGCCGCAGCATTTTGTATAAGTTGTAATTTCCGGACCGTTTTCAAGGGTAACCCCACGTAGAGCGCATTACAGTAATCCAACCGAGAGGTGACCAGGGCATGTACCACCAGTGGGAGCTGATGAGCAGGAAGGTAGGGCTGCAGTCTACGAATGAGGTGTAATTGATACCAAGCTGCCCGGCTCACTGCCGAAATCTGAGCCTCCATGGACAGCTTGGAATCAAGAACAACCCCAAGGCTGCGGACCTGGTCATTCAGGGGCAATTTCAGCCCGTCGAACACCAGGTCAACATCTCCCAGCCTTCCCTTATCTTTTACGAGTAGCACCTCAGTCTTATCAGGATTCAACTTCAGCCTGTTCCTTCCCATCCATCCACTCACGGATTCCAGGCACTTGGACATGGTCTCCACAGCAGACTCTGGTGAAGATTTAAACGAGAGATAGAGCTGACTGTCATCCGCATATTGGTGACACTGCAGCCCAAATCTCCTGATGATTGTCCCCAGTGGCTTCATATAGATATTAAATAGCATGGGAGAGAGGATAGAGCCCTGTGGCACACCACAATTGAGAGGCCAAGGGTCTGAAACCTCCTCCCCCAATGCTACCTGTTGATGCCTGTCGGAAAGAAAGGAATGGAACCACCGTAGTACAGTGCCTCCTATTCCCGATTCCTCCAGGCGATGTAAAAGGATACTGTGGTCGACAGTATCAAAAGTATCAAGTACAATGATAGTCTACTGTATTTTGTGCTAGCTGCAGCTTCTCAGTACTAATCAAGGTAGCTTAATGTAGAGTACACTGCAACATGTCCACCTTTACATTATAAAGACATAAATGACAGCTTTCAGATCCCTACTTTCTAGGAAAAGATTTTAGGTGCGTATAGACGGCAATCACTCATCCACCACATAACTACCATTTTAGCCTTTCTAGCAATATTGGTTAAGAACATCCCTGGATAAGGCTAAGGGCTCACCTAGCCCAGCAAGCTGTACTCAAAGTGGGCAGCCAGATACCTATGGAAAGCCCACAAGCAGGACTTGGGTGCAGCAGCAGTTTCTCCGCTTGTGATTCCCAGCAACTGGTATTCAGAAGCATGCTACAGTGGAGGTAGAACATAGCCATTGTGGCTAGTCATCATTGATAGCCTTATTCTCCATGAATTTGTCTAATTCTCTTTTAAAGCCATCCAAGTTGGTGGCCATCACTTTGTCTTGTGGGAGTGGATTCCATAGTTTACCTATGTGCTGTGTGAAGAAGTACTTTCTTCCGTCTGTCTTGAATCTTCCAACATGCAGCTTCATTGGATGCCCACAAGTTCTAGTATTAGGAGAGAGGTTTTTTTCCATATCTGTTTTTTCCACACAATGCACAACTGGCCTGTAATTTCCCAGATCCCTTTTATAAAATTGGTGTTAAGTTTGGCCATTTTCTAATCCCTAGGTACAGAGGCTGATCTTGGGGATAAGTTAAATATTTTTGTTAGAAAATCAGCTCTTTCATATTCGTTGTTATTTTAATTAATTACTCACCCTTTACCCTGAGATCCAAGGGTGGATTACAACTGTTTAAAATACAGCATTAGAAACCATTAAAAAAATTAAAATCACAACATCACCAAAAATAAGGTGGGTCCTAAGAATACACATCTCAAGTGTCAGAGGCCAGGGTAAAGAGGTGCATCTTCAGTATTTGCTGAGAACTGTACAGTAAAGTTGCCAGATGCACCTCTGTGGGGAGAGAGTTCCACAGTGATTTGTTATTGTCTGCTTTTCCCTTTGGGGATTCCTGGTATATTCCAAGAACACATTGTGGTTAAAGGACTGGGATGAACTATAATACTCCCTCCCCTCCCCATCTATCTCTATGTTTCTGTCTAATCTATCTATGTCTAATCTATTTTATCTGTCTAATCTCTCTAATCTATTTTATCTATCTATCTAAATTTATTTATGTATTATTAGATTTATATCCTGCCCTTCCTCCCCGCAGGAGCCCAGGGCGGCAAACAAAAGCACTAAAAACACTTTAACACATCATAAAAACAGACCTTAAAATACATTAAAACAAAACAACTTTATTTTTTTTTTTACAATAATTTTTATTCAAATTTTCATAAAACATACAAAACAAAATCATAAAACATTCAAAGACAAAAAACAAAACAAAACAAAAATGATTAAACAAAAAAATAAAATGTTGACTTCCCATTTGTCGCAGATCAAATCAGTTGTAGGTCTACAATATATAACAATCCTGTCTCTTAAATTATATTATAAAATCACTTTCCTCCAGTAGTTATCTTAATTAATCATCAAATCTCATAAACATTACTTTATTCTTTCCACAAAAAGTCAAAGAGAGGTTTCAATTCTTTAAGAAATATATCTATCAATTTTTCTCCAAATAAACATGTCGATTAATCCATCTCGTTAATAATAATAATAATCTTATTGTCATAACCATAGTCCAAATAAACATATCGATTAATCCATGTCATCAAAATCTGTTAGGTCCAATAATTTCAATAGCCATTATTCCATTATCCATATTAATTCCATCTTCCATCTTCAATAGTCCTGTTAAGTCCAGTAATTTCAGTGTCCAATCTTCCATTATCAGTATTCCATAATAATCTTGCTGTCATAGCCATAGTCATATAATAAGAGTCTGATGGGAATTTCCTCTATCCCAAATATTTTCTTCCCATCAATTCTGAATAAGTTGCTGAAATATTGTTGTAAAGTCATATCTGTGTTCTTCTTTTTTACAAAATGCACTGGCTCATCTCTTGAGAGTTTTTCCATTGTCACATGGCTGCAGTTAATTCCATAGATTTTCTCTATATCAAGCTCCATCACGTCATTCCAGTCCAGAAGATTATCCAAGCCATTGATAACTTTATCTCTAATATCTTCATTAATTTCTTCAGAGATAACGTTAAATTCCAAACAGTAGATTTTATTTCTAATATCCATAAACTCCAGATCTTTTTCCAATTCCACATTTGTTCCAATCTCCAGGGCTTGTATCTTCCCTTTATTTTTTCTTTTCTCATCTCTGATCTCATTCTCCTCTCTCACAGGATCCCCTATTTCTTTAAGCTCCTGCGTCATTTTGCTCAGTTCCATTTTCAGCTCCTTACTGCCCTGTCGCAGGGTTTGTTTCGTTATCTCAATCTCATCCATTATTTTCTGAAACATAATTACTTCCAGATTCTCAGCCACTTTCTTGATTGCCATTTTTAAAACCACGAAAACAAAACAAAACAAAAATAAAGAAGAACCACTTCTTATTTCAGCAACAATTGGGTTAATATTCCAGGCTTGATGACATCACAGTATAAACAGAGCAGCCTGCCTTATCTCTCTATGTTCAAGAACACAAAACAAATTTAGTTCCCAGCATCAAAACAGTTAGTGGCGTCGTGAAGAAGCAGATTCGTCAAAATAAAATAGACCAAAAAGAGAATAGTCCCAGACAATATAATGTTCCTCGGAATAGAAATCCCTCTTCTTTTTTTTTTTTACAATAATTTTTATTCAAATTTTCATAAAACATACAAAACAAAATCATAAAACATTCAAAGACAAAAAACAAAACAAAACAAAAATAATTAAACAAAAAAAAAATGTTGACTTCCCATTTGTCACAGATCAAATCAGTTATAGGTCTACAATATATAACAATCCTGTCTCTTAAATCATATTATAAAATCACTTTCCTCCAGTAGTTATCTTAATTAATCATCAAATCTCATAAACATTACTTTATTCTTTCCACAAAAAGTCAAAGAGAGGTTTCAATTCTTTAAGAAATATATCTATCAATTTTTCTCCAAATAAACATGTCGATTAATCCATCTCGTTAATAATTATAATAATCTTATTGTCATAACCATAGTCCAAATAAACATTTCGATTAATCCATCTCATCAAAATCTGTTAGGTTCAATAATTTCAATAGCCATTATTCCATTATCCCTATTAGTTCCATCTTCCATCTCCAATAGTCCTGTTAAGTCCAGTAATTTCAGTGTCCAATCTTCCATTATCAGTATTCCATAATAATCTTGCTGTCATAGCCATAGTCATATAATAAGAGTCTGATGGGAATTTCCTCTATCCCAAATATTTTCTTGCCATCCATTCTGAATAAGTTGCTGAAATACTGTTGTAAAGTCATATCTCTGTTCTTCTTTTTTACAAAATGCACTGGCTCATCTCTTGAGAGTTTTTCCATTGTCACATGGCTGCAGTTAATTCCATAGATTTTCTCTATATCAAACTCCATCACGTCATTCCAGTCCAGAAGATTATCCAAGCCATTGATAACTTTATCTCTAATATCTTCATTAATTTCTTCAGAGATAATGTTAAATTCCAAACAGTAGATTTTATTTCTAAAATCCATAAACTCCAGATCTTTTTCCAATTCCACATTTGTTCCAATCTCCAGGGCTTGTATCTTCCCTTTATTTTTTCTTTTCTCATCTCTGATCTCATTCTCCTCTCTCACAGGATCCCCTATTTCTTTAAGCTCCTGCGTCATTTTGCTCAGTTCAATTTTCAGCTCCTTACTACCCTGTCGCAGGGTTTGTTTCGTTATCTCAATCTCATCCATTATTTTCTGAAACATAGTTACTTCCAGATTCTCAGCCACTTTCTTGATTGCCATTTTTAAAACCACGAAAACAAAGCAAAACAAAAATAAAGAAGAACCGCTTCTTATTTCAGCAACAATTGGGTTAATATTCCAGGCTTGATGACATCACAGTATAAACAGAGCAGCCTGCCTTATCTCTCTATGTTCAAGAATGCAAAACAAATTTAGTTCCCAGCATCAAAACAGTTAGTGGCGTCGTGAAGAAGCAGATTCGTCAAAATAAAATAGACCAAAAAGAGAATAGTCCCAGACAATATAATATTCCTCGGAATAGAAATCAGGAATAGAAATCCCTCTTCTGTTTATATCTTTAGAATGCACTTCCAGGACAGCTTTTTGCGACAGAAACAGAGATAAGCTGTTAATTTCGTGAATAACAGAGAAGAGTTATAGCTCACCCAGAAGTTGTCCAAAGCCGATCAATCTGACAGATCTCCTTTTGCTGCAACAATTTAGACCAAGTAAAAAAAATAATAGAAAGAAGGGTGCTTGCCTGTTAGTCCGTTCTCTCTTTAAAGAAAAGATAAACGTATCGCTTAAACAGATAGAGCTTGTTCGGAAGTCCGTCCGGCATTGTTGGCTGGACCTTATCTCATAAATTAATGAAATCCAGTCCTCCCAACAAAAACAGGCTTTTGAGGTTGATCTCTATGTTTCTCCCTGCCCGGGAGAAATTTCATCAGTCAAAAAAAAAAGTTCTGACTGATTTATATCTGAATAAGCTTCTTTTGAGGCGGGAGCCCGTCCCAAAAGCAGGCACAAGCGAAGTCACCCTTCCCGGAAGTCAAATCCCTCTTCTGTTTATATCTTTAGAATGCACTTCCAGGACAGCTTTTTGCAATAGAAACAGAGATAAGCTGTTAATTTTGTGAATAACAGAGAAGAGTTATAGCTCACCCAGAAGTTCTTTAAAGCTGATTCATTTGACAAATCTCTTTTTGCTGCAACAATTTAAACCAAGTAAAAAAAATAATAGAAAGAAGGGTGCTTGCCTGTTAGTCCGTTTTCTCTTTGAAGAAAAGATAAACGTATCGCATTAATCAGATAGAGCTTGTTCAGAAGTCCGTCCGGCATTGCTGGCTGGACCTTTTCTCATAAATTAATGAAATCCAGTCCTCCCAACAAAAACAGGCTTTTGAGGTTGATCTCTACGTTTTTCCCTGCCCGGGAGAAATTTCATCAGTCAAAAAAAAAAATGTTCTGACTGATTTATATCTGAATAAGCTTCTTTTGAGGCGGGAACCCGTCTCAAAAGCAGGCACAAGCGAAGTCACCCTTCCCGGAAGTCGAAAACAAAACAACTTTAAAAACATTTTTCAAAAAAGCTTTAACAATATCTGAAATAAAAAGGGTTAAAAACATACTGTTTAGAGGAAAAAAGGTTAAAAAAAACACATTAAAAAGCAATTCCAACACAAACGCAGACTGGGATAGGTCTCAACTTAAAAGGTTTGTTGAAAGAGGAAAGTCTTCAATAGGTGACGAAAAGATAACAGAGATGGCTCCTGCCTAATATTTAAGGGGAGGGAATTCCGCAGGGTAGGTGCCGCCACGCTAAAGGGAGCCTAAAGACAGTCACCCAATGCTATTCTCTGAGAGCAACCTTGGAGATAGGATCGGAACCACTGTGAAACAGTGCCTCCAATACCCATCTCACCAAGTCGGCCCAAAAGGATACCATGGTCAATGGTATCAAAAGCCACTAAGAGATCAAGTAAGAATAACAGGGTCACACTCCCCCTGTCCTTCTCCCGATAATGGTCATCCATCAGGGCAACCAAGGCCTGAACCCAGACTGGAATGGGTCAAGGTAATCTGTTTCATCCAAGAGTACTTGCAATTGCTGCGCCACAATCGTCTCATTCACCTTCGCTAAAAAGGGGGTATTTGAAACCGGTCGGTAGTTGTCACAAACCAATGAGTCCAGGGTGGCAATTATGGTTTACATTGCTAATAATTTTAACTATGGTTAGTGCTAGCAAGGTTTTACTCTTAACCAGACTTGACACTAGTTAAAAGTCTTGGTTAAGAGTAGTGTTAAATATTGTTAACAGTACCAATGTAATACTGAGCCACTGTTGAGGTTTTCAGGATAATTTGGATGTGATCTTGTGACCTTAACTATGGAATAAGATATTGGGAACATTAACTGTCTACCTCAGGGATCACCAACCTTTTTGGACCCGAGGGCACATCTCAAATTTTGAGTGTGTGCTGGGGCACCAGTCACAAAATGGCTGCCATGGCAGGCATAGCCTAACAAAATTAGAGTAGTCACGGTGAAGCTTTTCATATAATTGTATTTCCATACTAGGAAAGAATTTCTGCCTGCCATACAGCTGTTAAAGGCACAAGAACCCTGTTTTTCCCCAATGTCGGCCATAAACCAAAGGCTATCCTGTATCCACTTACCTGGGATTAAGCGCTATTAAATACCAAGGGACTTACTTCTGAGTAGATATGTATACTATTGTACTGTTAACTATCCCTATTCTTTAGCTCCTGCTAAGGAGACATGCCTGAGCGTCTTTGCAAAGTTTTCACATTTGTCTTTTAGAGGGAGGAGGATTATTTAACATTCACCCACACTTACTGTGTAGTAGTAGTATTTGCAGAATATAATGTCTAGACATAATCTGTTCTCAGGTGAATCCAGTGCAGGAAAGATGCATCCTGGTTGCTAGGGAAAAAGGAAAAGCAAACTATGGTGATTCCAAGGATTGGGGGGGGGAGACAAAAGCAGGAAAGGTGCACTAAAAGGGAGAGGAAAATAGCCTCAGGAATTCCTGTAGCCTGGTATCCAAACAACTCACTTATCAGTCACAGCTGACGTCACTCGTTGGCTAATAACATGATAGGAAGGAGTAGCTAGGCTGGCTTAGAAGGGTACCTGCACATTTTGCTTTATAACTTTCTTTCTAGGAGGGCTAAAGCCTTTTTTGTTTTAAATGAAAGCTCAGATTCTGGACTATCTGCTCAGGCACCATGGTATTATACACTTATCTACACTGATGCTTTATATTTGATTCTCTCAGAATCATACAATTATACTGTCTGCCAGAAGGTGGCACAGTTTAACCATACTTACACTAGGCATATTGTAGGAGAGCTTTCTCATGAAGACTCAAAAAAGCATTGACACTTTGCTAAAAAGTAAAAAGATTAATTGTTATTAGATTTAATTTTCATTATTTGTCATATAATGGATCAGTTATCATCATGTAGTTCATGAACAGCCTTTTTACATTACTGAGGTTGGTTCATATTTTCCAGGTGGTGTCTGGAAGTAATAAGCTTCCATTGAAATTGCTGTACAGTTATGAATCAAACAGTATTGCATTTCTGCAGCTGGCCTAAATATCCCGGCAGATTTTTTTTCTTGTTTTTACATAATTTCTTGTATAAATAATAATTCTATCTAGCAAACGTTTAGGCCAAATTATTGATAGTATTTCATGCCATCTGAAACTGTAGTAATTAGTATAGTTTTCCCATTTATTAATCCGTATATTTTTTTACTAGAAGATGACAATTTATTTTAAAAACTGGGATGAAAACATTAAAAAAAATCAAGATGGCAAATAGTGTAGTTCCTTGTACTAGGTTTTAAATCAAAATATGGGGGGAAATGATGCAGTATTGTATTATGTACAACCTTGAAAAGTGCTCATTCATTACAAGGGGCTGTATCCAAATCAAGCTTTCTGATGTTAGAACGTTAGCAACGTGCTTTAGATTGGACTTTCTCTGTCCAATCAGAGTGGTTTACGTTTTTTTCATTACGAACCATGTTAGCTAGTGTTTCTTACTGATAAGCTGGGAATAGGGAGTACTAATCAGTTGTGTTTTACTTACCATAAAGGCTTGGTGTGTCGTCTTACCCCCCAAAAACCCCAACCAGGTATGGCATATTTTTTCATCATTTCCAGGTACATAAGTTGTGAAAGTTGCTTCCCTGTATGAGGAAAGGTCTTTAAAAAAAAGAGAGAGAGACAAAGACAAGAAGATCCTATTTTGCAGCAGCTGCTATATCTCCTTTTTCAAAATTACACTTTGGTGGGAGATGCGCACTTACAGATAAGTTAATGGACTACATGTCTTCTAGAAATATGAGCTGAATATTTGACATAATGTATTTTGGGTTCCAAATAAAGGGTGCAGCCTTGTTGCTGCATAATTTAAATTTTGTATAGCTTTGTATGTATTATATCCTGTTTATTTCTACAGCAGCGATTGATGATCTTTCTCATCCTAACACTGCATTGGGGTTGATATCTTCACAAGTAAAATAAGAGTGCTTGTGGTTCTGAGGTACTTAGCATACAACAAACTTGATTTCATGAATGCATCTTAGCACTGTTTGAAACAGCTTAAAGGTCTTCACAGGAACTATGTTCATTTTTAAATTCTAGATGATAAGAGGTGGTTTTAATTCTAGGTGATTTAGATAATAAATTCATAATAATTCATTGCAGCTGCATAGGCCGGAAGTGGTTTGTTAGTTTGTTTTTGGATGAAAGCCTTTCTAAATCTGTTCAATTAGCTCATCTCAACACACAGTCAGATGGGTGTAAATATATTAAAGAGAATAATAAACCCTTAACTCTTTTCAAAATATGGTTGATGTTTGTATTGCAAGGGATGGTGCTATATGGTGGTGTTATACATGATCACTGAAAGTGTTTTTTGTGAGTATGGGTACTGAGTAGAATAATTAGATATACTAAAATTGTATTGGTTCTTCCCCTCACATTTTGAAGTCAAGAGAGAGATAGAGATATATAGAGAGAGATACCTTGATTCATTAAGCCTAGTTTTTTTTTAAAAAACCCTAAAGTTAAATTCAGTGTTTTCTTTCAATTCACAGGTTTTCACAGGCTGTGCATTTAAAGCAATGAGACATTTGCTAGGTCTTGTTGTAGCTGATGTTCATTTTTTCATGCCATAATTGGATTTGTTACAAGAATGATTTACTGTCCAGTTCTGCATATCTTCTTTGGACTGGTTGTTGGCTTTCAAATGCTTTTGGACTACAAAGTGAGCCACTGAACTACCCAAACTGGTTGATATGTGACCAGTACAAGAAGAAGCAACTCCTCTCCTCTCCTCCCCCATGCTTTTTAGGAACCAGTTTTAAAATGTAAAATTCTGACTTACACTTCATAGATGACATTTTGCCTAACTGTTTTAGAAGAAAAAGTGTGCTCAGAAATGTGTAATGGTCTTGCACATGCCTATTTTCCTGGGACTCCATATGTTTAGAGAAATACTGATTTTCTAATAACTTGGAAGGGCAGCAATCCACAGTTTCTAGTTTCTTGGCTTCATCTCTGGTTCTAACTTGTATTTTACTAGTGTTTGCTCTATTGGATCATCTCAAATGGAAAGTTTAAAAGAAGAGGATACATTTATTATTGAGCAAAGAAAAATCCCTAATGGAGAGAGAACTTTTTTCAGTTACAATTCACTTGCTTAACTCCTGGCTCAAGTCCCAAGGTCTGAGTTTCTTCTGCCAGAAAAATACTTTCTCTTCCTTGAAGCTTGGAGCAGTTCAGACTCAGTGCTATCCAAGCAACATCCACGCCAAAAATCTGTTTCCTTTAGTGTCTGATACCAAGCTAGATCTGTTAGATGCATGTTTATAATTTCTTGGTGAAAATGACTATAAATGCATGTATTGTATTCAGATAAGCTGGGAAGACAGAACTTATTCTCATTAAAAAGATTGGGAAAGCATAAGAGTAACATTTTGGTTTGGAACTTTAGGAATATAACTATCGGAAAAGAGACAATATTTCACTTTGGCTTCCAGGCAACCTGCCATTGCACACCATATCATTCAAGCAATAATGTCAGCATTCTTCTTGGAACTACATTTGGAGCTCCTTGCAAGGGTAGACTTGGAACTGCCAGGGTTCTATGTGAATAACAAATAGCAATTTTAAGTCTGTTACGTTTGTACAGTTTCCTTAACTCCTGGTAGCTGAAGCATACTTTTTCTGAATTAAAATAGGAGACAACCTTTCCTTCTACAACCATAACAGTTTTAAAGTGGATAAGAATAAAAACTTACTTGCCCTCAGAGGAAACATGCCTGCTAATGCTTGAATTATTGATTTGTATGAATCTGCTGATTGGAAGGAGGCAAACCTGGAGCAGTAATCCATGTGGAATTGCAACAGGCAGAATTCTCTGAGGGCAGGTTTTGCTGCATTTATTTTCATCCGGTTGTGTGATCCAACTCTACCAATGAAGAGACACTTCAGCATTACCTGCCTAACAGGGCCAGTCCTGCCATTAGGTATAGACAGGGGGCTGTCTCTGGCAGCAAACGCTTAGACCCCCTACCTCATTCTGCCATTGCTCCTGAGCCATTTCCATTCTTTTGGGCCATCACCCTTCATGTCAGCGAGTCTTGCTTGTTCCTAGCCTGAGCTAGCTAGCTGGCTATTTTACCTAGCCACCTACTCCCAATATATCACAAATAGTGCCTTTGGGAAAGGTCTCTGACCAATCAGGCAGGCACAGAGGGAACCAGCCCAGCCCCCAAGCTCCAGCAGACATCACATCTGTGCATATGTTGCTTTGCTCACATGATGCATACTGATCCCAGTGTTGGCTGCATTGCAAGAATTGTTTGGGCAGAGCAGGAGGCAGATAGCAGAGAGTGAGGGCAGCAAGAAGATGAGAACTCAGTTGTGTGTGCCACACAGCTTGCCTGGTACCTCCAAGTTAGCCCGCTGCCCCTCAGATGCTGTGGAGGACACTGTTCCATCACCTGTGTTGAAGTCCAATTCAACTGCCAGCCCAGCTGGCTTCTGTATATTTAATGGGAGGTTGCCATCTTTGTCTTAGGCAGCAAAATGTCTTGACATGACCCTGCCTGCCTCCATTGGAGGCTCCTTGGAAGGAGGTAATGCAGTAAACTATGCCAAGACCCAACAGGTGGTCTCATTGGTGGGTGGGTTCCTTCACCTCTATGTTGACTGAAGCACAAATGTATACTTTCCTTAATATGTGGTGGGATGCTATTCCCTTAATGTGTGGAAAGACTATTAGTGTGCAGCAAGAAATAAATTAATGGCGCACAGAAACCTTTAATTTTATTTCTTACAGTGCAGTAGCAGTTTTTTCGTGGCACATTAGTGAGTCCCAGTACTCACTTTTGGAACTAAGCAATTGCTTTTTATCTATCTAAAAATATTGGAGTGACCTATGGGGAGCTCACATGTTACATTGAATAAGTGTACAGCTTGTGTACCTGTGTACACAAGTAGTTAAGCTATACACTCATAAAGTTATTCACATGTCACATTAAATGAGTGTATAGCCTATATTCCTCTATACACAACAGGTGAGTCGTACTCTTGTACAATTATTCACATGTAGCATTCAGCGACTGTACCGTCTCTAAACAGATTGGTTGCCAACAAAAGGAAATGACTTCAAAGACGCTTATTAAGTGTGTAATTAAAGCAATTCCCGTTTACTAGCAACAAGGCAAGGCATACTAGTACTTCCTGAAACAATGTCTTGCAAAGGTTTACATTCAGAAGAAAGAAAGGAAGGAAGAAAGGAAGGAAGAAAGAAAGGAAGAAAATTGTGGCAGTGAATGGAATCTAGTGTTGCCTTTTCCCCCCCTGCACAGTGTTTTAATTTTTTAAAACCTCCCCTTCCTGGACCTGAGGTTTCTATCCTCACATAGATGACCTGAAACTTTTTAATGATAATCCCCAGTGGGTGAGCTATCCTGAACCAGAACTTTCCGTTAGTCCCCCACCCCCACAGACTTGGCTATAAAAACCAAAACCTTATTTCTTTATTCAATGGTTTTATATCTCTCCCTCTAATCTGGAGCACAGTGCAGTTCTTCCGAGTGTGTAACACATCTAAATCTTCTTCCCAGCACCACCATCTCCTCCCTTAACTCTACCTTTCAATCTGCCCCTGCGTGTAGAATATGTAGCATTTCTGAAAGCATACTTTGGAGGTTTTGAACTTCAACATGCTACCTAGCAACTTAAATTATTCTTCCAGGATTTCCAAGTATATGTCACAGTACTGTTGATATCAATGTATATGACAATCAGTGACCTACCCTATGCTACAAGCCTAGTGACAGCATCTTCTGGCACCCGTGAGCAGCTGCTAGGGCCTCAGCATCCCAGGCAAGCCCACTGGCAACCTCATCTTCCCTTGGCCCCTTTGCTTTGGGAAACTGAGTTTTGGAAGCTGCCTAGTGTAGTGTGGTTCCATGGGAGTGTGGGAATTGTTTCCCAGTCACCCACCATAGCAAGCAGGTAAGCCTTGGCTCGGGTGGGGGGTTGTAAGAAGAGGCCCATCGGTCAGCATTTTGCCAAGATGTCCTTGACACTGAAGCTGGCCTAGGTTATCTCCATGGCATATGATTTCAACAACACCACACATTGTAGGCAAGCTAACATAATATCAACATATATATCACAAGCCCATCTCTCTCATTATTGAATATTCCACTGTATCACAACCTTTTGCTTCCTGGAGGTATTGATGAAAGGTTAATCACCTAAGAAATGAGTCCTTTCTGTTGAGTTGTTTCTTTTTGCCCTCTTACCCTAAGACCTTTTGTTCTCTGTGATTGACAAGGTGTCATTGTGGGATTGAGTCTTCTGCATCCCCAAAGGTTGTGTCTACATATTTGCCTGTGTGTCTCAGCTTTTCTAAATTAGCCTTCTTTGCCTCAACCAAACAAATTTGTTTCAAGAACAAGGAGCATGTTATGCCCAGCAGAAACTAAATTTATTTGCTTATTCTGCATCTACTTTCTGAATACATTTTCTGTTTGTTCATACATTCTGTAGGTATCCATAAAATGTATTTGTGTGATAAGCTTCTACTTTCTATTGGGGGGGGGGAGTAGCAACTCTAATGCCCAGAACCTCTGTTGCTTTCTTACAAGAACTTTTCTTTCATTTATGGCGGTAATAATAGGTGCATAAGGAGTTCCTACTTTGCATTTCTGACCTTTTTGTCATTTCTAGCTCCTATAGGACTTTTTTCTGTATTAAGAATGTTTATTTGTGCCTGCTATAGTGAATCACTGCTTTCCCAATCTCCAGCAGAAGTTGGGCAGATTTCATCCGCCAGAAGGACCCCACTTTAGAACTTTTCATTCCAGATAATGGAGTAAAATTTGGCTGACTTGTTTGCTAAGAATTAGTAAATATTGGTAGAGGTAGATTGATATGGATGAGCTTCAGAATTTCATTTATAGTACCTTAAATTGTTGGTTCTCATTTTCCCCATATAGGATATGAGACAAAGGCTATTTCTGGCAGATATAATACTTGGGTTCAAATGCCTTCTTTTTTGAGGACTGTGTTTGGTTGTTAGCATGTTAAACCTTTACAGCATGGATTTTAATGATTACATTACTTTCACCACCTGCTTCGAAGTTGGAATAACTATTGACCTGAAATGAATGCACATGTTTGGTATTAATACTTCATGTTTCAATCCATACAGAAGACTTTCAGTTTGACATGCACATAGTCAAAGTAAATTAATGTTTAAAGCCTGGACACTTCAAGTTCAGCTAGAGTCTGCAATATTTGTAATAATCCTGGAGAAGCTATTTAAACAGAATTGCTGAGTACTCTTTATCCTTAACGTACAGTATGCAAAGCTAGGGTTAGCAATGCTATATAACAAGACTTAATTTAAATAAGTAATACCATTTTTTAAACCCCTGGAATATCTTTATGAACAGCATTTGAAAGAACTGGGACATTTTCAGTTAATACAGTTCCAATGCATTTTGCATGTTCAAATGTAGCACCTGTATGTTCAGTATTTGAGAGCTTCAATAAAAATATAGAACATTGAGATTTTTATTGGGAAAACCTCTATTGTGTTCCAGCTTTTTTAAAACATAAAAGGCTACAGGTGTGATACATCTCTGTTATCAGAAAAATAATACAGAAAAAAGGAGGCCAGTATATTTGCCAAATCCTAAAGTAAAATGAATTGGACCAAAGAATTTAATAGCGTTTACATAATTAACTTCTATAAATAAAAACACTATATTTATACAACAGTCAGAGCCTTCTGTCTGATATTTTTTGTGTCTTATTACTGTTCTAGAATCTAATAAATGTATTCAGGCTTCTTAACTTGATGTATGTTACCATAAAAGGATGTCTTCAAGGTTTTCTTTAAGTCAAGCTAGATACAATATATTTTTATTCAGCTTCAGCTAGGTCAGTAACAGTATAACATTGCAAAATCAGTTACTAAATAGTTTAATAAACAGACAGTCTTTGTAGTCATGCTGTAGTGTGAATTGTATCCTATCTGGTTTATAATTGTAGTTAAAATATTTTTTCATATTTCTTTGAACTTAATTACTTCCATAGTTTTTTCCACTACACTTCTGTATTTCATGCAGAAGGAGGTTTGAAAGTGGGCATATAATGTCACCTGTGCCATATGTCACATTTAGGGCCATGTGATTAGCATTAATTACCGTAACTGTAGTGTGGGATCATTGTGGCTTACAAGGATTGCTGTCACTGTTTCTGCAACATCCACTCATAGCTGCAGGTCCATGTAGCATAACAATCTGACACCATTTCATCATGAAAAATCATGTAGTTGAAGGCAGTCCTATGGAGAATGACACTGGGTGTATCTGCCTTACCTGTCAAATTTATATCCAGCCCTTTCTCCAAAGATGTCAGCCTGTGTTCATGGGCCTTTTGATCTTGTTGCAGTCAGCAAGGGGAAACGTCAGAGTAACTTAGTTGCTTTCCTCATCTTACCCGGCAGTGGAAGGTTTGCATCAACTCACTTTACTATTCCTCTAACAATCAGGGATGTGTACTGTACACAAGATTTGCTTTGGATCCAGATTTGTTGATTTGGAAAGTAAGCCGATTTGGCTTCATCTGCCTTACCTCAGATCTAGATCAGAACCTTGCTTTGGGAAAAAAATGAAGTTTTGTGTCTTCCTATTCACTATTATGGAGATATATTTAAATTACTAAGTAATTCACCTTTTGGCAGAATTTGATTAAATTTTTAGGTGTAGTAGCCCTTCTAGAGCATGCCAAATTTCAGGCAAATAGGTGCAGGATTTTTTTTGGTGCTGGACAGCTTTTAAATTCCATTTTCTAATTCTTCCAAAAGT
Organism: Rhineura floridana; assembly: GCF_030035675.1. Classification (NCBI taxonomy): domain Eukaryota; kingdom Metazoa; phylum Chordata; class Lepidosauria; order Squamata; family Rhineuridae; genus Rhineura; species Rhineura floridana. Next base: position 217,862,465 of record NC_084480.1, read on the forward strand.
TAAAAATATTGGGTTGTGTTAAACTAGGTCCTATCCAGAACGAAAAAAATGAAATGGACTGTCTTCAAGTCGATTCTGACTTATGGGCGACCCTGTGAATAGGGTTTTCATGGTAAGTGGTATTCAGAGGGGGTTTACCATTGCCTTCCTCTGAGGCTGAGAGGCAGTGACTGGCCCAAGGTCACCCAGTGAGCTTTATGGCTGTGTGGGGATTCGAACCCAGGTCATAGTCCAGCACCTTAACCACTATGCCACACTGGCATATCCAGAATAGACGCATTGAAATTAACAAATCTAAGTTATAGTGCAATCCTATACATGTCTACTCAGATGTAAACCTCATTGAGTTCAATGGGACTTACTTCCAGGTAAATGTTTATAGGATTGCAGCCTTAGTCATGTCCATTAACTTCAGTGGGTCTTCTCTGAGTAGGACTAGCATTGAATATCACCCATTGAATTTGCAGACATGTAGCCCTTTCTGAGGTCATAGCGTGGCCAAATTTCAGAAAGACAGGTGCAGGTGTTTTCCTGCAATGACAGCCATTACAGTTTTTTAGGGGGAGGGGAGCTTTAAAAAACATTGCTTTGCCTTGTTGTTTTGGGGCAATTAGTATGAAAATAGCATATATCATAGAGGTACCCCAGGCAAGAAATCTGCCAAATTTCAGAAGAATAGGTGCAGGGGGTTTTGTACAAGGTGCCTTTAAGATGTGGGGGTTAAGGAAATCTCTCTGAATATAGCATATGTTGTAGAGGTCCTCTAGATAAGAAACCTTTTAGAAGGATTTGTGTAGGCATAAAGGAGTGATGAACAAAAAAAGTAGTTGGAGGGATTAGGGTTTTTTTCTTCAATTGATAGCAGACCAGTTCCTTCCCTCTACATCCTGCATGAAAGTACTGTAATTGGAAGTAAAAAAGAAGAGTAATGGAAACATTTATTCAAGGTTAGAAGATAGTAGTGTCAGTCAGGAAATAGTACCTTCTCTTCGCTCTCCCCTCACCCCCGGTCCTTATATGGAGACCTTGGTGTGGGATCGGTTCCAGCTTCTTCCTTCTGATGAAGTGGACAAGGTGCTTTCAACCTTAAGGCCAACTACTTGCTTACTCGACCCTTGCCCATCGTGGCTCATTATGAGCTGCAAGGACAGACTGGGCGAGGGGATCAAGGCGGTGGTAAATGCGTCCTTGGAAGAGGGCGTAATGCCATCAGCTCTCAAGGAGGCAGCAATAAAACCAATTCTAAAGAAGCCCTCCTTGGATCCCCAAGATCTGAACAACTTTCGCCCAGTCTCAAATCTGCCATTCCTGGGCATGGCGGTTGAGCGGGTGGTGGCGAAGCAGTTGCAAGTGCATTTGGAGGAAGCGGATTATCTGGATCCATTTAAATCAGGCTTCAGGCCTGGACATGGGACTGAAATGGCCTTGGTCGCCTTGGTGGATGATATGAGGAGGGTGTTAGATAGGGGCAAATGTACCTTCCTTGTCCTCCTGGATCTCTCAGTGGCTTTTGATACTGTTGACCACGGTATCCTTCTGGACCGCCTGAAGAGGTTAGGCATAGGGGGCACTGTATTGCAGTGGTTCCGTTCCTTCCTCTCTGGTAGGTACCAGAGAGTGGCATTGGGGGATGAGGTTTCGGATCCTTGACCTCTCACTTGTGGGGTGCCACAGGGCTCCATCCTCTCCCCGATGCTGTTCAACATCTATATAAAACCGCTGGGGGCTATCATTAGAAGATTTGGGCTGCAGTGTCACCAGTATGTGGATGACACGCAGCTCTATCTCTCATTCAAATCTTCACCGAGGTTGGCTGTAGAAACCCTATCCAAGTGCCTGGAGTCGGTGAGTGGCTGGATGGGAAGGAATAAGCTGAAGCTGAATCCTGACAAAACCGAGGTACTGTTTGTGGGAGACAAGGGAAGGTTGGGGGATGTTGACCTGGTGCTCAATGGGGTACAATTGCCCCTGAAAGACCAGGTCCGCAGCCTGGGGGTCATTCTTGACTCCCAGCTGTCCATGGAGGCTCAGGTCTCGGCTGTGAGCCGGGCGGCGATGTATCAACTCCATCTGATATGGAGGCTGCGCCCCTACCTTCCCAACCATCTGCTCCCATGTGTGGTACATGCCCTGGTCTCCTCTCGCCTAGACTACTGTAATGTGCTGTATGTGGGGTTACCCTTGAAAATGGTCCGGAACCTGCAACTGGTGCAGAATGCAGCAGCTCGCCTGATTAAAGGCAGCCGCCAGCGAGATCACATCACTCCAGTGCTGAAGGAGTTGCACTGGTTACCGGTTGTTTGCTGGGCCCAATTCAAGGTGTTGGTTTTGATCTTTAAAACCCTATACGGTTTCGGCCCAGTCTATCTGAAGGTGCGCCTCCAACATCATCAGGGATGCCGCTCAACAAGATCAGCCTCAAAAGGCCTTCTCTCTATCCCACCAGTTAAAACAGCTAGACTGGTGAGAACTAGGGAGAGGGCTTTTTCAATTGTGGCCCCCACTTTGTGGAATTTCCTCCCAAATGATCTCCACCATGGCCCCTCTATGATGAGCTTCTGCCGGACCTTGAAGACTTGGCTCTTTAGGCAGGCTTTTGGGGTGGGTTTGGTTTTATTATTATTGTTGAGATTTTTAATGTTTTAATGTATTTGTATGTTTTTATTTTGTACGTCACCCAGAGTGGCTGGACAGCCAGCCAGATGGGCGACTAATAAATGTAATAAATAAAAAAAATAATTTAATAAATAAATAAATAAATAGTTTCAAGTGATAGTCTAATTCTGCCTGTTTTCTAATTGCCAAAGCTGTAAGGAGGCTCCAAGGCTTTGGGAGCAGCCTGGTTCAGAAGTCCTCAGAGGATACTTGCTTGGCTTTGGAAGAGCCCTGAATCTGCCTGATTTGGCTGCGGATTCAGGATTTGCTTTAATCAGATGCACGCCCCTGCCAACAGTATAATCCAGGGGTGAAAGTGCTAGTACTGTTTCTGATCTAATGCAGTAATCACAGTGTGAGAAATTTTTTGTGGGTTTAATTTCAGATTTCACCACCTATGCAGCATTGGGTGCCTATATGAAAATTATGTGGGCATATGTGTGCTTCCTTAAACATTGCATTAACTTGTCAATTTAAACAATCTTTTCACTTTAGAAACTAGCTTTACTAGGGCTGCTTGAAATGTTTTTTTTTTAAATTTTTAACCTTGATCTTTCAAACCATCTTCAGAAATAAATGTCGCCTCTAGTTTTGCTTTTATGTAAGTTAAAGATGATGGGAAATGGTACAACTGAAAATATTAATAAAGTAGTGTTTGCCAATACATCAACTGCTGAATGTAGCATTTTCATTGCTAATAAATTAGTTCAGAGATCCAATGCTACTGCCATTATACTCTTTTCCTCCTATGTAATGGTCACTACAAGTAAATAATGGTGATATCTGCCTAAAGAGTAGCACTTCCTCACAACAACAGACCAGTAGCCAATGTTCCGTTCCTGGGCAAGATCCTGGAACGTGTGGTTGCTGACCAGATCCAGGCGCTATTGGATGAAACCGATTATCTAGATCCATTTCAATCGGGGTTCAGGCCTGGTTTTGGCACTGAGACTGCCTTGGAAGCCCTGTTTGATGACCTATGTCGGGAGAGAGACAGAGGGAGTGTAACTCTGTTGATTCTCCTTGACCTCTCAGCGGCTTTTGATACCATCGACCATGGTATCCTTCTGGAGAGGCTTGCGGAGTTGGGAGTTGGAGGCACTGCTTGGCAGTGGTTCCGCTCCTACTTGGCGGATCGTTGTCAGATGGTAGTGCTTGGGGAACATTGCTCGACACCGTGGGTTCTCCAATGTGGGGTCCCGCAGGGTTCGGTTCTGTCTCCCATGCTTTTTATCATTTATATGAAGCCGCTGGGGTTGGTCATCAGGAGTTTTGGAGTGCGTTGTCATCAGTATGCTGATGACACGCAGCTCTACTTCTCCTTTACATCTTCAGGTGAGGCAGTCGACGTGCTGAACCGTTGCCTGGCTGCGACAATGGACTGGATGAGAACTAACAAACTGAGACTCAATCCTGACAAGACTGAGATGCTGTTGGTGGATGGTTTCTCTGATCGGATGGTGGATATATACCCTGTCCTGGATGGGGTTACACTCCCCCTAAAGGAACAGGTGCGTAGTCTGGGAGTCATCTTAGACTCTTCCCTCACACTTGAGGCTCATGTAGCCTCGGTGGCCCAGAATGCGTTCTACCAACTTCAGTTGGTAGCCCAGCTACGTCCCTATCTGAGTAAGGAGGACCTCACATCAGTGGTACATGCTATGGTAACCTCGCGTCTGGACTACTGCAATGCGCTTTACGTAGGGCTACCTTTGAAGACGATTCGGAAGCTACAGCTAGTGCAAAATGCGGCGGCCAGACTGCTAACAAGAACTAAGCGGTCTGAGCATATAACACCTGTGCTAGCCCGTTTGCACTGGCTTCCAATATGCTTCCGGGCCAGATTCAAAGTGTTGGTACTTACCTATAAAGCCTTATACGGCGTGGGACCACGATATCTGTCGGAACGCCTCTCCCGATATGAACCGGCCCGTACACTACGGTCTACTACGAAGGCCCTCCTCCGGGTTCCGACTCATAGGGAAGCCCGGAGAGTGGTGACAAGATCTAGGGCCTTCTCAGTGGTGGCCCCCGAACTATGGAATGGTCTCCCCGAGGAGGTGCGCCTGGCGCCGACACTATCATCTTTTCGGCACCAGGTTAAAACCTTTCTCTTCTCTGAGGCATTTTAATTCCTGTTAATTCTAAATTATTATATTTTGATTTTAGACTGTACAGTTTTGTATTGTGATATACTGTATTGTGTTATTTTTATTGTATTTTTAATGTTCACTGCCCAGAGAGCTGTTGCTAGTCGGGCGGTATATAAGCTTAATGAAATAAATAAATAAATAAATAAAACAAGCCTTCTTAATATATGTCACAATGTTTTTCCTATGGTCAGATAAATGTGACCTACCTTAAAAGGGCCCTGTGGATATGTCTGGTGCATCACTGTCTGTTTGGATTCTTTGCAGTGCATTACAGTGCATGGCAGCTCCCAAGTTTTGGGAAGACATGGGTAATGTAATTATTTATTATTTATTCCATTTGTATACTGCCCCATAGCCGAAGCTCTCTGGCCGGTTTACAACAATTAAAAACATTAAAAACAAATATATAAATTTAAAAACACTTAAAAAAAACAATTTAAAAACACATCCTAATGTAATGGTTTTGAACTGCATGGCTGCCAGCAGGCAGTGAAATGAGAGTTTGCTGTCTTGTGAAATCTTACTTGTAAGACACAAGTTACCTGTAACCTCTCCTGTTTTTTTGGAACTGCAAAGTATGGGGTCTTCCTACTACTTTGGCACCAGCTGCTGTAGAGATTACTTGCCCTTTTGTAAAAAAAAGTGACTTATACAAATATTGTTTAGAAACCATTTAGACTAATATTGCAGTTTCTCTGTTTGGAAAGCATTCCATGCATACCCAAAATTCTTTATAAATGTGAACATCCTTCTGTCATACAGAGGTCAGCTTCTTTTGTTTTTATTTCACATCTTGGAGTAAGGCTTCCAAGTCAAGGAACAAGAGTCTGATCGTTGCTTTCACTGTGTATGTTTTCCCCCTATGTAAAGATAATAGCCTGGTTTGGATGTAATGATATTGGAATGATGAGCCCTATTCCCGAGCACTCCCTTCTAGTCCCTCTGTTCTCATCACCCACCCAGCATTAGTTACTTAAACCTGTATTTTCCTGTTGCATCCAAACCAGGAAATTGTGGTATAAATCCTTGCTTACTATCCAGGATATAAAACTAAGATCCAATCATGATATCAGCACCAAAGTCAGACATGTGAGGGAAAGGGAAAGGGGAGGAAGAGGTGCATGAGCTCACAGCTCATTCTCTGTATAATAAACCATAGTTTACTGGTCTAAAATCATTATGTCTTAATTAAGTCAATATCTGTGTAGGTAAAATTCCTGTAACTGACCATGTATGAAATGTGGCATGCTCTTATCCAAGGCCATGCAAATCAGTATTTTGCAAATTAATGAAAACTGAAACAACTATTTTCTTTAGTCTTGAAGTAAAAGTTAGGGAGGGTTGTTTCTGTTATTCTACATGTACTACCAGTCAACACAATAAGTGGAAACAAGTTGTAATATTGGAGAGGATCAGTCAGTAACTTGATCCTAGCTCCATTAAAATGGGCTTAAACCTGATCTGAAGGATGGAGTCAAGGAGAGTCTTCCTTTCCTACCAACTGTTTGTGCTCCATTGGGAATCCTATCTCATACTTGAGAACCCTATTGCTTTGATTTTGGAAATCATCTTCTAATACATACACATGTGCTCTTCTCATTCCTTTTCTTCCTTCCTGCAAAGCTACCCCCCACCGTATCTAAGCACCTATTTTGTTACCTGCTGCATTGATTTCTCTTCATATTGCAGAGAAAAAGGTGAACACAGTTCATGCAGTAAAAAGAAGCAGTTTGTGTTTTGTAGATTTCCAGATTTACATATTAGTAAATCATTGCTGCAATCTTTATCAGATGTTTGCACAAAAGAAACACCCTGTTAGACTTATATTTGAAGCAGACCATCTGCTGTGGTTCCCAGTGTTGTCAGAATGATAAGAAATGAGCAGTTTCAACAACAGTACCACAACAAGCTGGCTCTTTGTGTGTGCATGGAGGGGGGGCTGGATTATGTCTAGGATTTAGGTGGTACACAGTTAAAAAAAGTCAGCTGACTTTGGTCAGTATCTGTTAGGATACAGAGTGCTATCTGAAGTGTAGAACCATGTATGTACAGATTATTAGCATACTTCAGCCATATGTAAGCGTAACAAAAAGCAAACTATGTTGGAGGCCCAGGGCTGTACATGCTGGTCCCTCTACTCTTGACCTTGCCATGTTAATTGACAAGGTCCCACGGGTTTTAAAAGTGTGTTTGTTTGAGCACACAACTCCCTACATGATTGTGGTTCATGGGAAGGCCAAACACGGCGAGGTTCTTGGGTAGAATGGATAGGGCTAGCATGCATGGCTCCCCATGTCTCCAACTATCTTTATAATGCCTGAATAGGGCGTTAGTCTGTCTTGTAGTTTTCGTAGCTTTCATCAGATTTGTTGCAGAAATAGTCACTTGTGAGCAAAGAGCATTCCCTGGACTTGTGATCTGAAAGGATAGTTAAATTTATGCTGAAGAGGGAGGGAATGCACAAGTATGTAGCTTGTTTCCAATCTCTTGTGCCATAATTAAGAGATCAAGAATATGCACTGGGTCTCCCATATTGTAAACTATTTTTCGTTTAAATGCCTTAAGTCCCCAGTAGTGTAAAACGAGAAAATACTCATTTGTTTTTATGATGTACCATCCAAATCAAGCCTCTAGGGTATGCCTTACTCTGTCTGCATTTATGAAC